>NC_041402.2:153643661-154283661 GCF_900747795.2 Erpetoichthys calabaricus | reverse complement strand
GATGAAAATAGTTTACTGTCAAATAATGCAAAGAGTACGTGACACGTCTTTCCCCCTTATTCTTGGCTCATCAGGCATACACACTCACTGCACTCGCTTACGGTAATCGAACGTCGGACGTCAGTGGGTGGTTACCTACCAGGTAACGCTTATGGTTGACCAGGAAGTCAGGTAACATCAGCCACGGTGCCTTCAGTTGTGAGAAGCAGATCATAGAATGGATGAAAATAGTTTACTGTCAAATAATGCAAAGAGTACGCGACACGTCTTTCACCCTTATTCTTGGCTCATCAGGCGTACACACTCACTGCACTCGCTTACGGTAATCAAATGTCGGACGTCAGCGCTAGAGGGGCTTCGCAGCAGTGAAGTATTGCTTTTAAATTTTAAATAAGAAGAAAAGAAAACCTTTTTAAATTAAGTCTTAAAAAGAGGTATAAAGATATTGACAATAAGCTACGCAAACTCACCAAGACATGCAATTGTTTAAATCAAGGCGCGAGTCGAAAAACACCATCCCATAATATTAGTTAACGATTAACACATTTCTATATGTATTGTAAGCATACAATACAACTGATAATGTGTTGCGCTTATTTATCTGGTGTACTGACATTTTTGCGCGTTTAACAGCTGAAATCTAACGTGGTTTGTGCCCTTCAGAATGAAAAGAGTTTGCATTTACCTTTTTAATAAAATGCGAGCTTTTAAGCCTGAGAAATCACCCCATAAATGCACACGTTTAATTGCACATGTGTTAATATGTATGCTTACACAGTATTAAAAGACACTCAACAATTACACAGTATTAAAAGACACTCAACAATTAACGTCATTTACCTTCGTTCCCGCGTTTGACTCGTGCTGTAAATCTGTTCCTCGTTTTCAGTTCACGTGATTACGTAGGAGGCGTAATACGTGATGACGCGATACGTGACTCCGCCTCCTCCATTAGAGTATATGGACAAAAAGCAGGTTCCAGTTATGACCATTACGCGTAGAATTTCGAAATGAAACCTGCCTAACTTTTGTAAGTAAGCTGTAAGGAATGAGCCTGCCAAATTTCAGCCTTCTACCTACATGGGAAGTTGGAGAATTAGTGATGAGTGAGTCAGTCAGTGAGGGCTTTGCCTTTTATTAGTATAGATAGACATACATACATATATATATATATCTATATCTATATATATCTATATCTATATTAAGGATCTGTTTATTTGTGAAGCAGCCTTAACACAGCTTTTCTGCTGTTTTATAAACGAACGCCAAGGAAGGAGCCTTTTTATTAAATGCAAGGGTTCTTCGCTTTTTTTTTTTTCTTTTTTTATGATTGTTATAGGTCTGTTTGTATACCACGTTGTCAGTTCAGCACTCCGGTTGTAATATGACCAAGCTGTGCAAGCACACTCTTGAGAATGCAACGTATAGTTGTACAGGAGAAAAGCAATCTTGCCTGAAATCAATGGCAACCTTTTGTAGGTCTATGAACTTAATTTAAACTTTAGGTTTACACGGTGCTTTCTTTCCGAAGTACCTGCACTCATGAATATGTCTGTATGCGTCAGTCGCTCAAATCCCCGCGCTTCGCACCGGCGAAATACTGCTTTTAAATTTTTATTAAGAAGAAAACCTTTTTAAATTGAGAGAAAATATACCAATAACAATTTGTTAAGGATCTGTTTTTTTGTGAAGCTGCCTTTACTCGAGTGATCACTTCGAGCTGACTTGCTGGCTAACCTGGTAGGTAACCTTTTTAAATTAAGTCTTAAAAAGAGCTGTAAAGATATTGACAATAAGCTACGCAAACCCACCAAGACATGCAATCATTTAAATCAAGGCTCGAGTCGAAAAACACCATCCCATGATATTAGTTAACGATTAACACATTTCTATATGTATTGTAAGCATACAATACAACTGATAATATGTTGCGCTTATTTATCTGGTGTACCGACATTTTACGCGTTTAACGGCTGAAATCTAACGTGGTTTGTGCCCTTCAGAATGAAAAGAGTTTGCATTTACCTTTTTAATAAAAGGCGAGCTTTTAAGCCTGAGAAATCACCCCGTAAATGCACACGTTTAATTGCACATGTGTTAATATGTATGCTTACACAGTATTAAAAGACACTCAAAAATTAACGTCATTTACTTTCGTTCCCGCGTTTGACTCGTGCTGTAAATCTCTTCCTTGTTTTTAGTTCACGTGATTACGTAGGAGGCGTGATGACGCGATAAGTGACTCCGCCTCCTCCATTAGAGTATATGGACAAAAAACAGGTTCCAGTTATGACCATTACGCATAGAATTTTGAAATGAAACCTGCCTAACTTTTGTAAGTAAGCTGTAAGGAATGAGCCTGCCAAATTTCAGCCCTCTACCTACACGGGAAGTTGGATTATTAGTGATGAGTGAGTCAGTCAGTCAGTCAGTCAGTCAGTGAGTCAGTCAGTGACGGCTTTGCCTTTTATTAGTATAGATATACAGTATAGAGTGAGAGAGAGAGCATACACCGGGCATTATCAAGGTTGCAGCAGTGTCTTGGATTCCCAAAGGGCACCCTGGGTGTTGCAGTTTGCAGACTCAGTGCTGTTGGGTTCTGTGGGTGCTGCCAGACAGTGCTGCAGGAACTGCTGAGCTCTACTTCATTGGGCTTCTGCCTCACCTGGAAGTGCTTCTGAACCATGCTAATGAGCCACCACAAGTACTCCTGGGTGCAACATAAAATGAAGCCCACTGCCTTCATTCAGGGAGCCACAGTCGGGAGAATGTGGACAAAGCTTGCTGGAGGAGCAGAGGAAGCAGAGAAAGAGGAAGAGAAGATAAAGTGTTGTTGAGTGTTTGCTGTGGGCTGCTTCTGTAACTTTGCCTGGGGAACAGTTTAACACAATAAATCCTCTTGTTTATTTTATGTATTTGTATATAAGCCTTTGTGTTGGATGTTTGTGGAGCTGGAGCACAACCTATAGGCCACTATATATTTATATATTGTCACACTTGTGCGAGTAGTAGGCAGCTAAAGGGCTTGAGTAATTGTAATGCCACATCAGACCAGGGGGCGGAGGGGTTCACTGACTGTCTTTCTCAGTTCCTTGCAGACCCTTTCTGGGAGATCCTGCCAGGTTCCGGTGCCTTTTATGACGCCACCTTCCGGTCCTGATGACGTCACATCCGGTGTCCGGTCCCCTGGATGACATCACGTCCGATTCAGAACAACACCACTTCCGTTTCTGGGGCATTTGATGATGTCACTTCCGGTACCGGCTACATCACTTCCTGTTCCGGCCCCTTTGATGACCTCACTTCCTCTACAGGCCTTTAAAGCCGCCATCTTGCTTCTAGTTAATCAGTTGTTCTTTTGGACTATGTTCTTACCTAAACCTTTTGCAGCCAGTGATATTATATGGTTGGCAGCTCAAACCTTTATGATGTCTGGTGTCAAGTATTATCACTATAAATATAAACAAGAAATCGACAGCCGAAACACGAAACGCAGTTTATAGTATTCCATGCAATTCTTGCTCAGCTGTATACATAGGACAAACGTCAAAAAGAATTTCAACACGTGTACAGGAACATCGCAACGCTGTCAGAAGAAAGGACGCACTATCTTTGATATATGCACATACTAAATCGACAGGTCACACATTCAACTGGGACAACGTGAAAGTAAAATTTAAGGCCAGTACAAAAAGCGCCAGAGAGTTGGCCGAGTCTTGGCTATCAGATGAAAATGCCATCAACAGACACTTGGACATAAACCCAGCATATGCCAACTTAAGAAGGACATATGCACTTTAAATTAACGATAACCCCCCCCCCCCTTTTGATCATACGGACTTAGTCACCTCCACCCACCCCCCCCCCTGAATGTGTTGCTATATATTGCCTTTGATTCTTGTAAGTCTAAGCATTATCCTCTGATGAAGACCCCTGATAGGGGTTGAAAGCTCAGGAATAAAACTATTTTATGATACGTGATTCGTTTTTTCTCCCTTTGTGGATCTCCAGCTGCAAATATATATATTTGCAGTTGGAGATCCACAAAGGGAGAAAAAACGAATCACGTATCATAAAATAGTTTTATTCCTGAGCTTTCAACCCCTATCAGGGGTCTTCATCAGAGGATAATGCTTAGACTTACAAGAATCAAAGGCAATATATAGCAAAACATTACGTGGAGGGGGTGGGGTGGCTAAGTCAGTGTGATGGTGGGGGGGGGGGGTATTGGGTATACAGTTTATTTATTATGAACATGTCCTTCTTAAGTTTGCATATGCTAGATTTATGTCCAAGTGTCTGTTGATGGTGTTCTCATTTGATAGCCAAGTTTCGGCCAGCTCTCTGGCACTTTTAGTACTGGCCTTGAATTTTTTGTGCATTGTCCAAGTTAAATGTATGTCCTGTTGATTTAGTATGCGTGTAGATCAATGAAAGTGAGTCCTTTCTTCTGATGGTATTGCGATGTTCCTGTATACGTGTTGAGATTCTTTTTGAAGTTTGTCCTATGTATACCGCTGAGCAAGAACTGCATGGAATGCAGTTTCACTTGTGTGAGTGCTGTTACTACCTTGTGGCCAGTATTGCCAGAGTATGTTTTGTCAATCAATGTCTTAAACAGGGATTATAAAGGCTGATAAAAAGGATGGGTGGGTAGATTGTTATAAAGTTTTATTCCAAATTTTGGTATAGAGTAGTGCAGAATTTACATTACTTAATCTCCAGTACTCCAAATAAAATTATTTAGTTGTTATGAAAAAGACAAAAAGTAAACTTTTCAGTTTTCAGTATTACAATTCAGAACAGAGCGAATTTCAAGTGGTCTGGTTTTACAATCAAAGTATCCCATCTCCCATTTGAAGTGCTGTACTTGAATTAAACCTAGAAGCATTCATTTGATGTGATTGTTGTGAGTGTTTCTGGTGTAATTGCCAAGGAGTTTAAAAATGGATAAAGAAATACATTTTTGGAGTGTAACTCTGTCCCCACAGGTATACTGTAATAGAAGCCTTTGTTGCTTTAAGTAAAATATTTCCATTCAGGAGGTATACTATTTGTAGTAAATGATGTTGTTTAAAGCTAATATTTATTTTAACATTAAAAGTGCGCATATAATCCACTTAGAAATTCTATGGTAGGACATTAATGCACTGCATTCAGTGAACTCAATGCCATGATAAAACATGACATACTATTTTTATTCTTGCCTGTCACTTCTTTATGCACTTCATTTTATTACTTACTCTATTTCCTGGAGCTCTACATCTCATGATTGGATTTTAAAGGCAAACGCAATTAGTCAGCACTAAATCTCGATGTCAGTCTCAGCAGCCAGGGGAATCAGCAGTTCTTCTGTTGGCTACTACATCTTTTAACAACCTTGTAAGACTTTCACACATATTAGGATTTAATCTAAGTTCTGTAATTGCATTATATCTTTACTTATACAAATTAATGTTACAAATAAGTAATATTAAAAAACACACAAATACAGAGAATGTAACAGGGAAGGTTTTTATATCCAGTGGTTCACAAGTATAATAAAAATATGCATTTTTTCTTTTATTTTTTATGAACTTAATTATTTTTCTGTTTTCAATTATTTTATTAATCAAATTGTAATGACAGATTATTTAGACACTGTCCTTGATATAACCATTTTTTTTAATTATTCAGTGGCCAGATAGCTAAAATGAGAAGCAAGTAAGACTACAGGGTTGCTTTTACTTCACAATGGCAATAAATTAGCAGGATACTGTCTGGTAGATGGGAGAGTAAATTGGCAACTGCTTCTTCCAGGACAGTGTCCTCGGTGGGGTAGCTGAGCATCATGAAGAATTTCACAGGAATTCTTTTGTATGGCTAAACAATAAACAGCACTAGCAGATTGCAGGTATAGAAGGAACTGTTGCCCTAAAATGTTATTAGTAATAATACTTTTATACCAACTGGTAAATTGTTTCTCCTTCATGATCTGCATGCAGCAGAAAGTGGCTGTCAACTTTAACAAAACTGCAGGATAGACTGTGTGTTAATTAAATCAGTAAATAATGCAAGTTGTACATTCCCTCTGAATCTTATATCAGAATGATACTGTCATTCTGTATAGATTGTTTTTTTTTTTACTTTTACTTCTGCTCATAGTAGACTATTTTACTTGATTAATAAATACTTTTTTAATTAAAATAAAAATAAAAGTAAATATGTCCTAAAATATGTTTTTAATAGATGCCTGAGCAGGACACTGCAGTGATATCCATGAAAATGAATACATATCCATCTCTCAAAACCACCTAAACATCAATATTTATATCAATTTTGTTGTAATGTTAACAGATCTAAAATGTTCATGTTTGAGGTTCTTTATTGGTTATCCAAACTATGTGGCATATGACTCCCAGCATCAGTTTCTCTAAACATTTCTTGTTCTTTTGAGACAGGGGGGAACTTTAGATTAAAAATGATTGTTAAAGTGTCAGGTAATTGCCCTACATAGATTTTGCCCATTTTCAGGTGCTCTGATTTTCAAAAATATGGGTTACATTAATTGGTGATTCTAAACTGGCCCTGTGTGAGTGAGTGAGCTGTACAATTGACTGGTACCACATTCCATAATAGCTTGTGATAATCAAGAGTCCAAGACATCCATATTACTAACCGAGAATGGTAAACCGGATATGGAAGCAGGTATGCCCGTGGAGGCAGGAGACATAGTGCGCAGGTGCCACACAAACCCCCACTCCACCCAGAGTGAGACGGGACAGACTACGAACATGCGCAGGCGCCAGAGTGAAACGGGAGAGACTACAAACGAAACGACACGCAGGCGCCACACAAACCCCCCCACAGACTACAGAGTCAGCGCCCCACCCCAGAGTAAAACGGGACAGAATACGGAGTCGAGAAAGGCTCAACAACTAAAACAGCTAAAACAACGAGCCTGCATGGACACATACAATGAACTTGGAGGCCTACAACGCACTTCTCAAAACTGCGGAGGCAAACCAGGCGTGGGCAGATGCATAGTGAAACGAGAAACACTACGGAGTCCGCAGTGGTCCACAATAAACCGCAACGCATAATAGTGGGGAAGGAGCTCCGTATTACATAGATGAATCACATAACAGTGATGCATTATTGACAGTACAACCACAGAAATCGCTCCGTATTAACAGTAAGTGCAATTATTCATATTACTAAAGGTACACAACGGAGAACTACTGAAGTCATGATCACGTCTCCAAAACTATACAGCTCCACAAACGAACGTGGGCGCCTACAACGTGAAGTTACAGAAACGAGCTCACATAGACACATACAATGAACATGGACACCTACAACGCGCGTCTCAAACCACAAAAGCAAGGCAAGCACGGATTCAAAACAACGCAGGCGCCTACAACACGCGTCTGAAACTACGGAGGCACAGCAAGCACGGGTCCAAAACGCCGGGGGTAGGCAAAAAGCAGAGTAGAAAACAAAGTAAAACGTCATGATGAGGTTATAAAGCAATGAGGCCAAACACATGCAGAGCAGGTTAGAGATAATGTAAACTGGAATTCAAAACACTCAAAAAAGAACGCAGGCACGAAACACATTCAGAGCAAGATACAGAATATGAAAGCAGAAAACAACGACAGTGTCAAAAAACAAAAGTAAACATTGCATTAGCGCAAAAAACGAGAAATTATTACTCTGAGAAATAACTAAAAGGCGAATAGTAATTGAATATATGGACACAGGAGATATGTCAGAAGTATGTAAATACTATAAGGCTTTGAAGTTTAAGTCAGAAAATTTCAAAAATGTGTTTTACCTCACATGCATTAATTGGTTACTTTCCAAAAAAAATTATTAACTGCTGATGATGTGGATCGCTTTGTCTGTGCTGAAATTGCAAAACCTATCCTGAATTATGGTACAAAGTCATTAAACACATCTCTCACAGACCTCATTTAAAAGATTCACCACATTGGGACCCAAAGGATTCCACATATTGTTTTTACGTAAGTTCTGAAATAAAAGTGAAATTAATGAAATAGCAACAATCTTAAAAGTGTGTATCCGGAAAACCAAACACGGGGGGTTGACGAGCGAAGCGAGCAGGGGGCGAAGCCCCCTAGTCATAAAGGTTTGGGGCAGCCACCCGTATATTGTTTTTCCCAGGTGCAAAAGGGTTGAAATAATGAGTCCAAAACAGAACTGACTATAGTAGCCCAAGATGGGGGCTTTAAAGGCCTGTAGAGGAACTGATGTCATCAAAATGGCCGGAACCAGAAGTGATGTCAGCAAAGGGGCCAGCTTCGGAAGTGATGTCAGCAAAGGGGCCAGCTTTGGAAGTGACATCAGCAACGGGGCCGGCTTCTGAAGTGATGTCAGCTGTGGCGCCGGAAACTTGAAGGATTTCCCAGGAAAGGTCTGTAAGGAACTGAGAAAGACAGTCAGTACACTCCACCGTCCCCTGCTCGGATGTTTTATTACACTTACTCAGACCCTTTAGCTGCCTCCTACTCGCACGTGTGTGACAGGCACCTATCTTGCAGCCAATACTGTAGTGGGTAGCCTGTCACCCACTGCAATCCTAAATTTGGTAAAGCAGCTCAGAGAACATCAGTTTATGTCAATACCAAATATTGAACAAAAAATATTAAATACCATGCAGTAACATGAACTGTTTCTTCCTGTAAAAAATTGTATTTTACAAAAGTGGTATGTTATGTGCCAGTGATATGGAATGTATTAAGTGTCACAGCTATTCAAATTATTAATAGTATAATATTCATTTTTCAAATTGTTCACTGTGGGGAACAGCCCGGACACAGACAGGTAGACATGTTGGTTTCACCACACACACGTTCATTATACACTATATACATTGTCCAATTGCACAAGCCCAGTGCCGCAGCACCAATCACCCCTTAAGTCCTTGGCCACACAACACAATGCCTTCTAGTCTCTGGTCCGCCTCCACTCCTCTCCTCTGAGCTCCGTCCTTCTTCCACCCGACTCTTGCCAATGACTGGAGGGAGGCGGCCCCTTTTATACACCCCGGATGGACTCCAGGTGCATCCTGAGGAGCTTCTGTAGCCACACCCCTGTTTGGCGGAAGCTCCGGCGGTGTATCCGGAAGTCCTCTGGGTGTCCCCAATCCTCTTCCCCCCAGCACTTCCGGGTGTGGCGGAAGTGCTGAGGTCCAGGGCTCCCAAGGCAAGGCTCCCCCTGGCGGTGACCACGGGCCCCTGCAGGGTTGAGCTTCCACGCTCTGTACCCGTGGCCCCCAAAGCAACCAGGGCGGGCGCCCCCTCGTGTTCTGGAGGAGGCACAAGCCCTCCTCCGGTCCTCCTGGGCATTCCGGCCAGACATGAACCCCAGCCGGGTACCACATCACATATTTATTAAATTCAAATTTAACAAGGAAACCTCACACTTTTACATCTCTTCTACATTCAGCTTACTTAGTAGATGTCAGGGATATACAAACAAATATTACTAGTTTATTACTAAGTAAATGAATATGGCCACTGAGCACTCTTCCAGCTAAAATATTCTGGTTGTGACTTTCTTTTGTTAGTGACAAGGAATTTAGTAAACTCTAAGTTTGATGAATGATATACTGGCCTGTAGTGTTTCAGCTTTTTGTTTGTTTGACTTCCATTCTGCAATGTCCCTAAGAATCACTGCTGCTCAATTTAAAATTTGGTCGGTGTGTACTTTAATCAATACTTTGGTCATGCCAATAGCTCTATAATGTTCATTCAATAATCCTGAAATAGCTATGTAAATTAAAAAAAAAAAAAAACTATTTTAGTAACCATAACATTTTTTATCAAACCTATATTTACTTGTGTCATGGTGTTACTGAAATACATATTTTGGCTTTTACATATAACTATTTCATGATGATTTCATTTTTTATCCACGTTTTATTTGTCTTACTTCTGTACTACTTTATATCAATTTCTTTACATTAATCCTTTAACAAAAATGAAACTTCACAGGAACCTTGAGCCTATCCTAGCAACTTTAGGAAGAGAAGAACCAATTGTAGAATGTCCATACATACACACACACACACGCACACACACACACACGCACACACACACACACTCTAACTCTCACTCATGCTGGGCCAATTTAACATTGTTGTTAATTAAACTACACTGTTTTTCTTGAGATGTTGTAGAAAAACTAAAATATGTTCACGGTGAGAAATTTCAAACTATGAAGACAGTGACTGGGCTGAGAATTGGACCAAGATCCTTTAAGAAGCACCACAACACACATCCACTCTAATACATATCATCAGGTAAAATAGCATTTCAAGGTCTCCTCTAGTCTTCTTAGTAGCAAAACAGAAAATATTTCAACCCATCATGCTGTAGCAAAGACCATAGGTAGGCTACGAATGGGCTTTTCTTTACCTGGTTGAATTTTGATGGGCTGACCAGGCTACTAATTAAGTAGTATGATAGTTCAGTCTAGATAATATCAAGGTTGTACATTTGCATTTTTTGCATATAATAAATAACTGTAACAACTTATCCTGTCATCTGTGGAAAAAAGGCTGTAATATCGGATGGGTGCACGGTACCTCTGGCTGTAAGTGCAAAAGAAGGATAAGAAGACGCATGAAAAACTTGTATGCTTACATGCTTCTATGTATAAATCTTGTAGCTTTAAATGTTTGTTGTCCTTATGTACAGTAACTTCTTATTAGATTAAATAACATATTTAAGCACAAAAAACTTCCTTATATGCAATATTTTGAGTAGACATTAACAAACTGTGCTTTTCCATACCAAGAACACTTACTTTAACTTTTGCTCTTGATGTGTAAAATCTGATGATGATAAATAAATACCAAAAATATGTTAAGTTTGCCAAGTAATGGAGGTAGAGGAAATGACACATTTATTTGCACAGGCCAAAATGCAGTATGAAAATGAAAGCAGTATTATGGATATAAACACACACATCTGCATTCGCCTTAAAATCTATTTTGTACAGGGACTGTACAAATTGGATTGTCTAAATTGCAGTTTCTTCTGTGTGTTTATTATTCAATGCATAGGCACTGCATTCAGTTCTACATGTTTTACATTGCATTTATTTCCAATTTATTGTACCTCTATGTTAAATACACACAAGATTCAAAGTTATGAAATGTAAAGTGTCATCTGTGAGTTGTCCATAGATATGTGTGTAGAATACCACTTTTAAAAGAAAGGACGCCTTGAATATTACCAATTTTTCCAATGAAAGCTGGCAGCCTAAGTGTGATATAGCAGCTCAACAAGCTGTGTTCAAAAAATAATTTAATCTTGTCTAGTTTGTTTTCTAAATCAAACTCATAAATAAAACAAACAATAATGACTCTCGTAACTTCTGAATTAGATCAGAACTGATGTATGAGACTGATAAATTCACTGAAATGTTTGATGTGATATAAATGCTAAGATATTTATATATCAATTATTATAAATTATTATTATTATTAATATAATTGATGCATACTGTTTAGCAGTGGCATCATTATGGGGGGACTTCGTCCAGTCCCCGATCTTCAAGAGCCCAGCCCTCCTCCCTCCATTTCTGCATTCTGACATGCATGGATTACTCACTCAAAACTCCACGGAGGATCCTGTCCCCCTAGGGACCAATCTACAACTGTGTGAAAAAGCAAGAGGACAGCCCCCCCTTATTGTCTGCTCAGTAGAAATAGTGGCATTTTAAAAAGAGGCTAAACCCCTAATACATGCTAAAGCTAGCAACATGTCTGCTGTTTAGTGATCAGACTCTTTTTGTGTTGATACCTAATATGGTACATTTCATTTAAATGTTTTCTGTATCTCTCTGGTTACAATATGAAGTGTAATATATGTTTTGTAAAATTTTGTAGTGATTTATATAAAATGTGAGGACCACAATTTCTATTTACACAAACCGTCTAAAGCCCATATTGCACTCATATTGCTGAAACTGAAATGACAGAGTATTTTCTTGTTATTTTGTCCATTTTATTTTTTTTATTTCTGACAATGCCTGCTTGTGTATTGAGATCCATGCCACATATATGCCTGGTATGCATGTACATACACTGGCATGTTACACATAATGGACATCCATCCATCCATCCATTTTCCAACCTGCTGAATCCGAACACAGGGTGACGGGGGTCTGCTGGAGCCAATCCCAACCCACGCAGACACAGGGAGAACATACAAACTCCATGCAGGGAGGACCCGGGAAGTGAACCCAGGTCTCATTACTGCGAGGCAGCAGCGCTACCACTGCACCACCGTGCCACATAATGGACATCTTTCCTTCAAAATGAAACGCGTGCACATTGATGATCATTAATTTGATGTTTCATATTTGTTTATATTTATTATTATTCTTATCCCTCAACCTTGCACTGAATAAGCAGGTTTAGAAAATGGATGGATGTAAATTTCATACTGTAGCATTTTTCTGAAAGTAAAATAAGAACAAAAAGGTAAACTTAATGAACAATTACTTCAATGAAGGGGACAAGTTGTTACAGTTATTGGGATAAAAACCTGCAGCCACAGTGGTACCCCAGGACTGAACTTCAGAACTTCTGGTTTAGACAGGAAAAAAAAAATGTAAGTGTTTATATGTCTATATGTTTGTTTATATGTTTATAAAGTTCTCTGTATTGTGAAGTGCATTATATTTATATATCACTTGGGAGATATGTTTTTCTGGCATTAATTTGCTGCACACTTTCCATATTAATGGATTTTTTTGTGCTGATTACTTTAAAAATTATTACATGTATTTCTGAAATATTCCAAGATTATATTGTACTTTACCAGGGTTTAATAATGACTTTATTCCCATTTTATGACCTCTGGGACAATGAATGTCTAATGTTTCACTGCAATAATTTCAAAAATAGAATTTTTTTACCTATGTCATATATAAGTTGACTTACTCATGAAGAGACCATGAAAAATTCCAGAATATGTTATCTTTTATTCTACAATGTATAGGGTCCACTGTGTTAGCCACATACAGTGAACCAAAACAATGACTAACATTTCAGAGAAAGGGACTTTATTATCTTTTTGGAGCTCAGCACGTACAAGCATATAGTAAATATATTTAAAAATTCAGGATAGTTTGACTTTTGTGTGCTCCATTTAGAATGACATTGAGGCAAAGCATAATGTATTGGTACGTCTGTTTTATTTCTGTGAGACTCCACAATGCTATTTGAATAACCAATTGAAAAGGATACGGTTTTAATGAGTTAGATATTCAGAGGTATACTTAAAAATGTTGCTTTTTAAGGAAATATCTCTTGTCTTAACATAAAATGTTATTCACTAAATTTGCTTAAGATTAACAAGACGTTATATAATATTACACAGTATACTAGTAAATAGATAGTAATGAATAATTCAATCTGCTTTTTTGTCTGTAGTGGAAGCAAAATTAAATTGTACTTTTTTAATTTTAATAGCTATTTAAGTAGGCAGATGGCTCATTTAGGAAGCTGATTACCCCAAACATATTTCCCTGGCATTTCTGCATTTGCTCGGGGCTATCTTTGACCTCACTGACAGTTAGCCTCCTTTCCAGTGCTGTCTGGTTTCTGTGAACTCAGCTCCAAATTACACTCCAGTTTATAACTGAAGATTACTTTTGTAGCTTAGTGGTTTGGCATTCTGTCCGTTGACCGTTTACCATCAAAATAACCTACAAAACATCCTTGAGTGCTCTCTCTAAGCCTTTTTTTATTTTTTAATATGCAATAATCTGTCACTGTAAAATACTTTAAAAGAAAAAAGTAATTTTTGTCAAGGTAGAAGGGCCCGATTTGGGTATATTATTCTATTTAAGTTTTTGTTTTCTCGTCCTTTGTTAGGTGTTTATTACAGTATCACCCCTCCTGCCATGACAAATGTCAGAATAAATACCAATTGATAAGATTGCATTATGCAGTGTTTTGCATATCCAAATACCGTAGCAGCATGTCTACAGACAGACTTTGGACAGTACCATGTGTATAACTGATTCAATATGACACAAAGTGCTAATAAACAGCATTATACTACAGCTTTCACTTAAGTTTGCAGTGTATGTCGCCATTTTGGATTGATATCAAAATCTGAAGTTGAACAAACTTGGACTTGACAGACTAGCCGAGTTTCTGAGTAGGAAACCACTTGTGAGAGTGTTCCAGTGGAAAATTCTGACTAGAAACTCAAATGGAAAGCAACTAAACTTTCATTAGATTCTAACAGCACCATAATATTCAACTTCCTAAGATAGCAAAAGGTTTGGTTTGGTTGTGGCTTGATTTTTAAGTTGAAGTAGATGTCATGGCAGTTTTTGGATGAGTACCTGAAAAAGATATTGGAACAACTTAGTAATTAGCTAACCAAATTAGTATTTTTCAAACCTCATCTTGTGAATTTCCCCTTGGGATTAATAAAGTATCTATCTATCTATCTATCTATCTATCTATCTATCTATCTATCTATCTATCTATCTATCTATCTATCTATCTCTTCCTATGACACTTTTTCTTTACCTCCAAAAAGGCATGAACTCTGACAGTTTAATCAGTTGAGCATAATTTGAGGCTCATTTTTAATAGGATCATGGGATATAGATAGAGTACATTCAAGTGAAAGTAATACATTTTAATTTCAATCAGCTTATGTATTTTATTGTTGCAGGAGGGCACACTGGGTTCAAGGTGGGAATCAACCCTGGATGGAATGCCAGTATACTGAATTAATTTTTTTGATTTACACACCTATTTTTAATGGGCCAGTTAAGAGTTATCAGTTAACTCTTTATGCTCAGCTCTTCATTTACTGCCGTAGGAAAGCTCAGCATTTCACTGTTAAAATGCTTTATTGCATGTCCTGTATGATATTGCAATGTTTTTCATTCTTTGAATTGATTTTGATTTGACATACTTTACTAGTATCCATGGGGAAATTGATTTTTCACATAAAACTTTTTGGATCAGAGTGCATGGTTAACCATTGTACATAACTCTCAGACCAATTTTCAGGCTAAGGGCCTTTCTCAAGTTTCCCAACAAAGTCGGATTCCTTCTGACAGTAACGGTATCTGAGCCAGCAACCTTCCAGATAGCAGTGCAGATTCTTAATCACACAGCAAACATTTTCTTCAAAGTTGATTTGACTCCTATATCACAACAAACACTGCCACTAGAAATTCTTGAATGTCTTGATTCAGTCGTGTTGAATTTGACTGGCAGGTTATCACCTACTAAAAAAGAGGGGCATTTTAGCTTTTAAACAACGCCCCATTCAACACTGGTATGTCATGTTGATCACCTCATAGGTCAAACAGAATGTCAATTCTAGAGTGTCATCCTTCACTTGTCACCTATTGGATTACTTGTTTGTTAGTCAAAATGACAGGTGTGGTTACTGAGCATCAGCGTTCCAAATTTCCTAGGTTGTACCCTTTCAAACAAGGGTAGAAAGCAAATGGGAGAGAAATAAAGCTAATTGGTTGCTTCAAAACAGTTAACTTAAGTATATTAATTGTAGACACTTCATATTTCTTTACAGTTGTTCCTGACACCTTCAGCGATATCTTTATTGTTTCTGAAAGCTTATTCCAACACTTATGATAATAAGAATAATTCAAGTTCAAAGTGCATTTTTTGATAAAAAGGTTACTAAATTTCACAACGTTTCTTCTGTAATATATTTGCACAATATAACTAATTCAACAGCTTACAGTTTTGAAAGAGAAATGTATGTCTGCAATTTATTTTGATAACAGCGTGAATGTTAAGTGAATATAATGAAATTATTGCCAGTTAAATCAAAGTAGCATAAAATGACCAAATGTGAGACTGAGTTTAAAGGGTTAACCTAACTATCACATTGGCTGTTGGTGGAAATACCAGAGCACCCAGAGAAAAATGAATGCAGACACTTTGCAAGAAGAGAGGCAGTGTCATGGCTGGAATTTAACCCTATGTTCTATAATGAAACTACGTTTACCAGTTCACCACCCTGTTTTCTTTTTTTTTTTCTAAAAGGTTCTAGTTATTAGCAAAGATATTAACATGAATGCCAGATTCAGGCATGGACATTTGAGGAGCAGAACATGAATCATCAGGGAAGTTATGTGTCATGAGATGATGAGGCACAGTGCAATAAAATGTGTACTTCACCTGTGCTTGCTGAATTTGCCATGTAATTAAATTTTAATTTTTCTTGTGCTTGGTGAATGTAGTGTATAAAGATTGTTACACATATTAGCACTGAGAAAAAAGTACTGCACTTTACATGAATACATTTTCTATGGATGCAAAATTAATTTAACCACCAGATTGTTGTAGTTACTTTAAATGGATAATAACTAGAACAAAGCGTGATTACATTGTCATACGTATAGTGATTATAAACATGTTTAAAGTTTCCAAATTCTGATGTCTCTGAATGACTTTTTCCAAGTGACAGACTGTGAAATGATGTGTAAGTGACATTGGGATGATATCAAGGGAATCAGTCACTACATCACAGTTTATACTAACTTCAGTGTTGACAATACAGTACCCTCAAAAACAGCAAAAACTACATTTTCAGAAGCTAAAAAATCTCCTGAATGAGAAGAAGAGATCATTCAAATCTGGTGATAAAGAGGCTCTAAGTAAGACAGAATGCTGAAATAAAAGCAGAATGAAGGAAAGGAAGCTTACATCGCTAAAATAGAAAATAAACTCACCCAGAATAATATGAAAGATGTTTGGATTGGACTAGGCATAATTACTGGACTCAAGCAATCCAGGTCTCTGGTGCTAGAGGGGGATGTGGACAAACTTATTTTTCAATATATTTTTCTCCTTCAATCACCTTCCTTTAATGACCAGTGAGTCTATTCTGGGAACAAGCAGCACAATAGATTGGGGCCTGGTTTACAATGTGTACAAGTCATTAGCATTGAATAGGTATGTGGTCATACAATACAATTCTTTCCATTTATATTGCACTTTTTTTACTACTCACAGCACTTTACATAGTGTGTGGGGAACCACTTCAACCACCACCACCAATATGCAGCATCTTCCTTGATGATGTGACGGCAGCCATTGTTGTGCACACATTAGCTGTTAGGTGATGAAGTGGTTAGAGAGATAGCCAAATAGAAACAGGGGATTATAAGGGGGACAGAGTGACAGATTGGTGGGCAATAAATTATTTAGCATGGACTTTGGGATTCACCCTGCACTTTACATGGATGCTGAGGGATCTTTTATGAGTCAGGACTTCTGTTTTACATCTTATTTAAGGACAGCGCCATTTTTACACCTCGATGTCCCTGTCACTACACTGGGGATTACGTTTCCGCATACAGGCCACAGGGTAAGCGTCCACTTATGGCCTCATTGTTGTGGTGTGAAATTTTGCATAGAAGTTGATATATATTTTGTATGTCTTTATTTGTAACTTAGGCAAAGCAATGTAATATTAGTTTTACATTATTGATAATAAAAGCAATGGTTTGATGGTTAAGAACCCCTTCCCCCCTTTTAGGAATGAGTCTTTGTAATTTACGACAGGGTTGGGGGAAGTGCCTCAAACAAGTTTGGCAAGTGATTCTCTGCAGAACTCTCAATCAACCCCCACATGGAGGCCAACTATCTAGCTTGAAAGCTTCACCATAACAAATGGTTTTGGGGGCAGGTGTGAAGGTATTCTATGCCCCATTGGTCTGAAGTATGGCTGTTTGGAATTGGCTTGTATCAGAAGCGTTTAAGTACCAGGATACACTATTGGCTGTAGGAGTTGTACAGAAAAATCTATAAATTTGCTTGCTTTACCCCGTCTCTCTCTTACCAAGTGATAAAGGAGCATCTCACACCATGAACTGAAAAGGACAACACAATGAAAAGCACAGCTTGGCAGCCATATTGAGACAGGCATGCGGCCTGTTCTGAAGAAAGCTGACCAAAAATGAGGACTTAACTAAAGACATTTTAAGTAGCTAACAATTCTGTGTGCTGCCTGAAACTCCACACCAGCTTTTATCAGGTTGTATGGTTGCCAATATTCAAATGAATTTTGCTAATTGTTTTATTTTTGCTTATTTGAGTGCTTTGAGTAGTGAGAAAAGCGCTATATTAATGCAAAGAATTATTATTATTATTGTTATTATTTATGAATATTATAAATAATACATTATTTAAAGTTTATCTTAACTCCTGCTTGTCTTTTACTACACCTAATTGCCTGAGGTTATAAATGTAGAATGGAAGGTGGAGAGAAGTTATATGGTAAAATACCTTATAAACAGTGGTACTGTAAGTCTGTATAATTTGAGGCATTCTGACAAAGGCTACACATTAATAATACAAAAGGGGAAAGTATAGTAATATATTACTCTACCAAGACAAAACACTGATCAACACCAGTTCTAGCAGCAACCCAAGCTTTTCCTAGATGGTCTCCCATCCATACTGTCTGGGCCCGAACATGCTTAGCTTCAGGCGGGTGACCTGTTCTGAAGTGCATGTGGTATGACTATGGTATAACATTAGTTACAATTAGTTACACTTCCAGGTGCCTTATAAAAGGAGCCAGCAGCCACTATTCGGGGGGAGACAGAGTCGGCAGGAGGAGCTACGAAGCTTGATCCAAGGAGTAGAGGAGAAAGGAGATGAAGAGAAGGAAGAGAACTGTTTGGGTGCTGTGCTTGTGCTGGACTGTGTTGAGTTTGTTGGAACGGGGGAGTCGTTGCCCACAAGAAAATAAAGAAAATAAAAACCAAGTGTGTGCCTTGAACTTGTGTCCCACACTTGTCTGTGTCAGGTTCAGCTGACGGTGTTCACAATTGGAAAAATAAAGTGGTAGGACTGGCGAGCGTTGTTGGGCTGTTCTCCTCCATATTGTTCTAATGTTTCAAAAACAAAAATCTAATGTTCTAATAACTTGACATGCCTTGTCACAGACGACTCTTATCCTATCCATTTCTTCCCTAACAGCAAAACCTTTCTCAGCACTGCTGAAGATCAGATCCAGAAGAGGCTAGGAGGACATCATCAATCACAAACTGGATGCATTCGGAGTCTTGGTTGCACCTTGATATTCTGTCGATGAAAATTTGAAACAAAACAGTAGATTAGTTACACTCTTCATTCAGAGCCCTGGGACCATTGTTGTAGCTGCTTCCATAAGACTTCACATGGTTTGTCAACCTTTTTTAAATCCAGGAAAGATGTGTAACTAGTGTATGCAAACATCACTCGAATATCAGTGCAACAACATAAGACTGACTGCCTGCCTAATCATCCTGTGTTGAGGTACTATTCTCACCTTTTATGCA
Organism: Erpetoichthys calabaricus; assembly: GCF_900747795.2. Classification (NCBI taxonomy): domain Eukaryota; kingdom Metazoa; phylum Chordata; class Cladistia; order Polypteriformes; family Polypteridae; genus Erpetoichthys; species Erpetoichthys calabaricus. The sequence goes on along the minus strand of NC_041402.2, from coordinate 154,264,311 downwards.
ATATCGAAGATGTTTTAACTAAGACACCTCTATCATATACAGAGCTTTTAGTATTTCAACACCTCATGTACATGAGATGTATGATATTGTTAACCAACACAGTGACCTTTGCTACAGTAATAGAGCCCAGTTCCTTCAGAAGCTTTTGCAGTGTGTTAGATTTTCTTGTAGTTTTCCTTCTGTCTGTCAACTGTATTCCTAATCAAGATACAGTAAATATCTTAAAATATTGCAAAAAGAAGCCTGGGTGACAATGTGTCATTCAATGATTTGCCGGGAACTTCTTGGAGAGCACTTGAAATTTATTCCCTATTGATTAACCAAACAATTTTTACAAAAAGACTTTTGATTTAGCTAATGGAACTGTTACCTTTTTGTCTGCCAGTACCTCCAGCCAAATGAAAAATCCTCTGGCATACACTACATGGAAGGTTAGGTACCAACCACTCCTTGGCAGCATTTCCATGAAGCCTACTATTTAAATAAGATGCGGATCCAGATTAATTTACCTGGGCAGAAGAATATCCTAGCAGTTTTCCCAGACACTTTCACTACTTTATGAGGCTTCCAAGTTTGTCCAATTGTTTTTGGACCAAGTGGTGATAAGCTGACAGCTCACCATTTTAACACAGTGTCCAAAAAAGACAACCTGAAGTTAGATTAGGTGTGCACTAAGGCTGCAGCTAACAATTACAGTGATCCCATCTATATCGTGGTTCAGCTATCACGCCCCCACTACATTGTGGATTTATTAATATTATTATTACTAGGGGGCTCTGCCCCCTGCTCAATTCACTCGCCCACCCCCTGGTTTGGTTTACCGGATAAACAATTTAAAGAGATTGTTATTTTCATGGGAATTGTTACATATGCATTATTTTCATTTTTACTTTAAAACTTTTGTAAAAACAATATTTGTCCTTTATTTCCTGCCCCAGGTGTGGTTAAATGTCTTTCTCACGGGACTTATAACGCTGCTCACATTGTGAAGGGGGGGTCTGAACCCACACTAAAGAGATGCAATTGGTTCAGCTGGTGTCTTGCTGTTGCTGCTGGCCAGCTATGTGTTGTGCCTGATGCACTTTATGTCAATCACTTAAAAGCCTGAACAGCAGCTATCCTTTTGCCACTTCGCGTCTCTGTCAGTAGCGTTCTGAAGGGGGGGGGGGCGGTGTGAGGGCTGAACGCACGATGGCTTGCTGTAGCTGCTGCTGGCAAGCTGCATGTTCTGCTTGTCGTTGTTTTAAGAACTGGGAGCAACTGAAGTTTGTCTGCCAAAAGCATTCCAACACCTGCTGGGTTAGATGTCAGTGAACTTGTTTGTAAGTAGGGCGTGACATGCAAAAGTCTCATGGGTTTTGTTTCCTAAGGTTGTAATGTCTAGTCTTGTGTGTCGTCAAAGTGTCTCTCCGGAATGATCTGGTCTCACTTGTTTCGCTCAACCCCCCCTGAAGGCATGCTACACTCCTGCCACTTTGCGTCTCTCCCGCTCGCGTTGTGATGGGGGGGAGCTGAACGCACGCTAAGCAGAAGTGGACAGATCAGCTACTGGCATTGTGCTGCTTCTGCCAAGATGCCAGTTCAGCTTGTCACTCTGCGCGTCAATCATTTAAAAGCCTGTACAAAAGCTGTCCTTCTGTCTCACTGCCTTGTCTTGCGTGACATTAAAATGTCCCTCGCAGTATGTCAAATTGTCTTCTGAGAAGATCACGCCTCGTCTCCCTGGTCTCCCTGCCAAGATTTTTTTTTATAATAGAGAGATGTTACTCATATCCTTAGCCTGACATCCACATATCATTTGTGTTTACAAAGTGTGTTTTAATAAGTTTACATGTGTTTAAAGCGTGTGGGAGGGGTATTTTAAGGCTTAAACTATAAAAAAAATGTTTATTTATATGGTCTTCCTATACCATGGATTTTTACCTATCGCTGATGGATGTGGAACATAACATCCGCGATAGGCAGGGGAATCACTGTATTTGGTAATTGATTAATGTATTATTTTTTGATAAATCAACCAATCTAACAATTATTTTCCTGATAAAAAAAATATAATGATCCCAAAACACAAAAATGAAAATTAATACTCTTGCACTGGTATGGATCTCAAGTTTTTTTTTTCCAGTTTCCTTAACCCTTGCAGCCATGTTTTATTTGGTGTGTGCTGTGATTGTAAAGCAAAAAGCAGCGAGCCTCCAATCATCCTTTAGAAAGTGATGAGTGATCCCAAGATATGCCTCAGTGGCAACACTAGTGACACTACGGTTTCTGATTCAGGAGGGTCTCTCTCCTTTTTTGGAATTTTGCCACAGAAGAGACCATGGGGAAATGTGGGAATATCCAGATGGATGGTTTATAGCTAGAATTGGCATTGTTGGATGAAACTGTCACCTCAGAAATTTCTCCAAGGTTACAGTTCAATATTTCATTCATCTTCATGATATCCATGCTAGTCTTTATAATTGAGCTATTCAAAAAGCTTTCAAAACCTCCAGTGAGCATAAAAATGGATTCCAAGTATAATTACACAATTTGTGTGTCCTTTTTACAAAAATTATCTTCCTACCATTGCTTCTACTTTTACTGACCTTGTTTTGGTACACTGTTTTTGAATTGTTTTGTCCACTCTTGTGTAGTTCTCTGTGTACACCTGAAGAAGTTCTATCAACCACAATTGTAAATTATTAATGATACTTTTAAGACTGGAATTACCTTTTTGTGATTTTCTGATGACATTTATAGGATATTTAGATATTCATGCTATCACCACAAGAGCTGTTTTTAATTTATGATTCATGCATTTTACACTGCTTCCCAAGATATTAGAATGTGCTGACATTTTTGCTAGGACTTTGTTTTTTTTGATAAGTGGGTAATTAACCTGCTTCAGAGGTCAGATGTCAGCTCTTTGCTATGCTTACAGAAATATAGCAGTCTGCTGGCTTTCTCCTCTTATTTAACTGTATGACATTATTATTAATTACATCTCTTCTGCCCTTGAGCTCTCTAAGAGATGTTAGTGTAATGTTGTTATTGAAAGACTGTTGTTGTTTTTAACCTGAGATTTATTTTCTACTGTGGGCTTAAAAAAAGAGCAAGGGTTCACTATTTAAGTCTTTGTAGTTCTCGAGGTCTTTTCAATATTTGTTTTAGAGATGATATGCTACTGCCATTGTCCTAATGGTGTTTTAGTGTATAATTCATATTATAACGATTACCTTTTACTCAAGTCAAATTGCTGAGAAAAATAATTATATCTTTAAATATGAAGGGTTTTGATCATCATGTAACCTTTTAACCTTCAGATATCCTGACATCCATTTACCCTTTCAAAGGTGCATCATCAATAATTCTGTCTTTTGAGGCGTAGCAATTTAATTAAAATCAGCCATGCATAGACCAACTGGTCAGTTCGTACAGTTTTTTAGTCCTGGTCAAATTGGTTTAATTTATCTAGCAGCTTTAATTTAGTACTGTTTTCAGCATCTCATGTGGTGCTTTACTATACACTATATTACACACTGACATATTCTACTATTTTTATATTTTTAAATGGAGTGCTTATCATAATAAACAATAATTAAATGCAATATTATATAAAAATGCAATAAGCCAGGATCTGTTTTTTTTTCTAATGAATTTGAGCATACTGACCTGACCCTCTTTGGTTTGTGTATTGTGCCATTAGGTCAGGGAAAAATAAAACAGCACAATTGAATTCAGCAGCATTAAGACTGTAGACCTGCAATTGCTTAGTGCTTCGAGTAGTGAGAAAAGCGCTATATAAATGCAAAGAGTTATTATTATTATTAGACCCTAAAGCAGTGCTTCTCAACATTGCTGGTGTTGTGAACCAGCTTTTCCCATGTAAGTGGTCCTCCTCAGTGAACTGAGTGTAATCTTGAGAGTAGGGGTTGGGTGCAGTCCCCCTTAACGAATCGAGCGCAATCATTGTAAGGGGGCAAGCGTGATCATTGGAGTAGAGCAAGTGGTTGAGAAATATTGCCCTAGATAAGCTTATGTTGGTGTGATTCGATTGCACAGTGTTTACAGCTGGGCCCAGACAGATGTAAATTTCTAGGTCAAAACTCGGAATTGCTTGGGTAGAATGTGCAAGTAATCCACATATCTGTATTGTTTTTCCTACAGACTTTCCTCCCATATCCCAACCACATCCACTATTTTTATGTTATTTACCCCATGTAGTTTGTAGTAGTGATTGAGAAAAAAACTTTAATCCCATGTTTTCATGCAGAACGGAGTTAACAATATGGTGACCAGTGCTAGACAACAAACTATATCAAATATATATATATCAAAAATGTATATAATAGCATCTCATGCTATTTGTGTCATATAAGCTTCATGTCAGGTTATCCAGTTGTATGCTCATAATGTCCCAAAGTCATGTATTTTTCTAAAATATTGTTAAATAAACCGCTTTCGGAAAACAGTCTTATAAGGGAAAAAAGAACATGCTCAGACGTGAACAGCACTTGAACTGAAGACATGCCCCCTTCTTATATTTTGATCAGGAGTGTAGCCCAGTATCAGCCTGTTACCTGGTTAACATTACATGCACTGAGAGACATATACAACTAATGGGAAACAGGTCTACAATTCTCTTACAATGCTCATTCATGTTTGAGTGTGTTCAATTATTGTTCATAAGAACATTTCCAGGGAGTTTTTTTTAACACAATATTTTAGTATAAATACATGTATTTCAAAATTTTGTGAGCAGTATGTATAATGAGCATGAGCATATTATATAATACTGTAAATGGAGGTTATTGTATTGTGTTGTTTGTAACACATGTTGGTCTTTTTTTCTCAAGCAGAGACTACAGAAGAAAATAAACTCCTTCATACCTCATAATAAATTCACATTTCTCTTAATTATTGACAGAATTAAACTGAATTAATTACATTACTGGATGTCTGCTTTCATTTTTTTATTAAACCGTTCTTTTTTTTCTATATCCTTCAACATTTGAATCCCTGGAGCCTATGAAAAAAGTTGTAATGCTGGCCTCCTTAAATTCCTTCGCACCTCCTCATCAGCGTTTTTGTTTTGTAAATGTATTGATCAGCACAAGCAGCCTGCTATCCCACCCCTCCCCACTGACACAGCTGAAGTTCTCCCAGCTCAAGCCTGTTTATCTGTGCGTGAAGTGCCTGGAATTGTATCAGGTCAGGTTTGGAGCATGCACTGGTACAGGGTATATATCATTATTTGTAATACATACATTTAATGTGTGTTCCGTGTCTACAATGATCTGCATAAATATAGGATGACAGGAACTGTGAAGCAAAAAATGTTGAACACATACCTAAAACAGAAACTTTTTTTTAATTAATTAATTTAATCTTTTTTAATTTTATAGTAATATAATTGACAAAATGCTAACCTGAAGTGTATCATTTGTGAAGACTGAAGTCCAAATATCAAAAAAAAAACATTTTCATAAAAGGTATAGCAAAACAAGTGTGCTTTTATTCAAGAATATAACCAAAGAAAAGGAAATCTTTCAATTTACATGTTGCTGTCCATGAGTAAAAAGTCAAGCAAAATATAAATCGACAGAAAACTGACATGTCTGCTTAGCTGGTATAGAGGTAAGAACTGCCGCCTTGTAATCAAGAGCTTGTGACTTCGAGTCCCAGTTCTCCCCATTTTGAGTAGTGAGATGCTATTATTTTTACTATTATATAATAAAAATATATATTTGATTTGAGTCTGTAACACCCAGTGTACAATTTTGCTACCTGTAAAAGTTACCTTTTTTTTTATTCAGTTTTATTCTCCGTCACATTCACGTGGTAAAAGGAACTTGCCCTCTACCTCTCTGAGTTGATGACGTTTATCTCCAGTGTTTTCACAAGAGAAGCGATGACCACAGTTGGTGTTGTGTTTGATGCCTGGTCAGAGCTATTTGTTGTACCGGCAATGAAAGTATCATGCGGTATTTGCGCTTTGACAACAAAGACACGTGTGAAAACGACAGATTTGCTGCAATCTCGGAGATCTGGCAACGTTTTGTTAAGAACTGTGTTTTCAGTTACAACCCAGGGAAACATATTACTGTTAATGAGCAACCAAGGTCCATTGTCCTTTCTTGCAATGCATCTCAACCAAGCCTGAAAAATTTGGCATAAAGTTTTGGATTGCGGCAGATTTGGAGTTAAAGTGCATGTGCAATGCCACTCCTTATTTAGGAAAAGATCCAGGTTGTCCCACGGGAGAAAGACTTTCTGAGACTGTGGTGATAAAGCTTATGGAGCTGTTTTTGGACAAAGGCAGAACCGTAACAACAAACAACTTCTTCATGTTGCTTTTGCTGGCTAATAGACTGCTGCACCGCGACACAACTCTGCTTAAATAATAAAGTGGGACTTACACCTGCAGTTAAAGCCACTTTAGTACATGAGCAATTCTCCCCGCTAGTGTTTAGATCTGGCAGTGCCATGCTGATGGTGTATGTGCCCAAAAAGAAGTCTGTCTGAATTCTCAGTACCATGCACCATAACATGTAGAGTGGGCAAGATTGGAAAAAAAAAACATGTTCAAATGACAACTCATGTTCAAATTACATAGTATTTCCAAATAATGGTGTTCTCAGGCATGGATGTGTGTGTGCATGTGCGAGAGAGGCAGAGACAGGTTTGATGTCATTCAAGTGGTTACTGGAATATAAAATAAACACTTTTGCAAAGGTATAATGAGAAAAGTGTGCTTTTATTCGAGAATAAACCTGAAAAACAAGAAATTCAAGTGACAACAAGATACCAAGAAGAAATGATTCACCAGCATTTGTGTGTCTGCTCATATCCCGTCAGCGATATCTTTTACAGTTAGCAATAAAAGTACACTGGGTGTTACAGGCCCAAATCAAATGTATGTTTTTATTATATAATAATAATAGTAATAGCAGCTCACTACTCAAAATGGGAAGAGCCCAGGTTCGAACCGTTAACCTCTTGAAGATGAGGCGGCAATTCATACCACTGCACCAGCCAAACAGACGTGTCAGCTCTCTGTCGATTGATACTTGGGCTTCATTTTTTACATATCACCAGTAACATGTAAAGTGAATGATTTATTTTCCTTTGGTTACACTCTTAAATAAAAGCACACTTGTTTTGTTATACTTTTTGTGAAAGTGTTAATTTTATATTAAGACTTCAGTCTTCACAAATTATACACTTCAGGTCACCATTTTGTCAATTATCACTATAACATGAAAAAGGTTTCTGTTTTAGTTATGTGTTCAAAATTTCTTCCCTCGCATTTCTTGTCAACAAAAAAATTACACGGATTGTTGTAGACACGGAACACACATGGAATGTATGTATTCCAAATGATGATATATTATTTTCCCTATACAATTCCAGGCACTTCACACCCAGATAATGAGACTTGAGCTGAGAGAACTTCAGCTGCGTCAGTGTGGGATGGGACAACAGGCTGCTTGTTGCTTATGCTGATTGACACATTTGCAAAACAAAGACACTGATGAAGAGGTGAGAAGAAATTTAAGGTGTTCTAGCATTACAACTTTTTTTGTAGGCTTCAGGGATTCTAGTGTTAAGTTTTTAGTCTGTCCAGGAAGAAATGACTGTAATACAAAAAACTTGCATGGGATATCAATCCGTCACAAGGATTCAGACTTTATATTTTAAATATCCAAGGCTGCATTGTGCAGTCTTTACATTCAATACAATTGGTCATCCCATTTTTAAAAAGTGTATTTTCACAAAGTATGTAGCATGATAAATTATACATATACTCTCAGACAGAGGAAAAATAAAATCTAGTGATTTTCAAGGTTATTTAAGGAATATCTGTAAGGCTCAGAGTTAATACATTATACTTTTGTGAGTGTGGACATTTCATTTTACATATACTACCACTTTGTAGTTCAGTTCAAGCAGAATCTTTACTATCATACTGCTGAATCTGCAAAAAGAAAAGATTGCACCTCTCCTCACATGCACCCAGTGTCATGCAGTTTGTAAATAAGAATTGTAAAAATGCTATCACAGCATCTACAGCTGGATCAAAGAGTTCTTTCCAGCTCTGTGTGTTATGTTTTTCCCATGCAGTATGAGCACTGGTAACACTTTTTAGTTTTGATTTTTTTGCTGTTTCTAATGTGCTTCTTTATTATTCTTGTGGCTACAACTATTTGAATCACTCATTAAGGCATTTGTAATATTCAGGCTACTTCAGCAAAATATGACATTATAAAACTCTTGAAATATTTTCTGGCATCAATAAATGTGGAAAGTACATCAAACTAATTTTACTGAAACATTCAGTACAAGCTGTGTCAGAAAGTCACAATGTGGATGAATGCTTTACTAAAGCAACCGTATTTGAAGCTTTTTCCACAATGTAACCTTTATTCCATTACATATCCTAAAGTACTCTCTAGTATGTATGCATAAATTCTTCCTGACTTTCATATCATTGCACTGCTCATTGGTCTGAAGTTATACCAATGCTATGTTCTACGCCAAAAGGGATCTTTCCACAGTAAAGCCAATGCTTCTTTAGGAATGCCACCTTGAAGCCTAAATGCTATCTTGCATTAGATGACTCTTCCAGTAAATTTTATTCATGGCCTTTATTTACCTAATTTTAGTGATTTGGAAGCAGTCGGTGATGTGTTCCTGTGAAATTCAGTTGTGTAGCTTGACATGCCAAGTTACATACTTCAACTACATTCTACATCTAGTTTATGATTAATATATAGAATTCTTGATTGCAACAAAGTCCAAATTAGAATTTTAACATTTGATTTGTTAGGTTCTGCGGTGGGTTGGCACCCTGCCCAGGATTGTTTCCTGCCTTGTGCCCTGTGTTGGCTGGGATTGGCTCCAGCAGACCCCCGTGACCCTGTGTTCGGATTCAGCGGGTTGGAAAATGGATGGATGGATGGATTTGTTAGGTTTCCAGTTGGACACTGTAGTAACTACACAAGTAACACTGTAAAAGGGTTTTTTAGGTGCATTTACATATACAGTAATATAAAAAGCACCTTCCGTGTTGTGCAGAGTTTCAGACAAAGCAAAATTGGATGTGAGGCCACCAAAATGATCATAGAACAGGCCAGCATAGAAGAGGTTCACCCAAGACAGCCAATCCTCCAACTGCTACCTTTCACTTTCACTTAGACTTGCCTGTAAATATGACAAAAGTCACAAACTTTACAAAAATATCTCAGAAGGAAGGAAGAAACCATGGAACTCTGTCATGTAGAAACAGGATACAGTGGAACCTCGGTTCACGACCATAATTGGTTCCAAAACTCTGGTTGTAAACCGATTTGGTCGTGAACCGAAGCAATTTCCCCCATAGGATTGTATGTAAATACAATTAATCCATTCCAGATCATACGAACTGCATGTAAATATATATATTTAAGTTTTTAAGCATAAATATAGTTAATTAAACCATAGAATGCACAGCATAATAGTAAACTAAATGTAAAAACATTGAATAACACTGAAAAAACCTTGAACAACAGAGAAAACTGACACTGCAATAGTTCACGCTATAGCACTACCAACCGCTGGCTAAAAACACTTTTTTTTAATGAGTTTTAAGTACAGGGAAAAAATGAACATTTGAAAAAATCCGTAATTTAATAAACCACCAAGAAAAGTAACATTGCAACAATGCACATTACGAACCGATCGCTGTAAACAGAAGTGAAAACAAAATCAAGCCCAGTGCCAGTGCCCAGTGCCAACTGCCTTCCTACCTTACGTGTCCAGCTCTCTCTCTCGCGCTGCCTGTGTGTGTGCGCGTCTGTCTCTCTCACGCTGCCTGCGTGTGTGCGCGCGGCTCTCTCTCTCGCGCTGCCTGTGTGTGCGCGCGGCTCTCTCTCTTACGCTGCCTGTGTGTGTGTGTGTGTGTCGCGCTCTCTCGCTCTCTCTCTCTTGCTCACTGCACAGGAAATGCACAGGGAGAGGCTGAACATGTACAAACCGAAAGGGAAACTGGCTTGTTCGTATACCGAGTGTGTGGACGTGAACCGAGGCAAAAGTTTGGCGAACTTTTTGGTCGTAAACCGATTTGTACGTGTACCGAGGTTCCACTGTACTTCTTCTAAAAATGTTATGTTTAATAAATTTGAACTAATTAGTCACAGACCCTCCACAACCAACAATTAACAATTGCCCATGAATTAATGACATTTTTATATCACTTGAACTGGAATCTGATCTCTATGGCAGCGGTTCACAACCTGGGGCTTATGTTTCTATTGCCATTTACAAATATGAAGCTGATGAAAGAGGTTTTCTCTTATAGCTTTCCAAAAAAATAAATATTGTAGTAAGCTGAATGCAGGTCCAACTTTGAGAGTACAGGATATCTTATATTAGTTGAATTGGATTTCAAAAAACTGTGTGCCTTAAAACAAGTTCAAGCATTTCACCGAACATTTGTTGTGTGCTTTATAAAAAATGTTAATTTCAAAACATAAAGTTATTATAACTGTTAATGAATTAAATATGACCATTTGTATTGTAACCTAATTTTTGAATATAAAAGTATATGTACTGTTTTTTCACATTATTATTACAATTATTTTAATGCCATTATTGGCCCGTTTACTTCCAGTTGCAACCTATGCATTTTAAATAATGACAACTACATTTATGAATTACGAACATTTTGCTAACATTAAGCATACAATTAATAGAAATGAGCTGAAAAATTAGTGTGCAGGTGAAAAAAAGTCTGAAAACCGGTGGTCTATGGAAGCCATTGAGATACTATAAGCCTATCTCGTTAAATTTTTAATGACATGACATTGCAAAGCACTGTTGAAGAGGATGAACAGCATTTAATGTAGTCTACTAACACATGTAAATTTTATTATTGCTTTTCTTTTTGGAAACGACTCATTATTACTAAAATATTTAGAAACACAAATGTGGTGAATGACTCCTTGATGAAGTAACTAAAAAAATGGAAAGCTCCAACTTTTAAATCAGTTAGTCCCGAGCGGACCTGAATGTTACACCATGCGTACATTTCTAACTTGTTTATTTTAGAGTTTTAGGTGGCAAAATACATGTACCAAGAGAAGATTTGTAAACTGTAAGTCTTAGTCAAACTCAAAATCTCAAAAATCCTTCAATAATCTTTTTCAGACAGAAATATATATCTGGTGATATTTTCTCAAAAGTATTTAAAATGAAATAGTTGATCATTCATAACCTCATTTTCAGTTTGACTCTGTACTTCATATTACTTCCTACCTCATTATAACAAATTGTCAAAAACCAGCCCTGTGAATTAAAGGGTCAGTCTGCATGCTAGTGAAAATTAATAGAAGAATTCACATTTCACAGAATTAGATATTTTTTTACTTAAAAAAACCCTTACAGTAAGTTCTCCTCTGGAAACAGAAGACCCTGTTTAATATTACATTGTCAAAAGAAAAATTAAGCAGCGATATAAGACAGTCAGCTTTTTCATCCATGCAATATGAAATCATTTAGACACATTATTCTTTTAGCTACAAAATAATAATCCCACTTGAGCCCACTACTTTGCATTTAGTATTAGGAGATAAAAGCAAAAAACGAATGCGCTGTCTGAAGTTGGTCTATTTATATTCACACATTAAGGCAGGTTTAGACTAATCGACTGAACAATCTGAAGCAGCTTGGTTTTTTTAACAGCTGGACATTATAAAGAGCTAAATCATATCTTGTTTCACCATAAAAAAATGTCAGCATAAATAAAAGTTAAAAAATTGATAAACCTATTCAAATTTACAAATGAAACACTTAAATACTTGCAATATAAAACAAGACAGTATGTTGTATATGAATAAAATACATTGAAAAGGAGGAAGGAGCCTTTTAATTGTTAAAAAAGAATAGTCTTGTGCCAAAATGTTAAACAAATGTGCTTTAAGTTAGCTAATTTTTATGATGTGAGGCATTTAAATAACCTTTAAGGGCTATTAGGAACCACAGAAGTGCAATTGCTGGCTTTAAAATCACTTCTTTGCTTTTCACATGCAACTTAAAAGAATAGATGCAGAGTGGTGTGTGTCACAGAGATGGAAAACAGTAGCTTTGTTTTATTCATAAGAACATATGAACAATTTTGATGAGAACAGGCCATTCAGCCCAAAATAGCTCATCAGCCCCTATTCAACCAACCTTGGCAAAATATCATCAGGCTGAGATTTGAAGGTTCCCAAAGTGCAACTATTTACTACACTGCTTGGTAATGTATTCAAAATATCTACAGTTCTCTGTATCAATCTTTCTAAAGTTTGTGCTAAATGTACCATTCTATTTGAGTCTTTATGTTTTCGTTGAAGAACTCAGTTTAATATAACAGTTGGCATCCATAGTACCATTATAACACTTTTAAGACTGTCTTCTCTTAAACTGAAAAGGTTCATCTCTGCTAGTCTTTCCTTTCAATTCATACCATGCATGTCTAAGAATGAGTCTAATCACTCTTGCTGGATATTCTTGAGCACTGTTATCTTTTTTGTAATATACTGACAAAAACCGAACATAAGATTCCACACGGGGCTTCACATCTGCATATATCTTTTTTTATGGTCAACTTTTTATTAAATAAAGACAAAGTGACAGGATACAAACAAACAATACAAAAACATACAATACAAATTAACCCAAACCTCCCTCTCCTACCTTCTCCTGCCCAGCCTAATCCATAGGGGTAAAATAAAAACAATATTTTGAGAATCCTAAGTCGTTCCAGGTTTCCTAGTTCCCAATTGTATAATAATACCATATATTTTTACTTCCTATATCTAAAACCTTTCATTCTTTACATTCAGCATAATCTGCCAAAGTCAAATGACAAACCAAGGATCAACAAAGCCAGGAAGTGAAAATGAAATCTAAATAAAAATCCAGAAACTACACCCAATTTCATATCCAAAAATTTACATGTGGAAAATTTTTAAAAATCCAGAATGTTGCACTCAAGTGGGTTGGTCTCCGTATGTGGATTACCAGTTTAGCATGATTAAATTGTTGATAATTTAGCATGATCCTAGATCTGTCGGTTCTTCAAAACTCTTGTTGGGTATATCGTCATAACAACAAATCGTAAACCTCAAACTTGTTTGGGAGCAGTTGTGTTCTTTGTAAGCAAGGATTAGCCCACACAGTTAACTAGTTTCTAGTTAATCCATGCAGCCATGCCTTCACCATTCATAGATGAGTGACTGATTACATTGATAATAAGAAGAGAATTTCAAAGTGAGAGCGTTTTGTGCGATCATCTAGATCCTTTCGCCTGTCCAGATGATCATCTTTTTGAGAGATACTTCTTCAGCCAAGAGGGAATTTTATACATCAGAAATTTATTAGCTCCTTATATTAGGAGCCAAACTTGGAGAAGTTGTGCTCTCATGTCCACGCAGACTGTGTGCATTGCTCTGAGGTTTTTTGCAAGTGGCACTTTTTGTATATGATAGGTGCTGCAGAAAATCTGTCAAAGAGAGCTGTTTGTCAGGCAATTTGCAAACTCTACTTGGCCCTGGAACACTTCCTCAGAGTTTTTATTGTTTTTCCTGGACATCTGTGTGTGCAGACAATGAAAAGAGGCATTTTATGCCAATAGAGGTAACATATAGGCAAAAGCCTACATTTCTTTAAAGAATTTTAAAATCAGACTAATAGTCTCATTTCCCAGGATTCCCTAATGTGATTGGAGCATTGGACTGTACTCAGCCCCATCAGGTGCAAATGAAGGGGATTACATAAATAGAAATGGCTTCCACAGTATTAATGTACAGGTAGTGTATCCTATAACATTACAGCTGAAAATAGCCAATAGGCCTGTTGACATAGTGAATAAATTTGTCTAACGTACGTGCTGTGAATACATTTCCAGATGATCTGTGCCGCATCTTGCATCATTTCAAATGTGGAGGCTAGATGGCCAGGGTCAGGTCATGACTTACCAATTTTTAGGGAGTCACACCTGTATTGGACACTTGAACAAGGTGATTTACCTGTACATATTTAGAAATCATGGTGAAGCATTTATTTTACTCAAAGTTGTTACATTTTATGCAGGTCATCATGATGGGATCCTGGTTGGAGACAGGGGCTATGCCTACAGACAGTTTTTAATGACCCCATTCCCTAACCCTATTCCTGGCCCACAAACCCGGTATAATGCAGCTCTGTCTAGAATAAGGGCACAAATTGAAATGAGCTTTGGCCACCTAAAGGAGAGATTGCAATGTCTAAAAAGGCTAAGGGTTGCACCCAACAGAGCATGTGACATGATTGTTGTATGCTCTATTTTACACAACACAACCACCAACAGAAAAGAAATGGCCCCTGAGGTGGTGGTGCAGCCCAATGATGACCTTGAGCCACTGCACCATCATCAATCCAGTAGCAGAGCATCCAGAGACAGAATTGTTTTTCAATATTTAATAATTGTTCAACACAAATCTTATGTTTATTACCCAAGACTCTTTACTTCCTTTCAGACTGCAAGGGGGAAGAATGATTAATAAGTACACACAATGTGACTGAGAGAGAGAGAATAATTCTTTACCATTTGTTTCTGAAGTAGTTGTATCTACAACTTGATTTTGGTTTTCCTGCATTTTTCTCATTTTTAATTTCTATAAGTTGTTTTCTGTTGAAGATATTCTTTGTACAAAGGATGCTCATTTTTCTGTAAATAAAAATCAAATGCTTTAGGATTTTTGTCAGCATGGTGCTTCTTACCTCTGGTGGTATCAGGAAAAGGCTTACAGTATAGCACTTTTAACTCTTTTGCCATGTCACACGTTCACAAAATACAGCAAATAGTTCAAGAGGCTCCATTAAGATGTCACAACTAACCTCTCCCTCTCCCTTTTTTGATGTGGACTGTATACCAGAAACAACATGTGTGCTGGCAATGGGCTTCTGCGTAACTGTTATATCTATATCTGTACAGGAATGCTTAGAGTGGAGTTTGTACATTATTACATATTAATAATGTCTTCTGACAAATGGTCAGACACTGTGTCCTCATCCAACACATCACATGGGTCAACCTCTTGTTGCTTAGGCATAGGTGGAATTGTTCATGACATTCCCTGCAACTAGCCCGTCAAAAAACGAATATATGGTAATTGAACCACAAGGCCTCTGAAAACACACCTTTGACACATGCAAAGCACAAATATGTGCAATGCTGGTCCTTTACCCACAATAAAGTGACCAGTGCTGCATCCTGTTACCGGTTCTGAGGTCAGGAGCTTTCACCTTCAATGCCCTCAGAAATGATGGGCATTTTGCTGGAGAGCCAGCTCTTCAGCAGTGGTCCGCCTTCTTCTTATTAGCTTTTAAAGAAATAATGTAATAATTGTCAATAAAACAAATGTTCTTAGGCAGCACGGTGGCACAGTAGTAGCGCTGCTGTCTCTCAGTAAGGAGACCTGGGTTCGCTTCCCAGATCCTCCCTGCATGGAGTTTGCATGTTCTCCCCGTGTCTGTGTGGGTTTCCTCCAGGTGTTCTGGTTTCCTCCCACAGTCTAAAGACATGCAGGTTAGGTGCATTGGCGATTCTAAATTGTGCTTGGTGTGTGTGTGTGTGCCCTGCGGTGGGCAGGCGCCCTGCCCAGGGATTTGTTCCTGCCTTGCACCCTGTGTTGGCTGGGATTGGCTCCAGCAGCCCCCGTGACCTTGTGTTAGGATATAGCGTGTTGGATAATGACTGACTGACTGACAAATGTCCTTGAAATTGTTTAAGCTATGATATGTAAATTTACCAGTTTGAAGTATATTTTTGTAGTTCACTTTAACCTGTTCCAAGGTCCTAACTGTGATTATATTTGTTCTGCATTATAATGAATAAAACGAGGGTGTTTCATAAAGTACGCAGTTTTTAAAAATGCCATAAATCAGCCACAATTGAAGCAAAATTAAAATTTTTTATTTAATTTCATTAAACATATACTTCGATTTAATAATGAAAAATGATATCGAGCATATGTCCCCCTCCACTTTCTCTTCAGGCAGCCATCCGATCGTTGAAATTAACGATAACTCTTTCACAGCAGTCCCTGTCGATTTCGCAGATTACCCGTTGAATTTCCCTCTTCAATTTGGCAATTGTTTGAGGTTTGTTCATGTAAACTTGTGACTTCACATATCCCCATAAAAAGAAATCACAAGGTGTGAGGTCACATGACCTCGGAGGCCATTCTTGGTTGCCGCCGTGAAGCGAGATCAGATGCTCAGGGAATTTTTCACGAAGCAAGGTGATTGTCTCCCGGGATGTATGGTAGGTAGCCCCGTCCTGCTAAAACCACATTTCATCAATTCCGTCATCCTCCATTTCTTCCAGAGCAGGCCACAAAAAGTTAGTGATCATGTCCCGATAATGGTTATCATTTACAGTAACTGAATTTCCATCATCATCTTCAAAAAAGAACGGGCCTATTATGCCTCCTGCCGAAAAACCACACCAAACCATGGCTCTTGGATCACTCTAGGGTTTTCGTTACCCCAGATGCGGCAATTTTGTTTGTTGACACACCCCGAGAGATGGAAATGTGCCTCGTCACTGAAGATTATTCTTTTTGAAAAATTGTCGTCATGTTGTTCCAAAATCCAATCGCAGAATCTTCGCCATTTTGCATGATCTGCTAGTTTTACCTCTTGTGTCAATTGAATCTTGTAGGGTTGCATATGAAGATCTTTTTTCAGTATTCGATACACTGAAGATGGTGACATACCCAGCTGTTGTGAACGACAGCAAAGCGACTTCACGGTGCTCAGATAAATTTATGGTACTTGTAAAAGTTAGCTTTTTTCACTTTTATTCTCTCAATCACTATCACGCTCTAACACCAGCCCCCCGCCGCCCTCCACTACCTCTCTTGATCTGACTCTAAGTAACAGCTCCAGCATAAATTCACACCCGATCTGACGCTGTTCGTTTTCAAATAAATTGCATTAGTGCGATGATGTTTTCTGATTGGTACTATTCAGGTCATAAAATGATTTCTTCAAAATGTCACATATATTGTCTCTTTTTTTCAGATGTGTAATAGAAACCACAGCACAGAGAGAAGTATGCGCATTGCAACAGGTACACATGTCATAAATGTAGGAAGGACGGTTCTTGCGTGTGTGTAAACTGTTAACATTTGAATTTGATGATTGCATATAGCGCTGAACTGACCTTTTTAGTATTCTTTCCTCTGCATGTCCTGGAGTACAAAAGAAACAGCACCATACAGCAACATGTGGGAACTGGCAAGACCGGGGAATAAAAAAAATATGCAAAACATGTGGTCAGTGATTACTACCGCAAGATGTTATGCAAATGAATATGAATAATATGAATAGTGTTGCATCTGTGTCACAATGTTTTCCGAAAACAGGTCATAAAATGAGTTATTCCAAATATCATATATACCTATGTCTTTTATCCATCCGGATTAGAGAATGTCCAGTTCCATTGCCTCAACACACCACTCACATCTACAGTTATTCAGATAACTGTTTCAGATAAAATGTAACAGCGTCAGATCCCTGAGGGGGGGGGGGCATGTTGGCCGTAGCACTCATCGTGGTTGTGACTGAGAGAATAAAAGTGAAAAAAAAGGTAACTTTTACAAGTATTATAAATGTACACCGTCTTTTACAGACGCAAACCAAATGTATGTGTGTACTGTATAATATTAACAACTAGCGACTTGGCACGCGCTACGCTGCGCGTTGGATGACCACAGTTGAAGGACTCCCTGTTTAAACGCACCTGGCAGTCGTGAACTGGGTCGTTCATCGCACCGCATTTGATTTTTGCATGGGAAACAAAATTTCAAAACAAAACCCATGATTCACGAAGTGTGGGACGCAGACTAATCAGAATCGTATACATTGTGTAAATGGTTGTAAGGAAGAGGAGTGGAGACGTGTCGTTGCGGTAATGTCTGTGAGTGGTGAGTGTCAGTTTGTTGCGAGCGAGAACGGTGAGAGCGTTCACTCAGAGTTTCTTGGGAGACCGTACGTTTCTGTATATGTTGTTTTGCAATCGTAAGGACCTGTCGTCGGGTGTCTCATTGGCACGCTTTTGCCTCTTTCTTTCGCGATCACGGCGTAATGTGTCCTCTCTCTCTCTGTAGGAGTTTGTCTATTACGGTTGTTTTGCAATCGTAAGGACCTCTCGTCGGGTGTCTCATTGGCACGCTTTTGCCTCTTTCTTTCGCGATCAAGGCGTAATCTGTCTTCTCTCTCTGTAAGGGTTTTAGTTGCCTTTTGTTGTGCGGCAGAGACGTGTTGTTGAGCTAATCTGTGTGAATGCTGAGTGTCTGTTTCTTGCGAGCGACTGGCACGCCTTTGCCTGTTTGCTTCGTGATCACGCTGTAATGTGTCCTCTCTCGCAGGAGCAGGTTCAGTTGCCTTTCGTTTCGGCATTGCTCGATAAGGTCTCCTCCATACAAGTGCACATGGGTAGCTGAAGACGGAAAGGCATAGTGGGCTGGAAGGGAGAAAATAGAAAATCGCGGCTTGAAACACCCATCCGACTCAGACGCGGGGCTCGAAATACTCAAGTGCACATGTAGCAAAGTGTATATGTTATTTATAATTTACTTTTTTTTTTGTTATGAACTTCCCTAAAAGAGTTGATCCCTGTAAATAGTTAATAGTATATCAACAATATAATCTGTTGTAGTACGGGCGTTAATTAGCGTCACACCTCATAACCTGCATACACCACGTTTTTGGCTCTATCGCCAATATATATATCATCAATATATTAACAACCCACTTGTGCTTCATTCACTCAGAATATGGAACCAATGTAGGAAGTACTTCAAGACAGAGAAGTTTTTATCTGTGGAACGTATACAATTTTTAATGTTTGAAAAATGTGCAGGATTAAATTACTTAAATTAGATTTGTACATAGATAACATCTTTACATCCTACAAACAATTACACTCCAAATATAGCTTCCCATCAACACAATTTTTCTACTATTTCAAATTAGAATCTTTGCTAAAGAAAATCTGCCCAAATTTCGGCACCTCCCACCTACTTCTAAATATATTGATCAGTCTTGAGGACACAGACAGCATTTCTGTAATATATAAAACTATTTTACAGTCCCTCCCTTTCAAAGATCCTAGAGTACAGTGGGGAAAAGGGTCTCTTACTCAACATCTCGGAAAAGGAGTGGAAGGTGCAAAGCATACAATTATTCAACTTAAAATTATATATCGAGAACATCTGCCTCATTTAAAATTGTCCAAAATGTTTCCAGGGCAAGATCCATCATGTGAACATTGCAATCGAGTTCAAGCCTCATTGGGCCTTATTGTTTTGAGTGTGTACCAAATTAACATCACTTTGGACCAAAATCTTCAAATACCTATCAGGCAGTCTTGGTGTCACAATCCCTCCTAATCCATTAACAGCTGTGTTTAGGCTTAAAGTGGAGAGCAACAAACAAACAGTAATTGCCTTTACTACGCTGCTAGCATGTAGACTTATCTTGCTCAAGTGGAAGAATCCTAGCCCACCTCTTTTAAGTCACTGGGAAACTTACGCTATATATTATTTGAAACTGGCAAAAATCAAATTCTCACTTAGAGGATCTGTTCAAAACTTTTTTTAAAAACCTGGCAGGATGTAATCAATAACATTTTACAATAATACCCCCTTTTTTTCTACTTTTAAAGTTTTACTCTGGTTGTTGGCCATCCTCTATTTCTCATGGGTGGGGGTTGAATAGAATTCAGCTTTGCTAAGTTTGACTTGTTTTGTATAGAATGTTACTTGCTTTTCACAAATTCAGTAAAACGTTTAAAAAATACACCTTAAAAAAGTAAGTTCACTGAAAATTTACTCAGTTGTTTGTACATATTGTTAATTGTCAGGTTTCTCAACCACAGTTCTTGTATTTTTGTCTAGCATGAAAAACAAAACAGATGGAGCATCAATACTACCTGACAGTGGAAACGAACTTGTTTTTACTTTTTTATATGGCACACAAAAGTATAATTTTGCAAATAACACAGAATTTAATATTTGGCTACAGGCAGTGGTCTTACCTCATTGGTATTTAGCAGTTTACACTTGTTGCTAAGTGTGAAAAGGAGCACTTTACAGTTTGAATTAAATTAAGATGTTAATTGGGCAGCATTAATTTAAAGCCATAGGCAAGGACAGAAAGCAGAAAGTGAACATTATTTTGCTACTGAAAATGGGATATTCCTTGGAAATATTCTTTGTATCATTATGGTTCTATAGTGTATGTTAGAAAAACCTGAAGCATTGGGTAATGTTTTCAGCTTTGTCTTGTTACATGTCACCTGACACCAGCCAGAGAAAAAAAAACATCTTTAAGGTTATTTAAACATTTGTCATAGTGAGAGGTAGAAAACAAGTTGTCAGCAGTTCTCCTTGTAGCGGCAGCACTAAGGAACTCTGAGCATGAATAATAGCAGGCTAAAAAGTACATATTATGATAAAATAAAATAATAGCATGCCAAACCTACATATGATGTATTTCTGTTTTCTGGAAGAGCTTATGCTGGAATAATCAATCAAAGTAAGATATAAAAGATTACCTTTCTAAAAAAAATATTTAAGAGTATCATATTTTTATTTACACTCAAAGCTGGTTAGGAGAGACAATGCAATCGAGTGGTAAGGAAAATGTGATTTGACATAGTGTGCTGGTCTGTCACATCTTGCCTCTAAAAACACGGAATATGTACTCAATGTACAGTATAGTAAAAAAAAAGGATAAAAAAAAATAAAGGTTTTATAGACACAGGGTAAGTAGGCCTTATTTTATAGTTATACAGGTTGAGTATCAGAGCATGAATTGTGTTATTTGTGTGCAGCTTTACTCCAAGTTAATTTTGTGTAAAGCCATCCAAAACATGAACTTTAAAATCTCAACATGACAATAAAGGAATCTGCAAAACTGAACCATTAATAATAGCCATTTATCTTAGGAAAATGAATCTGTCTCATGTTGACCTTATACCAATTTGAGAAATTCTAAAAAACAGTGAAAATCTGAGAGGGAGTGGGAAGTACATTATTATGTTGCTATATCACTTTAAAATATGGTTTCTTTTAGAACAAGGTGCATTTTATTTGTTAAGGCAGTAATATGTGGAAAGTAGTTAAGACTTCAAACTTTGAAGGTTGCAGGTCCATTTATCTACCTGTGACTCACCGAGGGTAAGAGCTATCTGTGTCTCCTCTTTCACACTCTGCACCTCCATCTTTCATGACCGGGTGCTCACCCCTGATAATTTCACCACATGGCATTTCTTTTTTTCCAACTTCTATTGTGTTTATAATATGTATTTTAACTTATAAAGATATTTCTTTACATTTTCATGACATACCAGGCAAATCATATTTACATTCTATAAAAATATTAATATAACTACAGTATGGATGAAATAATTAAGCATTCACGTAAAATAACTTTCTAGTTTACAGTACCCATGATATCAACAATAGTCAAATATTATGTGCAAGGAGGTTGCACAGCGAACACCATAGTACTTTAGCAGACTGGTGCTTGAAGTTGCACCATAGCACATTTAGTGCAGACTCCGTTATAAAGGAGCTTCATTGTTTACAGTATTTGATAACTGAGGTATTACTGTATACTAACCTACGCACTCTGCAAAAGATATCTTCTACTGAAAGATATAGCCCTCAGACAAGAAAGAACATTTATAAATTTTGTTTTTGTCAACTGTAGAACAGATGACTAGTTTTCATGTTATATTTCAGAATTTCTGGTTAGTGGTTTCTGAACATTAAGGTGGTCTGCTTTTCTTTTGTTTTGCTGGTTTGGGAGCACTTGTAAAGTTGTGGATATGATTTAAGTGGCTATGCAGGGCCCCTTCTAATTCTGTGTAGCTATCATATATGTAAGCAGTTTTGAGACATTAAGTTTTTCATGGTGACAAATAAAAAAGAAAAAAAAAAGTAGATAAATTATCCAGGGATCTACTGACATATATCACCCTTTAAGTGTTTATAACTCCACTGCTGGGCATAAAGGAGACCCATGGCAAAGAGGTAGGACAGAAAGCAGTACTCACAAATAGATATATGCACACTTCACTCATATTTGCCAAAATTCAGTTGGATAATCCTTTAGAGTTTTAAAACAGTATTCGTGAGCAGATTAGCAAAGGTGGAATTTTCTGTCTGACATCGGATCTGTTATGTGTAGGGTTTATTTATTTAGGTAAATTCTTCCTAAATTGATCCCTTAAGTCAGGGATGTCCAAACTTTTTTCACTGAGGGCCACATACAGAAAAATATACGAAGGGCTGGGCCACTCACAAAAGGTGAGATATATTGCCTCACCTCCAGTGTATTAAGCTAGTAAAATCAATCAAATATAGGTTCATTATGCTTCATAATTGGATATGCTTAAAGAGAAAACAGCATCACAGCTCTCCATTAATGGGTTTTCATTTATTGTATATACAAAAAGGTAAGTTGGGTGGGTGAAATTCGAAGGACATCACAGAGATGGCTGTCAGTCATTTTGGTTCTCAATCTGCTTTTGTTCAGATTTAACAGAGAAAACGTTTGCTCAATATGTATTTTGAGCCGAACAAACTGATCTTGCTTTTTGTGTGGCATCTCATCAGAGGACCTAAATGTGTTCTAAGTTCACTGTTGCAATTCCTCAATTCATACTCCTTCAATACAAATGAAAGTATTGAGTGGTGTATAAAAACGAATTTTAATTTAGACCTTAATTGAAATATTTAGTTGTTTTTAAAAGCTTTTAATTCTGGTGCTTTAATCAAATTTAATGCAGACTATTCAACAAAAGGATAACAAGAAAAACAAAAGAATATTTTATTTAAGGTCAAAATTTAGTTGTCCCTTATTTATCACTTCCTGATTTGCCTGAAAGTCTAGTTTTGAGACAATTTTTAAGCATAGATATATAATCTTCCATTTTGGCAGTCAGTCGGAACAAGAATAAATAAATAAATAAACAGACCGCTGCAGTGCACTTGACTTTCTGATATCGCTAACTTATTGGCGCCTAGAGCCTCTACGTAGAAGAACAGCAGCAAGGAGCGCCTGTTAACCTCACATCCACCCCCTTCAGTGCGGTACGATAATGCCTGCCTCACCTTGTGCCTTTTCACTGCAACAGCAACACTAAATATGTCACACACATTCATTAAAGATATTAGCCAGACTGGAAAGTTGAGTTGCATAATAAATGTGTCTGGAAACATTATATTGGTGACATACAGAGAGATACCAACAGGGGTGCCAATTGCATAAATCAACCCAGTGCATGAGGGATAGCGCAGTCCGAGGTGACACTCGGGTTCTCGCTGCCACACCTCACATTTCTCCCCTGTATTTGAACAGGAAATGTGCAAATTCAGCAATTTTGAATATAAAAATTGTCAAAATTATCAGAACCATACAGAAGACAAATTTATTTTATATTATCCTTATTAGTTTTTTTTTTTACTTTTCATGAGAGCCTCACCTGCCTCCCATGACCGCACATCCCTGCTTCAAAAATGTCCTTACCCATTGTTGTTCCCTTTAGACTCCGAAGATCAAGTAGCTCCTCCGTAATGCAAAAGTTATCATCAACTCCCCGCAAAAAAATTAACAGCTGTGTGGTGTCTGTGGCATCTGTGCTCTCATCATGCAATCAAGTATAAATCAAAAGCACTAGCTTTACCTGATACTTGATGTTTTAAGTTAGCTGACAAATCTTCAATTTGCCACACAACTGCGTTTCTGGAGACGCAAACATTGTTGAATTCCTACATTTTCTCTGGGCACATTAATAATAATAATAATAATACATTTTATTTAATAGGTGCCTTTCTTAGCACTCAGGGTCACCTTACAATGAAATTAAACAACATTAGTAAAATAAAACAAAGAGAATGATGAATTAAAAAGCAATGATTAGCAAACAAACAAAGATAATAGGCAGTAACAGTGCAAAATTTACAATTGGTATGCCAGCTTGAAAAGATTAGTTTTGAGGACAGTTTTAAAATGTGATATTGAATCAAGCTGACGAATATGAGAGGGAAGAGAGTTCCAGAGTTGAGGAGCACTATGAGAGAATGCTCGAGCTCCCATAGAACAGAGTTTGATGTGTGGTACAGAAAGTAAAGCTACAGATGAATATCTGACTGAGCGAGAGGAAGTGTAAGTCTGTAGGAGATCAGTGAGGTAGGGGGGAGCAAGATTGTGGAGCGCTTTAAATGTTAAGAGCAGTATTTTGCATTGTATTCTGTAGTTAACAGGGAGCCAGTGAAGTTGAGAGAGAATAGGTATAATATGTTCAGTGGATTTAGAACAGCAGGTTATTATCCTGGCAGCAGAATTTTGAATTACATGTAAGCGATGGAAAAGTTTTTACGTGAGGTGACTAGGGCATTAACCAATACTTCAGTACTGTGTTGGGTAAGAACAGGACAAAGTCTAGAAATGTTTCGTAGATGGAAGAAGACACAGTCCGAGAAACATTACTTATGTGGGAAGAAAAAGAGAGAGTGCTGTCAAGAATGACGCCCAGGCTCTTCACCTGGGTAGAGATGTTTGTGTTAATATTGTTAATTAATATAGAAGACTGGTTAACCTTAGCAAGTGTGGATTTAGAACCAATGAGGAGCACCTCAGTTTTATTGCTATTTAGTTGGAGAAAATTGTGAGTCATCCATGTCTTTATGTCTTGGAGACATGCCATAAGAGTATCTGAAGGGCAAACAGAAGTGGATTTAGTGAATAGATATAGCTGTGTGTCATCAGCATAACAATGAAATTTCATACCATGTTGCCGGAAGATATTACCTATTGGGAAGATATAAATGAGAAAAAGAAGCGGCCCCAAAAGTCACCATCTGAGAAAGGTTTTTCGTGTTGGGCAGTGAATTGCACTACCTCATAACTGGCTAATGTGGCATTTTCTTGTGTTTTGTTAGCACTGAAAAAATACTGTTGTTGAGCTAGCAGACTAGCTGCCATTTGCTTAACTTTCTGTTTTTGCTAGGCACCAGTGTAGGACGTGTAGGTCATCACTGCAATAGTTTAATTGCAAATCAAATAGGCACACTTGCCCTTGACTTCTAGGAAGAAATATTCATTTTCCCACCGTGTCTGAAATTTTCTGCACTCGCTTGCTATTATGCGCTTCTTTGGTTCTGCCATTTTTGGTCACCCATAGCAAAATTGTTTTTTGGTTGCACTTGTTTGTGAAGATGCTGCCTTGATCAAGACAGTAGCTCAGCCTTGTGTTAAAACTAAGAAGTACAATATAGTTAGGAACAGGTTTCGTGTGTGGGCCATATTTCATTATATTTTTAGAATTTGCTGCAGGCCAATTAAAATTGGACCACGGGCCGTAGTTTGGACACCCCTGCCTTAAGTGTTTGCAGAAAAGATAACACTGCACTACACAATAAGCCCCTCATGCCATTTCTTAAACATATTGAGGCCAATGTTGACGTTTGGGAATGCTTTGCAGCATTCAAATTTGAACAAGTTGCCACCATTGTAGGGTGGGTGAATTCTGCTGTGTCTCATATAATTCAACTGGAGAGTATCAGGTCATCTGTCTATAGGCATAATTCTGAAGCCCATTTAGGTGATGTGATAAGATAATCTAAAAACACACAAGAAAGTTTAAATCAGAATGGTAAAAGGAAAGATTTTGTGACAGGCTGTGAAACAAATAACTAAAATCCACAAATGAATTGAGTTTTAAAGGTTCTGCAAAAAGAAGTGGGACAAACTTCCACCACAGGGTTGTTAGATATTCACAAATGACTGTTGTTTTTATGTTTAATAATGATTAATGAGGGATTTCAGGAAATGTGTTATAGCAATTTAGAAAACAGTAATAATATTTAGCAAAAAATGGATGCGCCTTTCACATTGTGAGTATTCGACTGGATAATGAACTTGTGTCGCATAATACACTATGTGTATTATGCGACACAAGTAACGGGAGAATTTTTTACTTTTTTCATTGGCCGATTTTTATATTGTTTGTGTTTGAATAGAATGTTTCACCATTCCATTATATTATGCACTATTTTTCTCTTGTGCTGCTTAAAAATATAAAATTGAATTTTTTTTCTTGGCCATCACATATGAATATCACACAAAAGTAGCAGCTCCACTTTAGCACTCTGTGACATTTGCACCTGTGTCTATACTGCTTGTTACTAATTGTTAGTATTTGGATACAATTAATGGAGCAAACTCAGCAGAAAAGGGTGAGTGAAAAAAAAAGGTTTAAAGATATGGCAAACTATAACTTTCTGAGTTTCTTCCATCATATTAGCACAATTTTATATTCAAGAAAAAGGCTACTTACATAAGCAATTAGAAGATTTAAACACAAGCTTGACCCACAGATCTGTCAAAGTGGTTGCTATTAAACCCTGCAGCCGCTAGATTGGACTTGAGCACCATTGCTCAACGCTGCTATTTTGCTAAAAAGAAAAGGAATTTTTACTAAATAATACAATGGTAAAGTTAGATGAATAAAGTAATGATTTTTATTAGTTAGAAAGTATATTTTCAGTTGCTAAATTAAATTTCATTATGTTCTCTTTGTGTTACATCACATAATGTGTTTAACGTGACTAAAACCTAGCTAAAGCTTAAACATAATCATTATGCAGATTAAGACTAATTAAAATATATATATACATATATATGTATACATATATATATATATATATATATATATATATATATATATATATAACTGAAATGTTATTTCACTCATATATTAAAAGTTAGAACTGAACGTATTGCTAAGGTTTATATTAAATGGATTTTTCATATAGATTATTAGACTCCAGTATCTTTACAAGATTGCTGCCAAAGTTGGGACTCATATAAGACAACATGTCCACTTCTCATTTGCAGAGTTTACTGCATTTCAGTTGCAGAAGAAGGTTTGAAATTAAATACAGAATAGGTCTTACCTACTGTGCTTTATGCACAGTAAACCCAGACGTCATCTAAAGCTGGACCTTTAATCTTTTCAAAGGCTTACTGTAATTATCTTAACTAACACTTTGAGCTATAACTATTTAATTGAAAGATGTATCTTAACTTAAAGAGGTGAAAAGAAATGCAAATATCAAGATCATTTAAATCAGTTGTTTACAAGACTCAATGAAGCAAGATGTCTGGAGACCTAGGTATTTTATCCCATTTTTATCTATACTACATCTATTTCCATTGGGCAGATTTTGCTTTTAAAATGACAATGTAGACAGGAACTCATTCTAGTGATCAGTTCACCCTCCACCTAACTATTTCCAATGGGAAACAATTGTCAATTTATTTCTACTTCAGATGTGATTTTCCTCAGGAGCCATTCATTATAAGTACAAATTATTTATGAAAGGTAAGCTGACATGTATGAGTGTGTAGATGCCAGATGTAATGTAGATCACCACATTTAACAGAGGTGAAAAAACTTGTAAGGATTTGGTCATATGGCTGTTTTAGATTGTGCTTCTTTAACATTTTAAACAACACAAATCAATTTTATCAGATTGCAAACTGTTTCAAAGGATGACTTACTGGTTAAAAACATTTTTAAGATATTTTTAAACTGTAAAACAACACACTTTTTGTATACTCTCCCAAGGTGTTGTAGGACAGACTGGCATTACTCATTTTGTCTTACTTTGGCACACAAATCCTTTGCTCTCTTCCCACAGGGCCTCTCTGGAATGCAGATTCTGTGTCCTATTTGACTAGACTGATCAATCATAAAGTGACATCCAGAAATGTCTACATGATGCACCATTTAACACTTGGTCAGTTGACAAAAAATCACAACTCAACAATAGGCAACTTTAATGGACAAACCTCTGCACCATTTTTCAAGCAAAAGGCTGAGCGTGCAGTATGTGCACCCAAGAAGTCAATGGCAAAACATCAGCTCCTTTTCTTATAAACCATTGCAAGAACCAGAATTGAGTTCTACCTATATGGTCTCCATACTGTGCCAGGCTGTAATTTTGCTCAATATAGCAGGGCCCCTGTTAACCAATAGAGTCCAGCTGCAGTTCAGGACAGTTTTAGGCCTCGGACAGATTCAGTGACCTGAGACATTCTGGGGGCTGAAAGATGACACCCCTGTCATTTGCATCACTTTTGACTCCACCCACTTTCCACACCCCTACCCCCGTGTTAGATTTACACTTTTGTGCTAAATGTACTATATAGTAATAGTGGCAGACTGAATGTGTGTGCAAAAAATATTTATTATAAATATAAAAAAGCTTCACCATGATAAACTGTTGTGCTAATGTAATAAACATCTCTTCTTACATGCTGCAAGGTCGCAAGCCATCCCCAATGGGTACGCAAAGCCGCTCGGCTAACAGAGAAGGTCTTAGCTGGATGACTCAAATGACTACTTTATGCCTCTTCATTCTGAGGGTGAGTGCGTCATTCCTCTGGAGCATAAACTCCATCACAATTAATGCATCGTTAATATAAATATTAAAATTTTGTACACCAGTAATAATATAGTACTAAAGATATGACACAGAGAGAACCACAAAGACAATACTCTAAAGAGCTCCTAAACGTCTGGCGCATAGTATTGCATATTTTGATTTGTTTACACAAATTACATGATTTACTCGATTCAGAGTCTGTAAGAGTATGTAGCGTTAATCGTAGTTGAGTGCAACATATAATTTATTCTTCTTCGTCTTCTTCCTTAGCATTTTCCATTTTTATATGGAGTCAACCTTCTGGGTATGACGTTAAACTGCATCCAGCCCTACATGTAGGCACTCCAAACTGCAGGGAAAAACCTGGGGGTTGGTGGCAGAATTGACACTCCAGCCACCATAAAAAACCTCACACTGTTCCATTCCATCTGAACTAGTGTGGTGCTGAGGTGTCACCTGTTGCATGGCTGCACTCGGGTTCTAATCTGGGATCCTGAGTTGGTTTGTCATGTGGTGGATGCGGCAACACGCTGTATCAGCGCGTGGTCCTAACCTCCTCCTCCTCCTCAACCTTCTGATAACCAGTGTAGACCCTTAGCCACAGAGCCACTACTCCGTTGGGTGCAGCATATAACTAACATATTAAAAAGTGCAGTCTCATGAATGAGACATGGCAAACGCAGATATAAAATGTATATAATAAAATACAAAATGTTAAGATTTTTTGTTCAATTTGTTTCTAATATATGACACCAAAACAACTGCTTCGGATGCAGAACTGAAAGACCTTGATAGTTTAGAAGTTTAATAAATGCTGAATACATGATTGAGTGTGGGAACTAAATCATCATGAGGGGTGTTTAATATAGGCATCAGTTCACAAGTGAAATAGGGGAATGGCTCCAGAAGGGGGATTAATTTATAGACCACACAGTGTCTGAAGTTCTTGGATCTGTCCGAGGCTTAAAACTGCCCTGACTGCAGCTGGACACTTCTACTGTTTTCTGTATTCTGTAAGTGCCTTGAGCATGGGAAAGGCGCTATATAAATAAAATGTATTATTATTATTATTATTATTACTGTTAACTAGGGCATCCCTGCAACATAATTCATTTTACCTTGTGATGGACTGGAAAACTGTCTGTATTGGGGTTAGAGAAGAATACCATAAATCAAAACCTTGCTAAAGTAAAATGAGGTGCACAAGCAAGAGAGAAAGAGGTATATCTAACTGTCACTATCCAGCAGTCGTAAATAGTATACAATAAAAAAGAGGACCTCTATGTGAAACTTCTGAGAAAACTGAAAAACTGCCAAAACCAGAAGGTCCAACTAAGAAAGAGACAAACTCCTGAATAAAGAAAGAAAAAGCATGCTGAAATCCTTTCATATGTTCCAGAGAAAGTTGACTCAAAAGGATTGGAACAAAACAAGAGTCCACAGGAACCAAATCATAAATATACCAGTTTTGATTGTAATAACTACTGATTGTAATTTAGTAGTCAAGACAGGATGAATCCAGCTAATGTTATCTTGTTATTGGTATTACTGTAACTGAAAAGTAAAAACCATTGTGAAGGATAAGTTTTTAACTGTTATAAGTTTCTTCCTAAATTAAACAGGAAAATTCAGAGCAGCAAACTAGACTATCTGCAAGCAAATCAATGTCACCATCATGGTGCAGCTGCTAGAAACGTAATAACAAGCTAAAGAACTTAGCAATATTAACTACATTAATTGAAAGATCAGAATTCATAAGTTGTGTGCCTTTTTGTATAGAAAAGAAAAAGTTCAATTAAGCTATCATAAATTCCTCCATTGTGCTGTTTGTTATTATCTTTAATTTATATAGCTATAAAAAATTGCATATATCTATCTTCTTTTATCCTTATGTTATGAGTGAATTTTATTATTTGGTTTATTGCAGCAAGTGTGTTTGTGTTATCTGTTGAAAAATAGTCTGTGAACATGTCAGATCTTCAAACAGAGAAAGTATCAGTTACTGTATTTAATGCACTGTTGACTTTCACCAATTTATGAACTTTGCTCAAAAATTGTAAAGATTTCTTTGTAGTTCTGGCATCCAGACCTGAAGGTGAAAAAAGAGATCTCTCACACAGCCTAAACTGTATTTAAGATTTAAGTGTATTTATACCTGTTGTTCACCATGATTACATTATAAACATAAATTTATGCTCATTTTGAACAAAACTGGAAATTACAGACCTTACACATAGCACAGAAGCACATTGTAAAATATAGAAACCTAGAAAGTGTTTAATGGTTCAGTTCATGCATTCCAAAATAGAAAGTGATCCCTACAAAACAAAAAGCATGTTTCTGCAATAATTCTCACCCCTACATATGTTATAAATGTGAAATAAAAATACAATTGTTTATTCTATTGTTTATTTTAAAATCTGAAGCACTCACAGGAAGACAGTAAAAGGGACTGAATGACCAACCCTCTCTTCATACCCCAGTACCTTAGATAATTTAGTCTGGTTTCATTTTTAAAAACCTTAATTTAGGTGGATACTATTTTGAATTTCCAGTCTTACAAATTGATGATTTTATACATTCATTTCTTTGTAATAACAGAATTCTCTTTTTAGTTTTCTTTCATTTTACAATTTTCCAATGTCATGATGGATAGTTACTTTAAAATAAAAAATTGAACTGAACATGAGACTGTATAGAGACTTGGACATTTCTTTTTGTAAAAAAAATGACATTGTACCCCATTGTTTAGATCTGTAGGAAAATTCAAAATGTTTAAAATATTCCGGGAGATGGCTGTTACATCTGATGACTTTTACAGCTCCTTTGAGTTTGACATCTTAGTAGATGATCTTTTTCATAGATTTTAAAGGAATACTCCACCCAAAAATGTGGTGGTCCATTTTGATTGTCTGATGAACGATTCAAGGCCTGGAGAATGCAACCTTCGAGACATAATGGCTACTGTAAAGTTTGGTGGAAAAGGGATAATAGTCTGGGGATGTTTTGCAGAATTTTGGCTAGGCCCCTTGGTTCCATTGAAGGGTACTGTTAATGCTACGGCATATAAATTGATTTCACACAGTTTTGGAGAAGGCCCTTTTCTGTTCCAGCATTACTGTGCTTCTGGGAACAAAGCAAGGTCCATAAAGAGATTTTCAAGTTTGCTATGGAGGAACTTAAATGGTTTGCACAGAACCCAGACCTCAGTCCTACTGAACATCTTTGGGATGAATTGTAATGCAAATTGCAAGCCACATTTTTGCATTCAATTTCAGTACTTAAACTCACAAATTCTCTTTTGGCTGAAATTCCCACAGGCACACTCTATAATCTTATGGAAAGCCTTCCCAGTAGAAGGAAGGTTTGTTATAGATGCAAAGTGGGAATCAACTCCATATTAGTGCCTGTGGTTTTGGAGTGGGATGTCCAAACAGCAAATATAAGTGTGATGGTCAGGTGTCCACAAGCATTTTGCAATATAATGTGTGCACATAGCACAGGCACACTGATAAAAAACAGAAAATATCTTTTTAATAAGTTGCACTAATATATTGTTGTTGAATTTCACCTTAATGATGTCTTAGTAGTCCTAATCCTCGCATATTCACCACTCAATAAACTGCCTCCTTTTGTGTTACTAAGTTCCATGTATTTGGTTCATCAATGCACAAAATCAGTTCTATTAATCGTTGTCTGAAATAACCCTTCTATACAGATTTTAATTTTATTGTGTAAATTATATTACTTGTGTCTACAGACTGGTGGGTGTCAAGCATAAAAAACATTCAGTATTCTAAAAAATAAAACTTGTGCTTGTTTCAGAACACTGAAAATATTACTTTTTCAAAAAGGTACTGAGATTCACACATTCACCTTTTGTTACCTTCAGACAATGGTAATACTTGATATTTTAAATTTAAATTCATAATTAATGTCCACCTACAGAATGTACAAAAAAAGTAAAATGTGTTATGTTAACTTGGCTCCCCTTTCAGCGTTGGTTCTCTCTTGTACTCAATAATGTTGACTCCAGCTGTCTATAACCCTGAATTATGCTAAATGGGTTCAGAGAGTCGATGGATGGCTTCAAATTTTCAGAATATATGGAATAGAAAAATAGTGGTTTATAATAACATAATAAGATGAAATTGCTAAATGAGAGATAAACGACATAGAAAACAATGTTATGCTGCAGTTCCCTGGCAGATGAACTGGGGATCCTTGACCTGAGCAGTGTATCCCAGTCATATATCAAGATAAGTATGAGACATACCTAATAGAGCTCTGATTGCACCAGTTAACAATTCCCGAGAGGACAAACTTGCTTATAAGAAATGCATTGTAATGTAGACAAAGGATACAAGAACCATGAGGAAGAAAATTTCATTAGATAACTATGTAAAAAAGCCCATCACATATCATTTATCATTATTTGCTAGTGAGAAAATTGAAAACAATGATTTTTAAATAAGGCACACAAGCTCTACCAGTATTACCAATAAAGTTGCCTTCCAAAAGAAAATACCACACTCTTAGCTGAAAATGGCATTTAGTACCACGTTTATTTCACTGGAGAATTTATAATAACAAAAATAATACATAAAAACTTGTAAAGGGTGCATTCTGTGAATTGTGCTATATTAAAAAGAGGTTTGATTGAGACTGACAGGAACTTTACAAAATAAAACTTGTTTTTTTGCAGAAAAAGAAACTTGGAAAAATACTTTTTTAAGATACAGTTAAAATGAGTAATATATTGCTAGGTGTAAGAAGGCACTACATATTTTATTCATTGTCATTGTTAAATTCTATTTTTAAAGAGAATATTGTTACTAATGGATACATGACCATGAAGTAATATTGTTATTTAATCAGAATAAATAAACTTTCCAGTTTAGCAAGTGTACTTCTGACATGGCCTCCGAGGTTCTACCATAGGGAATTCATTTAAACTGTACTTTGACATAGATGGTACTCTTGAGAAACAGATGCATGCCTTGTCTTGGTTGCCATAGAAACACCAGGGCTAAGAAGGCAGCTGTTCGCAAAAAAGAGGCACAAAAATTATGGCTTGCTGTGGACAGATTCATTACTATCGTCTCCAAAAGAAGGCCCTTATGACACTTTCAAGTAAACTACACTTTATAAAAAAAGAGGTGCAAATTTCAGAAAACTACAGATCTGAAACCATTTCAAAAAAGCACTCAATTACACTTCCTTAAAAGTATGACAGGCTAATAAGTTGAAGGTGCTCTTAATGGAAGTGCAATTCAACTTCTCTTTCAAAATGAAACCCCTGCCATGAGAAGAAATTTTACTTTTTTCACACTAGAGCATTTGTAGTGTGGACTCTTCATCATGTGTAAAATGTGGAAATGTCATAATATGCATTATATCTGAAGGGAGTCAAACAATAGCTAATACAACATTTGTTTCCTTTATGTCTTTTCATATAATTTTTAAATGTTTTATGCAGTATTATGTTTATTAATGTGCAGTCATTGTTTTCTTTAGAAAAAGACATACATTATGAAAACTGGCAGAAGAGATAAAGCAGAGCGTTTTACCAATACAGATATAATAGTGTTAAAAACTTCTTATTAACTTCACAAACACTTAAATTCAATAAATAAAACTGACTGAAATAATATAACAATATGAAAAATAATAATTGATAACTGGCAGCATTAAATGATGATACAACACTAAAATAAATGTAAGCAAAACAAAATGCTGCTGCAAATATCTGATCTAAACAGGCCTTGATGCCCTGTCTACTAAGTGAGATGGTTTGCCCATTTCTCACCTTCTCTCCCTTTCACTCTCTCCATCTTTCTTTCATGATCCTGGCCTCTTCCTCCTCTTCCTTCTGTCAATAAGCTCTTTCCAACAAATTTCCTGATTATATCCTCAGTGTGTTCTGTGCTGAAATAACTTTCAACATCCTAGTGGGATCACTTATGACCAAGCCTCAAAATCGCCTCCTATGACATGGACAGACCTGCATTCTTCAGCCTTCAGGTCTCTCAGGTAGCACCCATATCACTTTTCTTAAACGAGCATACCCCATCTGATACCCTATCAGATGGGTGGTTGTGTATTGGCCCTGCCAGTGTTTCCTGAAGCAATCTGATCCTTGATGTTTGGGAGAGCTTGGGATCCCTTTGCAGGGTTCATTGATCACAATCTGTCAAACGTGGCTTTGGAAGACTGACTGGTTCTTATACAAAAAAAATGTATATAGGCCTGGGTATTTCTTTTTGAAATAAATGACATTGTACCCCATTGTTTAGACATGTAGGAAAATTCAAAATGTTAAAAATATTCAGGGAGATGGCAGTTACTTCTGTAGACTTTTACAACTCCTTTGAGTTTGACATCTTGGTAGTTTCTCACAGATTTGAAAGGAAGCACTCCACCCAAAAATGTTTTTTTTTAATGTTATTTACTCCATATACTTTCTAGTGATGGACAAGAAATCTTTTAATCACATGTTCTCATGCAAAGCAAAGCTAATAAAGTTTATGCTTTAATGGAACTCGACGGTGGCCAATACTAGAAACAGGAAACAATATCAAAACGTACATGAAAAAAATCTCACTTTACTTGTGTCACATAACCAACGCAAAGTCATCCAGTGAGATACTGAAAATGTGCAAAACGTGCATGCAGAAAGCTCCAATTTCCTGTGATTATGCAAAGGAAATCACTTATGGTTTAATAGATGTATATGTGTATGTGTAATCGTTATGTAGAGTTGTACCAAGCTATTTTTTGCTAAATGAAGTTGCAAATATGAGATAGACATCGTTATTTTAAATACAACATTTGCATTCCAGACAAACACTTTGCACGAAACTGGACTGAAATCATTATAGAGTGTAAAAAAGAAATGTTCATAACATTTGGCTTCTTTGTATATTCTGATTAGGTTAAACATTCTCATTTCATTGTCACAGAGCAAGCAGCTGTGAGGCGACATTATGAAATCTTTTGTATCAGAATGTCAAAATGTTTAGCAAATTGATGCTCACTAATTAGCTTATGTGGAAGCTTGTGTGACCCGAGCAAACAGTAAGCCTTAGCATCTGTAAGGGCATATGTGAAAGTCCTATGGCAAAGGATATACAAGAATAAAACAAATCCTCATTAATACACATGGCATTTTATAATGTGTCACACTCTCCCAGTCCGTATGCTCAGCTGTTTCTGCCACAGGAGTTACATCAAATCAACACATTGACACATTAGCAAGAAATGTTGTATTTACCCTCTGGGCTATGGCTAGTGATATTTAGAGCATGGTAGAAAATCTAGTAATAATTTTCTTTTCTGGGTGCAGATAATTTTGTTGCATGCCTGGCAAGCCTTTTGTATTAAATAAGAAATTTATTGAAATAAATGTATACTTAACATGAATGCTAAATTTATATGGATAGATATAAAATTCTGCTATTTACGTCATTTTGTTTATAATACTGTAATAAATAAAGAAAAAGAACATTTTTTATATAGCAAATTTTTAGAAAGCATGAATGAGGCACATTACCTGCATTGTGAGGGAGTGTCAGTTATGGCACTTATGGCCATGTGGTGTGATTCCCAGAGGGTGATCCAGCTCGCAGGATCCTCACTGTTGAGGACCAGAGCGACTGAACCAGGCCAAGGGAATGCCCACATAACACCTGGCTGTGGCAGGTAGATGGTCAATTCTAGAGGGTGGCGCTGGACCGCATCTCTGCCTGGGAGGTTGCCAACCAAGATCCCAAGCTGTTTCGTTGTGCTGTGAGTGTGGCAACGCGTTGTACCAGTGCAAGCTCCCCAACCCGACCTTATCCGATGCATTAAAACAAGCCTATTTACTAAATTATTTATGACGAAACTTCCAATTACATTGAATGATAGCAAATACTGTATGTAAACAAAAAAACAGCCAAGGAGCAGAGGGGGTCTGGTTCGGTGACCTCAGAATCTTGCCTCTGCTATTTGCGGATGACATGGTTCTGTTGGCTTCATCAGACAGTGACCTCCAGCTCTCACTGGAGTGGTTCGCAGCCGAGTGTGAAGCAGCGGGGATGAGAGTCAGCACCTTTAAATTTGATGCCATGGTTCTCAGCCGGAAAAGAGTGGAATGCTCTCTCCGGGTTGGGAACACATTACTGCCTCAAGTGGAGGAGTTCAAGTATCTCGGGGTCTTGTTCACGAGTGAGGGAAGAATGGAGCGGGAGGTTGATAGATGGATCGGTGCGGCATCCGCAGTAATGGTCCGTTGTGGTGAAGAGAGAGCTGAGCCAAAAGGCGAGGCTGTTGATTTACCAGTTGATCTACGTTCCTACCCTCACCTATGGCCATGAGCTTTGGGTAGTGACCGAAAGGGCAAGATCATGGATACAAGTGGCTGAAATGACTTTTCTCTGCAGGATGGCTGGACTTTCGCTTATAGATAGGGTGAGGAGTTTAGTTATCCGGGAGAGACTCGGTGTAGAGTCACTGCTCCTCCGCATTGAGAGGAGTCAGTTGAGGTGGTTCGGGCATCTGGTTAGGATGTCCCCTGGACGCCTCCTTGGGGGGGTGTTCCGGGCATGCCCCACTAGGAAAAGG
This sequence comes from Erpetoichthys calabaricus, assembly GCF_900747795.2. NCBI lineage: Eukaryota > Metazoa > Chordata > Cladistia > Polypteriformes > Polypteridae > Erpetoichthys > Erpetoichthys calabaricus. The sequence goes on along the minus strand of NC_041402.2, from coordinate 154,227,190 downwards.
CCATGGGGCATACCCAGGACACGCTGGAGGGATTATATCTCCCAGCTGGCCTTGGAACGCCTCAGGGTCCTCCCAGAGGAGCTGGAGGAGGTGGCTGGGGAGAGGGAGGTCTGGGCTTCCTTGCTTAGGCTGCTGCCCTTGCGACCTGACCTCGGAGAAGCGCTGGATAATGATGATGATGATGAAACAAAAAAATTGGTTATTTCTAAAATGTAAAGAAAAATTAAGCATGATTTTTATAACATTACAAGATTAGAAAGATATAAAGGCAAGCTTCCTACAAAAGTTTAAGAAGCAAATGTACATCTCGTTAATTTTATAACAGTCACAGTTTCGGCAGAATTAAATAAAATGTACTTAAACGAAGGATAATGTACTTTTTTATGTGGGAAATGGTATGACAGCCTTGTTTTACAAATTTTGAAGAGATACTTTGATGAACAACATTTTGGTAAATGAAATTCAATATTACCACTTGAATGAGCTGCTATGTCATTTTAAGTTTGTCTGTAAATATGGCTATTAGGGAAATAAAGGTAAATTAGGAATGCACAAGAACAAAAATGACAGGCACCCAGAATAAGCTTTATCATTGTGAATTAAAGATGGTAAACCGTATTTCTACCTTATATTAAGCAAATTAATTAATAGGCACACCATTGGGCAGAACAGAAGTTAGGTCCTTTGACATAGTGTCTTCTCATTAGAGATAAAGAATTAAGAGAAATATCATGTCATTACAGCTTTACATTTAAAAACTCAACATTTTTCTTTTATTTATTAAATTATATAATGTTTCTCTTTGTCCCTCGTACCCCTAGCTGAGAATAAATGTGTGCTTCAAAGAGACTGAAAATGTTTGTTGAACAAAAATCATTTCCAGTGTTGTTTGAGTAAATGCAGATGTGTTTTATTAATGATTCTGTTAAAACACCTAAAAGACATTACACATATTTGTGGTATTATGTGCGAGGGAAAATCAAAAAGTAAACGCAATTTGAAAATGATGTTTTAACTACAATGCATAGAAGCTGATGCAATACAACATGTTCACAATGGTTTATGGGTAGTTCGAACATGCGTTGTACAGCACTGTACCGTTAGTCTAGTTGAAGCCATGGTCAAATGAACATGGGCATTTGCTGTGGGACTGTGGTGTTGAGAGAGTAATGAGATTTCTTTGGGCATTGGGAGTGAATCTTGCTGAAATTCACTGAACAATGTTGGATTGTAAGTCTTAAATACAGGGTTGTTTTTTTCCTCAAAAGTCTTTTTTGTTTTGTTTTTTAGGTTTCAGGTGATGAAAATATAATAATAATGAATAATATAATTACATTTTTTCTACATAAGCAACTCTTTTTTGAACATCACGTACCCATAAAAGAGAGAAACATTTCGTGTTACAGATGGAATATACAACTGTGATGAACAGAGAGGTACCTGTGTGTCTTTTTATACAGAAAATGCGATGGTTTGTCGCTATATTCCGGCCTGCGTCAGCTATACAAAATGTTATTTTAAGCCCTCAATAAAATTGAGCTTGACACCACTGATCTAGGCCAATGACTGAGAATGAAGTTGCTGCAAAATTTGCTTACTTGTGTGCCTAATAGTCATAAAGGAATTTATTTGTAAAGATTTTTGACAATTACTTCATTTTCTTTGCTGATGTAACAAAGGAACTAGCACTATCAGTTTTAGTTTGGGATTAAAAATTTGCTCAGGAAAAAAAAATCAATTAAATAATCATCAACATACAGTTATTGACAAGATGTAATGATTAGTAACCTTGAGTTATTGTCGGTTATGCCATTAGGTATTGTTTCCTTCAGAGTTAACAAGCTTTGATGCCACGTGCTTTATGTTTCAATGGCCCCCACTGCACCTACTCACCTGTCTGCATATTCTTTTATCATTTCATGTATATAATGTACATGTTATGAAAGGAATGGTTGCTTATCTTTTGTAGAGTTTTTAAATGTTCTTACCCTATAATTATATGAAGCAGTTTTTAAAAATGGATAAATGAATTATTTTACTGTGTTTATGGCCAGGTTAGTGGTCTGTAGACAGGGTACAGTCTTCACTTGCACACTTCTCAACATTCTTATAGATTTTCTTGCATTTAGTTGTAGTTCAGGGTACTTTGGGGCAGTCAGTGTTTCACTTTTGGAGTATAGCTCCATTTCTTACTAGTGTTTTTTTCTTTATGGTGGATGATTAAAAGGCATAATTAGCTTGATCTTTTAGCCAAACTGTTTTATATTTGTACATTCTTTCTTTTTCAGTAGATTGTCCCCAGTGGGGTGATGTCATATCTTTGAGTTTCCATTGTTCCTGGAACAACATTCACCTTCAGCCAATGAGCTATAGCCTTAGAAACTGATATCCTAAACCAGTAATTGCAATAAAAAAGATGCAAAATGTTGACCTATTTCATGAGTCACTTTGGATAAAAATGTCTGCTAAGCATAAATGTAACTTTCCCTTTTGAATTAATAAAAGGATGCTTCCTTTGTCATTCACAAAAACATGTGCAAAATACTCCAAGCTTTAAATTTTGATTTACCAGTTGTGTTTTTTTTTATTTATTGTTAAAAGTATGAAATCAAGTGCCTACATTTCCTTCTGCATCATGTCAGAGGCTCTGTATAAAGCTGAATGGGTAAATGACTGTTCTGGAAGGCCAGCTTGGATTCCAAGAATAACAGAAGTCTGACCATATCAGATATATTGTACACTGTACTGTTAGGCTGACTGAGGTAAATAGAAGATCTTTAGGTTAACCTGCAAAACTGCACAAATTACAAGGCACTGCTGCATTTAAATCTGCATGGGTTTACCAGGTGTGAGCTTGGAAAAGCTAAAGGAGATCAATGTCTTTAGCCTTGAGCAAAGAAACACATTTTGCATTATTAATAACAAGTTTTAAAAGATGGATTTTTATCTGCACAGTAGGGAAATGGACATAACAGGGAAGTGTATTCAAGAACGAGAAAATCAACTTCCTCTTTACACAGAGGACGGTTGTCATTTAGAACAAATTCTAATGAAGCTGATAAAAAGTTGTCTTTTAATAAATGAATGAAGGAAAGATTTAGACAATGAGCTAACCCAAGAAAAAAAGACATCTTTTGGAAAGATATTCTAATCTTTCTTCAATTTTAAACTGAATGGCATGGTGCACTAGTTAGTGCTGCTTAAATCCCAGCCTTGGTACTTCCTGTGTGGAGTTTCCATATTCTTCTTAGGTCAATGTAGGTTTTCTCTCTCCTGTCAAAGAAATCCACCTAAGTGAATGTGTGTTTATGTTTGAGTATGCACATCCGAGGTTAATCACTAACATATGTCCATACTTACCTTGAAAGTACTTAGTTCCCCACATTCATGAACCAGATGGGCCAGCTAGGGAATGGGTTAATGTTGTCAAGAAAACAAACCATCCTAGCCCACCAGAAAAAGCTCAGCCTAGAACTAGATCACGTCAGAAATGGACTGGAAGAACTCAGATATCACAAGGTTGAGGTTGGCACGGAAACACTTGACTGTTAGGCTGGAAAATGTAAACATTAAGCAATGAGCTGGTAGCAGAGAAACAAAATGTATCCTTGTGTGTTTTATTATTATTTCTATACTAGCGACTTGGCGCTTGCTACGCTGCGCGTTGGATGACCACAGTTGAAGGACTCCCTGTTTAAACGCACGTGCCAGTCGTGAACTGGGTCCTTCATCGCACCGCATTTGATTTTTGCATGGGAAACAAAATTTCAAAACAAAACCCATGATTCACGAAGTGTGGGACGCAGACTAATCAGAAGGGTTTTCAGTTGCCTTTCGTTGTGCGGCAGAGACACATCATTGAGCTAATCTGTGTGAATGCTGACTGTCCGTTTCTTGCGAGCGACTGGCACGCCTTTGCCTCTTTGCTTCGTGATGACGCTGTAATGTGTCCTCTCTCGCAGCAGCAGATTCAGTTACCTTTCGTTTCGGCATTGTTCCGTAAGGTCTCCTCCGTACAAGTGCACATGGGTATCTGAATACGGAAAGGCATAGTGGGCCGGAAGGGAGAAAATAGAAAATCACGGCTTGAAACACACGAATTGGTGACCAGGGGAACCATCCGACTCAGACGCGGGGCTCGAAATACTCACGTGCACAAAGGGGAAAGAATGGAGGGGGGTAAGCAGGAATTCTGAGAGGGGAAGGACTGGGGCTTTTCTACGGGGGCGGCTATACAGCCAAAAGGAACCCGGACCCGGACATGGACACGGACACCACGTTGGGCTTTTATTATATAGATGAACATGTTTTGTTTGTGCCTGTTCTGATTAACTGAGATATTCTGTTCAATTTGTATCAAGAACAGTTACCAACAGAACAATGAAATAATGACCAGTAATACTTTTTATTTTGTCCTGAATTAGAATTTATATATAAGTTCCTTTTTAGATATAGATATGTGCCAATGACTTTTAATCTGTTTAACTATCTTGGGGCCTTTAGATATACCAAAGATTTAGGGTGAGCTGAATATTATACCATTTATCCGTATGCTGGTTGGGTCCAACTAATGTGCATCTTAACTCTGTTATGCAAATGAACCTAACTCACTTCAAGATTTTTGTTTTGTTATATTCCCAAGTCTTGCCATAGAGAACTGAGCTGTTCACATGGCAGGCTTCCTGTAACCTGGTGTAATAAATGATGTCCAGAAGGTGGAGCTATTTGTAATGATGGTCTTGACTTTTCTTTATTTAAAATACTAATTACCCTGATGACTGAACACAGGGATAAGAGCATCACTTAAAATCACAAAAAAACAATTTTTCTTTCAAGTGCTGCATGAAAAACGGAACTTTTAAATCAAGCGGTTGTATTACTCAGGTATCATGCTCTGAAATAGTTAACTGATTATTTACTCATAATAATTTTTTTGCTTTGTTTTGTTTTTTTGTATTTTTTTAGCTTTAGTAATTATGAAGCTTAAGACATTTGTCTTAGCAGTGAAAGCAAAATTAGAAATGCAGAAATATTACTTATGCAAAGAAAAGCATATTTTAATCATATGTGTTAGTGGTTATAAACATAAAAATAAACTATTTCTAAAGAAGTATTAAACCATCTCAGCTACAAAAGTCCAGGGTGGGATAAAAGTTTTGCAAGGAGTGTGAGTTTTCAGACACTTTTGAGCAGGAGTTCTAAATAAAAAACCAATGAGATTTGAAAGAAAAAGAAAACATCCTGAGGATGGAGATCCTAATCTGTGCCATCAATGATGATATTTTGCAAGAATATAACTTTCTTTGTCACTAACATTTTTATATTTTTTAGTTTGACCCAATCAGCATACAGATAAATGGTATAATACTCAGCACATCCTAAAACTAAAATTATTGAAGCTAATAGCTAAAGTAGGCACTAGGCTAAAATTATTATATTAGTGGCATATCAATTTACTCTTTAATCTTTGTACTTTATTTTTGTGTGTCAATAAGTAAGATAAACGTGTTCATTATCTGTTTCTTCTAGATTCTTGCATTTTTCTGGTCTCAAAGGTTAAGGTGGAAGGGGGGATGTTAGGGTTTCATTAAAGGGTAAAGTAGAGATAGAGATGTTAAATACAAGTCTGTTAGACAATGGTCTGCAACAGGTAAACCAAGCCTGTTAATGTCAACAGCTGCTATGACCAGAGATCTGGAACATTGCACATGAACCTCATTATTGCCTCTCACCCTTTACCACAAGAATGGATAGCCTGGTTATCCCTCCATGACTGGCTCTATACAATGGACAGTCAAGGCTAGTAGTGCAAAGCCACTCACTGAAATGTCGACCTAGAAATTTGTTTGATGTGCATCTTTTCTGTCAACAGACTTCTCATTTTTTGAGACTAAAATAAGAGAAAATATTATTAATCTTAGCACTTTTATCACCAGTGATTAAGAGTACCTCACACTATTGTAGTAAACTTTAGGTAGCTAAAATAAGAAAAAAAAATCTAATTTCCTAGGAGGGCCCGGAGATGCCTTATGAGCAAAGGGCAGTCTTGGTCTGTACTGTACATCTTATTATCATCACATACCTTAACCAGAACACAGTGAAAAAGATAAAATCCCTTTCTTAACCTCCCACCTCCCTCCTTCTGCAGAAGCTAATTTAACAAGTCATATTTATTTCTGTGACGCCTAAGGGCTTCTCCAAGGAAATAAACCTTGTTATTTACAGTATACATTTGCCCTCCAGTTACTCCAGTTATTTTTGTCTCAAAATGCTACCTAGTTCCAAATCAAATTATTTTTAACACTACTTCACATGGATGCAAAATGTGATAATAAGGCCTCTGTCAAGGTGAGGGCACTTAAAGACACCACTTTATGTGCAGTGAACGCTTCCAACACTTAATTTTCATGCAGAAGTAAGATCATGCATAGAATGACTTTCATTGTTATAGGAGCACGTATCCAGATTGCCTGCTAAAGGGTGCAATTGACCTATTTTAAACATTTGTTACTTGCCACTGTATATATGTAATTTCTGCTACAAAAATTGTTTTTTCAAACCTGAACCCTTGTGACTTATTCCTGTACTTTGGATCCACTTAAGCAATACAAAAATGTTTCATTATTTATAAAAGTACCAAATCAACTACAACTTTTCAAAGGGATTACCACAGCCTGATAGACTTTGAAATACTAGGAGCTAGGGTTGATTTCCATGTCAGTTACTATATATTTATTAAGTTTGTACATTATCCGAGTGTTTATCTATATATATAATTCTCTAAGCCGCCGCCAGAGCGGCAGGACACCCATGAAAGCACGCAGGAAGGTGCCAAACCCACACCCATGAAAGCACACAGGAAGGAGCCACGCCCACCAACTCTAAGACCATTGGATACGACGAAAACTCGCAGAGCCACGGCCACCAACTCAGACGCGACGCCTCGGAAAACACGCCATAATTTCTGTTTGTCTGTGCTACAGTCCACATGCTGCTCTGAGCCACGTTGACGTTTCGGTTACGACGCACGACCGCGTGCAACATCGGAAACTGTTTTACACGCTACATACAGCAATTCGCATCCGCAACAAACATGCGTCTTCTTAGATGGTCCTGCAGGAACACGGAAAACGTTTCCCCGCCCACCAAAGCAGGACCATGTAAGAAGAGGCATGTTTGTCGCGGATGTGAATTGCTGAATGCAGCGTCTAAAACAGTTTGTGAGGGGTATCCCATGGGATCCTTAAAACAATCCTTTAAAACTGAGGTTAAAACACAATGAAGGAAGCAGTCTTTAAAAACCAATAAGCCCTGTGCCTCTGTTTCATTAGCGTCTCACCTGCTTCACCGATGCAGGCCCTGCAACAGTCGAGACGCTCTCTCAGCAGCTGACCTTCTCTGTGCCTGATTCCACTATAGGCTGCAACAAAATTATGAAAGTACGGGTGCATTTGTTTCACACAAGCTGTGTGTGTGGGTGGGTTGGTGTTAGTTAGTTAATTAGTTACGCGAAGGATTTTAAGATTTAATATGCACAAGCGGTAACACTGCAAAAGCAGCCCAAACCAGAAAAGACGGTTGGCAAAAAGTGACCGACAAATTAAACGCGTGTGCATTGTACTTACTGAAAGCAGCGTTACGGATTTTGCAAATGTTTATTTTTTTCCCTCTGCTTAAAAAACATTTAAAAAGCGGCGTGATTATGCGGCGTATACTACGCTGCGGGTTGGTATGCAGCATGTAAAACAGTTTGTTTGTCGCAGATAATTTGTCTTTCACTATTACACAAAGACAATTTCCTGTTAATACTTCGTTACATTGATATAGCGGTGTTCTCAGTATTCAAAGCGCTATCCACACAGGGAGGAACCGGGAAGTGAAACCACAATCTTCCACAGTCTCCTTACTGCAAAGCAACAGCACTACTACAGCGCCACAAGGCAGTTAAAGAATACACCGGGCTCGATTTTGTTTTCACTTCTGTTTACAGAGATCGGGTCGTAGATAGCATTGTTGCAATGTTACTTTTCTTGGTGGCTTATTACATTACGGATGTTTCACATGTTCATTTTTTTCCCTGTGCTTAAAAGACATTAAAAAAGTGTTTCTCAACTGTGACTCCGAAACATCTCAGTACGCAAGCTATATTAAGCGTCAACAACGAAGACTCGCTACACCTTAATCTACAAGTGCTGACACTTAGCCCTACCGACGAAGTAACTTTCACCAGCGTGGCTTTCTTCGTCACAGACGATCCCGCTTTCAGTCACGGACAATTATATGTTGCTCTCTCCAGAGGTCTATCTTTTCATTCACTCACAGTGGTATCCACAAACCCACCCCATTTGGACAACTGTGTCATTCAGGAAGTGTTCACCCATCAATACATAATTATGCGGTGTATGGTACGCCGCGGGTTGGCTAGTATGAGATAAATACATTTCAGGGGCATACATTTTGAGTGGATTGGTAATTACAAGTTAGCGTTATCCGAATCAGTTTTCTCTATGATTAAAAGCAACCTTGAATGGAATGCTATTCTCACTTGTGTCCAGTGCTGTTAAGATTAAGCACCTCAAAGTCTGGCAGGGTCAGACATGATTTCTGGAGACAACTCACTAAAAGGATTGTAGTGAATAGTGACAAAATCCACACACAGGATTTCTTTCTAAACCCCCCTCCCTCCCCCCAGTTTCCTCAGGACTTTGAACTTTTAACATTTGGGGCTGTAGTTTCCCATTACTACTTATGCATTAGACAATATGAAAATAACTATGGGAAGATAAAGAGAGAAAAAGAAACTGAACAAAGGTTTTGACAATGAGATAAAATAAAAGGCTAAAATTGCTGTTACCAATTCAGAAATTCAATTGTGCATGGTAACTGAAGTTTAATGACTAATTTATATATTGTAATGAGCATGGTGATAGAAGAGATGAACACACACACACACATAGTCCACTGTAGCTACTTGGCTCCTCATATTTGAGAAGTGTTTCTGTCTGCTACAATATTCTTCTGTCATTTTGACTATTGCATCACTTTATGGTATAACACCAGCAAAAAGAGTTTAGAAAAACATTGCTGTCTATGTAGATATTATGTGTTAAAACATGGTGGCTATTTCTGGCATGGCATGTTTGCATTTCCAAATAGACAGTAATGTTATACTTTAGTTATACATTTAGATATTCAGTCAGAAAGTGGATGCTGTGCAGCACTATCTGTGGTTCTTCTGCAGTGTTGTTAGGCAGATTTACTTATTCCGGTGCTTTTAGTACCAAAATTTGCATCTCCTATGACTCTTCATCATCAGATCGCTTATTGGCAGTCCTTGTCATTTCACTTTGATGGGATGTGACACATCATTTACTTCAAATGTGTATTTTCCAGTCCAACACAACTGTCAGCTCTTACATTTACTCTGACATTATTGTTGTAACTGTGAACAACTGAAGGCACACATGGCACAACAACAACAGCAACAACAATTCATTTCTTTCATAGCCTGAAATTACACAAGGAATGCCTCAGTGGACTTTAACAGGCCCTGTTTTTTGACAGCCTCCCGCCTTAACTCTCTAAGAAGACAAGAAAAAACTCCTTAAAAACCTTGTAGGAAAAAAAAATCTTGGGAAAGGCAATTAAGAGAGAGACTGATTTCCAGAAAGGATGCATGTGCAATTGGTGTCAAAAAATGGGGTAAATACAACACACAAAACAGAATACAAGTACCGTATTTACTCACGTATAAGTTGGGTCTTGAAACCCGAAAAACTGATCATAAAATCAGACCACGACTTAGGCACCCGTTCAAAAATGCGACGCTTAAATTAATTTTTTTTTACCTTGCCTCCTCCAATCTCGCACCAGTTTCTCAGACACATTGAAGTTTGTTGCAGCAGCGCAGTTACCAATTTCTTTCGCTACTTCAACAACTAACTTAAAATTAGCTTCATATTTTCTTTTGATCGAACGCTCCATCGTAGATAAGAGATGCTCTTATGATAAAGGTGTATGAGGGTGTGAGATACAAAAACACAAAACAGTGCAAATGTTGCTTTAGAATAGCTCTGGTATTACCGTGTGGTCACGCAGGCACAATACATAGAAAAGTGAGCGTTAGCATATCATAATCTCTTGGACCAATAGCGTGAGTTTTCTGCATTCGACTTATATGACCGACATTATAAAATACCAGAAATTATACGTTAAAATCAAATCCCGATTTATCCGCATGTATATACGGTAATCCTCTTCACAGAGCTAGATTACTAATCTGTCATTGCTACCTCAGAAATGCAATATGACTACTTTGTTCTTGCATAGCACTCCTCACCAACTACAAGCAGAGTGCTGCAACAACTCTCAGGCCAAAATGGAAGAATAGATTATGCTGCTCACTCAATACAGAACTCACATAAGGATACAGATTTGCTAAAATACATCAAAACAAAATAGAAATTAATTAACATAAAAGAAAAAAACAGTATCTGTCCATCAGTTAGTTGTAGAACAGCAGCCATATTGTAGAAGAGAAGTCAGAGACAAGAGAGACAGAGAGTCCTGGAGACATTGGCCAATAAGCTGCCTTTCCCCTATGAGCCATTGTACAGCTGAGTCAGTAGTGGGCCAGCAGATCTGATGAAAGGACCCTTCTATCCGATGATTTCAGTGCTCCTTTATCTGAGAACTTTTCCATAAGCAGGAAAACAACCTGGTAGTAGAGCAGTGGCACCAAGTACCACACAAGAATACCAAGAAGAGAAACAGAATAGGGGAAGGTTAGTAACAGTTTATAAATATTACTGAGTTGCAGGGTAAAAGCCTAGTCTTTTTATACTAGGATTTAAGAAACATCTAAGCCTGGATAGGTTGCTCATTCATCCTAGTATTTAAAACAAAATACAGTGTTCTCAAATCTATTCTGTCCTATTCAACAGCACTGGGAGCTAAAGCCTATGATGGCAGCACTGCGCACAAGGTAGGAATAAACCCTGGGGAGGGGCCAGCCCATTGCAGATTCTACTCATACACATACAAACATCTTCATGAGCACATGGTCAATTTAGAGTTGTGAATTAACACAGTGGGAAGGTGGGGTTTGTGGTTGGGAGCATGTGTTGATAGCGTGTTGCCGCACCCACCACACAACAAACCACCTGGATTGGGACCCAAGTGCGGAGGATGACATCTCAGTACCACACTGGAACAGTGTGAAGTTTTTTGTGGTGTTTGGACTGCCACCAACTACCAGTGTAATTAGGAGGACCTACCTGCAGAAACCAAGGACGAAGCAATTGCAGGTTAAGAGAGGTTAAGCCCAGACAGAGTAGAGTCACTTCTGGAGTTTATGGGATTTGAACCAGCAAACCTTCCAAATGCCAGTGCAGATTCCTAGCCTCAGAGACACCACTCCACCCTACAGTGAGAAGTGAAAAAAATTGGAGTACCTGGGAAAAAAACCCACATAGATATGGGAGGAATGCATAGACAGAGGCAACAACTGGGCACACAACCTAAACCAAGGGTCTTAGACCCATAAGACAACAGTGCTCACCACAACAGCAATGGCCTGCTGTGCTTTAAAAGGAGTCTATTAAACAATATATAAAAAAAGCACATCAAAGGTATAGTTCTTGTTAATGTTGTTAATGGCAAAGTGGCAGTAACAAAAATGTTTATTTGTGTTGATAAAACTTCAACATTTGCATTACATTTTATAACTAAAGACTGGTTAAATAAAGAAGTGCTGGTACATTTTTTTTGTTAAAGTCATTATGTAAATATGGGATTACTCCTAGTTATTTTGTATAATTGGCTTCAAGTTGTTGTAGTCATATTTCCTGATAAGTATACTGTAGGTCTTTATTTTGATGTATGCAGTTTTTGATTTAGACATGATTGATATTCTTCCAGCAGATAATACTGTATATTACATTTGTCTCTGGTTCTCTATAAAGATGCTCAAAAATGTTCTGGTAGCAAATTCTTTCAATCGTATCAGAAACTCAGCCCTCATTTCCTTCATGGGCACTCGGTCTTTATAGTTTACACAATAAGAGCTCAGCTGCTTATTTTAAGCAAAGTAATAGAAAGGATGTACTGCTCTTCTTTTGACGAAAATTGTCATGCCTAAGGTACCTTAGGAGAGACAAAGTGAAACTGACCTAAGAAACTGTACTGAAGACTTACTAAAAGGTTATTTTTCTGAGGATCGGAAATTCTAGAAAACAGCACTGTGGCCTTTATATGGTATACTAGAAATGTGGTGCCTAAAGCATGCAGCGCTTTGCCCGAAAAAAAAGATGCTGAAAACATACATCTTAATACAAATTGAATTTTAAAAACTTTTTGTGTGAATCTGATAGCTAGAAGTCATGAGACTTAAATAAAATGAAATAAAAAGTCAAAAGTTCCTGTTGTACTCATAGAGTTTTTATTATTAATTTAATCATAAATTGTTCACATACTACAATCAGAATCCATCAGTGTTGGCTTTTTAAATGCTTTTAAATGACACCATGATACAGCTAATGATTTAGTGCTGTAATAGTGCCCAAAGCTCCAGCTCTGCATTAACATGTGTTGCACCAAATTTTCCACTGGAGGCAATTTCGAATCCACAGAAAACCCATTACTTCTGTGAGAAATGGGGAAACATTTGTATGGCATTCATGGAAGTCACTATGTGTTTCAAATTCAGGATTTCTTCTTGCCAAAGATGAAGAATAAACCCAACATTAAAAAATCATTTTAACTGTTGATAGAATTGTCTTCCCAAAGATGTGCACAGTGAGTAGATTAGTGCCACAGAATCGGCCTCAGTGTGAATATGTGGGTATGGACCCTGATGGACTGGTGCCTGTCTAGCAGTTTTTTTTCTTGCCTAATGGGCTGTTATGATTGGCTTCAGTTCTCCATAGCACTGACTATGTGAGTTTAAGAACATAAAAATATAGGTATGCATGTATTTAACATTGGCTAACTGTTTCCTGAATTGTAAAGAAAGGCATATGGCTGAGAAGGTCATGCTCTTCTAAGGGCAAGGTAATTTTGATTCCGTTTGGAATATGTGTGTAGGTGTAAGAGCCACATCTTGTAAATGTTAAAGGTAAATTTACTTTAGTCTTGGTTAATTTGAAAAAAATGAAGATAATGGAAGATTCTGTTTACACCTATAAACTAATAAGTTAATGGAATGACCTTAATACTTTGCTGTATTTATGTATTTGACAATGCAATGCTCTTAAATTGTAGATAAACGGTCAGAAAGAAACATGAACTGTTAGAAAGAAAGGCATTAAGGGCACATTAGCTTTAATGTTACCGTTTGAACAGTAGTGTGTGTGATAACATATAGAGTCTTTAAGAAATGTTACATACACAATTGAGTTTTAAACGGAAAATCATAGAGAAGAACCTTTTTTTTCTGTTTTGTGTGTATTATCAGCTTTCTTCTTTATTTTTTGTGTGAACTGTTTTCTTTGAATTTTACTGAAACTTTTAAAATACAGACTATTGAACTGTGGAGTTTTTTTGTACAACAAGTCATACTAATTGCTGGAATGCTTTTCGATAAATGTAGTTACATGTGTGGGCAAGAGTTTGACCTGCACTGGACTGGACATGATATTCCTGGAAGAGGTTACAATACCAAGGAACCCTACATTGGATAAAGACAAAAAGAAAATGAATATATGGAATGAGCAATGTCGGTCCTGGCTGCAGGTTTTGGTTCCAACCCAGTTGTTTGATTAGAAAGCAATCCTTGCCAATAACAGATCTTATATAATTTCATTGCTTATTAGTGTTTTAACTCTGTAATGTCAATCTCATCTTTATATTGTAGATTTTTTTTCTTTCCAAGGATATCATTCTAATGATATGAAGCCTAAAATGCGGTGCTGACACTAAGGGTGACCAAGCAGATGCAAACAACTATAGTCCTGTAAGCTTAACGTGTTATTGCAGGTAAATTAATGGAAAGAATTATTAAGGATAAGACTGAGCAGCACATGGCAAGTACAGGAGTTTTTTCTAAACAGTCAACATGAGTAAAGTAACATGCTGGAATTCTATGAGGAAGCAACAAAAGAATATGATCAAAGTGGAGCCTATATTATTATTTATCTAAACTTTCAGAAAGCATTTGATAAGGTGCCACATGAGAGGTTAGACATCAAACTAAAAGAAGTGAGAGTTCAGGGTGATGTTTGTAGATGGGTGCAGAATTGGCTCAGACACAGGAAGCGGAGGGTTATGGTGTGAGGAACCTCATCAGAACTGGCTGATGTTAAGAGTAGTGTTCCGCAGGGGTCAGTGCTATTTTTAATATATATAAATAATTTGGACAGGAATATACATAACAAGCTGGTTAAATTTGCAGATGATATCAAGATAGGTGGATTGGCAGATAATCTGGAATCTTTTAAATCATTACAACAGATTTATGGCAGATGAAGTTTAATGTCAGTAAATGTAAAGCTTTATACATAGGAAGTATAAAATGCTAGGTTTGAATACACGATGGGAGGTCTGAAAATCGAGAGTACACCTTATGGGAAGGTTTTAGGAATCGTAGTGGACTCTACACTATCAACTTCCAGACAGTGTTCAGAAGCCATTAGAAAGGCTAACAGAATTTTAGGTTATACAGCACAATTGTAGAGTCCAAGTCCAAGAAGGTAATGCTCAAACTTTATAATGCACTGGTGAGGCCTCACCTAGAGTACTTTGTACAGTTTTTCTTTACACAGAAAACCATAGACACTTGGAATAAGCTACCAAGTTGTGTGGTTGACAGAAGGACTTTAGGGACTTTGAAAACACAACTTGTTTTTTTTAGAAGAATTAAGTGGATAGGACTGGCAAGCTTTGTTGGGCTGAATAGCCTGTTCTCGTCTAGATTCTTCTAATGTTCTTATCCTGTGTTTATCCCTCCACAGTGCCAAGAAGATGCCCAGTGAGGGCAAATGACTCTGGCCCGTTTCCTCGCAATATATCCCGCAGTTCCAAAAAGCAGACGTCACTCAATATGAGAATGGACCACAGGATAGAACTCCTTCCACTGACTTTACTAGGCTTACCAGCCAAGGGAAAACTTTCCTCATGAGGATCTTGCTTTTTTTTTTAACTCTCACTTTATTAAACAGGGACAACTGGGTAGGCATCCCAATACTTTCTCTTTTGTGGACCTGCAGTTCTTTCAACAGTGACAATACATATTTTTTTTTTATAATTGCAACACAAGCAGATTACAGTATATGAGGAAAATATGAAGCTGTAAAGGAAGCTGCCCTTTGTTCAGCTACCTTTAAAGCACAGGGAAAAAAGACTGAACCCAAAAACGTTAAAGTAGTTTCAGTGTTTAAACAGTGTGCAGTGCAAATTTGTTATCATAAAGAATTGTCCAGAGTAATTGTTTTATTTGTGAACTGTGAAGACAGAATCACCAAATTGTTGTATCTTTGTAATACTATGCTATAGCATTTGTGGCTAATGTAAGATTTCATAAAGTGCATCCTGGTCTTAGAAAAGAGCAGATGCTGAACTAATGCTTGATCCTTATTTGTTTTAACGGAATAGTGTATAATACTGTAAATAACATTTTTTTTATCTTTACCTATTTACGCAGATCACAATTATCAGACTTTAAATTTTTTATTACTAACTGCAAAATTCTATATTTGTCTCCTTCAGTCTTGGCAAATTTGCTAAAAATGTACATGAAATCATTGTGTTATAATATAGTTAGTTTTAAGGTAGATTACAATTAAATAGTTTATTATGATGAGCATTTAATTACCAACTCATTGTATATTTTTACCATCAACTAGATCATCCTCTTTTCAGTGTATAAAATGCATTCAAGCATGAATCCAATATCCTTTCTATTCTTTGTCAGCCAATAATATATACAGGTTGTACAGATTTTCATTATGAGTTATCTGTATTTTAGACATTAATACCGTGATATTATATCAAATTAGCATCACATTCTTCTGCAGCTTAATTCTGGATGCTTATCACTTTCCTGGCCAGTGTACTGCTTTCTCTAATCTTTTCAGACCAAAGCTGACTTTTTTTCTTTAGGTATTGTTTCAAACAGAATATGAGAAATGTCAAATCAACCCCACAGTTCTGTTTAGGGTTATCTTAAACCATTTGAAGAATTAACTGGCATCTCGCCCTGACGAAATTAATATTTTATGAACATTCTGGCACTTTTCAAAGAGCAGATATTTCATATAAAGGTACATGCTTACATTCTTATATTAGTGAAAGCAACTGCTGTTCAATGTGTTTGGTAATAATAGTTTATGAGCAGGAACTTAGAAGGAGTGAAACCTTTAGTATCAAATATATTGTATATAAAATATCTCCCAAGAAATCAGGCTGATCCTCAATTAAACTTATAACCCTCCCATATACTTAAATGTTAAAACTGACTGTTATATTTACATGCTGTAATAGGGCTTCTTGACACTAATGTGACACACCTATAAAAGCAAAGTCAGTCCATAAATGGAGTTGTGTCAATGTTTTGTTTCTTTTTCATATGCAATAAAGACAAAAATATAAAGATGATAGAAAACAAAGTAAAGTAGATAAATACCAAACTATCCAGTGCTGATATCCTCTTGAGTTACTTGCAGTACTTACTAATCACTATTTTAATTACAGCCTACCCCAAGAGGTTCAGGTGCAAGACAGGAGATCACTCTGGAATGAACACCAGCTGATCACAGGGTGCTTTCAAACACACTAATGATATCATAACTGGCCAGTTGACAGCTGAAGTAACCCACACATCTCTGGGTTATGAGTAGAACCAGGGGAGTACCCAGGGAAAGTCAAAGTAGTAAAAGGCAAAATGTGACTTTTTAGAAAACTTCTTTATGACACCACTAAGTCTTAGTTGACATTAAAAGTCAAGTACTGTATTTGTATGCAGGTTTTCACAACTGATTGTGTATCTATTATATGCCAATTCAAGGCCTTCTGGCTTCATTTAGCTGTGACCTTCAACATGCACTGGGGCTGTTTGCAGACAAGTGTGATGTGATAAAGATCAGCACCTCCTAGTCCAAGGTCATGGTTCTCAGCAGGATGGAGAACCCTCTCTGGGTTGGGGATGAGGTGCTGCCTCAAGCAGAGGTGTTTAAATATCTTGGAATTTTCTTCACAAGAGAGGGAAGAAGGAAATAGGAGATCAACAGGTAGATCAGAGGGGCCTGCAGTACAATGAATGCTGTAATCCCCTTCTCTCTTGGTGGATGAGATTTAATTACTAGTCACATCCTGTGAATGCAAAACTCACAATTATGTCAATATAGCCGCTAGAATTATGGCTTGCCTTAGCCATATAGTGCAACCTAAAAAAGTTACTGCAAATAAAATTATATTTATTAAATACAGATTTGGCTGCTGACAGTTAAGAAACAGAAATCTTTAAAGTCTGTTTTGCAAGTTATAGGGCAGCTGTCCAGTGCTGATATCCTCTTGAGTTACTTACAGTACTTACTAATCACTCTGGTTTTGCTCTTGAGATGTCTTGTTCTTTCTCTTGTACTAGGGGGCTTTGTCCCCTGCTCGCTTCGCTTGCCCACCCCCGGCTTTGGTTTACCTGATATACTATTTAAAGAGATTATTATTTTCATGGGAATTGTTACATATGCATTATTTTCACTTTTACTTTAAAACTTTTGTAACAATAACACTTGTCCTTTATTTCTGGCCCCAGGTGTGGTTAAATCTCTTTCTCGCAGGACGTATAGCGCTGCTCGCATTGTGAAGGGGGTGACTGAATGCACACTAAGGAGAAGTGGTTGCATCATCTGCTGGCTTGCTGCTGCTGGCGAGCTGCGTGTTCTGCTTGTTGCTTGTCATTGTTTTAAGAGCTGGGAGCACATGAAGTGTGTCTGCCAAAAGCATTCCAACAACTGCTAGGTTAGATCTCCGTGAACTTGTTTTAAATGTCTCACTGCTTTGTCTCGCGTGACGTTAAAGTGTCTCTCACGGGACATCAAATTGTCTTCCGAGAATGTCTCGTCTCCCTCCCAAGATTTTTTTTTATAATAGAGAGATATTGGTAATAGAATTTTATAATTTTTAAAGCATGTCTTTTTATTACAGCCTACCCCAAGAGGTTCAGGTGTAAGACAGGAGATCACTCAGGAATGAGTACCAACTGATCACAGGGTGCTTTCACACACACTCATGATATCATAACTGGCCAGTTGACAGCTGAATTTACCCACACATCTCTGGGTTGTGAATAGAACCAGGGGAGTACCTAGGGAAAGTCAAAGTAGAAAAAGGAAAAATGTGATTTTATAGAAAACTTCTTTATGACACCACTAGGTCTCAGTTGATATTAAAAGTCAAGTACTGTATTTTCTATGCAGGTTTTCACAACTAATTGTATATCTATCATATGCCAAGAATTCAACCATTTTATACAGCACCTCCAGAGACACCAACAGAGAACATTTTATCTGAATAGTAAATACTATTAAACATCCTAGAGAAATTGTGAAATGAACTATGAAGTTGGGAGATGACAGTCCTTCAAAAACTGCAAGAATGTATTTCACTGACTTCAGAAATCCTGTTATGTTTTCTTTGATCTATACCAACTTTGTTCATTGTGTCACCTGCTAAAATGTTTTCACTAGAAAATAAAACACAATATTTTTGCATATAATCAATAAATAAGTATTTTAAAAAATGGCAGATGATTCCAGAAGAACTGTAAATATTCCTCCATATTGCAACAGGTGCACTAATTTCAGGTTTCTTTTTTTTTTTTTTTTTTAAGTGTCTATAAAAGGCATTAGCTTCATATTTTCAATGGCTTTGATGATCACTGGGGCTTTTCACATGACTGGTAACAGAAATAGAACATATTGTGAAGTAGTTGGAACAAGAAAATGCTTTTTGGCTGACAGACTAAAAGGCTGGTATTTGGGCTCTGAATGTGCAAGTGCATTGAAGAAGTCACTGTATAGAAAGTTGCACTTGCATATAAAAGACAGGAAGGATGACATATATTGTTACATTCGGAGGCTCTGTGCTGCACAAAAGACAGAGATGTAGCTTTTTGCAAATGAACCTTTATTTAAGACTTACAGAAGAACTACAGAGTTTTCAAAACAGCTTAAAATTATAAAAGACAACTAGATCTCATTGAAAAGAATTCTATAAAATTGAAAGAAAGGGTCTCCTGCAGCACTGTGGGAAGGCTTCCTCTCTGCCTGCAACAAACCGAAAAACATAAACCCCAACTGGGGAAAGACCACTTTCCCTAGAGAAAAGGTGCACTTAGAAAGATTTGTGTTGATGAGAGAGAGATGACACTTGGCAGCAAGACCAATGAACTATCTACTGATTCTGCATCAAAGTGATTTAAATTCAAGAAAGTGGGATTTCATGTAGCAAAAACATCCTATGGGACTGAAGCAGGTGCTTACCCCATTCACAATGTATATTGCCATCAAAAAGAGCAGTTCCATGTTCTAAATTAGTACTATCTACACTGGATTCAGAAAGAAAAACCAAGCCATGAAGTCCAAGGAACTCTCTGTGGACCTCCACATTCATATTGTATTGAGATACAGTATACAGCAGGTCAGGCCAAGGATATAAAACCATTTTTAAAGCTTTGAGTGTTCACAGAAACATACTGACCTTAATAATTGTGAAACTGTAGACATTTAGAACCACTAGCACTCTTCCTAGCTTTGGCCATCCAGCTGAATTGAGTAATCAGACAAAAAGGCTCTTGGTTAGGGAGGTGACCCAAAACCAAATGATCACTTTAATAGCACTTCAGAAATTATCTGCTGAGACAGGAAAACCCACTGGAAGGAAAACCATAGCAGCAGTCCATTCATCCAGCGTTTATGCTCGATTGGCTAGAATGAAGCCACTCTTGATGACAATTTAAAGGATCCTGTGAGCTTGAGGAAAAAGATTTTCTGAAGTGATGAGACAAAAAATCTTTGGTCAGAGGTCAAAGCCCCATATGTGGCAAAGAGCACACACTGCTCATCACCCACCTAATATCAACTCTAAGTTGAAGGACTGTGGTGGGTATATTGAGATTTGGATGTGCTTCTCAGCAGCAGGGACAGAATGACTGATTAGAATTGATGGAAGAATGAATACAACCAAATACAGAGAGGCCCTTGAAGAAAACCTGCTCCACTGTAAAACATAATTGTTGATAAAAATCTAAAATTGTGTTGGAGTCATAGGTTTCTTAAGCAAGGGACTGTAACTGTACTGTAGCATTCCAGAGTGTCTCAAGGGAATTGTAATGATAGTCTTCTGTCATGAAAGGGCCAGTACTGTTCCTTATCCCACTGTCCTGTATAGTGTGTGAAGGCAGACCAGTTACCTGTAATTCAAGGCCTCCTGGCTTCATTTGGCTAGGACCTTAGACATGCACTGGAGCTGTTTGCAGTAGAGTGTGATGTGATAAAGATCAACACCTCCTAGTCTGAGGTCATGGTTCTCAGCAGGAGGGATGAATTGCTGCCTCAAGCGGAGGTGTTTAAATATCTCGTGATTTTCTTCACAAGAAAGGGAAGAAGGGAATAGGAGATTGACAGGTAGATCGGAGGGGCCTGTGAAAAAGTAATTGTGCAGTACCCTGAATGCTGTAATCCCCTTCTCTCTTGGTGGATTAGATTTAATTACTAGTCACACTTATGTCAATACATCCACTAGAAAGATGGCTTGCCTTAGCCATATAGTGCAACCTAAAAAAGTTACTGCAAATAAAAATATATTTTTTAAATACAGATTCGGCAGCTGCCAGTTAAGAAACAGAAATCTTAAAATTCTGCTTTGCAAGTTATAGGGCAGCTGTCAGAATTGTTATCAGAAGCATAGCCGACAGGTGATGGTTTAAATTTCAGAGTTTGGCAATTAAATGGTTTATAAAAAATATGGATTAAGTTGAGACCCCATACTGCAAAAACATTCAGAGATCTGAATAACAATTTAATGAAGAAATCATAATTATGAAATCAGGAACATGGATCGCTCACTGCAGAGCTTGATTAAACCTCATTATCTATGCATCATAATTTATCACTTATTCTTTTTTCTCTTCTTCTTTGGTCAATGTGCTTCATCAACTTTCTCCATACAGCTCGGTCTGAAACCTCCTTGCCAGTCAACCCCTTTTCCTTCAGATCTTCAGATCCACCTCCGCTTTGCCCTCCTTAGCGTTCTCTTCCGCGGTACTTCCATTCCCATCATTCTTTTGCCCTCATATTCATTGTCTCTCCTTATCGCATGTCCTTGCCACTTTAGCCTACTTTCCTGCACTTTCTTAGATATCTCTCCCACTTTTGTTGTACCTCTGACTGTATCATTTCATATTTTGTCCTTTTTGTAACTCCACATATCCATCTCAAGATTCTCATTTCTGTCATATCTAACTTCTTCACCTGCGCTCCTGCAAAACTTATCACTTATAATGACAGCACATGTTAATTTTGGGAATATTCTTACAAAACTTAAAGAAAACAGAAACCTTATTTCTAAAACAGATAATTTTAAACATCTTGAATAACTACACATAAGCTGATGCCCACGTTGGTAGAGTAGGTAGCAGATATGTAAACCGTCAGACTACAGTAACTTATATCTTGCACATTTTGCACAACTGCAGAGCACATATTTCATAACAGCAACATAAATAGCCATACATTCTCTGTAGTTGACACTATGATTGTTATAATAAGGTACATAAAGTCAAGCAACTTCACCCACAGCCCACAACAAAAATAATAATAAAGTAAAACTGAAGCCACCTTTAGACTAACAATGCACATAAAGGATGATATTGTAAGCTGTTTCCTGCTTGCGGCACACTTTCTCATTCCCTGCATGTCTTCTGGCTCGTAACCATTACTTCACATAAAGAATCAAAATACATTCCCTAACAATAAAAATAAGTCCTCTTGTATGCCCTGTGTCTCAGTAATAATATTAATGGAAATACTGATAGGATCTTCTTGTGTTGATCTGCTTGAAGTTGCTTTGTTTACTGTGTGTTTAAAGTAATCTCTGTTTTATGTGTGTACATTTCATAAAGTTTGTAACTGTATTTTTCCTTAGAACTTGTTATGGGGCCCTTGACCTTCATTCAGTGAAGAATGCTAAATAAAAATAAATTGACTTAAGCTGACATATGTCTGTCATTATTTCACTCATGGTTCTAAATGCATTCTCGCATTCAGATGTTGAAATGGGGCTGGTATCAACAA
The DNA here is from genome assembly GCF_900747795.2 of Erpetoichthys calabaricus. Lineage (NCBI taxonomy): Eukaryota > Metazoa > Chordata > Cladistia > Polypteriformes > Polypteridae > Erpetoichthys > Erpetoichthys calabaricus. The sequence continues at coordinate 154,204,904 of NC_041402.2, read as the reverse complement.
CAGTGCTGATTTCAACGTAGTCACGGAAGGCAAAGTATGTGTTTTCTTCTCATAAAGATGAAACTGGTCACACAAATCAGGAATGCTTTTCTCTTGGCATCTGATGTTCAGTTCTAAAGGACATTTTTTTTTCCACAAAACTTTCATATCCCACATAAGATTTATCAGTTAGTTGTCATGTTTGGATGCAACACTTTAATGAGATTCTCTTTTTGCATACTCTGTAACTTATCCACACAGCTCCTAAAGAACTGAGCACTGTCTCTTACTATGACTTTCGAGTTAGTACATACTGTACATCAGTGCTTTTAAATTTCATGTTTTGAAGTGCTGTAGCTGTTTCTTCAGTTTATTATCCTGGAATAATATACGTATATTCAAGAACTTTTATGTTTCTTTTGATTGTGTTATCAGCATATAGTAAAGTCATCTTTTGCTTATATAACTGCAGTGATAGCTCACTTAATTCTCTAAATTCAGCAGAAATCCCATGGATGTTAAAATATTGAATTTTACCCTGTGACGGTGCAGGTCAACCCCACACTACCAGTCTCACTATGAGTCTCCTCAACTCGCCACCGCCGGGATGAGCTGAGCAGATGAAGACAAACACACCAAGCAAGGGGATGGTGAAAAGTGCTTGAATGCTTTTATTAAAAACAAGCAAACAAAACAAGTGTCCGAAAAGAGCAGCGCTCAAAAATTTCAATAGGTTAAAATTATTCCAAATAAATTTCCATAAAATGAGGCTAAAAGCATAGGCAGGAAACCATCTTTAAAACACTGGACCTTGGTGCCCCTTTAAAATTGTATTCTCTTCCGCTTGCCCTCTCCGGACCTTACAGCTCAAAAAGTTCCCCTGCAGGAGCAGACAACCTTCTTCTCCTGGCCCGTGTCCATGTTGCCTTTCCAGGCTCCACCAGGCGAATGTACGCTCTGTCCTCTCACTGCCACTGCTCTCACAATCCATTGGTCACTCCTGCTACCTCAGTGACCCTTCAGCCCCCTTTTGAGTGCTGGCCACACATGCTTCTCCCTTGGGCTCCGTACCCATCTGTCTGCTTCCTTCCTTTGCATCAGCTATCTCACTCTCACGCTCCTGCCTCCCTTTTTCCTTTCTTTAACCTCCATTCTCTCTTGTTCTTTTTCTTTCCCTTTTCCAATCTTGTGCTCCCCTTTTTATATGATGGGGAGCAGTTGCAGGTGCAATCACCTAATTACCACCTCGGGCTGATAATGAGATAATCAGATCGTCCACACATGCCAGCAAGGCAACGCACGGTCGGCCGACTTCCTCACACCAACTCATAGATGAGTCATCTTCTCCGCAGATCACATGAACCTTCTTCACTCCCCAGTGCAAGGGTGCTTATTATTTATTTATGAAAAATGGACAGTTTTTCTGAGCTGCGGACCCGCTATACCACATGCCCTTTCATTTGAGTCTTTTGTCATATTTACTGCCTAGATTAAATATTTTGCACAAGCACTATAGCTATACGGTGGAGTGGTGGCTCTGAGGCTAGGGATCTGCGCCAGAAATCAGAAGGTTTCCGGTTTGAATCCTGTAAATGCCAGAAGGGATTCCACTCTCTTGGGCTCTTGAACAAGGCCCTTAATCTGCAATTGCTCCATCTTGGCTATGATGTTAACCTGCCCTGCAAGCAAGTCCTCCAACTTGCAGGGAAAATTCGTTGGAACTAATGTGTTGCTGAGGTGTCATCTGTTCCCCGGCTGCATTCGGGTCTTAATTTGAGATTCTGAGGTGGTTCATTGTGTAGTGGGTGCAGCAGTGCATGCTCCCAACCTCTTCTCTCCTCCATTATAAGATCTTAATTTGATTAAACATGCATTCTTTATGACTGTCATTGTTGTGTTATAAAATTAAACATGAACTCAGAAAAACTGTACATGTCTAGCATCTTCAAAAAGCCCTCATCTTAAGCAGATTGCCAATACGGATTTTTAGTTATGGTTGTTGATGAATCAGCCTTCACACTTATTTTGTGCCCATTTATTATGGTTGTTTAGACAATGTTTTCCTTATTTCATTTGATATGTGTTTAATGAAATGAATACAACTAAAATTTGCTTAAAGTATCTTATCCATATTTAGTCCATTAGGTTCTTGGAGTTCCAGATCACAAGATGAATTATTCTGTGTGGTCTGTAATAAATGAAAAACCAGCTGCAACCTTAGAATGTCGATTCATCAAAACTGTTAAAGAACATTGAAAAATCTTTGTTATACATTTTTAATTATTCCATCTAGCCATCCAGGGTCACGCCAGCCCCAGCAAGCATAAACGCAAGGCAGGAACAATCCCTGGACGCTACTGCTACACCACCGTGCCCCCACATATTTAATTATTAACAGTATACATTTGTTCTGATCTCACTATTACGTGGTAATAGATATTCAGGCAGCTAAACTCCTCCCTTCATCAATATGACGACCCGAAGACTGACTTGACACGATGTATACAAATCTCCAGTTTATTAATAAAGAGCAGGTGTGAAACTACAAGTGAAGAAATATAATATTCAGAATGCAAATAACAAAGGTTTGATAACAGCTTTAAACTACAAGTAGCAGTACAGAACGGTAACATTTTGCAAATATAAACTTACCGGCTATGCTACCATAGGACTAAACAGACAGGATGAACTTCGCTATATGTGTTTGTGGCAGATACATTACTTACAACGGGAACGCCCCACTCTAAGGCGGCTCAGGAAGGACAAATGTTACAAGCATGCATATATGAACACAACAACCGCCTACCAATTGAAATGGTCAATAATTGAGCACTTTACCCTTCCCAACAAACATGACACTCCCCGCCTGATATTGAAGATATCATCCTTAACAACTATGACGAAATAAGAAGAACAAGTTCAGATATAGGCCTATTGTAATGCTTGGTCTCATTATCTCTACAAACCTTAACCTCCACTTTACGAACTCTACCATCCTCACTAGGACAAACTTTAGTCACCAGTCCAAGAGGCCAATCATTCCTTTTGGATTGACAATCCCGCACTAGAACCACATCTCCAGTTTTTAGGTTTGGCCTTCCAGATTGCCATTTACTGCGCGGCTGCAGAGTGGAGAGGTACTGTTTCCTCCATTTGTCCCAAAAGACATTAGCCAAACACTGCACTTGTCTCCAATGGCGCCTGTACAAGTCTTTCGTGTTGAAGTCACCAGGAGGAGCCTCAATCAGGCCGATCTTTTGGGTGAGCAGTGTGGAAGGAGTTAGAGGCTGTGGATCCTCTGGGTCATCAGACATTAATGTCAAGGGTCTGGCATTCATAATAGCCATTACATCAGCCATGAAAGTTACAAGAGAATCATGAGTGAGTCTTGCCGTCCCTGCTTGTAAAAATATGGAATCGAGTATTCTCCGGGCTATACCTATCATGCGCTCCCACACCCCTCCCATGTGTGAAGAATGTGGAGGGTTAAATGTCCAGGTACAACCTTGCTCAGACAAGTATCTCTCAATGCAGTCAATATCGAGGTTTGATGCAATTCTTAGCTCTTTACAAGCTCCAATAAAATTAGTCCCTCTATCAGAGCGGATTCTTTTAACTGGGCCCCTAACAGATATGAACCGCCGGAAAGCATTAATGAAGCTTGAGGTGTCCATGGATTCAACCACCTCTATGTGGACAGCCCTGATACTCATACAAGTAAATATGACTGCCCAGCGTTTACTGTTCACCAGACCTCCTCTAGTATGACGTGAGGCAACAATCCAAGGACCAAATACATCGAGCCCTACATTAGAAAAGGGAGGTTCCATACTAAGCCGGTCAGAAGGTAAGTCAGCCATCTTCTGAGTCTGGAAAACTCCACGAAGTTTTTTGCAGATGACACATTTAAATATGATGCCACTTATAACTCTTTTTGCACCTATGATCCATATACCAGCAACACGTAGAGCTCCCTCTGTAAACAGACGCCCTTGATGTTTAGTCTGCTCATGGTAATGGTACACTAACAAAGGAGCAATGTGATGACTTCCAGGGATTAAAAGAGGGTTCTTTTCTTCAAGAGAAAACTTGGCTTCCTTAATACGACCTCCGACTCTGAGCATCGCTTTCTCATCTATGAAAGGATCGAGTTTTCTCAGAGCACTGAATTTGGGAATGGCTTCTCCGTTTCTGAGACACTGCAACTCTTTAGCATACGTCTCTTGCTGTACAGTGCGGATGATAATATCCCTTGACTGTTTAAGCTCTTGTACTGTGTGTGCTCTCTTACAGTAATGCCATCCCTTACAGCTGCTCTTACCTGCAGCAGAAGCTTTGAAGAGCTGAACAATATGAAGAAGACTGGCAACAGCACGGACCAAGGATTTCCAAGTTGAGAATTTTTCAAATCGATGTGACCCGAGAGTCTGAGTTGAGGTGGTGGTATTGAATACTGATACCTCAGGGCGGATTTCCATATCAGAGCCCGGGTCGACTAGCTCAAATGTTTCACGCATTGCAGTGTATTGCTCCACTTTTGCCAATGAAGCAGGTCCAGTAAGCCAAGTGGTATCTTTCAACTGACTAGCTGAGACTGTTCTTGTGGCGTGGTCAGCTGGGTTTAAGTCAGTAGGTACATAATGCCACTGCTTTGGATGTGTGGACTTCCGAATCCGTAAAACCCTGTTATTAACATATACATAGAATCTCCTTGTCTCATTGTGAATGTAGCCTAACACTACCTTGCTGTCTGTGTAAAATTCAGTCTCTTCAAGTTCAACATCTATTTCTGATGAAATGAGCTCTGTCATTTCTACTGCTAACACTGCAGCACAGAGCTCTAGTCTTGGTACAGTGACCTCAGGACGTGGAGCTAACTTTGCTTTTCCCATAACAAACCCAATGTTACATTGTCCCTTAAGGTTTACGGTTTTAATGTATGCTACAGCAGCTATTGAATTAATGGAAGCATCAGAGAAGACACAGAGTTTCCTAGTTTGTATTTCCTCTTGGGGAATAAAGGAATATGAGCGTGGGACTTGAAGGTCTGACAGAGCTTTCAGAGAGTTTCTCCACCCCTCCCACAAGCTTTCTTTGTCTGGAGACAGTGGACAGTCCCAATCACTTGACTCTGTAGTCAGTTCCCGGAGTATTGCTTTGCCTCGAATAGTGACTGGAGCAGCAAACCCTAGGGGGTCGTATAAACTATTGATGGTAGACAAAACACCTCGGCGAGTAAAGGGTTTCCCCTCATTGTTGACCTTAAATTCAAAGGTGTCAGTTTTTAAATTCCAGATCAGACCAAGACTGCGCTGTATTGGCAATGTGTCTGCTCCTAGGTCTAAATCCTTCAGGTTGCTTGCATAGTCTTTGGATGGAAAGGCCTTAATAACCTCCAAACTATTAGAAGCAATTTTGTGCAACCTAAGGTTTGAACAAGCAAGCATGTCTTGTGTTCTTTTCAGCAAGCTAACCGCAGCTTCGACAGATGGCAAGGACTTCAGTCCATCGTCCATATAAAAATCTCTCTCTACGAATTGCTTAACGTCCTTTCCATATTGCGCTTCACCTTCCTGCGCACACCGATTGAGGCCATAAATTGCAATTGCAGGCGAAGGACTGTTCCCAAATACATGTACTATCATTCGATATTCGATTATGCCTTCGGAGGGGTTATTATCTTTAAACCAGAAGAACCTTAAGAAGTTTCTGTCTTCTTCTCTGACAAGGAAACAATGGAACATTTGCTGAATATCGGCTATAAAGGCGATAGAATCTTTGCGAAATCGGATAAGCACCCCGAGAAGTTTATTATTCAAGTCTGGACCAGTAAGGAGGACATCATTTAAAGAAACTCCTCTGTATTTAGAGCTGGAGTCAAACACGACTCTAATCTTCCCCGGCTTCTGTGGGTGATACACCCCAAATATTGGAAGATACCAACGTTCTTCTTTTTCTTTAAGACTAGGTGCAATCTCTGCATGCTTATTTTCAAATATTTTCTCCATAAAGGAAAAGAAGTGCTCTTTCATCTCTGGTTTCCTTTGGAATGCACGTCTGAGTGAACAGAAACGATTGAAGGCTTCCTCCCTGTTATTAGGGAGACATTGTCTCTGAGGTCTAAAAGGGAGTGGAGCCACCCAGCTGTTTGAGGCATCCTTAAACAGTCCTGCCTTCATGATTTTTAGGAAGGCTGTATCTTCAATAGAAGGAGCAATTTTGTTGTCCTCTTTTGTCCTCAGGAAAACTGTGCACCCTAAATGATTCTCATCCCCATCGCAGAGTGAGTAAACATTGTAAGGGCTCTGGAGCTGGCTGGGTTGTTTGGTAGAGTTGTAAGTTTCTTTCACAGAGAGACGATTAGGGCATGGCTGAAAAAGGGATGGACGACCATTTCCCAATGTATTTGTAAACAGAGTACTAACACTTGAAGGCTTGTGCACATCTCCCAAGCAAACGTCACCTACTATGACCCATCCTAGATCTAATTTCTGGGCATAAGGAGAATTATGTGGTCCATTTACTTGTTTTCTGACTTTATGAACCCTTATAATGTCTCTCCCAAGGAGCAATAGTACCTGAGCCTGTAGATCAAGTTCAGGGATCTGGGAAGCTAGATGTTTTAGATGTGCATAATGAAGGGCTACCTCTGGTGTGGGAATTTCTGATCTGTTATCAGGAATTTGATTGCATTCGATCAGCGTTGGCAGGGGTATGCAGAGCTGTCCATCTAGCGACTCAATCTGATAACCAGATGCTCTCCTTCCAGCTGTCTCCACTACTCCTGCACAGGTTTTAAGAGTGTAAGGAGGACAGGGGCCTTTTATTTTAAAAAGGCTGAAAAATGTTGGGCTTGCTAGGGACTTATTACTTTGTTCATCGAGGATAGCATAAAGTCTTATCGTTTCACTTGGATGGCCTGCAGGGTATACTTTCACAAGGCATATCTTAGAACAAGATCTGCCTTTAGTACCCTCTCTACAAACATCAGTACAGTGAGTATTTACCTCTGGTTGGGGTGCAGCATTTTGGTCCTCCCCGCCATGCTCTCTGACCTGGTTTCTATCTTGTGCAGTCCACGGTGCTGGGCCAGGGTGCAAAGCTGTATTATGATTGTCACTGTCGCACTCTGAGCATTTCACACTGGCCTTACAGTTCTTTGCAAGATGGGATGTTGAAGAGCAACACTTAAAGCATATATTGTTGATCTTGAGAAAGGTCTTACGGTCTTCCAATGACTTTTCCCGAAATGCACGGCATTTCTGGAGCGGATGAGGTTTCCTGTGTATAGGGCATTGTCTACTTGGGTCCTTTACCTTGGACCTTTCATCTTCATCTGCCGAACTAGACATAGGGACTTTGCATAACGACTCCGAGGAGGCTATATTCGTTTTGTGGGCTGCTACAGTTGTACTCCGGTAAGTGTGTGAGGTAGAAGACTTCTCAGATTTGGGGCAAGCAATATTAGATAACCCTAAAACAAAGCTAGGGTCATTCTTAGCTTTTGCTTGTTCACAAATAAAGTCCACAAAAAAGGAAAACGGGGGGAAGGAGACTCTGTATTGCTGTTTATACTTGAATCCTCTTGCTGCCCACTTCTCTTGTAGGTTGTATGGCAGTTTTTGCACAATTGAGTTGACGCCATATGCAGTGTCTAAAAATGTGAGACCCTGCAAATCCCCTTCAGTCTTGGCAATCTGGAGTTCCATCAGCATGTCACCTAACTCTCTGAGTTTCTGGTAATTTTTGTTGGATATTCTTGGAAAGTCATGAATTCGTTGGTAGAGTGCGTTTTCGATCATCTCTGGTGAGCCGTAACATTCCTCCAGCCTTACCCAGACCATTTTCAGTCCCCTGGCTGGGTAATTTATGTTTATCATTCTGATGCGTTTTGCATGCTCAGCTGATTCACTTCCAAGCCACTTAACTAAAAGGTCTATCTCCTCATTGGCTGACAGGTCTAGGTCTCTAACTGCACTCCGGAATGACGATCGCCAGGCTCGATAGCTTTCAGGACGGTCATCAAATTTTGTGAGACCTTTACTGACAAGTTCACGCCGAGCAAAGAATTTAGCAAAGTCTGAAGGAGTTTGATTAACATTTAAACAAGTGTCAGGAGTGCTATTGTACCCTGGAGCATAGTTATATCTGTTGGTTGTCCTTTCCAAAGGACTACCTGCATCATACTTTTTACTTGTGAATAGAGTTTCTTCCATATTGTAGCCTGAAGGTCTTTGCATTTGCTGTATGAAGAGGTTGTTGTGGGCAATTCCCCCTTTAGAAGCATCTTCTTCTTTAAAATGTAAGACTAGGTCGCCCTCTTGAAGCTGCTGGTTCTGTGTACAGATCGATCTAGTGGTTGGAATATGCTTTACATTTTGAATCGGGTGGGGGTTGCAGTGCAAGTCGCCGTGTTCAAGTACGTACTGTGAAGTGCGTTGGGCGGTGCTGTGGAGACCGAGCTCTGCATCAAGAGCTAAGTTCCGTTTCCCGTTTTCATATTCTGCCTCCGAATTCGTAAGTTCTGCTTCCGCAATGGCTGCTGCTTCTAGCGCTTCAGCTTCGGCCACAGCCGCTGCCGCTTCTCTTCTTCTCACTAGTTTTTCCAAAGTAGCCTCTATACGAGCTTTCTCTATTTGTATCTGCATTTCTTCGTCAGCAAACGCTGCCCGCGCCTTTGCTGCTTCAGCTTTTGCGCGCGCCGAAGCAGCCGCTGCGCTGCTGGATGACTTGTTTGAGCGTTTCGTGGAGCATGACACGCGGGACCTGGTCTCAAAGACAGACGACCGTTTCTCCGACATTGTTTGGAGCTGGTCCGCGTAACTTCTGTACAACTCAATAGCGGCACAGATGCAGTATCTGGTCCGTTCAGTCCGATCCGTAACCCGTTTTTTAAAGCCTGCCAGGAAGCAGCCGTTTCACTGTTCTGATCTCACTATTACGTGGTAATAGATATTCAGGCAGCTAAACTCCTCCCTTCATCAATATGACGACCCGAAGACTGACTTGACACGATGTATACAAATCTCCAGTTTATTAATAAAGAGCAGGTGTGAAACTACAAGTGAAGAAATATAATATTCAGAATGCAAATAACAAAGGTTTGATAACAGCTTTAAACTACAAGTAGCAGTACAGAACGGTAACATTTTGCAAATATAAACTTACCGGCTATGCTACCATAGGACTAAACAGACAGGATGAACTTCGCTATATGTGTTTGTGGCAGATACATTACTTACAACGGGAACGCCCCACTCTAAGGCGGCTCAGGAAGGACAAATGTTACAAGCATGCATATATGAACACAACAACCGCCTACCAATTGAAATGGTCAATAATTGAGCACTTTACCCTTCCCAACAAACATGACAACATTATTTAAGTGAAGTTAACAAATTATTTGTAAAATGTAATATACATACTTTAATGCATTTCATCATAAAAATGATATCAAGTATACATCCCAGTATTGTAACAGCACACAGCTCCAAGAGGATAGCTCTTGGAAATCTAAATTAACTTAGAAGCCAGTCATCATCATCTGTAAATATGCACTCTCTTCTATTGAATTGAACTGAAGTCCTTTATTGTCATTTTATAGTACAATGAGATTCAATAAGCAGCTCCTCCATAAACTTATTTTCCTACTAGTAATTTAGCCCGTTACAATAACGGGCGCTAGAACAGTAGTGCATAAACATTAGTAGGAACAGTCTATATTAAATGGCAAGGGACTTTGACCTCATTCTTTTTGTTGGTCGTATTTTTCTTTCTTTCAGCCTTTCTTTTGTTGATGTTTACTTGCTGAGCTGACCATTCTTCGTGGGCTGCCGCCGTGTATTGTGTGTCTTTAATTTTCTGTGACAGTAATACTGTCTTGTACGGCTCTATTCAATAAGGGCGCGCACAAAAAGGCGAGCTTCAAAAGGGCGACCTCAATTGAGCGCGGCGAATAAAGGCATTCGTAGATAATTTAGTTCAAATGGCTCTGGAATATGTGAAGAGCAACAAAGGTGCAGATCTTTATTTACGCGCACCTTTATTCGCTGCACCCAATTGAGGTCGCCCTTTTTAGGCTCGCCTTTTTGTGCGCGCCCTTATTGAAGGATGCCTGTGCGCGCCCTTATTGAAGGATACCGTCTTGTACGTGCGCTGGCTTGTACGTCCGTAATATACCTTTAATTTTCTCTGGCGGTAATACAGGCGTGCGCGTCGGTAATATGCCTTTAATCTCCTCTGACAGTAATACTGGCTTGTATGTGGCTGTAATATGCGTCACTGTATTGTGTACCTTTAATTTCCTCTCGCAGTAGTACTGGTTTGTATTTCCGTAAAACGCCTCTAACTTTCTCTGACAGTAATATCGCGCATCGCACCGTGCCCCGCGCATGCGCACTTCACCTGAAGACACACACACACGGACACCTGGACGCACACAGGGATTTTATATATATATATAGATGAAATAATGAAAATATAAAAAGATGAAAAATATAAAATATGAAAGCATACATTACATGTATATATAGTGCAGATAGTGCAAATGGTTCATAAAGTGACCCAGGTTGTACAATATTACAGTTGTAGTGTAAGTTTACAGTGAAGTAATTGTAATTATAAGTACAAACAGTTCAACCGCGAGCACTTGATGGACAGATTCGAGTGCATTTATGGCTCTTGGGATGAAACTGTTTCTGAGCCTCGAGGTCCATGTAGGAAAGGCTCTGAAGCTTTTGCCAGATCGTAGAGGTTCAAATAGACTGTGGCCATGGGTGAGTCGAATCCATGCAGATGCTGGTGGCTTTTCTGAGTCAATGTGTGCTATAAATGTCCTACAGGGCTGGAAGCTGTAATCCTCTGTGATCTCAAAATAACCTGCGCAGCTGTGATACCACACACAAATATAGTAAACAGTTTAAAATAATCTCAGTTGTGCACTAAGAGTAACAACACTAAATCAGCTATGGTATTTGGAATAGATTGGCCATTATGTGCACCATTATATTGTTAAAAAATGATTACGATCAAGTGCCTTAAATTTGTAAACAATTTGCAATTAATTTTGGTGTTTTTGGTAGAGCAAGTGTCATGGATGTGAATCTGAAAGCGAAAGACTACAGAAACAGTAGCACTGCTTTGACACTGGGGGCCAAAAGATTGCAAAACTGAGGTGAAAAGTATGCACGCATGACTTGAGGCTGCCGTGAAAATGTGCATGGCTTTTCGTTAAGTTTAGTTTTTATATATCTCAAAGTGAGCGTGGAAACAGGCGTGCGCAACATTTTTGTGTGTATGCACTGTTTATACATGGTGCTTATAAAGTTGTCCACTTTTCACATTATTGGAGGCACTGCGCATAGTGTTGTGGGGTCAACACTTCATCCGGTAAAGCCATTGAGGACTTGGTTACACCTTTTCACTACTTTCCTGGGTGTCTGCTGCTCTTTTTTGCTGCTCTTTCCTGCTCCCTTTATACTCATTTGGCATATGTAATATTCTCTTTTTTTCTGCCGAAGCTGCTGGGGTTAGGACAGAATTCCCTCGACATTCTTAACTCATAGTCACTCAATGACTTATACCCTGACTATGGGAGGTGAGCACAATAAAAATAGGGTGCTGTAGTAGTTGATGCTGTTGTATTAAATGAAATTTTTGTGAACTATTCATTTCAAAAAGAGTGGAGAATTGCACAGGTGATACTTGGAATTAATTGGGAATTGTGAAAAATCTAGCAATTAATGGAAAAAACAATCTTTTGTTCTACCCTGCTAGGTGTTGCAAGTATGAATGAAATTTCTTTGGTTTTGAAATTTTTATTTTGACCTTGGGTTATCTCTTGTTTTTAATTCTGGTTAAAGTTTTGTTTTGATACCATCCTTGAAATAGCTTAATTTGCTTTGATATTGAACATAACATCTGAACACAATACTTAAGCTTTGGCAAATAATTTAAAATCAAATTAACAAAAACAAGCATTCTTTTATGTGTTCCAGTCTGCTAAATGGTCACATGAGGCTCCCACACTTCTTGATCTGAACATACAGCTATTTTTCCAGCATCAAGCTCTCAATTATTGGTTTGCTGCTGGTATGGCTTGATATTTTTTTGTACACATTCAACAAAGAAATCACTTGTCATCATCTCTTGTAACACATCCTGCACTCCAACCATGAATATTTCTTCCTGCTCTAAACCCAAGTATCCCACCCTCAGCTGTATTTACAATTTCAGTGTTCAGTGCCACTGCTAATCGTGTACCTCTGTTGCTTGTTCATTTGAACTGTTTAAAATTTACAGTACAGTGGATAAATACTTTTGCAATAATAACATCTGTAGAAAAATTCTAAGTAATTAGTTAATTAATAGGAGAATGGACATTATCATTTTTACAAGACACAATTAATGAGTCTAACGTTTTCTTCATTATATTATTGCTAGAAACATTATGAATTTTTTGTTCATGTTCAATCAGATTGAATAATATTTCTGAATATTTTATTTCAGTTGCAATTACCATTTTTATGAATGTTTTTACTAAGCAGTGTTATCATTAAGTATATTCATCTGTGTGTGCTACACTTCCCTGAAATGGAACTGCCTAAAAAGAGCTCTTTAAAAATTCAAAAATTGTGATTTACTTAATATAAGGAAACAGCAACAGCTGGAAGACATAAACAATGGAGCAGAAAATCAGCAAAAAACATACATAAAAAGCATAGCTGCTGTTCAGAACTAGTTATATTTGTTTCTAGTCCCTTTTTATAAGTTGCTGTGGTCATCCACAGACCCACTCTCACATTTGTCACTCTCATAGCATTCAAGCAGTCTCCAATTCATGACCAAACTTCTGTTTTCACACATCTCCCTGGCCTCATTATCTATCTACTAGCAGAGTTCTTGCCTAACTCACCTTTAAACTCTTTGCTCAGTGTCCTGAGGGCAAGGACTGGCCTTTACACCTCATTCCTGTGGTGTCTTGCAAGGCAATCCACGTTTGCATTTTCAAGGACAGGAAAGCAGTCTGGAAGTTTTGAGACTACAGATCTCCCTGAATTACTGAGTACCAATATTTGTTTAAAGAGCCAAACCCCCCTAGCATCGCTCAGCTTGCATGTTATGTGTAACAGAGCACAAGACTACATGTGGCCTATTTTTCCACCGTGTGCTACTGTGCGGTGGCTTGTGGGAATCCTTTCAGTCTTGTGGACCTCTAGGCACATTTTAGTCTGAAAAATAATGAATCCATGGCTGCTGATCTGTGTTCCTCTTAAAATTCCTGGGAGCGTTGTAGACAGCTAGGCCTCAATTTAGTTTTCTTCTAGGCGTCATGCCCATCTGCAGGGTGAGCTGCACACCACCAACATTCACACTACCATTTCTTCCATTAACAAAACATGGACCATATTGGGCCAGTCCATGGCATTAACTTGCCACCCTGTGACAGTATTTTCATATAATCCCAAATATACAGTGCCTATAAACAGTATTAATCCCCTGGAAAGTTTTCATATTTTACTGTTACACACCATTGAATCACAGTAGATTTAATTTGGGTTTTTGACAGTGATGAACAGAAAAGTAACCTTTAATGTCAAAGTGAAATCAGATCTCTGCAAAATGATTGTGACGCTCCGGAGCCACAGCCAATGTTACCTTCCTATATCCATGGCATTGATAGTCATGACCAAGGATGGACCAAAGGAGCAAACAAACATCAAAAGGAGTTTATTGAAATAAATTCCATTTTAAGGTACTAACAGTGCTTATCCTAACAAATCATAAATAGTTCAATAATAAATAAATACTTCATAAAATTGTGCCATAAAATAAAATCAGTGTCCTCGGGTGTACACATACAGTATGTAATCCAATAAATATATTGAAGTCCACAATGGAGAAGTAAAATTCATGTCATGCCATCATACTCATTCTCCATCCCCATGAGGACCATGGAAGTTCACTCTGACGCAGCCTACCACCTCTTCTGGTCACCATAGATCTGAACTGCCACCTCTGTCGGTACCCACAGTTCATGGAGCTACTACATCCACCAGTCACTGCAGCTACCAGGGTGTTGTGCCCTTCCTTGGATACTGTTGTGTTGGAAATACCCTCCTTCCACCGGCTCTTGTGGCTTCTCTTCTTCTCTCCAGTTCTGCATTTCAGCTATTCAGCTAATGAAAGCGCATTCACCTCATGGAGCTGTCACCCAGCCCTCGATCCAGCTCACCATATATTAATAAGCATGATGGAATGATGGATGCTGCCCAAGCTGTGCTGCTTTCAATTACCTCTCCAAACCAAAATTGCTATCTCTTTGCTTCACAACAACCAACCTTTTTCTTTCTTCTTCTTCATTAACCCCACTCCCTTTTATTCTAACTTTGTGCTCAGCTGGTGCCTTCTGAATACTATGCTGCTGTTGAACAGCAATCATAAATTAACACTAGGGCTTGTTGGCCGCCAACCTAAGCTAAAATGTAATCAATAAAATCATTAAAAGGGACAAACAGTTAAGACAATCAACACCCTTTTAACTAGTCTCGCCACAGTGATCTAAAGTAATTACATAAAACACAAAATAATTAAGTTTTCCTGCCCTTTAATATGACTTGGGTGCTTCAACAGTCACCGCTATATGAGAAAGTGGCAAAGAGAAAGCCACTTTTTTAAAAAAAGCACAATCTCGACTTGACTTTGCCAAAAGGCACATGTGAGACTAAAGTCAACTGGAAGAAGGTTCTATGGTTTTTGGCATATGCCACACACTTTATCACAAACACACCATCCCCAATCAAGTATGGCAGTGGAAACATTGTGATGTGGGGCTGCTTTTGTGCTGCAGGCACTGCAAGGCTTGTGAGAGTGGAGCGTAACATTCAAGGAAGTCCTGCGATAACACCTGATGTAGTCTATAAGAATTTTGCGCCATAGGAGAATATTTCTTTTAGCAAGACTTCAACTCCAAGAATAAAGTTAAATGTGCATAGAAATGGCCGGAAGACAGCAATGTTAATGTCTTGGGGCCTCATGTATAAAACCTTGCTTAGATTCCATATTAAAATTTTGCTTTTTGCTTGAAAGGCAAAAATGGTGTATGCCAAAAAAATCAGATCCATAAAACCATGCATAGGTCACTTGCCATGCAAGCTCCTTTATACTGCAAATCTCAAATCAACTTAAATCTATGCGCTTAAGCATGTGCTTTTAGCCACCTTTTTGTCAACTCCCTTCAGTAACCATGTATGATGTCAAATCACCATATAAATTTGGCCATGTTCCTGAGTCTTTACTAAAAGCCATGGGAAAACACAGAAAATGAAACTTTAGTGAATGTGACATTGAGGTGTTACTGACTGAAGCGGAGAATGGCAAAAACATTTTTTTAATGGTCTCTCTGTGGGAGTCCCAAATAAAAGAAAAAAAACAAGAGTGGAAGCAAGTGACAGCAGCTAAGTGAAGAGAGCAAAAGCAATGTGCAATCAAGAAGTGCACAGACCTGTGATTTGACGCTGGCTGTATGCGCAGTACTGCAATGTGTTTAGAATATTCTTATTGAACTTGCAAAAAAATAAAATTGCTTTGCCAAGTAAACATCAATATTACAATACATACAAGTCCCATTATATTCGCCATACAACATCCAATTATCTTTGAAATGCCATACATTGATGGCTTTAGGGACACGGTCGGGGTCATCCATGTGCACAAAGAAACAAAAATTTCTGTTCACTTCATTGTTCTGCTGCCCAGTGTTGCTAAAATGCCAAAAAACACCACAAAAGTCTGCCCGGACTTACAGGTGGTCGAAATTTTCCATAATGTTAAGCCATTTTTCACACCAAGTTTGTGTTTAATAAATCTTGAATTTTGTGTAAGAATTGCCTTATGCACGTTTAATGGCATATGCATGTTTCATACAAGAGGCTTCCGGAAAGGCCAAGTCAGAGTCCAGATTGCAATCCAGTTGAGAATATTTTGGCTGGACTTGAAACATGCTGTTTGTTTATGATACCCATGCAACCTGACAAAGCTTGAGACGTATTGTAAAGAAGAGTGGAGAAACAGTGCACTGTCTGGATATGCCAAGCTGACAGAGACATGTCCACACAGACTCAAAGCTGTCATGGCTGCCAAAGGTGTATCTACTAAGTACTGATTTGAAGGGAATTAATCGTTTTGTTTAATATTTATAATTAAATTAGGGCACTTTTCAGAGATACATAAAAAAAGTTGTTTTTGTTAACCAGTAAGCCAAATTAAATCCACTGTAATTCAATGCTATATAATAATAAAATGTGAAAATTTCCTAGGGAATGAAAACTTTTAATAAGCACCACAAACCTAATATTTTTTAAGTCATTCACACTAATACGTTACTGACCGTATAAATTAGATGTGCTAATTTATTATCAAAAATGTAACTTAATTTGCTGTCATTTACAAAAGATTTATTTATACTGCACCTCAGAATGCTTATCTTTCAGCTATGCAAATCACATCTGCCAAAGTCCTTAATGCACATGAACAGTATATATTGTGGTCATCCATATATAGCTAACAGTTGGTAGCAGTGTGCAGAATTACTCCTTAAACTATACAAGCATCTTCTCCATAACTCATTTGAGGCTTTTTGTTATTGTCACTTGCATACAAGTGACCAAAAGAAAAGTACTGCTGTGAATTATTGAGGAAAGCAATATGTTGTAGTAAGTAGACAGTTTCATCTTTTAATATCAGTTTTCTGCAAATATACATTCACAAGAGATGATACACAAAACTACAATATTGTTTTTTTAGACATATCATTATAGGATTGAACTCTAGAGCAGTTTAGTGGCATAAAGGCAGATTTCGTTTGTATGGACGTTTCAGGGCTTTGTAAATGTACTTTACACCTCTGTGTATTGCTATGTAATATCACAATACATAGATGTAAATGTTAGGTTGATTGCTGATTCTAATCTGTCCCTGTATAATAAAGTGTGTATGCAGCTGCATGAGTGTGGTATCATCAGCCAGTGGTGGCTCCTGACTCATGCTGGAAACTACTGAGGAATGGCTAAAAACCCTAAAAGGCTAAAACACTGAAATTAAGAGTGTAATCACAAAATGTATGTATGGATGGATGGATTCAGAAATGGATGGATTACCAATGTTAATAATAAGAATAAACATATTTACTCTACTGCGGTGGGTTGGCACCCTGCCCGGGATTGGTTCCTGCCTTGTGCCCTGTGTTGGCTGGGATTGGCTCCAGCAGACCCCCGTGACCCAGTGTTCAGATTCAGCGGGTTGGAAAATGGATGGATGGATGGATATTTACTCTATAAACCTAAATCAGAGTTCTTGATGGGATGAGATGC
This sequence comes from Erpetoichthys calabaricus, assembly GCF_900747795.2. Classification (NCBI taxonomy): domain Eukaryota; kingdom Metazoa; phylum Chordata; class Cladistia; order Polypteriformes; family Polypteridae; genus Erpetoichthys; species Erpetoichthys calabaricus. The sequence goes on along the minus strand of NC_041402.2, from coordinate 154,187,556 downwards.
CATTGAACAGATCCAACATCCTTTATTATGTGTTTTTGCATATAATGCACAAAGCACGTATTGCAATATCCTGTGTCTATCTGTCTGTCTGTCCACATGAAACAACTTTGACCAATTGTGTTGATATGTGCCACACTAACTCTTCAAGGAAATCTGTCTAGAGAGAGTTAAATTTTCATTGAGATATCTTGAACAGATTGCGCTGTACACAATTTTAAAATTTCTAAATCTCCCACTGAAAAGCACCAACAAATTTGCAAGCTCGTCTATCTTAAAAAAAAGGGAAACCTTCATCTATAAACTAGTTTACAGTTTCAGTTTTACCTTGTCAGTGGTTACACCAACTTATATATTCTTCTCTTTTTCACCTCCAATAGCCACAGACTTTGTGTGTGGCAAAGGAAGTTGCTGTCGCTGGGTGCTTATTGCACAAGTGCAGATGGCAATATCCCATTGGCAAATCGAGATGGGCGCACATGTAGAAAACTATACATTAGCAATATGTTTTTGTTTTATGATGTCTACCCAGCTGCTTGATTCCAGCATCTCACTTCTCTGGACGCTTTAAGTTGTAACAAGTAATTTAAATAATTTTTATGACCATGAAAGTTTAAAATGCAAGTATGGAAAACAAAAGGTTATCTAGATATAAATGTTGTACTCTGGGGTGTGTAATCTGTTATGCAAACAGCAATAACATTTACTTAGTATTTATCTTACACTAAACTGACCTCATAGCTCCATTACCTATAGTTTATAATGTTTCACTGTTTTACTGACACAGTAATTTACTAGGGTGACCTGACGTCCCGGAGAGAACAACAGTCCCAATTGCTGGCTGTGATTTCTGATAAATAACTGAAGAATATAAAAATGTCCATGTCTTAAGAGGCTGCCAATCTAATAAAACATTACTTTGCTAATACTAGAATCCTCACAATATATTTAGAATATATTTACAAGTATGGGCACAAAACCCCATACTGCTCTCCCCATTTTAATATGTGAATAATAACACGGTCAAAACTCGGACTAGAAAAGCTTAATTAAGAACTCACAACGCTGTCATTTATTTGTTTACACTTCAAGCTTTGTGTGGGCTCCTATGCATTAATTTGTGAAAATGTTTTTTTTATCGTGCCCTGATCCCTTTCTGATGACGTTGAGATAAAGGAGCTATTAAACAAACAAGAATGAGCTTTATGAGTGGGCATACATGCCACACAAATGTCCCTGCTTGGGACTTTAAAAATGTGGTCACCCTGTAATTTGCTATCAGAGTGTTATATTCATCTGATATATATATAATGGTCAATTGCTGTAATAAAGTTCACCTTTCACTTCAGTTATTCTGTAACATTTGTCAAGTAACATTACAGCTTTGCAAGTCTCATTTCATGAATAATTACTACAGCCAGACATGCTCAACCACAGAAGGAATCAGAAAAGGGTTTTATTTATTTAGGTTATTTTAATTGGCACTTGCAAATTGTCACTGTGTATGAATATGGTGTGTGTGTAAGTGAGTGTGATCCCTGTGGTGGACTATGGTCCAGCCCAGGTCTGTTTTCAGATTTTGACCAGTTCCGTTGGTATAACCTCTGGCACCCACAACCCTGAAATGGACTGAGAAAATTCCATTGAGGGCAATATTACCTGCATGGTCCTCAAATGCACCAAATGTTACTCCATGCAAACATTTTCTGACTTGCTTGATATTAATGTCTGCCATTCTATTTACAAAGAGATACAGCTACTATATATTAAACATTAAATAATAATAATAAATAATAATAATTCATTACATTTATATAGCGCTTTTCTCAGTACTCAAAGTAACTCTCAATTTCCATCCATTATCCAACCCGTTATATCCTAACTACAGGGCACACACACACCAAGCACCTAACCTGCATGTCTTTGGACTGTGGGAGGAAACCCACGCAGACATGGGGAGAAGATTCAAACTCCACGTAGGGAGGACCTGGGAAGCGAACCCGGGTCTCCTAACTGTGAGGCAGCAGTGCTACCGCTGCGCCACCGTGCTGCCCTAACTCCCAATTTATGATACATAATACTAAAAATTCTCCTCTGAAAAAAATATCAGTGTACACAATACATTCAGTACAAAATTAGATATATAACTAAAAATCAGATGTGAATCAAGTTTGTCAAAACTGGTATCAGAGCACCCAGTGTCAAACACTCAAAAGCCACTTGATGTGACAGAATATTTCTTTGGCTCTACATGAAGGGCTCATGTTTGACCCCAGATTAGAAATGACTCAGACTTTGAAAAACTACTTTTTACTTTGTAGATAAAAATATCTTTTTGAAAGTTTGCCTCCATTAATTTGTTGTTATTTTGAATTTTGCCACCTTCTGAGTTGTATAAATTACAGTGTTAATTAAAACGTATGCCATGTAGATATTAAAATCTCAAGTCAAAGGGTTATCAAAAAGCTATTCCCTTTGATATGTAATTAAAATGTATGCCAAATATGTATTATAATCTCAAGTCTAAGGGTTATCAGAATTGCTATTCCCTTTGATATATACCATAATTTATAGTTAATAAAAGATTGTTTTGTTTACGGTATTGCACCAGTGGGGTGCTCCTTTTATCTTCTCTTTCTTGCCAACACAGATGATCCACCAGAAAAAAATATTGATGGTAGTGAACTACAAACCCTGCAAATTTGTGAGGAGGGGGCATTTCTGAAGTGTTGGTTCAAAGCCATTGGCAGTTAAAATAAAGCTAGCATATGTGTTATAATTTAAGGTTGCATGCCGTTGTTTTCTTTAATAGGAATGCTGAAAACATACACTGAAAAAATTAGCTGCACTGACTTATTCCTGTTGGCTCTTGAGGGTGAAACAGGCTCCATGCTGATACATTTTTTAAACTTGCTCTTAGCTTCATGTCTTTATCAAGCATGCTGATAGGAGATCCTGAATACTTCATGGATGAAACAAAATTAATCATGTAGTTTCCATATTTGTTCTGACATTGAAAATGCATCTTCAGAGTTCATAAATAGGTAGGAAAATCAATTTACAGACTTTGCCTAACAGAAGTTACCCCCAGGAAAATTTTAAATGATGCCCATGGAGAATGGTTGTTTTTCAATGCATTGAAAAGACTTTGCTAGTTATATCTTGCTCTACACTCCAGCCTGCATTTGGCCTTCCTTTTTGTGAAGTGAATTTGCTAACACATTACATATAGATCAGGCACTTCATCTGAGCAGCAAAGGCTTGGGAAATTTATTGAAACAGTGGATTTAACAGACTAAATACAATATGTATGGTGATGCTGAATTCAATACAATTTAAAAGTTTAAAATTGAGAGATAATATTTTCTGCATCTAGCAACAATGGGATGATTTGATAGCATCTAAAATTCAGGGAGACACAGTCAAGCTCCTCGAAATGTGTTTCAGAATGCACAAGAAGCATATTTATGTTGTACTGCCTAGAAAAGGAAGGGATCGTGGGGGTCTCCTATTGAATTACTGGATGGTGAAAACTGCTAGTTGGCGCAAGTTAGGAACTTTCAATATGCAGTCAATTCTAAGCTTTTGCTGGGGTAACGTTGCTACAAAATGATGTGAAAGTCAAAGATGCAAATGTTAATACATTGAACTTACAGTATGGGAAGCTGGGGGATAGGTTCCCCTGATTCGCCACAAACCATAATCTTTCTCTAAAGATTGCTCAACTTTTCTGTATACAATTATTTATAAAAACACTATAATTGATAATATGCACTTTTCATAGCACAGTAACTATGAAACAACCCATAAAATGCAGTACACAAAATAAAATTGGTAACATGTGAAATATTTTTTCTCGCTAGTCATTTCCTGGAATTCTGTGACCTTTTGTCATAACATCTCAATTATAGTGACTCAATTAGTCACTGCTGTCAGAAGAGGTAGAGACTAATGAGGTCTCAGCATCACTTCCAACACTCTCTCTACTTCACGACTGGCAGATGATGTTGAAGATCGTGGAGGATGCACTGGCTTCTAATGATCCATCAGAGACATCTACTTTGTGAGGTGCTTGCGAATTCTTAAGGATCTTGGAGTATGGGAGCATAGTAGTGGCGAATTCTTGTTTAACCTTGAGGCTGAAATCGATGATAGGATCAATGTCTCTAGCCAGCCTATGTTTTCCCGTTTTTTGCATACATAACAAACTGTCCATTTGTTAACACCAAACATGCAACTGACAGCAGCATAAACTTTATCTAAAGCTTTTATTTTCTCACTAAGCTAAAGAACTGACTTTTCATACTGAAAAGTGAAGGACTTGCATAGTAAAGCACTTGCAGTATGCCTTGGGGTATAATTTTAACGCAAAGCATGATTTTTTTAAGTGAAACAACGAAAATATGCAACAAATGCACAGTGAGTATTTTACTGTACAATGGTAGAGTGAATAAGACCGGTGACGTGCCTAGTAGAATACCACCTGCTCCCCAAACTTGAGTGCATTGCATCTCTAATTTTTTTCTTTAGTGCTCATAGCCATGAATTTATTTTTAAAAGTAAAATTCGCCAACACTAATGACAAATGTTACTTAAAACAATTAAAATGGAAAATAAAGTTTACTACTACTAGGAAAACTACTGCTTCTATCCAAATTCAATCCATCAAGATATTTCAATAAATTAAACTAATTTAATTGCTGCAAACTTCTAAAATGATAACACACTACTACTATTGTGAAAAACTACTATAAAATTGTTTTTATTTGCATACAAATTAAGTACATTTGAGACAATCTATTTTCCAATGTAAACAATTCATCTATCAATCCATTTTCGAACCTGATTAATCCAGTTTAGAAAACCTGCTTAATCCAGCACTAAAGTATCACAAATCATTCTAGCAATTTAAAGTGAAGTGAAGCCAACTGAAGGATAAGTTCAGTTTTTTCAAGTTGAAGTTATTTCTTCACAAATATATATGCATTCAGCTTGCAAAATTGTGTTCTAAACTTAATCAATTTTTTTTATACATTTTTAAAAATTATCTTGCATTTTACAATGGAGGCTATGGCCAACAAGGTACCAATGGAAAATAAAAGCCTATAAATAAAAGCAGCACAACATTCGATATAAAAAAACATACCTTCTATGTTTCCAAAAAATGTTTGTGTCTACAAAAGGGATCTGGAAATAATAATTTTATTGCATATTTCTGATACTATTTTTCTTGAGGTAGGAAGGCATTTTGTATTTACGTGTGTGATAGGAGTAGGAGTTATCATATGAATATAAAAGTAAATCAACACAATACCAATCACATGGCAGGAAAAGTTTACTGTGGGTTTTGTCTTTTGAGATGAAACCAGACCCCTGAGGGTGAAAGGTTATTGCAGTGGAAGACAAGCTCTAAGGGAGCCAACACATCTGGTATTCTTTTAAAATCGATTAATCTCATATTATTAGATGTTTGTTCACAAATGACATATATGAACCACTTTACCATTTAAATGTAATTTCAAGACATGGAATAATGCTTGATAGCTTTCTTGGCTTGAAAAATGGATATATTCAGTAAGTTTGTAAGCTTCTATTTTCTGGTGGTGCTCCATGCCCTATAACCTCCATTACAAATAGCCAGGGTATGCAAGATATATATATATATATATATATATATATATATATATATATATATATATATATATATATATATATATATTTTTTTTTTTTTTTTTTTTTTTAATATATAGAAAACTGATAACTTTAGAACAAAATGTTTGCCAGATGGGCGGCATGGTGGCGCAGTGGGTAGCGCTGCTTCCTCGCAGTTGGGAGACCTGGGGACCTGGGTTCGCTTCCCGGGTCCTCCCTGCGTGGAGTTTGCATGTTTTCCCCGTGTCTGTGTGGGTTTCCTCCGGGCGCTCCGGTTTCCTCCCACAGTCCAAAGACATGCAGGTTAGGTGGGTTGGCGATTCTAAATTGGCCCTAGTGTGTGCTTGGTGTGTGGGTGTGTTTGTGTGTGTCCTGCAGTGGGTTGGCACCCTGCCTGGGATTGGTTCCTGCCCTGTATTGGCTGGGATTGGCTCCAGCAGACCCCCGTGACCCTGTGTTTGGATTCAGCGGGTTGGAAAATGGATGGATGGATGGATGTTTACCAGACAAATGCATATACTGTATACCATGTTTGTGAAGAAATATCTCTGACTTGAAAAATGCCCAAGTTATCCTTTAAAGTTGTGTGATCATTGTAATAATAAAATCTGGTGCTGCTTGTAAAATGTAAAGCAGAAAGCCATCTTAATATTGTATTTACACTTCAATTAAATTAGGATGAGTTACATTAGTTTAAAAAAGTATTAGAACCAAAAGACTAAAAGCATAATGAAGCAAACAAAATACAAATCTTTAATCTTTTTTATTTATCATCAAATGTTTCTTTCAGTCTTACTCTGGTCTAAACCCAGAAAAAAAAACTGAAGCTATCCATTTATAATTCAGAATAATCTCTTACACAGTCACACCTGAGTGCCTGGTGATACTTCTCTTGTCCTTTTCCTTGATGTTCTTGTCATGATTAAATGCGTAGGAATTAATTTACAGCCAAACTTGCTTGGATTCATATCCTAGGAGACATTGTGAGTAACTGGCAAGTAAATTGATGTGAAAACAAAAACTAGTGGAGGAATTCAACAAAAGAAAACAACCTGCAAATGATTTTCTGTGATGCCCTACAAGTGCAAACTTTCAACTGTTGCAATTTAACATCTTTTAAAAGCTAATAAACTCACGGTGGTTGAGGTATGTGAAAAAGACTAGAATTTCCTTCAGGGTTCATTATTTCATTAAATGTATTCTTGATGGAATAAGCTACTGCTGCCCACAACACTGCCAAGAATGTATTTAGAGAGTATCTAATTAAATAAGTGTAATATGGAAACACTGTTGTTACAATTGCTGTCTCATATTTCCAGAGTTCGGGATTTGTGCAGAATGTTCACATTTTCCCCATTTTGATTTGGGGTTTTCTCTGAAAGATACAGTTTTCTTCATAAACCACCCAAAGATATACATGCCAAGTTAACTTGCTTCCCCTAAAATGACCATAAATTACATGAATCATTGGTTTTATTTATGTTAATGTGCCCTTCTGGGGTTCCTGAATTTAAGTAACAGGTTTGAAAGTATGCTGTTTTATGTTAATACAAAAGTCATTTATGCTGTGATCAAATAAAGAGCTATAAAGAATAGCAATAGCATCTAATGACTAAAGTAACAATCAACCTCCCAGCTGTTACATTGGAGTTCTTGGGAATAACATTCTACAACACTTGAGATAAAACCATCCTGGAAAAAACAATCTTTATTTGTATCATATCTTCAAGACTATGTTATTTACAGACTCTAGAGCTTTTTCAGTACACCCTGTACCCTAAAGATACCACTAACAAAGGCATTTTCCTTTGAAAATATAATATATACTGGGAAACACCTATGTAAATCATCAGAACAGTGAGCCATCATGAACTGCCAAAACAGCTTCAATTTACCTTTGGATAGATTGTACAGGTTTTGGAAATTGTTGGACTAAGGCATCATTCTTTAATAAAGAATTACATAATTTGGTTTTTAAATACATTTGCATATAATGTGAAAGGCACCTACTGCAATTGCCATTTCTTTCTGTCTGTTTGTTTTCATAAAACTATATTTTTCATAAAACTCACAGTGGACTAGTTTTTTTTGGAATATGGAATGTTTATTTTTCATTGAAAGATTTCAAGAAGTTCAATTTTCATTGAGATATCTCAGATAGAGCTCATTGTGATTTTTGTTTTCATTTTCAAAATCTCCCATTGAAAAGCAATTGCAAATTTACAAACTTGTCGATCTTAAAACAGAGAAACTGTGTGTGACTTAAATTACTGAATTTGTTTAATGATGGTAGTGGAAAACAGACTCAGGAAAAGTGTCCAACAAATGCTCAGTTTCTTTTTAAGATTAGATAGATAGATAGATAGATAGATAGATAGATAGATAGATAGATAGATAGATAGATAGATAGATAGATAGATAGATAGATAGATAGATAGATAGATAGATAGATAGATAGATAGATACTTTATATGTCTCCAAGCAGAAATTTAGACTGTAGAAAATTAAGAAACATAAGATATATTGTGGATTCCCATCATTTTATTTTGTTAAACTGCTGTATAATGTTGTTTATATTTTATATATTATAACAAACAACAAACCCCCAAAAACACAAAAGAACTTTTTGCTTAGCTAAAGATAAGATAGCTGTTGCTGTCTAATAACAGGCTTGTAAGTGAGAACAGATTGTGTTCAGATCTGCCCAATAGTGTCATAGGTTTTAACTTTTAAAGGTACAAGTCAAACGTCAATATTCGCACATTAAAATTTCACAACTTTAAGCATTTGCACAATTTTATTTGAAACCCCATTTTTACTTTTTTTTTCATGGTTTTACTTAAAATATCAAGCTTTGTATTGAAATAATTCACCCAAAGCATAGTGCAATTACTTAGAGCACTACGTCCAAGCGTGGAAAGTCAGTGATGTGGCTTAAAGAGAAAATAAAAGTATTAGGTAAACTTCATTTCAGAGTGTCAGCTGAGAGTTTGGCATTACCGAGTCAGCCAGAATTATATGCAGAAAAGAATATGCAGCGGTGCTACATGATTAATGTCATTGTAAATGTATTTTGTGCTGAGTCCCGTTTTTTTCGCAGCGTTGTCCTGTTTACGTGGTTTGTGCGTATGTAAATATGCTCCCCTGGAAACAATAACACTGTGGAACCATGGCCCCTCGTGATAATTGGTTCCGTCAATTCCATCATCTGCATCTGATCATTTGCTATTTAAATGGAAGGACCGCTACAGAGACAGGAGAAAGCACTGCTTCAAATCATTCACAGCTTTGTCTGCCTGCCACTTCAACGTCCAACAACAACAGCTTTGCATCGCAAAACTCTGGGGTTCTCGATCACACCACGTACTGAGGATAAACACAGTGAGACTGTTTCTTGTTGTTTGGGGAGGGGAGCAAGCGATCATTTTCATCTTTGTACTTTCCGTAGGACTTTTTTTCCAGCTGAATCAGGTTCACAAACATTATCCATTTTCTGTTAAATCTTCTGGACTTTTATGTGCTTTTCATACTTTCTGTGGGTCTTATTGAGTTCGTGCTAAGTGATGGGATGAAGGGAGGGTTTGTATTATATATTAACTTTGTGTTGCACTTTTTCTTTTTATTATTACTTTCTGCCAGACACTTTTGGGGTTGTATGTTATGTCGGGGTAGGTTGGGGTATGATATATATATATTGCTTGGAGTTCTTTTTTTTTATTTCTTTCTTTCTCAATATATACTCACTTTATTATTTTACATACTGTTTGCTTTCTGGCTTATTTCTGATTGTCAATTGGGGGAAGTTTATTTGGAAGAAGTACAGCTTGTTGGGTCTAACATCCTCAGCTTGCCAGGCCACGGGTCTTGGTGGTGTAGCTGCAGGTTTGGGAGAGTGAGTCAGCTGTTACAAATATTTTGAGCGATCTCTAGAGAAAGGTTATGGTTATTGGTGGTTAAGAGTTTGCCAGTCTCTGTGTATTCTGATAGTACTGACGAAATGTTTTTTTTTTTTTAATTGAGATGTTAGCACAGAAGGTCACAGAAATCTGGTGAATGATTAGTGAGGAAGAAAGGTTTTAGCATGTTACCAATTGTATTTTGTGCACTGTATTTTATTGGTCATTTCATTGTTGATGTCTTATTAAAAGTGCACCTTATCAAAAATAGTGGTTTCTTATAAAGAACAAAATGTGTATTTCAGGGACTTTTCCAGCTAAAGATTACAGTTTTTGGTGGTTATGGGAATCTAACCCCCTATTTCCCATAGCTTTGATGTATTTCGATGTATTTTCGTTTTCGACTTTCACGCCATTTCCTAGGAACGCTACCCCCACAAAAGTTGAGAATTGACTTTATCTAACAATTAAAGGAAGCTGGACCAGATTGTTATGTCCAAGAATGAATATAACACATACCAATGGAAGTTTATCATTATTTGAAAGCGGCAACATGATTATCTGTGGTTGTAATTATCTTTCTCCTGGTCTAGCGTTATGACAGAATGATATTACTTTTTTCTCTCTTATCATAGGTTCTTTTATTCGATGTTCATTTACCTTGTCTTATATCTTGTATTCTGATTTTAGCTTCCTTTATCGCCTACTACCTGTTATGGGATTGTTTATGATACATGAAAATTACTCTATGGGTTGGGCAAGCAGGAGTGGGGTTGTTTGTATATAGATCTACCTCTCATTTAAGTCACATTCCTAAAATTCTAATGCTATCCTCCTGTCTGTGCTCCAACTGTTAACACTTGAACCATCTGTGTTATATCAGTACTACATCCGCCAAGGCTACACTGAGTGGCATTTGAATCATTTTGTTCTTACTAAAGACCCTTTGTTCTTTTGTTTGTTACAATAACAATGTCAGAAAAAAAAGAGTTAAAATTAACCCAATCTACTGATGGGAGTACTTAGAACTTTCAGTGCCTAATATGAATGCAAAGACACATTCAAGGCTCATCTTTTACAAAGTAAATTACAAAGGACCAAAATATATTTATCTCATTGGGTTATGGTATTATATCTGTTGTAAATATGGTATATAATGCATCAGATGCTTTGTCATGTGGAGTCAAATCAAGAACATACATGTAAAACCTTCATATATACCTTCACAAGATATATGTATCTTTTTTTTTTTTCCTAAGGCATCATAAATAAGAGCACGACAATTAATATTTACAAAATACAGATATACATTGGACTATAAACTTGTAATGAGCAAGGCAAGGAAAATATATATATTTAACAGGGCCAGTTTGCCCTGTAGGAAACTCACAGTAAGCTAGTCACAACATCTTACATCATAAAAGCTTTAGTTTCTTCTGGATATGACATTTTTTGTCTTAGAGTTTAAAAAGGCTATCATCCTTCACCACTCAGTGCTTTTTTGGCTCAGAATTCGTGTCTTTTTGACCTGCTTTACATTATTCACCCACACTTCACATGCTGATTTGTTTCTACAAAAACAATGTATTGACATTCACGTGTAAGCCTATAAGTTTAATTATATGCTTGTCTTATTGCTTTCATCTGTTTATTTTTAATGACTAGCAACCGGACTTTTAAATGATGGATTGAAGTTATGGAGACTCGCAGCTGAAGAATGAAGACACGTGATACAACTACCAGCCACTTTACCTAAGTTAACTATAGCTGAGTGCTTTTCGTTCATGAATGGCTTTGCTGTCAAAGGGGACCATTTGAGTATCATGTTCAGCAATAATTGAACTGGTATTCTCAACACAGTGTTATAGATAATGCTGATTTGCGCTTTTCTGGTGTACCTTCTGGAATAATTTGTTCAGCTCTATATGTCTCTTGTAATGCAAGTAGTATTTGCTTTGTTTTTCTTTTTTTCGTCTTTCTGGATATGAAGAATGAAAAAAACAAAAGTAGAATTTTATAATATTAAAGCAAATGTGACAAGAACATGCCATTCAGAGCAAAAACTCCATCTGTCTCATTCACTTAGATTGTCCAAAATAACATGTTGAGATTTAAAGGTCCCTAAAGTCCTACTGTCTCCCATGCTACTTTGTAATTTATTTCACGTCTGCTGCTCTTTACTCAAAAACCTTCCACTAGTGCTGCTATGTCTTTTTTGTAATATGGAGACCAAAACCTTACACAGTGCTCCAGCAGAGGCCTCTCTGGTGTGTTATATAACTTATGTATAACTTTCCTTGACTTCTACTCCGCACATCATTATATGTACCTTAACACCCTTGTTGATTGCTTCTCTGTGCTGTAATGATGTACTGTACATAGTAATGAGTCCACTGTGACTCCCAGGTCCTTCTCATAAATTGTACTTTGACATTTCAGACCTCACATTGTGCATTCATATCTAAATCTACTTCTTACTTGTCATGCCTTAACTTTCATCTGGCACAAATCTACCCAAGTCTGTATGCTGTCCAAGTCCATCTTGGGTAATGTAGCTGATTCTGCATGATCTACCCTTCTGTATACTTTGGTATTATTTTCACACTTAACCAGCTTGATGATTATATTCTTGTCTGGATCATTTATGTATATATAAAGAACAGCAGCCCTGGCACTATCCCCAAGAGGGACACCAATTGTAACGTCACCTATAAGTTAAGTTGAGCTGAACATTCTGGATAAGGTCAGCAAGATACAGTTTGAATTCTTATAAGGATCTGTTAAACTCAATCATCAATTTAGTTTTACAGCTAGTTTTCAGGAACATCTAGTTGGCCATTTTACCCAAAATTCCTGTACTCCATCAAGCATATCAGCATCTGTAAGCTAAGATTTTTTACTGTATATCTCTTTTCACCTCATCAATGCAGCATTTCTCTGGCCTACCTTTAGGCCTCTTACCATCCACAGATAGATCAAGTCTTTGTTTCACACAGTCGTCATCATCCATTCACATCACATGCCCATACCTCCTAAGGTGGCACCTCTGCCCAACAACAACAACAACTACAGCATTTATTTATATAGCACATTTTCATACATATAATGTAGCTCAAAGTGATTTACATGATGAAGAAAAGGGAGAAAAAAGACAAAATAAGAATTAAAATAAGACAACACTAATTAAAATAGAATAAGAGTAAGAGTAACAAAAAAAAACTCCAGACGGCTGGAGAAAAAAATAAAATCTGCAGGGGTTCCAGACCATAAGACCACCTAGCCCCCTCTGGGCATTCTACCTAACATAAATGAACAGTTCTCTTTGTATTTAGGGTTCTCATGGAAGGACTTGATGATGATGGTCATGTAGAGTTCTTGCTTTTAATCCATCAATATAGGAACATCATGGTGCTTTGATTAGGTGGTGGTGGCGCAGGTTGCCACCACAGAAACCGGGAAAAGAAACAGAAGAGAGAGTAGGAGTTAGTACGGATTTTAGAGCCAACATGAATAGTTATGCTAATTAATTGAATATACAGAGCATCAGGATTAAACTAAAATGAAGTTATGAGAAAGCCATGTTAAAGTAATGAGTTTTTAGCAGTTTTTTAAAGTGCTCCACTGTATTAGCCTGGCAAATTCCTATTGGCAAGCTATTCCAGGTTTTAGGTGCATAACAGCAGAAGGCCGCCTCACCACTTCTTTTATGTTTAGCTCTTGGAATTCTAAGCAGACACTCATTTGAGGATCTAAGGTTACGATTTGGAATATAAGGCATCAGACATTCCGTTATATAAGATGGAGCGAGATTATTTAAGGCTTTGTAAACAAAAAGCAGTATTTTAAAGTCGATTCTGAATGACACAGGTAACCAGTGTAGTTACATCAAAACTGGAGAAATGTGTTCGGATTTTCTTTTCTTAGTTAGGATTCTAGCAGCTGCATTCTGCACTAGTTGCAAATGATTTATGTCTTTTTTGGGTAGTCCTGAGAGGAGTGCGTTACAGTAATCTAGTCGACTGAAAACAAACGCGTGAACTAATTTCTCAGCATCTTTCAATGATATAAGAGGTCTAACTTTTGCTATGTTTCTTAAGTGAAAAAATGCTGTCCTAGTGATCTGATTAATTTGCGATTTAAAATTCAGGTTACAGTCAACAGTTACCTCTACATTCTTTACCTCCGTCCTGACTTTTAATCCTAATGCATCAAGTTTGTTTCTAATAACCTTATTATATCCATTATTGCCAAACACTAAAATTTCTGTTTTCTCTTTATTTAGCTTGTGAAAATTACTATTCATCCATTTAGAAACACAAGTAAGACATTGTGTTAGTGAAACAACAGAGTCGGGGTCATCAGGTGCTATTGATAAATACAGCTGTGTGTCATCAGCATAGCTGTGGTAGCTCACGTTATCCCCCGAGATAATCTGACCTAACGGAAGCATGTAGATCGAAAAGAGCAGCAGACCCAGGATAGAGCCTTGTGGAACACTATATAGAATATCATGAGTCTTTGAGTTGTAATTACCACAACTAATAAAGAATTTTCTACCTGCCAGGTAGGATTAAAACCAGTTTAAGACACTGCCAGAGAGGCCCACCCATTGACTAAGGCAATTTCTAAAAATATCATGATCAATGGTGTCAACTGAGGCACTCAGATCTAAGAGGATGAGAACAGATAAATGGCCTTTGTCTGCATTTGATCAGCAATGCTTACAGGTTCAGCATTTACTGGGCTGTGTTGATTGACATTATTTAATCTGTCTTTCAGTGACACATAGCACACACATCTTATTACCCACATCTCAGTTCTGTCTAACTTCCTCCGGTCTTCAGATTTTAATGTATACAGGGTTCAAGCACTAAAAGAGTTGCTGACTTTTGTCAGCTTCCTCTTTTTGTTGCTGAACATAGTTTGAACCAGTTTCTCACATTCTGTGCACCTGATAGTTTGAACCTAAGCCTCTAACACATCCACTACATGGCCACCTTGTAGATTCTTACATAGTTCTCTGTGTGGCAGTTACCATCATGACATTAGTTTTGTCCAGATTAGTTTTTAATCCCATTTTGCCAGATGTGTTTTTACATTTTTTTCTTAATTTTTCTTTATTATCGGCAATTAAAACAAAATCATCTACATATTGAGTTCCATTGGTAGTCCTTGTGTTATTTGTCTAGTAACTGTTTCCATTACTATGGCAAACAGTAAAGGGCTTAGGACTGAACCTTGATTTACTCCCACTTTCACACCAAAGCTCTCGCTGACTCCATACACCACACGATGGTCGTTTCAGTACCATCAATCATGGATATGATCCCTTTTACAAGCCACTTTTGTACTCTCACCTACTGCATTGCCCCTTTCATGTGTTCTTTTGAAATATGATCAAATGCTTTTTCTAAATCTATAAAAGGAAAAAAATACAGGTTTACATTTCTCTGCATGCTTTTCCTGAACCTGTGGCATTGTCATCCATTTTACCTTTATTTCTGTAAAGCTACAGCAACCCCTAGGAGGTGCTCCTTCGACTATATAGTTGTTGCTCTCTCTCTCTATCTATCTCTTTTTCTGTGAACATGTACAAATTTAATCTGTGTACTTTTTCATTCTATTCAACAGCCCAGATGACACTTGAGCAATGCGTCTTGACATTGAAGGCTGTCTTATAACTGACATTTTCCTGCCCTAGGGTTTAAACAATCCTGTAACTCAAAAGAGATGCTGCAAGATACTGTCAACAATTTGGGGAGTTTGAATGAGTGGCTTCTAACAGGAGGGTTCTTCAAACCATCAAATAATTCATCACAAAGCTCTGTTGCAAAGTTTAATCGATACGGTCTCATAAAAAGACAAAAGCTTCAGTGTAAGTAAAAAATATACTCTCTTTAGAAGATATTTTTGTTTGGCTTTCTTTTCATATGCTTCCCTTTATGATCATTTAAAAGCATTTTCAGAGCAATTTGTGTAGGTTTTTCATATTTAAATAAATCAAATGCTTTCATATTCAAATAAATCAAATGCTACCTAATTTGTACTTTGCATTATATAAGAAAAAATACTTTTGAAATAATGCTCAGATGTTTTTTATGTATTTCTAGAAAAATGCTTCTGGCTGGGCTTTGCAACAGCAGAGCAACAAATATTTTCAACTAGGTAAAGCAGTGCAATAAATATATTTTGACAGAAATAAAAGAATTCTAATGTTTAAAATTGTAATACACAGAAACAACAATACTGTAATCCTGGTGGGTTCGAGCAGCAGAGGGTGATTCCATGTGGTGTAATTGGACTGAATAAGAGCCAATCTCTGCTGTGTTGTGTCAATGCATTACATGAATACTGCAAATGGATATAGACTCAGTGGTCATTTTAATAGGTATTCTGTTTGTAAATGCAATATATTTTAGGATAGGTTAGGTAGACGTAATTATCTCAGAAGGAAATCTGTTTGCAGAAGCAAAGTGCAAAAAATAAGGCATTGTCACACAGATTCGAGAAAATAAACCAAATCACATCAACTGAAAACTACGGATATCATAAATGTACACCCTTAAACTTTGTATAAAGAAGGAATTATACCTTTAACACTACACAATAATAATAGTTCAGAATTCAGTAGGATTGGTACTAGTAACATAATTCAAAATGCTTTGAACTGTGGGAATAACAGAGGTCTTAAATCTGTTGCTCTTTACCACTGGAAACCTAAATCTGAATCTGATGGCAACAGCTAAAATTTAAGAAAAAGTGTATAGCTACTGTCTGGCAGAATTGAGTGGCCTCCTTTCTAACTGGTTTGTAATATAGTTGTCAGAGGGGGACATTTTTTTGTGCACTGGGTGGTTCCATTAGGCACCCATTGTTGGGACTGGGGGGGTGAGAAGTTAAAAGGCTGTCTGCAGGATGTAGGTATTTGCCATATTGCAAAGGAGTCACTTTGGCTGGTTGAGATTACAAACAATACCAAGTTGTGATAACAGAACTGCTCCTTCCTTGGAGGATGTCTGTATTTACCTGAAATTAACATGTTTGACAATATTGGTTTCTAATCAGCAGATCTGTACTCATTAATGGTTGGTAACAATACATTTTGTTAACTTGTGTTTTCATTAATTGTTAAACCCAGGAAATTTAGATGTGCCATTGATTAAACTGATTGTCAAGGACTGACAACAGCAGGGACTGAAGGAGATTTAAATTCCTGGGCAGCAGAAGGCAGAAGGCAGAAGGAACGGTCCACTGAGAACGCTGCCAAGACACTTGGACAGGGCACAGGGGCTCATAGGCAGACGAGGGTGCCTGGCTGGAACGACATGAGGCACAAGGGTGGCAACAATTCCAGGGAGGAAGAGACAGCTCCACAAGGAGACTCCAGATGTGGGTTCAACGAGAGAGGGAATCCGCATGTAAGGACCAAGCAAAGCTGACAGACGAGAAATGAGGCGTGCCTAGGTCACAGCAACACAAGGAGCCCAGAGTAGGAAAAAAAAAAGGAACAACGAAGAGACGCTGACAGGGATTCAACAATTTGACACAACTTCTGTTGGGAAACGAGTGTCCAGTGAACAGAGTGCATCCATGGACAGTTGAACAATTAAGTGTTGGGGTAACACAGTGCTCAAACTGAACTCTGCACCACTAAAGGTTGTATCCTCCAATTCTTGTTTTTAACGGACTTTTAGAGCATGGACTGTGTGTTTTCCTTTTAAAAAAAGGAAATTTGTTCCTGATATGTTTAGATTTTGTTATGTTCGTTTATCTTTTTAATGTACTTTATATTGTCTTGTGTAATAGAACTTACTGTGGCTTTTTTTTTCTGAAATTACTGTTGTGTCTTTCATTGTGTGTTTACTCACCGCCCAATTTAAAAAAACCTGTGTGCTATTTTCAGTAAATTTCAGGAGTTACCAGTCTCTTAATAAAACTGGGTGGCATAGTCGGATATTTTAATGGTGACAAAGTTAGATTACCTGTAAGTGTAACCAGACACCTGTCACATAGTTCTGAGGCAGAGGTCTGGTACAAACGAATAATTTTACTAATCATTTTTAGAAATTTTATTAAGATAGTTTATATTCTTATGTTGCTGATGTTTCCAAACCAACATGAAAAAAAACAATGAAACAACAGATTCAATTAAAGACGTCATTATGGTTTTGTCCACTTTAAAACAATTTAGTTTTCTAAGAAAGAATAGCAGTGTCTGTCCCTTCTTACAAATTTGTGTTGTGTTGTGATAAAGGTTTAGCATGTTATCGATGAAAATCCCCATACACTTGTACTGCACCACCATGTCCACATTATACACTTTAATTATTGTTGAGAGGGTGGGAAGAGGGAAACACCTAAAATTTGCAGCCATATCCTTTGTCTTATACTGTAGGTACAGTATTTAGCTGTAAAAAGGAACAATCACCACTGAACAATCTGCATAACAACAGGTCCATGCCTGTCCTCCTTATCTTGTAAAAGAACCCAAGGATGACACCAAAGGTTTTATGGGCAAGTCTTCCTTCATTTAATGTCAATACACATTAGTCAATCATCTAAATGCACGGCTAAATTTTGCTCTATATGCAAAATCAAGAAGATGGCTCTTTTCTCAAAAAAGAATGTAGATGCAGCCCTGAAGTTTGCAAGAATCCCCAGGCAGTGTTCTTTCCAACTTAGGTTGCCAAGATATTGAGTGTTTCTGCATTTGCAGAGGTATGGAGCCAAGGATTAGGCAGTATGATGTTTCAGAGACACATGAGGGTGAAAGCTGCAAAGAGAGCAAGATAACTTAAGTAATTTGTCTTAAAGGAGTGCCTAAAGATGAGGAGCAGAGTTAGAGTGATAGATAATGTTGAATAATTTGCAGAGAAACAGGTCTCTCTCTCTCTCTCTCTCTCTCTCTCTCTCTCTCTGTCCCTCTCTCTAATAGACCAGAAATGGAAAAAACAGGAAGATCGCATAAACAGATTGATATGTATCCTGAAGATCTGGTGTTTGTGTCACATCCTCAACAACAAGAAAACATTCAAGGGTATCTTAGTTTTACTTGCCAATTCAGGTGTGCCCTTCATTTGAGAACTATTAGAATACAGGTGTCTTTTAATTTAAAACACTTTCCCAAACGTTATTTTCATTGTTTAATATTGTGACAGTACTGGGAAAGAAGATCTATAGAGACTGTGGTAGAATGTGGTGGTGAAGTGAGAGGTAAGTCCTTGGATATAGATTTTGTTTTACCAGTTAGTCTACATTCCCGTTGTCACCAAGTGAGAATTTACCTGCATTCTGTAACACATGGCAGTAATAACCCAATACATCTATAAGCCTATAGTCATGAACTGCAATATGGGTGGTAACCAAAAAATATGACTATAAGTACAAGTGGCCGAAATGATGTTCCTGTGCAGGGTTGTTGGGGATCCCTCTCTGCTGTGTTTCTGGATAGATACTCCCAGGAAAGGTGGTTTAGACATGTATTTAGGATGTCAAAAGATTGACCTGAGAAACACTGGAGGGATGATATCTCTCTACTGGGCTGGGCAAATCTGTGAACTCCTAAAAAGAAGCTTGAGGAGGTTACCGTGGATAAGGTGGCCATATTATTTGTGCTCAGCATGTTGTCACCATGACCTTCCTCAGAAAAATGGAACAAAATTGTTGATAATATGACTCTCATTAAATATATACAAGGAGACAAATTGAAACATGATTTAGTCCAATTGTAGATCCTTTTCTAATATAAGGTTCTATTTTACATTCTAGAGCACAGTTATATTGAAGTAATGGAAGCAATATACTACAGATTCTGTTTAACTGTGTTCTGAGTTCTTTTCAGGTAAGAAAATTAGTTATTTCAAAGTAAGGTTGTTATAATAACACTAGTCATTTAGCCCGTTACAATAACAGGCGCTAGAACATTAGTGCATAAGCATTAGTAGGAACAGTCTATATTAAATGGCAAGGGACTTTGACCTCATTCTTTTTGTTGGTCATATTTTTCTTTCTTTCAGCCTTTTTTTTGTTGATGTGTACTTGCTGAGCTGACCGTTCTTTGTGGGCTGCCGTCGTGTATTGTGTTTCTTCAATTTTCTGTGACAGTAACACTGTCTTGTACGTCCATAATATACCTTTAATTTTCTCTGGCGGTAATACAGGCGTGTGCGTCGGTAATATGCCTTTAATCTCCTCTGACAGTAATACTGGCTTGTATGTGGCTGTAATATGAGTCACTGTATTGTGTACCTTTAATTTCCTCTCGCAGTAATACTGGTTTGTATTTCTGTAAAATGCCTGTAACTTTCTGTGACAGTAATATCGCGCATTGCACCGTGCCCTGCGCATGCGCACTTCACCAGAAGACACACACACATGGACACCTGGATGTACACAGGGATTTTATTAAAGAGGATATTGTGGTGCTGGAGAGTGTCAGCATGTTGCATGTTGATTAGTACATCCTGTACAAGTAGAAATTTCAATGTACTCAGTACCTAAACTTATAAGTACTGTAACCCCTACCAAAATACTGATGTTAAACATTTCTAAATACTCAGTATTATGAGTCCGGAAGATGCCATCCTACTCATTCTCTAGTGTCATGATCCTAGGACATACCTTCATCATTTGAACCCTTCTGGTGTTCTCTCCCTACAAGATGTGCAATTTACCTAATTTATTTTGGTGTTACTAGTCTCTAACAGGGCGACACGGTGGCGCAATGGGTAGCGCTGCTGCCTCACAGTTAGAAGACCCGGGTTCACTTCCCATGTTCTCCCCGTATCTGCGTGGGTTTCCTCCTGGTACTCCGGTTTCCTCCCACAGTCCAAAGACATGCAAGTTAGGTGCATTGGTGATTCTAAAATTGTCCCTAGTGTGTGCTTGGTGTGTCGATGTGTGTGTGTGCGCACCCTGTGGTGGGCTGGCACCCTGCCCGGGTTTGCTTCCTGCCTTGCGTCCTGTGTTGGCTGGGATTGGCTCCAGCAGAACCCCGTGACCCTGTAGTTAGGATATAGCGGGTTGAATGATGGATGATAGTCTCTAACAGCTCCTCCAGTGCTCACTGTCAACTCTGTAGGTCCTTCCACCTTAGCGATAATGATTATTGAACATATTACAACTGTCCGGTCAGCAGAGCTGCTGCCACTTCACAGCTCACCAGAGCTAATCATGGATTACTCCACCTTTTTCTCAGAATTGCCTTTCAGAGTTGCTCCTATATGTTTTTTGTTCATAACCAACCACACAAGTACACACACTCACAACACATATATATCTTTTTGGGAGGAGGTTATGCCCCAGACCTTTCAGCACCAGACTCCGCCTCCTGTGGCTTCTCATACTGTCGTCATATCACCTGACCCTGCCCTTCTGAGTCTAAACACTCATATACAAATTACTATTATTGGTGCTTAGCCAGCAACTGCAGAGTCATTTCAATATGTAATAATTACGGTTGCTAGAACAGAGTTGTGTTTACCCTAATATATATATATATATATATATATATATATATATATATATATATATATATATATATTATAAATATGCAAGAGTGCCTTCCTTCAATACCTGGTTGATACTCTATAATTTAGAGGATCACACTAGACTGTTCTCCAGTCAGAGGTTAACTAGGTTCTTGCACAAATGTGTGCAGAGGCCCCAGAGCGGATTAACCAGGAACACAGTCCTACTACAGAAGCTAATTACTTAATCTTTTTTATGGGAACATCTCTTTTCAGCTTTTTAGGGGTTGTGACCAAAATAAGTTGGAAAAAGTGCTGATCACTGAAGCTTGATTGCTGTTTTAGCAGAACCTACATTAAATAACTAAATGTAACAGAGCAATCAAATTAAAAAAATTTGGAGGAAGAGATTTTCAAAGAATAAAAATGTGATTTTCAGAAGAAAGAGAATCCACAAGAGTTGGCATATCTTAACAGAAATAGTAGGTGAAGAAGATACTAAACAAAAATCTTTTTAACAGTTTTTTAAATTGAGTTTAAATTGAGGAATAATTTCCTTTTTCAGTGATTTCAGCAAGAGTTAGTGCTACATTTTTCACCACAGTTCTGATATTTTGTTATTTCATAAGCTGTTTCTTTTCCTCTGCATACTTTTTACTTGAGGCTACTAGTTTGTGCACTAGGGAGCTCCTCATACAGGAGTAGGGTGTACAGTTCACTCACATATCCAGATTACAATAACTGGAACAATAGTGGCTGCAGGCATGAAGTTGCCTTGCTGCAACTGCAGTCACAAATGTCTTAAAATATTAGGTCTCCGTGCAAAATAGACTTAGAATAGCCGCCCATTAACCCCTTATGCCTGAAGGGGTTTTTGGCATTATATTGCCTGAATTACATACTCAAACATTAATGGCTATTATTTTGCTTATGTAATAAAGGAGCTTCAAATGACTGACGCGTACTGAGTATAACACTTCAAAATTTTAAAAGAAAGTCTTCATATGAATTAAAACATTTGTTTTACACCAGTATCAACTTACAACACAAGAAAACTAGGCATTTTTGGATTTTCTCTCCAAAAAACAGGATTTTACAGTATATAACCAAGACATTTGATGATGCACAACCCAAGTTTTATTGTCTGGCAAAATATGCCCCTTTTTTTTGAAAGCATTTGGTGTCCCATTTTGGAAACATTTAGTCTCTTGCGCCTAAAGAACCTAGAAGAAAAAATATATACAGTGGTGTGAAAAACTATTTGCCCCCTTCCTGATTTCTTATTCTTTTGCATGTTTGTCACACAAAATGTTTCTGATCATCAAACACATTTAACCATTAGTCAAATATAACACAAGTAAACACAAAATGCAGTTTTTAAATGATGGTTTTTATTATTTAGGGAGAAAAAAAATCCAAACCTACATGGCCCTGTGTGAAAAAGTAATTGCCCCCTTGTTAAAAAATAACCTAACTGTGGTGTATCACACCTGAGTTCAATTTCCGTAGCCACCCCCAGGCCTGATTACTGCCACACCTGTTTCAATCAAGAAATCACTTAAATAGGAGCTGCCTGACACAGAGAAGTAGACCAAAAGCACCTCAAAAGCTAGACATCATGCCAAGATCCAAAGAAATTCAGGAACAAATGAGAACAGAAGTAATTGAGATCTATCAGTCTGGTAAAGGTTATAAAGTCATTTCTAAAGCTTTGGACTCCAGCGAACCACAGTGAGAGCCATTATCCACAAATGGCAAAAACATGGAACAGTGGTGAACCTTCCCAGGAGTGGCCGGCCGACCAAAATTACCCCAAGAGCGCAGAGACGACTCATCCGAGAGGTCACAAAAGACCCCAGGACAACGGCTAAAGAACTGCAGGCCTCACTTGCCTCAATTAAGGTCAGTGTTCACGACTCCACCATAAGAAAGAGACTGGGCAAAAACGGCCTGCATGGCAGATTTCCAAGACGCAAACCACTGTTAAGCAAAAAGAACATTAGGGCTCGTCTCAATTTTGCTAAGAAACATCTCAATGATTGCCAAGACTTTTGGGAAAATACCTTGTGGACTGATGAGTCAAAAGTTGAACTTTTTGGAAGGCAAATGTCCCGTTACATCTGGCGTAAAAGGAACACAGCATTTCAGAAAAAGAACATCATACCAACAGTAAAATATGGTGGTGGTAGTGTGATGGTCTGGGGTTGTTTTGCTGCTTCAGGACCTGGAAGGCTTGCTGTGATAGATGGAACCATGAATTCTACTGTCTACCAAAAAATCCTGAAGGAGAATGTCCGGCCATCTGTTCGTCAACTCAAGCTGAAGCGATCTTGGGTGCTGCAACAGGACAATGACCCAAAACACACCAGCAAATCCACCTCTGAATGGCTGAAGAAAAACAAAATGAAGACTTTGGAGTGGCCTAGTCAAAGTCCTGACCTGAATCCAATTGAGATGCTATGGCATGACCTTAAAAAGGCGGTTCATGCTAGAAAACCCTCAAATAAAGCTGAATTACAACAATTTTGCAAAGATGAGTGGGCCAAAATTACTCCAGAGCGCTGTAAAAGACTCATTGCAAGTTATCGCAAACGCTTGATTGCAGTTATTGCTGCTAAGGGTGGCCCAACCAGTTATTAGGTTCAGGGGGCAATTACTTTTTCACACAGGGCCATGTAGGTTTGGATTTTTTTTTCTCCCTAAATAATAAAAACCACCATTTACAAACTGCATTTTGTGTTTACTTGTGTTATATTTGACTAATGGTTAAATGTGTTTGATGATCAGAAACATTTTGTGTGACAAACATGCAAAAGAATAAGAAATCAGGAAGGGGGCAAATAGTTTTTCACACCACTGTATATACAATACCGGTCAAAGGTTTTAAAGCACCTCACATTTTTCCGTTTTTCTTCAAATTTAATCAGTTGAATTACAATGACTTAAAATGGTAAAAAGGTAGGAAGTAAACTACCAGAGGTTTAAATTTAAAGTTTAGGTTAACAAAATTTTAAAAAAGAGGAAATTTCAGAATATTACAAATTGGCCTGCTTCAGGGAACAACTAATAGGTTACAATTAGAGTTGTTCAGCAGCAGTTAAAGTAAATTCAACCTGCAAGTTGAAGTAAACAATTTGCAAAGGTGTCCCAACATCTGTTGATTACTTAAAACCCTTCTGTCTGTTGTAAATTCCATTGGTAATTGCAAGAAAACAGAAATTAAGAAATAAAATGAGACAGAGCCTTATTACCTTTAGAAGTGTAGGCCTTTCATTTAGAGATAGTGCAAAAAAAAAATTTAAAGTGTCAGTGAGTATGGTGTCCTACACAATCCAAAGGCAATTCGAAACTGGAAGAAACTCAGATTAGAAGAGATCTATCAGACACAGAGTCATAACCCAATCAGAAGGCAAGTTTCTGAGGGTCACCAGCTTTCATGATAGGCGCCTCATAGCAGAACAGCTTCAAGCACAGTATAACAGTGTTTGAAAAAAAACAAGTCTCAGTTTCCATTGTGAAGAGGAGACTTTCTGCTGCAGGTTTTACAGGGTGAGTTGCAGTAAGAAAGCCATTCCTTGAAGGACAAAATAGAAATTGAAATACTGGCTGTGGACTTCTGCATACTGGAAGAAAGTCTTTTGGACTGATGAATCAAAATTTAAAATCTTCAGTTCGTCACATGGAGGAGGAAGTGTGATGGTTTGGGATTATGTTGCTGGAGGCAGAGTTGGTCACAGAATGATGCAAGATCATCAAAAAGGTTACCGCAGTTTGGCTTTAATATCAGTAAAAGGTTCCTCCATCCATCCATTATTCCAACCCGCTGAATCAGAACACAGGGTCACGGGGATCTGCTGGAGTCAATCCCAGCCAACACAGGGTGCAAGGCAGGATCCAATCCCGGGCAGGGCGCCAGCCCACCGCAGGACACACACACCTACACACCAAGCACACACTAGGGACAATTTAGAAACGCCAATGCACCTGACCTGCATGTCTTTGGACTGTGGGAGGAAACCGGAGCACCCGGAGGAAACCCATGCAGACACGGGGAGAACCTGCAAACTCCATGCGGGGAGGACCTGGGAAGCAAACCCGTGTCTCCTTACTGCGAGGCAGCAGCTTTGCACATGTGAGTAGGGACAGCTGTATAGCTTAACCAAACAAAATTATCACAAATGTGGGTACAATTATTGACTTCCCCTTGTATATACAGTATACCTATAAAGTGTATGGTTCTCTTTTTTACTGTTCCCATGGGATTTGAATCATTGCTCTAAATCTGACAAATGTGTACTCTAGAATGCCAAAAAGTCACTATATATTAATTTCATCTAATAATGCTAATTACTCTTGAATTTTTTGTAAAAGCCTGTGCCGTATATTATACAAAAGAAATGTATAATGCTATAATGATTTGTTTGATGTTTGATTGGCTCAATTGTTGACTGAAACTTTACTGTGACTGCCAATATACAACATAAATGTGTACTAAGTTGATCATTATTATGATTTTTTTTTCTATTTCAAAATGTGTTGCCTCATATTGCAGGACTCAATCATCATACCAACTAGGACAAGTTTACAGTACTGCTTAAATGTCACTTTTCATTGCATTTATATGAATCTGACATACAATAAGATAAAATGTTCTTACTAAGATAGATCTTGTTAAGGGAGGTGGCCAAGCATAATGAAAAGCTAATTGTTCTGCCGCTTGTTTTGCACCAATTTAAATATAAGTAACACCTCTTCTATGTCTTAAAACTAATGGCTGGCTAATCCCTGTAGTGCTACCTGTCATCTCTAAGAAATACATCACTAAAGTCAGTTTTCACTCGAAGAAGCAGCACACTAAGTCCGGTACAGGAGAAAACAATAATTGTTTCTATTGCTAATTTCTGTTTATGGTCCTATAAATCTATATATATTGATGTAGCTGCGTTTACCCAATATATTACCAAAGTTCTGCAGCTTAGTTTACTTCATGGGATTCTGGCAATAGCTTGACGTGTTGAAATGATTCCACAGACAAATATCTTTGTTTTTAAAAGCTTTAGTAAAAATTCAAAGTAAAACAGTTCACGAAAAAATAGAGAAAAATTTATAATAGCCAAGAAAATAAAAGTTCTGTTTTAAGCTTATATATCTTGTTTCATTCTTTAAGTTTTCTAATACGGTTGAACCATTTCTAACCTGTCAGAAAACTGTATGCCTATCCCATTTACAAACTGTAAATGGGTCTTTCAGTCCATACTAGCAATGAGCCTATTCCAAAACTGACTTAATTAACACACTGCATTACAGATATAGCTAAGAAAGTTCTATCTCATATTAACTTACAGGGGGGGAAGTTATACCATAATCTATAGCTATGAGAGAAAATTTTATTCTATTCAAATTAAGCAAACACTAATATGAATTTAACCTAAAGCATTAATTTCCTAAAATTGGCTCTTTCAGTAGTTAAGTATATAATGCAAAGTTGACTGACTTGATGGTACATCTAGGCTAGTAAGCATCCGCTAAGTAAGGACA
The DNA here is from genome assembly GCF_900747795.2 of Erpetoichthys calabaricus. Taxonomy (NCBI): domain Eukaryota; kingdom Metazoa; phylum Chordata; class Cladistia; order Polypteriformes; family Polypteridae; genus Erpetoichthys; species Erpetoichthys calabaricus. Next base: position 154,161,005 of record NC_041402.2, on the reverse strand, counting down.
TTTCAATATATCAATATTTACGGGTAACCCATTACTAGAGTGAGTTAATTTATTTACCACCTTGCTGTTAACCCTGAGTGTGACTTGGGATCAGAATTTAACCACAAGTCAGACTTGAGGTGATATTCAATGATCTGCTTTACATTTCTATGGTAGAATAATGCTCAGGACAGTATGCTGCTGCCATCTAGTGGATGAAATAATATGATACCACAAAAAATTATGAATATTTCTCAGCATTTCGTCAATATTCATGAGAGGGGTGGAGTCTCCAACAAAAAACACCAAGGCAAAGGAAAACTTGTAAAGGCAGTTTTAGAATGAACAGAAACAGAACCATTGTTCGTGTTAAGTGATAATAATGACTATGTGAGTTGGACATCAGGTGTTGACACGAAAAATGAAACTGAAGCATGACACAGCAGTACAGTGATCCCTCGCTATATCGCGCTTCGCCTTTCGCGGCTTCACTCTATCGCGGATTTTATATGTAAGCATATTTAAATATATATCGCGGATTTTTTGCTGGTTCGCGGATTTCTGAGGACAATGGGTCTTTTAATTTCTGGTACATGCTTCCTCAGTTGGTTTGCCCAGTTGATTTCATACAAGGGACGCTATTGGCAGATGGCTGAGAAGCTACCCAGCTTACTTTCTCTCTCTCTCTCTTGCGCTGACTTTCTCTGATCCTGACATAGGGGGTGTGAGCAGGGGGGCTGTTCGCACACCTAGACGATACGGACGCTCGTCTAAAAATGCTGAAAGATTATCTTCACATTGCTACCTTCTGTGTGCAGCTGCTTCGTGAAGCGACATGCTGCACGGTGCTTCGCATACTTAAAAGCTCGAAGGGCACGTATTGATTTTTGCTTGCTTGTTTTTCTCTGTCTCTCTCTCTCTCTCTCCCTGCTCCTGACGGAGGGGGTGTGAGCTGCCGCCTTCAACAGCTTTGTACCGGCGGTGCTTCGCATACTTAAAAGCCAAACAGCCCTATTGATTTGTTTGCTTTCCTCTCTGTTTCCTTTGAAGAGGAAGATATGTTTGCATTCTTTTAATTGTGAGACAGAACTGTCATCTCTGTCTTGTCATGGAGCACAGTTTAAACTTTTGAAAAAGAGACAAAAGTTTGTTTCCAGTGTTTGAATAATGTTCCTGTCTCTCTACAACCTCCTGTGTTTCTGCGCAAATCTGTGACCCAAGCATGACAATATAAAAATAACCATATGAACATATGGTTTCTACTTCGCGGATTTTCTTATTTCGCGTGTGGCTCTGGAACGCAACCCCCGCGATGGAGGAGGGATTACTGTATATGACCGAACCAACTTGGATATGCCTGGTGAAATCAGTCATGTGAAGCTTCAGTTTGGCGCGACAGTAACCTTGTGACAAAAGGCAAAATAATTGTGATCGAGTGCAAGGACAAGCAAAATGTTAGCCCCCTAATCACGGTTTACAATGCAGCAACTGTCAACGTTTGTGTCATTGGAAATGTGGAAGTCACTAAGCCTTGCGCCGTGGTAGCCTACAATAACACAAGGAGCATGTCGAATGTACAGATCAGGCACTGACATTCTACCTTGTCAAGTGCAAGCAACAAAAAAAAAATATTATAAGAAATGTGTGCAAATTGCAACATTGAGCTGTGAGTTGGTGACTGTTTAAAATCATACCAACCATGGGAAATACACTAAATCTGAATCAGTACATCAGTGGACATTAGACATACATTTTGTAATGTATTTATGTTGACATTTTGGTATTTACATATTTCTGTCACTTGTAATAACATTTGTAATGTTTAAAAAAATCATTTTTAGCTCATTTATACTGGGGTAAAAAAACACTAAGGAGGCTACTAGTACAATTTTCATTAATATGTACAGTTATTGATATTAACTAATTTGCCCAATTAAAGGTGTTTGCCATTAACACAAGACCTGCAGAAAACAATGACTCACTGATCAGTTTTCTACAATCCCTAAAGGGACGAGAGAGACACGGTCATCTTCCAAATAGGCCTGTTCAATAAATATTTGAGCTTTCTCAATTTCTTTTGAAGGAATGCTCCAACAAAATATTATATGCATTTTTTTCAATGCTGCTTACCGTATATGGTTTGAAATGTTACCTAAGAAAAATGTTTTGAGCTTCTGAACTGAAGATCCGCCTTTCCCCCTTGTTCATTGGTCATTCGAATGTGAATGTGTTGCCTCTGTTTGTACTCTGATTTTTCAAAAAAAAATATATATCAATAATTTAGCAAAAAATGCATACATGAATGGATGAATTCAAGTGTGAATGATGTGACATGAGTAACGTGAGTTTCTTTCGTGGATGTTTTTATATTGTTTGCTGTGGTCCAGCGTTGGTCTCCATAAACACCTATTCTACCTCAAAGTTTGTTTTTACTGCTCTCCATGAACACAATATTAAAAATTGGGTAAATAACATATAAAAAAATATCATTTTTTGGGGGCAGTATTCCTTTAAATATGAAAAGATGCCTTAAACTGGTGGTCTTTAGCTGTCAACATAAGCTGAAATAAAATTTGTAAGCCAGCTACATGTGGAAACAATATGGCATCAAGAATTATCCAGCTTGTGGATAGTGAAAAAAAAGATTGAACTGAGATTTGTGTGGATTCTCAGCAATGAGATGTTTAGGTTAGGAGGCTCATTCATTTTTTGTTAATAAAATGAGAAATGTTAAGCTATAACCTCTTGCTAGTAGCCAACTGCAGGGCCCTGTGTGAGCAGAAGATAAGAAGCTATATTAGAGAGTTGTATGGAAGGCTTCATAAAATACAGGTCCTTTCTTAACACAAGTACAGTGCCCCCTTTTGTTTGGCAACAGAAGACAATACCTGCAGTTTACCTTTGACAGAGTTGGACCTGTGTTTTTGGAGATGAGAGACTTTAATGGGAATTTGGTTCAAACATTTCTTCTTGTAATAATTAATCCCTAGTCTGGATTAAGTGATTTAGAAAATGACAAAATGTCCATCTGATAGGGACCAGAAATGCTACTGTTAAATGTCTACATGTAATGTAATAGGATATAAAATGTTGTTTGTGTAAATAGTCCCTTCTTCAGTGAATATGTGTGGAAGCTCCTTCACCAACAATTATACCTGGCAAGTCTTTAGGTCTAAGTAAGTCAATGCTGATTTCACACTATACTGTGACATAATTGTGCTCTTAAACTCACAGTAATAAAATAGGAAAGATCCCTCTTAGAAGGGAGATTTATAGAGAGGAGTGAAGGACACCTATTAAGACAAGCATAGAAGCTTAAAACACATAACACATTTGATACAAAGACATCAGGTCATTTTTACCCTGACAAGTAAGATACTTTATATAGAAAGAAAGCACAAAAGACTTTCAAAAAATGTTTAGACAGTGCTCTCAACATTCATGCAAAAACAGGAAAGGACTAATTATTGTTTATTAAGCAAGCTCTGATGGGCTGCATGGCATTTCTTCCTCAATAAGATTGCAGTTTTAAGATAATGAGATACTGCAGCTACATAAAGCTGAATTATGAAGTAAAATTTGAAACCTAGAAAAAATTGCTTTTCAAAAAGTGACAAGTCACTCATTCACAGTTACACAAAATACATGCATACTTGTTTAAATATAAAGCAACTGAATTATTGCATCAAGTGAATTACTTGAAACAAATAACAGTATGCTTATAATTCAGTTTTGAATTTGTACATTTATTTTAATTAGTATGTCCTGTGTATTCAAATGTGTTTATTTCGTTCACGGTGGCGCAGTGGTAGCGCTGCTGCCTCGCAGTTAGGAGACCCGGGTTCACTTCCCGGGTCCACCCTGCGTGGAGTTTGCATGTTCTCCCCGTGTCTGCGTGGGTTTCCTCCGGGCGCTCCGGTTTCCTCCCACAGTCCAAAGACATGCAGGTTAGGTGGATTGGTGATTCTAAAATTGGCCCTAGCGTGTGCTTGGTGTGTGTTTGTGTGTGTCCTGCAGTGGGTTGGCACCCTGCCCGGGATTGGTTCCCTGCCTTGTGCCCTGTGTTGGCTGGGATTGGCTCCAGCAGACCCCCGTGACCCTGTGTTCGGATTCGGCGGGTTGGAAAATGGATGGATGGATGTATGGTCTAATTTGGGCTCTAGTACTAAAGTTACTAGAATTGTTATCTCACAGATCAAGCAACCAGAATTTGATTCTTAGCTGAGACACTGTCTTTCCAGTTTGTCCTTCTGTCTCTTCTATCTCTTTTCTTGTATTCTTCCAAATCTCAAAGACAGACATGTTATGTTAATTACTACTTTACCAGAATGCATAATGTTTGCTATGTGCATGAATGTTTGCTAATCTGTTTCCATCCTTGTCTTAATATTGGCCCTGTTCTCCACAACCCTGTAAAGGAGAATACAGGATAAACACACTCATACTTGACTAATGTAGTGTTGGTAGTTTGTCTAACATTTGCATCTTTTGGAAAACTGGTTCAGTAGCAGAATGAAAAGTGAGTGCCACATGAAAGTATTCATCACATGTCACCGTGCCAGTCAACAATCTATTGGTCAAGCAAAAGTCATGCCTTCCATACAAGCCATACCCGTTCTTTGTGTAAAATGCAACTGCTTAGCAAATGTTTAGCTGGCCAACTGGAAAAGTGCACATCCTAGCTTTTAAAGTTATTGGAATACCTCACCTAAAAATATACATTTTTTAAAATATGTACCCCATGTAGTCTGTAATGATGGCCAAAAAAAATGAATCTCATATTTTCTTTAAAAACAAGGAGATAAAAACTCCTAGAATGTGCATTTATGGAGGCCAATGCTGAGCCACAACAAACATGATTAAAAAATCTCACATAATCCACATGTCAAATCACTGAGTCGTATGTTCACATCTTGCAAAATATACACAGTTTTGCTGAAGCATTGCCACACCCACCACACGGCAAACCAACTCAGGATCCAGATTAGGACCAGAGTGCAGCCATGCAACAGGTGACACCTCAGCACCACACTAGTTCAGATGGAATGGAACAGTGTGAGTTTTTTTATGGTGGATGGAGTGCCAATTCTGCCACCAACCCCCAAGTTTTTCCCTGCAGGTTGGAGGGCCTACATGCAGGGATGGATGCAGATTAACGTCATACCCAGGAATGAGCAATTGCAGGTTAAGGGCCTTGCTCAAGGGCCCAACAGAGCAGAGTCCCTTTTGGCATTTGAACCGGCAACCTTCCGATTGCCAGTGCAGATATCTAGCCTCAGAGCCACCACTCTGCCCAAATAAGGACCTATGGAAAATCAGACCAGTACATGCTGAGAAAATGTGTTCATTAGCATAGATCGGCCAAATTCACCAAATAGTTTTTATCGGTGAACATGCTGTGTTTACTGGAGACCTTGTTTGTTGAATATTTTCCCATAAATTTGTCCTGGCGCCGGCTTAGATGAAATTTTTTTTCCAAGCGCCCTATGATGCTTTACGAGGCCAGCGTGACATCACAGTGCTGTAGCAGCCATGCATAGAACTTTCATGCATGCCTGCAGTAAGATCATCGCAGACTTAGCCATAGCTGGATCACAAGTGCTAGAGGGAAAAAAAGAAGCCATTTCAGCTACTGCAAATTATGCATGCAGATTACCCCTGTGCCCAGGAATGAATTGAAAACAAGCATTAAAGGAGCCCTCCCCTTCCTTTCCCTTCTCCTCCCCTCATTAGATGACACAGGTCATGTTGTGAAATAATCAAAAGGTTTATTACTATTTACAAATTGTTTCTTTCTTCTTGACAGAAGAAGAATGTGCAAAGCATCTGCACAGATACTGTACATAAAAAACAAAAGACGTTCCAGCTCTGCCCAGAGCCATGGCTTCGAACAATGGCACTAGCAAATCCCTCACTGCCACTTCATTGCATGGCCAATGTGTGCCCAAAACTGAAACTCTATGAGTGCAATAATCTGTATTATATTTACTTATTTATAGTTTGTGGCCATTCTGTCTGTGTCTTTTGATGTTTGATGCACAGTGGAGCAGAGGTAACCACTGCTGCCTCATGGCTCAGATCACATGTTTGGGCACAATTATCGGTCCAGCATAGTTGGCAAAGTTTTCACCTAAAAGACCATAGCACCATTATAATCTACTCAAAATGAGTTCAATGCCTCTTTCCCCAATGACTTCAATGCACTTTGTGGAGTTCAGTGAAGTTTGCAATCATTTCTGTGATGTCACTGAACTCGAGGTGTACCAAATAAAACAGGGTTCACTCATCACTAGTGCTCATACAGGAATAAGCATTGAAGTTGAAGGTAGGGCTCTTGACCAATGAATGAGGGGGAGAAGCATGTCTTCAATACAAAAACTTGGTTTTGAGATGTTACAAAGAACAAACCAATAATTAACCAATAAGTAATCACAGGGTGGGCATTCATGAATTAAAAAAAAAATATTTGAGAGCTTTAAATAAAATATGCATATGAAAAATATTAAAATATACCAACATTATTAATACAAAATGCTTCAGTGGTTTCAGAAATATTGTATACACAAAGGTGGGTAAATGCACATAGCAGTGACATAAATCTAATTTTATTAAATCAGTCATATGTTTTGTCATGTACACTTTTTAACATGGGAGTAAAAATACTGAGTTTAAAGCACTTATAAGAAAACACCAAAACATTCCTGCTTATATATCTTGGATGCAGTAAATGTATTTTCTGCACAATTTGTATATTTCAGTGCCCATATTCAATTAAGATCTTAAACCATATGCTACACCACTGATATCAAAGTATTAGAAAACATTGAGGTTGGAAAATTAAACAGCAACACACCTCCTCAAGAACCTTGAAGAAAGTTAACAACAAACCAGAACACTGGTACATGTATACAGAGTGGGGGGAAATAGGGCCTGGCGGGGAGAAACATTAAACAAATACTAAACACGTTATTATGTAAAGTTCACTGTAAGGTTAAAAACAAACATACTTTTATCAGCTAATCTGTTTGTTACTAGCTCATATGGACAGGAACAAACAATAAAACAAGAACAGACCATTCTTTCAAACATAGCTAATCCCCATTTATCTAACTTTTGTAAAATATTGCCAAGTCGATATTTGAAAGTTCCAAAAATCACATTCCATATATCTATAGTTCTATATGTAAATAATACTTTTGTCATGCTTGTGTGAAATTAACCTTAACCCAGCTTCTGTGTATGCTCTTGTGGTCTAGTTGAAAAACACATTCTAAAGTAACAGTTACCATTCACCATACTAATTCCCTTTAAAATTCTGAACACTTCTGCCATGTCTTCTACAAACCCATATTTACTTAAACTGTAAAGATTCAACTTCCTTAATATTTTCTTGGTACTCCTACTCTGAAGCCCTGGAAGAATTCTAGCGGCTATTCATTCAAAGGTCTGTAGTGCGGTTATATGTTTTTTTCTATTATTAAGGCAAAAAGTGCACACCATATTCCAGATGAGGACTCTCAATGTAGAGTTTAAAAGTAACATTTCTTGATTTGCATTTGACACTTTTAGCTAAATAATCCAACATCCTTTTAGTCTTCTCAAACACATTTTAATCACTGACTGAATGCTGACAATAACAAGTCCATTATAACTCCTCACAAGTCTTTCTCACAAGGTGTACTTTTAAGATCCAGACTTGGTGTATTCATATTTAAAACTTTACATTTTATTTTATTTTTTTTTACAATTAAGCTATTTGCTCTCTATTCATAGACCCACAGAGTTCCTAAATTTCTTAATGCTTATCAATTTTAGGATGAATATGTCCTGTACTGTATACAATATACTTTTAAATCTGGCCTTCAACTGTTTCCATACGTGAACTTACCTTATTAAAAGTTAACAGTTTTAGTCTTTGTGTACACAATCTGATGAAACATAATGAAAGTTACAATATATGATCACTCGATTATAATACTGTGATTCCCTCCACCCTTTGAATTCTATTGTGATAATTACAGAATATTAAATCTAGGAGGATTCTCCTCTTGTTGGTATTTCATCATTTTACCGGGTAATATTTGGTTAAGTACAGTTAAACGTTATAATAATATCCTCCTCTAAACTTGAATTTTTGAGGTTATAAGAAAGATGCACACTGCACTGTTATTTGCTTTGGGAATCTACAATAATCTCAGTGTGCCTTACCTTTACCCATGATGTTTTCTTGAAAAATTCAAATATAGTCAATCATCCATCCATCCATTGTCCAACCCGCTGAATCCGAACACAGGGGTCTGCTGGAGCCAATCCCAGCCAACACAGGGCACAAGGCAGGGAACCAATCCTGGGCAGGGTGCCAACCCACCACAGGACACACACAAACACACCCACACACCAAGCGCACACTAGGGCCAATTTAGGATTGCCAATCCACCTAACCTGCATGTCTTTGGACTGTGGGAGGAAACCGGAGTGCCCGGAGGAAACCCATGCAGACACGGGGAGAACATGCAAACCCCACGCAGGGTGGACCCGGGAAGCGAACCCAGGTCTCCTAACTGCAAGGCAGCAGCGCTACCACTGCGCCACCGTGCCGCCCTATAGTCAATCAATTAATATTATTACAGTCGATCAATTAATATTAAACTCATCAAAATGTCTAGGATTTAGACACATTTCTGTTAACTCTATTAGTGTATTTATGTACCACTAAGTACAGTAAAAGTCTAACTCCCCTGTTTTATTTTCACACTAATTTTATTTTCCTTTCAGCTAGTAATTTCAAAGTTAACTTTTATATTTTTATTAATATTACTATATGCATGTTTAAACCTGGTCTGTCCTAAACTCCCTGACCATAATTTCCTAATTTAACCTACCTACTAACATGTGGATAGGTCGACAAATGGAGTAGGGGTTATTCTGAAGGAACAGTATGTCAATTGTGTTTTGGAGGTGAAAAGAGTGTCAGACAGGCAAATGATTATGAAGCTGGAAATTAGAGGTGTGATGATGAATGTTGTTAGTGCATATGCACCGCAAGTTGGGTGTGCAGTGGATGAGAAAGAAGATTTTTGGAGCGAGTTGGATGAAGTGATGGACAGTGTACCCAAGGGACAGAAAGTGGTGATTGGAGCGGATTTCAATGGACATGTTAGTGAAGGGAACAGAGGAGACTAGGAGGTGATGGGTTAATATGGTGTCAAGGAGAGGAATGAAGAAGGTCAGAGGATAGTGGATTTTGCCAAAAGGATGGACATGGCTGTGGTGAATACATATTTTAAGAAGAGGGAGGAACATAGGGTGATGTACAAGAGTGGAGGAAGATGCACACAGGTAGATTACACCCTATGCAGAAGAGTCAATCTGAAGGAGATTGAAGACTGCAAAGTGGTGGCAGGGGAAATTGTAGGTAAGCAGCAAAGGATGGTGGTCTGTAGGATGACGTTGGACATCAAGAAGAGGAAGAGAGTGAGGGCAGAGCCAAGGATCAAATGGTGGGAGTTGAAAAAGGAAGACTGCAAGGTTGAGTTTAGGGAGATGGTGAGACAGGCACTGGGTGGTAGTGAAGAATTACCAGACAGTTGGGAAACTACAGCAGATGTAGTAAGGGAGACAGCAAGAAGGGTGCTTGGCGTGACATTTGGACAGAGGAAGGAGGAAAAGGAAACCTGAAGGTGGAATGGGGAATTAAAGGAGAGTATACAGAGGAAGAGGATGGCAAAGAAGAAGTGGGATAGTCAGAGATATGCAGAAAGTAGACAATAGTACAAGAAAATAAAGCACAAGGTGAAGAGAGAGGTGGCGAAGGCTAAAGAAAAGGCATATGATGAGTTGTATGAGAGGTTGGACATTAAGAAGGGAGAAAAGGACCTGTACCGATTGGCTAGACAGTTTGACCGAGCTGGGAAAGATGTGCAGCTGGTTAGTGTGATAAAGGATAAAGATGGAAACATACTCACAAGCGAGGAGAGTGTGTTGAGCAGATGGAGAGTACTTTGAGAGGTTGATGAATGAAGAGAACGAGAGAGAGAGAGGTTGGATTATGTGGAGATAGTGAATCAGGAAGTGCAACGGATTAGTAAGGAGGAAGTAAGGACAGCTTTGAAGAGGATGAAAAATGGAAAGGCTGTTGGTCCAGTTGACATACCTATGGAAGCATGGAGGTGTTTAGGAGAGATGGCAGTGGAGTTTTTGACCAGATTGTTTAATGGAATCTTGGAAAGTGAGAGGATGCCTGAGGAGTGGAGAAGAAGTGTACTAGTGCCGATATTTAAGAATAAGGGGGATGCGCAGGACTGCAGTAACTACAGGGGAATAAAACTGATGAGCCACAGCATGAAGTTATGGGAAAGAGTAGTGGAAACTAGGTTAAGAAGTGAGGTGATGATTAGTGAGCAGCAGTATGGTTTCATGCCAAGAAAGAGCACCATAGATGTGATGTTTGCTCTGAGGGTGTTGATGGAGAAGTATAGAGAAGGCCAGAAGGAGTTGCATTGCGTCTTTGTGGACCTGGAGAAAGCATAAGAATGACAGGGTGCCTCGAGAGGAGTTGTGGTATTGTATGAGGAAGTTGTGGCAGAGAAGTATGTAAGAGTTGTATAGGATATGTACGAGGGAAATGTGACCGTGGTGAGGTCTGCGGTGGGAGTGACATATGCATTCAAGGTAAAGGTGGGATTACATCAGGGATCAGCTCTGAGCCCTTCCTTATTTGGAATGGTGATGGACAGGTTGACATACGAGTTTAGACAGGAGTTGCCGTGGACTATGATGTTTACTGATGACATTGTGATCTGTAGCGATAGTAGTGAGCAGATTGAGGAGACCCTGGAGAGGTGGAGATATGCTCTAGAGAGGAGAGGAATGAAGGTCAGTAGGAACAAGACAGATTACATGTGTGTAAATGAGAGGGAGGTCAGTGGAATGGTGAGGATGCAAGGAGTAGAGTTGGCGAAGATGGATGAGTTTAAATACTTGGGATCAACAGTACAGAGTAATGGGGTTGTGGAAGAGAGGTGAAAAAGAGAGTGCAGGTAGGGTGGAATGGTTGGAGAAGAGTGTCAGGAATGATTTGTGACAGACGGATATCAACAAGAGTGAAAGGGAAGGTCTACAGGATGGTAGTGAGACCAGCTATGTTATATGGGTTTGAGACAGTGGCACTGACCAGAAAGCAGGAGACAGAGCTGGAGGTAGCAGAGTTAAAGATGTTAAGATTTGCATTGGGTGTGACGAGGATGGACAGGATGAGAAATGAGTAGATTAGAGGGTCAGCTCAAGTTGGACGGTTGGGAGACAAAGTCAGAGAGGCGAGATTGCGCTGGTTTGGACATGTGCAGAGGAGAGATGCTGAGTATATTGGGAGAAGGATGCTAAGGATAGAGCTGCCAGTCAAGAGAGAAAGAGGAAGGCCTAAGCGAATGTTTATGGATGTGATGAGAGAGGACATGCAAGTGATGGGTGTAACAGAACAAGATACTGAGGACGGAAAGATATGGAAGAAGATGAACCGCTTTGGCGACCCCTAATGGGAGCAGCCGAAAGAAGAAGAAGTTATTAATTAGATCCTACCACATAAAAAGTTTTGAACAGATCCTCTGAGTGACAATTTGACTTTTTCCAGTTTCAGATAGTATAAGACATCAGTTACCCACTGACATAAAGGTGGTGGGTTGGGATTCTTCCATTTCAGGCAATTATGATTTGTTTGTCCTCCACTTTAAGCCCATCTGAGAGTACACAAAACACAGCTGTTAATGGGTTAGGAGTGATTGTGATGTCAATCTTGCCCTGGAAACATTTTGCACAGTTTTATATAAGATAAATGAGAAAAATTTAAGTTGAATAATTGAGTGCTTTGTGCAACTTGTTTAATGCTCATGAAAACAATTAGAGACAACCTTTACTTTGTGATATGGTGTATTTAAATGGAGGTGTCAAACTCAAGGCCTGTGGACTGCATCTCGCCCTTGGACCTTTTTTAAACAGCCCAGTTCAACTGTATTCAAAACATGCTTCATATGGCCCATGATGACCTTACTGCTGCCACCGTTGTACACAGTTCTTTTCTCTTTTCTGTTGCCTTCCCAATATACAGGTGCATCTCAGAAAATTAGAATATCATGAAAGAAGGCATTTGTTTCCATAATTTATTTCAAAAAAGTAAACCTTCATATATGCTATATTTCAAGCATTTTTTTTGTTTTAATGTTGATGATTATGGCAGATACCTCAAGAAAATCAGAAATCCAGAATCTCAACTTAGTAAAATATTACCCAAGATCAAACAAAAAGGGATTCACAATACAGAAATGTCCAACGTCTGAAAAGTATGTTCATCTATACTGTAAATACTTGGTTGGGGCAACTGTACCATGAATTACTGCATCAATGTGGCATGGCAAGGAGGCAATCAGCTTGTGGCACTGCTGAAATGTTATTGAAGCTCAGGTTGCTTTGATAGTGGCCTTCAGCTTGTCTGTATTTTTGGGTCAGGTGTATCTCATCTTCCTCTTCACAATACCCCTTAGATTCTCTATGGGATTCAGGTCTGATGAGTTGTTTGGCCAATCAAGCACAGTAACACCACGGTCAGCAAAGCATTTGGTAGTAGTCTTGGCACTATGGGTAGGTGCTAAGTCCTGCTGGAAAAGGAAACCAGCATCTCCATAAAACCTGTCAGGAGGTGGAAGCATGAAGTGCTCTAAAATCTGCTGGAAGATGGGTACGTTTACTTTGGACTTGATAAAAAACACTGTTGACCAACAGCAACAGATGGCAACAGATGGCATCTCAAATCATCACAGACTGCAGAACCTTCACACTGGAATTCAGACACCTTGGGTTCTGTGTCTCTCCTCTTTTCCTCCATACTCTAGGGCCTTGATTTCCAAATGAAATGCAAATTTTTGTTTCATCTGAATTAACCTCATAAGATGACTGGACTGTGGAACACTGAGCAACAGTCCAGTTCTTTTTTTCTTTAGCCCAGGTAACACACTTCTGGCACTCCTGTCTCTGGTTCAGGAGTGGCTTGATATTAGGAATGCAATAGTTGATGCCCCTTTTTTGAAGATGTCTGTGCGTGGTTTCTCCTCTTGCACTGACACAAGTTTCACTCCACTCCTTGTGAAGCTCTCCCAAGTTCTTGAATTGACTTTTCTTGACAATCCTCTCAAGGCTGCAATAATCCCAGTTGCTTATGCACCTTTTCCTACCACAACTTTCCCTTCCAGTTCATTTTCCATCAATATACTTTGATATAGCACTGTGCAAACAGCCAGCCTTTTCTGCAATGACCTTCTGTGGCTTACCCTCATGGTGGGGGTTGTCGATGACTGTTGACCAGAGAACGATCAAGTCAGCATTCTTCCCCATGATTGCGGTTGCATGTGCTGACCTATAGACTGAGAGATACAAGTTATTTACACTGTTTAACACTAGAATTACCAGAGTCTATGAAAAAACTCGTAGATCCGGCCCACCTTAAAACCGTTCTCACCTCTCTGTTGTCTTCTAAATGTGCCGATTAAGATGAGCAGCAAGTAGCCGGCTATTCCATCCCCCACCGTCACAGAACGTTCACTAAGTTTTCCCAGCTCATGCCTTGTTTGATTATCTGGGAGTGACTGAACTGCTGGAGTTTTAGAATGGAAATAATAGATCGTTATTTGGAATACACGCATTTCATGCGTGTTCCGTTTCTACAGTTATTCTGTGTAAACACATTGCTAAAACAGAAACTTTTTCATATTTTAGTAATAAATGTTACAAAATGTAGGCATAAACTATAGAATATGTGAAGCCTGAAGTCCAAACATCAAATAAACACTTTCACAAAAGGTTCGAGGCTGTTACAATACTTTCCGTGGCTTAACGCTAAAATTTCTGACTTGGAGCACAGCAACCCTGCCATGCTACAGAGGCGCGAGTTCGATTCCCAGCTTTGGAGAAAGTGTTTTTTTTTTTTTTCCTCAAACGGACATAAAATTTATAAATTGGTATGCACCGTAAATCGTTAAGTTTAAAATGTCAATCATGGTTATTTCTGTTGATTAATTCATGCTTTTTACTTAGAATCAGAACAGGAGCTTGTTCAGCTTATTCAGCTTCTGATCTGACTCAAACAGCGCCAGTATAACTTCACACCCAACCTGACGCTGTTCGTTTTCAAATAATATTGCATTACTTTGACGATGTTTTCTGATTGGTACTATTCGCGTCATAAAATGATTTCTTCAAAATGTCTCATATATTTGTCTCTTTCTTTTTTTAAAATGTGCGTTGTAGCACGCAGCAACTGGCCACCTGCATGTTCTTGCGCACACTGAATAAGACCGCGCTATATGCAATCATCAGATTCAAATGTTAACAGTTAACAGTTATATAGCAGGGAATGGAAATCAGCAATTCTTAGCATTGCACCACGCAAGCTGTCATATCAACCGCCTACTGTAACTTGCTTTCTTTTTTTTTCAGTTATAGTCTAAAAGTGCACTTGTTTTATTATACTTTTACATCAACATACTGTATGTTCCTGTGTTTGAGCTACATGGGCATGCTCAAAAAATACACGTGTAATGCCACGAAAAGTGCATGCAGACACTTCAGTTCACAAGCATTGGTACGACAATGCAGTCACAAGTACACTGCAGAGCTATAGCGCGTCTTTATGTGAAAACAGCAGTGTCAGATGGGGAGTGTCTGATGATTGCATATAGCGCTGAAGTTACTGCTCTTTACTATGCTTTCCTCTGCATGTCCTGGAGTACAAAAGAAACAGCATACAGCAACACGTGGGGACTGGCAATACTGGGGGAAAAAAAAACACGTGGTCGTATGTATCGTGATACACTGCAGAGCTATAGCGCGTCTTTATGTGAAAACAGCAGTGTCAGGTGGGGTAGGGAAGGATCCTGAATGCGACTGAGAGAATGAAAAGTGAATTAAAAAAAAAAACAAACAAAGCTAACCTTTGCAAATATCATAAATTACACCGGCTGTTACAGACTGAAATCAAATGTATCTTTTTATTCTAAAACAGTAAAAATAAGTACACTTCTCAAAAGGGAGTCATGCAGGAACGAACTCGTGACCTTCTGATTGCCAGGCAGCAACTGATACTGTTGCACCACAGCGGCAGTCGTAGTAAGTGAGTGTCAATGTCGTACACTAAGGTGGCTTTTTTTGGCGGCGGCTTTTTTTTTTGTACCTTTTGTGAAAGTGTTTCTTTGATATTTAGACTTCAGGCTTAATACATTATATAGTTTATGCCTACATTTTGTCATTTGTTACTAGAATATAAAAAACGTTTTTGTTTTAAAAATGTGTTTACACAGATTACTGTAGAAATGCAACACATATGAAATGCGTGTGTTCCAAATAACGATTTATTCTTTTTACTCTAAAACTCCACTTCACTCCCAGATAATCAATCAAGACATGAAGTTCGTGTACGTTCTAAGTCGGTGTCGGGGGCGGGTGGGGGAGGGAGGTGGTGGCAATGGAATAGCCAGCTGCTTGCAGCATGGCTTTATCAGTACATTTAGATGACAAAAGACGCTGTCGGAGAGGTGAGAACGGTTTTAAGAAGCGATTTAAGGTGGGCCGGATCTACGAGTTTTTTCGTAGGCTCTGGTAATTCTAGTGTTAAACATCAGTTTACTCAAACTAGAAATGAGATATTCAAATAATCTGAGGTACTGGATTTAAAATTTTCATGAACTATCTGTCATAATCATTAACATTAAATACATAAAAAGGCTTGAAATATTTCACTTTACGTGTAATGAATATAGCATATATGAAGGTTTACCTTTTTGAAATAAATTATGAAAACAAATGACTTTTTTCATGATATTCAAATTTTTTGAGTTGCACCTATATGAGTGATCCCGATTGAATCACTGATTTGATTGAAATGTAACCTGACCTGGTGGTCCCATTTGTTGTTCTTTAAGTTTGACTTACTCTTATATATGTCATTTGCTTTAATGTAACCAATCACAACTCAATCTACACCAGCTACGGGCAGAAACCTATCCACATAACCAGGAAGGTACTCTACCTGTGCAAAAGGAATGATATGACTAGTTTGTTGTTTCAGGTTCCCTCATTGTGTTGATTAAAAAAAATTAAAATTCTTTCATTTATGCTTATAAATATGACATAACTGGTCTAAATATTTACAAATATTGAAGACAAATGAAATCGTTTACATTATCTTTTTACATTTTGAATTACATCAGATTCCACTGTTAAAGATCATCCATCAGTGTTCATGTATTTACCAATATAACGATTAACTACTAACACTCAAACTGAATGTCAACAAGCCATGTACTATAATAATTTCAGTGACCTGGTAGACCTCGATATGATGGAAATGCAGTGCAGAAATGTGAAGTTTCTACCTACACTGTGCCTCAGGCTTGATATTACTAGTTTCTAGAGTTTTAATGATTTACGGCCAGTGACAAATGCAAATATGTCTTTAGGGGATAATCAATCAACTGCAGAACGTTGTCAATTACAGCAGAGGCAATACTACTGTACATGCAGATGAATCCAAGTTTTGTAATACAACCCTTTAATTTGTTGAACTGAAAACCTTCTACAATGGAACAGATACAAAACTACCATTTCTTGACAACAAATTGAAATAATTATCCTCAGACATTCATATTTGTATGTATCCTATATATACATATATATGAGGTGTATAGACACATTTAATAGACTGTATATATATTACACACACACATTTATGGTATCTATTGCTTGATCAGTCAAGGAGATTTATAACAGGGATCATCATCTTTAGGCCACAGCTCGGCCTTTTTTTGTTCTTTAATTTGTACTTGCACTACTGTCATGAGCAGACAGCATTTGGGTATGTAATTAGCATCACCACACTTAAACAAAACTACATCATTTTGGGAAGCATGTGCACAAAAGTGTAATGTGCCATGTAAATGTAGATTGTGTAGAATAAGATACAATCAGTGTTTGTGAGTTACCACCTAATTAGTGATGCACAAATACCTTTTGGTGGGCAGTGGCTCAAAACTGGAGAAGGTTCAGTTTCTAGGGCAAAGTTTATTACACTAACTTAGAGTGTATTTTATTTTTAATTCTAAAAAATAATTTGGAAGCAACATCAGGGCATTGTAATATTCCCAAGCAAAAGTCTGCATGCGCATAAATTGGAAGCCTAGTCTTAAAATCTCTGATCTAAATGATGATACTGGCAAATTTAAAAGACAAAGCCAAAACTGGTAATTCTGTTTCCCCCTCAGAGGAGTAGAGGAGTGCAAATAGCTTGGGCAGCCTACATCCATCCATCCATTTTCCAACCCGCTGAATCCGAACACAGGGCAGCCTACAAGTGCCCCATAATATACCATAATATAACCATAGCCTTCATTGCATGTGTGAAAGAAAAAAATACATGCTTAATATTTTAACTCACAGAAATAATGATTTATTTGTAATTTTACATGCAGAATTTCATACACTTGGACAGAACTTTAGTATAATGCCTGGGTGCCTGAAGGCCCTGTTGGATTATCAGCTGTTTTTATATGTTTTTCTCTACCCCTGCCCACAATCTCCAAATACCACAATGGCGTGTACCTATCAAAGTCGGATGACATGTAAAACACACAAAAAAATTGAAAAAAAGAACATCTAGAAGATCTAAAATTGACAGATTTTCATAACAAAAAATGTTACCTAAAAAATGAGGGAATATAATTTGTTGAAAGAAAAACTTGGTGGGGACCAGTGTTATCTACTTTTGCGTGTATTTATTACAGATTATTTCGTTAATGGTTTATTAAGTATGATATTTTTCTGTTGTTTAGCAGATAAATAAGCATTTTAAGATGAAACAGATGTGTTTCAGCAGTGGAGCCAGGC
Organism: Erpetoichthys calabaricus; assembly: GCF_900747795.2. Classification (NCBI taxonomy): domain Eukaryota; kingdom Metazoa; phylum Chordata; class Cladistia; order Polypteriformes; family Polypteridae; genus Erpetoichthys; species Erpetoichthys calabaricus. The sequence continues at coordinate 154,143,101 of NC_041402.2, read as the reverse complement.
ACTTTGCACAGTAAATAAATTTTTATGGTAATGTTCATAAAGCAGTGTTACAAGTAGATGATTCAGAGCAGTAGGGCTAGTATGTGTCATAGTAAACAGCATTTTATAAAGTTATCATTGCATCTTAGACAGGGACTGTAAACCACAGTAATTCAAAATAAGCTGGCAAAATAAGTTATAGTTCAAATCAAGTCCGTTTATTGAATGAATGTGTGCAAGGCAGAATCAGATGTCTGCTGGGCCTAATAAATGAAACCTGCTAGATAGTAGATAAAGTAGAAAAGAATGCACAAGTACTAGGGACAACAGTTACAAATGAGAACTCAAGCAGTCTAAGAAGCACAGTGAATTAATACACTAGAGGAGACAGATGCAGCAACAGGAAAGGAGATGTAAGGAAAGACAAGGAAACAAATGTACCTTCAGTTTATATTTGAAAAGAGAGTGGAGTGAGGCTTTTAAAAGCCTAATTGGATGATAGTTTCAGAGTGTGGCAAAAAGCTCTTAGGAAGGCATTCCTTTTGTTTTACAGGCTCACAACGGTGAGTGTCAGAGGTCTGCAGCTAGCACTGTCAGAAATGAGAGTGCACAGAATACAAGTATTGTCCAGTCAGTGACAGAAAGCCAATTTACTGCTTTCCTTTTATGAATCATTTTTTTCTGATATCTAATTAACACAATATTGCCAATTTTCACTTTAAGTGCATACAATGAATCTTTGAATCTTTTATTTAATCGTAAAAACATACTATTAAAATGATTTTACATTTCTTAATAATAAGGCTCTGCATCCCACCATCCACATCTGTTGTGAGAATGAATATATGTACATTTTTATTCTGCCTATTTATTCTCATAAAAGCTGCCAGTTAGAGATTTTTAATGCATGCACCATTTTTTATGGACAAGCCTTTTATTTTGTTTAGATAAAGCTCTTTATATACAGCCATGGTTCACTTTGACTTCTCTCAACAGGACTTTGGAAGCAATGAGAAAATGACTAGAGAGGTATTTAAGAGCTCCTCATGTCTTGCAGCCTGTTTTATTATTTCTCAAAAAACATGAGAGCCAAGGGGTCGTCAGAAGACTGTAGAGGTTACACCAAAGAAGAGTCCAAAGTAAATCCCTCTTGGTGGAGAATTGGTAAAGATGGATTCAAGAGAAGGCTAGACAGTTCATTAGTCAAACTTCAAGCAGACAAAAGCGCTGCACAAGAGGCTGCTCCAGGTAGAAGACTAAAGAGTTGAGGCTGTGTCAGGGATGTGAATTTTTAAGAGGTAGCCTGCAAACATTTTAAATATATACTTACAACATGGAGGGTTTAAATCCTCTAATTCCGTGAGGTCCCAATAATGGTCACTGTATATGTTTTACTGTGGTGGGGTGTTGGTAGTAATACATTTTATACAAAGCACACTATGCCTAAATTTTATAGCTGTAAGGAAGAATAAAAGTTTAAATTGTAATCTGGAGCTAGAACTGGGTCCCAATCTGTAGTTTCTTTCTCTTGTATAATACGCCATACTATCCTTAGGAAAAGTCAGGTTATGTTTTAAAATGCCTTACAATATTTTATATACTGTATATGGAGTAGTAGAGAGTACTATGATGGAGCATGTGCAGCCATATAGATTACAGCCCCTCTTCTTCTCTTTGCTTTGCAATGTTGTTCTTAGAAAAGGTAACTTTGCATTCGTAACAATCACCAGTTTCCCTGTTTTGTCCTCTTGACTGTAATATAGATATTTTGTCTGGTGCGTGTCTTATTTGTTTGGAATATAATTTTTGCCAAATTGAAATAAACAAAATTGCAATTATGAAATAAACAATCAAATGAAAAAGTCCTGTGATACTATATATATATATATATATATATATATATATATATATATATATATATATATATATATATATATTTGCAGCTGGAGATCCACAAAGGGAGAAAAAATTAATCACGTATTATAAAGTAGTTTTTATTCAGCTCAGGAATAAAAACTACTTTATAATAAGTGATTCATTTTTTCTGCCTTTGTGGATCTCCAGCTGCAAATATGCAAACTGTACCACAGACCTTCTCTTCCATATATATATATATATATATATATATATATATATATATATATATATATATATTCATGGCATGCCATGAATGTAATTACCCCGATCTACATGCTGTCAAATGAACGAACCACACGCCGTAGCGCAGCGTTAGGGGCTTTGCCGCTGACGCTCGAGGTTCGATTTCCGAGAGGGGATGCAGTGAATGTGTACGCCTGATGAGCCCAGAATTAGGGCGAAACACGTGTTGCGTACTCTTTGCATTATTTGACAGTAAAACTATATATATATATATATATATATATATATATATATATATATATACAGTATATACTGTAAGTGAGTCATTAAACTGTAAAAAAACAAATAATTTAATCAAAGTCACTTAATTATTATAAAATATAATAATGTCATTTTATTTTGGTTAAAAATGTTCTTGCCTTATATTTAATTATTGCAGGTTTTATTGCAAAGACTCTTTTTATTTAACAATGGAAGGCTTACAAACAGCAGATTTGCAAATGCATCTTCTCATGATGGTGTTGTCATTTGTCAGTCAAAACAAAGAACAACAGGCTGACCCTGTTTCTATTGGTTAATCATTTGCTATCAGTTACTTTGTTAAACTATCACTCTCTACATACTAGGGTGTTGTACCGTGTTAGCCATTATGAATGCAGAGAAAAGCCAAGCAAAATGACACCTTTTATTGGCTAACAAAAAGATTACAATACAGTATGCAAGCTTTCGAGGCAACTCAGGCCCCTACTTCAGGCAAGATGTAATACAGAAACTGGAGTTCCCTGTGTTTATATACACACTCTAGGACAAGAAACAACATTGGTAAATCTTTAAATGAGAAATCTTAAATGTAAAAAATTAATAGATTCATTCAGGCTTGGGTTAATTTAACAAGAGAGAGAAGAACAATGTATGGTCAAGATCTTTGGATAAGATAACTGTCCAACAAAGTCTTTTGAAGTTTGTAATGAGTTTTTCAAAACAATGTGGATCTGTAGACAGGTTGTCTGTCATTCTGAGAGAAGTAAACAATCCTCATATTGGGCCATAAAACTCTTGTCTTTATTCAAGCCATGTTGTAATGTATTCAATTTTAGCATAAGTTTAACTTCCCATTCTTTTCTCTCTTGCTGTGTTTTGAAGTTGCCTATAAGCACTGTGACTTTAAAGTCCTTCTCACAGTGTCCATGGCTGTTGAAGTGGGCCGCTACAGGAACATCTGTGTTGCCATGTTTAATGTGAAACCTGTGTAAGTTCATTCTCTGGTGGAGTGTTTGTCCAGTTTCTCCAACATAGAGTGCAGTGTCAGGACATTTCATGCAGAGAATTAGGTAGACTACATTAGATGATCTGCAGGAAAATGATCCCTTTATGTGATGTTCAAGTCGGCAGTGTGGTATACGGTCTGTATCATAAATGTGGGCACATGTTTTGCATCTTTTCTGTAGGCATGGAGATGTGCCATTTTCTGTTGTTTCACTTAGGGAGCTTCGGACAATTGGTTGCTGAAGTTTGGTGGTTGTCTGTATGCCAGGAGGGGAGGTTCAGGAAATACATTTTTCAGTGTTTGGTCTTTGTTTAGTATTGGCTGAAGTTCTTTTATAATTTTTCGAAGTGTTTCAAGATGTGGGTTGTAGGTAACAACAAGGGGGATGCGGTTCTTGTTGTTTTTGTTTTTACATTCCAGAAGGTTGTTTCTGGGTATGGCAGTAGCTCTTCTTATTTGAGTGTCTGTTGTTTTGGGGGTGTAACCTTGTCTGATGAAATCTTGTCTGAGCTCCTGCAGTTGTTTATCCCGGTCTGTCGGGTCTGAGCAAATACGATTGTACTGTATTGCTTGGCTGAAAATAATGGAGCGCCTTATATGCTTGGGGTGGAAGTTACCACTTTTCAGGTAGGTCCGTCTGTCTGTCGGTATGTGAAAAACAGAAGTTACAAGGGTGTTGTCTTTCAGTTGAACGGTGGTGTCAAGGAAGCTGACTTCTGTTTTTGAGTATTATTCAGCTTCAGCTTTATGTTGGGGTGTAAAGAATTATATTCATTATGAAAATGGAGGAGGTCCTTCTCACTGGCAGTCCAGATTATGAAAATGTCATTTATGTAACGGAGATACAACATTGGCATTACGATGCATATTGACATGAAATCTTCCTCCAATTTTGCCATAAATAGGTTTGTTTCTTTTCCTAGAGTGTGTATATAAACACAGGGAACTCCAGTTTCTGTATTACATCTTGCCTGAAGAAGGAGCCTGAGTTGCCTCGAAAGCTTGCATATTGTAATCTTTTTAGTTAGCCAATAAAAGGTGTCATTTTGCTTGGCTTTTCTCTCTACATATATATTTTGTCTGCAAAACTAGACATTTCTACTTTGAATGCAAGAAAAGATCTTTGGTAGCCTACCATTAAAAATAATCAACTGGAAATGATTAACCAGTAGATGACACCAACTTGAATAGATGAAAATGCAGGCCCAAACTATATGTAGTCCCGAGTGCAAGTAAACTCAAAAGGCCTCTAGACAAACTCACCCAAAACCCCATAGGCATAAGCGCTTGCAGGGAGTAATAGGAAATATTATACGTAATAGTATACTAAACTTGATACTTGTAATGCGACTACAGTGGTTATATAGAAATGGAACACCTCTGCTTACTTTACAAATGGATTAATTGTGCTTCCATCACAGAAAACTGAACAATGATGTCACTGAAATACACCTGCCTTGCAATGCTGTTCTTGATCAACAACAAAGCTACAGCTGACAGTCTTTCTTACAACATAGTGGACTATACGCTTTTATTAATTTCAGGTTGCTAAAGGAGTGTTTGGCACTGGCAACAAAAGTTGGAACTGTTATCTTTGTATTTGGAAATGCATATCTTAAATCTTTGTGGACCAAATATTACATATTTCAAAAGGAATGATGACATCATTGGGAAGTACATGAGACAGAAACTTTAATTCATTTGCCAAGCTTGTTGTAGGCTTGAGCTGTATTATCTCCACTATTTTTTAGGTATAATAAAACACCAATTCGCACAAAAAAAGAAAAACATTCTACTGTCTCACTTATGGCAGTCCAGTAGACAATTTAAAAAGACCACTTTAAACTTCGCCTCTCCTCTCATCATGTACAATGCTCTATGAAGGTGGGCAAAATATCAATTTTTCAGGTGAATTGTACTCCCTTCTCAGTTCTGAAAACCTATTTGTTGATCTGGCAGGACATTCAACAGCTAAATTCCAGTAGGGACCGCAGGGCACACATAATGCTCACTCATTCACCAGCTTCAATCTGGCTTGAAGCCCTCAATTTATGCATCTCATGTTTGCCCCTCAGTCATAACATTGTTCCCTACAGTCTTTGATTCTAATGTCATATTTGTTCAGTCATTCAAGCACTAATTTAGTGAGTGATTTACTAGTTGTATCTTCCAAATCAACAAAAATCGAGGAATTATCTCATGTACTTTAACTCTTTCATCCGTTGTCACATATCTCAACACCAGTAACAACTTATCTTTATGTGAAATATCTGGTGTGCGGTACATCATTATACTGTAATATCGAGCTTTTCATATTTTTGGTCTAATATTCTAGGAGAGCATCACCTAAGAGTCCAATCAACTGATTCTAACTGTGTTTGCTAAGACAGTAAGTTCTGATGGCATAATTTAAATGTTGAGCAAACAGTGTGTCACACTTTGTAAATAATTCCAATAATTTCCAAAAAATTGCCATTGTTCACTTGATACAATTGATCAACATGGAGCAAAAATCTGTGTGATTCTGCAAGAAAAAGAACACAATCCAAAATTTTGCACAGTACAGCATGCCAGTGTTGCCTCTCATTTTCCAGTTCAGTCTGGGCATGGTGTTCAATGGAACTGTTAATTAGAAGGGCAAATTTTTCCATTGTTAATGAGATCAATAATGTTTGTGTTGAGATAGTCTTTGGGACAACTTGATCCAATCAGAAAAACTCTGAGTAAAAATACCCCTTTCAGCCCAAAATAACTTGCAACAAAAACAAAAATGGCATCTTTAGACATGGAATAGACTAACCATGGTCTAGGCACAGTGTAAAAGCTCACCTTGCAAAAACAATTAGTTCATGTGAAACAACATACATCAGTTTTCAGTAATTTTAAATCTTTGATTTGTAAAGGTTTGCTTTTTACTGTAATAGCTCTGATGATGTTAACTTTTAGATCTGGCCAAAGTACAAGGTAAAAAAAAAATCATTCACTTCAGAATTATACCTTCTACTTTGCACTGAATACTCATTTTTCTTGACTTCGAGCTCTGTTGCCTCCTCAGAGTGGATGACGTGATAAGCTGGTTCGGTGGATGTACTAGCTACATGGTTGCTACACCAGGAATCATCTTCTGTCAACGGATTTTGGCAGTCAATGGTATGTGCTTCTTCTACATGAGAAACCTTGATCAGGAGCCATACACTCTTTTATCATTTTCCAGCTCCTTTTTTGTGTTTTCCAAATTAATAAACATAGTTGCAAGCCAGCAGACTAGGGTACCAAATCGATACAGCGATAAAACGTCTTTCATATCTCAGTGACTTGAAAGTTGGGCCAAACTCCATTTAGCCTGTGCAGAGCGGAGGAAAACCAGAGCTGTCTTTCTCCTTTGGCAAATGGTGACATTGAAACATTTCAAGATATCTGAAAGATGACTTCCTTGTAAAGGGTTTACCAGATATTGCTGGTAAGCGCAACCACAAAGAATAAACTGCCTCCAGTCATCATGAAAAAATAAACTATGGCATCAGAAATCATTCCAGGTTGTCTTGATTTTGCTATTGTATTCGGCGTGGAAGTTGAAAGAGACATTGAATTGTGTCCCCAATTTCTCAGTGCACTGACTTTGAAAACTCCTTACTGAAGATGTTCAAATATGTGAGGGGGATGCTGGAAATTTTAGAAAATTATCAACCAAAAATGATCAACGCTCACTTGGATTGCCATATTTCCCCAAGATTTAGATATTGTTTTCTTAAAATACTATATTTTCACATATAAATAAAGTTAGAGTTTCCAAACCTAGTTACTGGATGTGGGTCTGAATAAGAAAATGCCTGGCAATTTTAATTATGTAACTATAAAAGAAATGGGAAGTCGATGATTTAGAAATGGAGCTCACCATAAACCTAACAGTGGTCACTCTAGCACTGTTCCTATTATCTCTTTTAAGTGCTCTTTTGTTAGTATGTCATGTTTTTTTAACTTTTCCTGCTTTTTAGATTTTAATTCTTACCTTTGCCTATGTTTTGCTTACCAGCCAAAGCTTTGGCATGCTACCTGGTTACCAATCTTCCCATTGCATTAAGAACACTTTAAATATTCTTTTTATTTACCTGGTTCTATGGGTCTCCTTTTTGACTTTTTTCTGTGTTGTCCATTTGAATGTCATTCTCCAGCCTCAATGCCCAGTTTCTGTGTGGAGGATGAAACAGAGTGAACAAGTCACTCAAAGCAAACAGTTGTGATGGAATGCTGGAACCTCAGACTGTACTCTTCCTTTTAAATTCTTGTGACTGTTCTATGGTCCACGCAACAGAATGAGAAGGAAGGAGCCATGGATGGGGTATTAAGCTATGTCTAATACCTGTTGGCCTTTTATTTATGTATTTATTTATTTTTTCTACATTCATTTATAGTGCTTTCATACATATTCAAGAACTGGCTTTTCTGGAGAAGTCAAGGTTTTTTACATGCCTAAAACAAGCTCTGCATTTTTTAAACCCCATATTATTCACATATATAACAAATACACAGTATTCAATAATTTTTAAAAAAGCTTTGTGTGTAGTACTTGACATATGATTTTTACCAGATTTTGAAAGGGACTAATTAGATACAGTATGTGACAACAAAAAGAGTATTTTCACCCTCACATTTTTTACAGTACAGAAGAGACACTTTAGGATTGCATATTACTTCTACTCCATTTCATTAACAGCACACCATGTACAACTAACAGTATGCTTTGATAATTTAATTTTGTTAACTAATTTACAGTGTATGTAAAATACATAAAAATAATGAATTGGGACAAAACAATACAAAACAAATTGCGTGACTTTGAGCTTTTATTCAGCACTACCATTTGCTAGAAACTGTTATTCTTTCAGAGAATTAATAAATAACAGAAATACTCTGGTCCATGCTTTAGATTAAATTCAGATAAATAGGGATAAACAAGATAAACTAACCCTGCAGAAGGAATAACAAATGTACATTGGATTTCTTTTTATGTGTGCCTCCAGTATTAAAGTCTTTAATGTTAATAACAAATTTGTAGGTACTTAAGAATCTGCAGCACCCTAGGCTTATCATATTAGAACCAGACTTTCCTACACTTTTTACATTAGCCGACAGCTCAGGATATCTATTTACCAGATGTGTTTATATTAACATGTTCATATTTGCTTTGAGAAAAATTGTTTGTTTGCTTTGATAAGAAAATAGCTTCTATGTAACAGGCAAGCAATGAAGTAGACAGCTAGTGTGGTCTGGAATCCTGATGTCATAATAAACTTATCTAAAGCAAATGGATAAAATTGAATTAGTGTAATTTTGCTGTTTGATACTCACAGAGATCGACTAAGTAGACAATATAAAGCAATCAAATTATCAGGAATATGTTCATAGATCACTAAATAATCACTGGCTCCTATCAGTATAACACAGTATTACACTAAGAGAAAAATTCTTTTTGTTGAATTCTTTGGATATCTTTGCCAATATCTGTTTTAAGCTCTCATCTTATACAATGTTAACATCATTTCACTAGTCTATGGCAGGTTTTGCAACATATCATATTTTCAACTCATTTCATCCATTTCAGGGTTATGAACTGCCAGAGCCTTTTCCAGCATTGGACATGGTGCGAGCTATATAGCATGGCCCAGTCACAAATGTACTTCCACCAAAACAGAAGCCATTTCTGGATATGTCAATAAACTTTGCATGAAAGTCATTGGAACTGTTATGACTTGGAAGGAAAACAAGAGTAACTGAAGGAAAACCCAAGCAGGACTGGAACCGAGTAGGTTAAATATGTGCGGCAGTAGTACAAACTAAGTTTTAAGCAGGATGCATAGAGGTTTCATATTTTAACAATGTATTTAACTTGTAAATAAAATTAAATATACAATAATTTATAAAGCACCAATATTTATTTCAATAAATATCATTAACACCGTGCTTCCCAAAACCCATACATCCAGGAAGATATTTTTCTTGAGGTTAGTAGTTACCCGAAAAATGAATGGAATACCACATCATCACACACAATCATAGGAGAGTCCCAAATCCAGTACCTCACTTCTTGTGATGATCTCGAATGGAAAAAGAAGGATTTTACTATCCATCATTCTCTTCTTACATTGTCAAGCAGTGGGATTACAAAAGAAATGGTGATTTCTTGGATTAGAAAAAAAGATAGCCATAAGAGTATTGTATTTTCCCTCTGTGTGTTTTCATGATTATTTCTAGTACAGTTATTGTACTATAATGCTCTGTTTGAACAGAATGATTTTGCTTTTTCTTGGTTTTATAGAGACAAATACTGTATAAAAATAGCCAAAGGAAAGCATGTTAGGAAGTAACTATTAAAATGATGAGCAGTTTGATGCCAAGAAAATTCTCAAAATCCTTGAATGCTTACCACAAGATTTCCCTACCACCACTAGCTGATCTGCAGAACTGTTTGTCATTGATGGTGTTTCTGATTTATGGATAAGCAAAAATGCCATCCTTAATCTCGACTGCAAATATTCATGGGAACATCTGTCTAAAATATCTAACACTAGAATCCCTGAAGCCTACGAAAAAACTTGTAATCCCAAGCCACCTTAAATTCTTTCGCACCTCTCCATTAGCGTCTTTTGTTTTATAAATGTGTCAATCAGCACAGTAGCAAGCAGCCTGCTACCCCATCCCCCCACTGCTGTAGTTCAACTTGGGCAAAAAGTTCTCTCAGTTCAAGTCTGTTTATCTCGGTGTGAGGTGCCTAGAATTGTATAACATAAATCATATATTGTGTTTTGGAGCTCATGTGTTCCATGTCTACAATGATCTATGTAAATGTAGGATGACAGGAAATTCAAGGCAATAAATGTTGAACACATACCTAAAACAAAAACTTTTTTCATGTTATAGTACTAATGACAACATTTTGACATGAAGTGTATAATGTGTGAAGACTGAAGTCGAAATATCAAATAAACACTTTCACAAAAGGTACAAATATAACAAAACAAGTGTGCTTTTATCTATACTAATAAAAGGCAAAGCCCTCAATGACTCACTCATCACTAATTCTCCAACTTCCCGTGTAGGTAGAAGGCTGAAATTTGGCAGGCTCATTCCTTACAGCTTACTTACAAAAGTTAAGCAGGTTTCATTTCGAAATTCTATGCGTAACGGTCATAATGGTCAACAACGTCCGCCATGTTAAATTTTCGTATTTATGGCCCCATCTTTGGTAGGCGGTTTCCCTGCGCTAACTGAAACTGATGTACGTACTTCTTTCGGAAGCTGTGAGAAAACAGTAAAAAGGAGGCGTGTCAGACATCGTCGTACATTTTCTGGTGCAGCTAGACGGAAACAACTTCGAGACGTTGCCGCCAAATACTCGCAGAAAAATCCACAAGTTCATAGACATGCTGTCGCTAAATACTCGCAGGCAAATCCACAAGTTCATAGAGATGCTGTTGCTAAATACTCGCAGGAAAATCCACAAGTTAATAGAGCTTCTGTTTCTAGGTACGATCCCAATAATGAAAAGCGGCTCATATAAAAACAACAAAACAGGACACATTGGATTCATGGATGTTGACTGTGAGTATTGTCAAGCTCATAGGTGGAAACGCAAGTCTCCTGGTTTGTGCTGTAATGGTGGTAAAGTCTCTCTCACTCCTTTACATAAGCTTCCTGACCTTCTTGAGGGCCTGTTAAATGGCAAACATCCTTAAAGTGAGCATTTCTTGAATAACAGTTGAATGTACAACAGCGCATTTCAAATGACGTCATTTGGTGCTATGCCTTCATTTAAAGTTCAGGGACAAGTGTATCACTTGATTGGCAGTCTTTTACCTATGCCGACTGAGGAACACAAATTTTTGCAACTTTATTTCATCTGGGATGATGAAAAGGAAGCACAAATGCCGGTGCACTAATAGGCCATCCGTCGTTCCGGTCTCTTCATTCCCTTCCTTTCTTCGCCACGGTATTCATGTCTCCCTGCTGATAACTGCAGCCTTTTTATTTAATCCAAGGCTTCTCCGCTGTTTTATTGTTTGTTTATTATGATTATAGTTATTGTGTAGGTATTTTAGACTTAGTTTACATTGTTCAGGTATGCATTTCCTTTTTCGTTCCAACCGTACCCTCATTAACATGTCTATAAAGGTGATCACCATCGATCAAACAACTGCCACTTACCGAGTGGTTTCCATGCCCAGAGATGGCACCTGACTTTTCCATTCTCTGTGTTACATATTGTACAGCCATATCAGGCTCACTCTTGATATCCGGAGGAACATTGTGTCTTATGTATTGAATGACTGGGACAGGTTCAAGGTGTGGACTGATGACGGTACAGGAGATAATTATACTACACAGGAGCACTATAAGAGTGAAATGCTTAAGCCCTTCACCTATGGTTCTGCATGTGAGTTGATGGCTGCTGCTGAATTGTTCGGTTGTCGCTTTCAAGTGTACCGAAATGACCAAATATTTTACAACTTTGGACAACCGCCAGTGCCTCTTAAACATCTTAGATTCACAGGTGACGATTTGAGTAGTGCTCACTTTGATGTTTATGAATGCTTAAACTCTCAAAAGCTGGATGCGAAGTTATCAATGAAACCCATTTCAATTCAAACGCCTCCAATTTGCAGTAAGGCTCTGCTTCGCAATGACAATTAATAAGTCTCAGGGACAGACCCTACAAAAGGTTGGCATTGATTTGAGGCAAGATTGCTTTTCACATGGCCAACTATATGTTGCATGCTCAAGAGTAAGCTTAGCGCACAGCTTGGTCATATTACAACCGGAGGGCCGAACTGACAACGTGGTATAGAAAGAGATCCTTAACAATAATTATTGGTATATTTTCCCTCAGTTTAAAAAGGTTTACTTTTCTTCATAATAAAAATTTTAAGGCAGTACTTCGCCGCTGCGAAGCACGGGTATTTTGCTACTTCAAGAATATAATGGGAGAAAAAGAAATTGGATTAGGGTACAACACTGACATAACAAGAGGTTGCTGGTTCACTGTATGAAGATAAGTAAATACATATAGGTTTTTATATAAGCAGTGTCAGATTGGGGGGAGTGTAAACGTGACTGAGAGAACAAAACTGATTTTAAAAAAAAGCTAATCTTTACAAGTACCATAAAGTTAGACCGGCTGTTACAGACTCAAATCAAATGTGTTTTTATTCTATAATAATGACAATAAGAGCAGCTCACTAATCAAAACAGTAAATCTAGGAAGCGCCCAGAATCGAACCAGCAATCTCGATTATGAGTTAGCATTTCTTACCTCTGTACCACCCATGCAGTCGTGTCAGCATTTTATCCTAACCTAATTTCTTTTTCCTCAGTTATATTCTTTAATAAAAGCAAACTTGTTTTGTTCTACGTTTACCTTTTGTGAAAGTTGTTTTGATATTTGGACTAAAGTCTTCACACATTATACACTTTATGTCAAAATTTTGTCATTAGTATTATAACATAAAAAACGTTTCTGTTTTAGCTATTTGTTCAACATTTCTTGCCTCGCATTTCCTGTCATCCTACATTTACCCAGATCGTTGTAGACATGGAACACACATGAAATGCATGTTTTCCAAATAACAATATATTATTTACCCTCTACAACTCCAGGCACCTCACACCCAGATAAACAGACTTGAGACGGGAGAATGAGTTTTACCTGAGTTGAGCTGGGTCGGTGGAGGGGATGGGATAGTAGGCTACTTGTGCTGCTTTACATATTTTCCAAACAAAAGATGCTAATGGAGAAGTGCAAAGGAATTTAAGGTGGCACGGGATTACGAGTTTTTTTCGTAGGCTTCAGGGATTCTAGTGCTAAACCTTCCTTGTTCATTGCTTTCACAAACTTTTTTGTCAGTCCAAGTCTTATATGAAGAAGAGTCAGGCAAGAGGTATCTTAATTGGGTCAACAAATGGTTTATGTGCCACAGTTGCTGTCCTTGGACCAAATGCTTACATGACAGCCAGTTCCTTTAACTGCAATGAGACTCTTTACCACAGCTGTCTCATTCGTAAATGAAACAACAGTACTCCAACAGTATATCCAGGCTGCATTCCTATGAGCTGTGTCATTAATTTTGAGTAATCACAGATGTTTCAATTGTTGTTGTACGGTATATGTATTATTGTAATTTGAATGAAAATCACAAAAAAATGGATGAATGCAGTAAGAAGCTACATGATAGAAACATTTAAAGTTGATGTTTGTGATCAGCTGGTCAAAATCCATAAGATAAATGTAAAAGTGTTCTGGAACAAAATGTTGTTTGTCTGATATTATCTGACTGTTTTTTAAACATATGTATAAATTGTTAATTCAAAGTACAATTTAAAGCACACAGTTCATTGTGTGTTTGGAGTAAATAGATTCATTTATAGGCCATAATGTTAAGAAAGCTGTCAGGATATTTTTATTCATATTTGTCATATCCCTCTTATGTCTTTTGATGATCGATATGCACTTTCCGTAACTGATGCCCAAGTGAGGAGACAACTGAGAAAGCTACACACAAGGAAAGCCTCATACCAGATGAAGCTAATTCACGTGTACTTAAGGTATATGCTGAGCAACTTTATGGTAGGGGCGGCACGGTGGCGCAGTGGTAGCACTGATGCCTCGCAGTTAGGAGACCCGGGTTCGCTTCCTGGGTCCTCCCTGCGTGGAGTTTGCATGTTCTCCCCGTGTCTGCGTGGGTTTCCTCCGGGCGCTCCAGTTTCCTCCCACAGTCCAAAAACATGCAGGTTAGGTGGATTGGCGATTCTAAATTGGCCCTAGTGTGTGCTTGGTGTGTGGGTGTTTATGTGAGTCCTGCGGTGGGTTGGCACCCTGCACGGGATTTGTTCCTGCCTTGTGCCCTGTGTTGGCTGGGATTGGCTCCAGCAGACCCCCGTGACCCTGTGTTCGGATTCAGCGGGTTGGAAAATGGAAAAAAAAAAACTTTATGGTATCCTCTGCTACTTGTTCAGTGTGTCTCTATAAAGTGAGGCTGCTGTAGACCACTTTGACCCGCTGCAGTGATATCAAGACCACTATTGGCACATAAGAAGAGTGAGTTTAAAGTTAGGACAAGAATTACTGGTCAGCACTCTACTCCTGGGAGGAAAGAAGGTCATAGCCTGGAGCGAGGTACAGGAAGTGTGTGCATCTATAGTGTATCTACTACAAAAACTTCTCATTAGTCACCAAACTGTGTGCACTAAGCACCAGCATCTGAAAGTGAGAAACACTTAACTCATTCTCTATATGCTGAAAGAGCTCCTCTTTGAGGCATGCATTCAATTCCTGGATTTTGGCTGGCAGACTGCCCAACCAGACCTCTACTCATGTAGACATAATGGATAAATAGTCTAGAAAAAAATTACACCCCTGCACTTAACTGCAATTAATCCTATTAACAAACAAAAGAACAATTAATTAATTAATTACAACATTTTTAATTGTGTAATTAATTAAACAACCCAAATCAAGTGAAGCAAATACATGCAAGAAGGAAAAGTCGCACTAATTTCACATTTCAAACCTCACTAAGTAACACTCAAATTTACCTGTTCTTTTTTAAATTAAATTTTAACAATTAATGCTAGAGTATTTCTTGGCCCCTGGGCAATATGGCAAGAAGAATTAAAATCTAATATATCAACAAGAGTTCTAATTGTCACCGAATTACAATATGTTTGTTGTGGAACACTCATAATTTTTTATTGTTGCAGAGTCAACATATTAAGATTATCATTGCTTATGTCTCCAAACGTTGGCCATTCATTAAGACCCTATGATTGGTCTTACTTGTGACAGTCTTTTTTTTTTTTTTTTGTTTCACTGAGAGGCTGGTGAACACAGCAAAAAAACACATTATTTTCATACTCTTTGCCTAGACGGAATGTTCAGTTAGTCCTCAGACACCAACAGTATGTAAGTCCTATGAATTTCAAGAACCCATCAGTCCTCTGGTTTTTGTTCTTTGCCTGTTCTTTTCTGTGTGGTCAGCCATCTTTTAACCAATTGATGGCTCCCCATTCTTATTAATTGGTGTAGTTTGCCCCTTTGTGCAGGGGATAACTTTGTGTATTTGCATTCAGCTACTTTTTCTCATAGTGACTTAATGTACTGTAAATAAAAGCTTTTATGGGTTCTGAACATTAGCAAATCCATAATCATGCCTTTAGTTTCACCTTTTGTTATTATGACATGTATTATAACTCAAGGAGGGATACAAAATAATCTACCAGATAGGTTCTACCAGCAACAGGGGGATTACTTAAAGACAGAGCAATCCTTAACACAGGTCTATTCTAGGCATTCCCTAATAAATAATATTGAATTGTTAAGAATTTTTCCTATTCTTTTGACAGCATTTCATTCTAACATGTTGATACTTAAAGGGGAACAGTGTAGTGGCCCATCGGTGCTGAACAAAAATGTGAGGGACTGAGTGGGAAAAAAACTCTACTGATGTCACAAGAAAGCTCTGCTTGCAGTGTTTACAGGCTGTCCCTTTGCGTAGGAGCATTGGAGTTCAATTTCTCCCAGCATAATGGAGCTAAGTCTAAGGGCCTTAGTAATTCAGACATTATGGGTTCATTGCTGGTAACCTTAAGTTACAACAGTGTAAATGTATGAACTGAGAATACAATGGTGTTTGCCACTTACTTCACAACAAAATATTTGGTGTAGCTGGCAACATTTGCACGGAGGTCGAGTGATGTATAGTAGCCTGTCCATGCAGTGAAAAAGTGAGGGAAATGAGTGATAAAGCACGATTCACCTTGGACATCTAGTACTTCATGGCCAAGCATCAGTGGTAGAGAAACAAGACATAAACTGTCAAGAATATAAGAGAAGAATGTTTCTTTTTTCACAATGAAAAATGTGCAAAAACTAAAATTAATATTGTGTTACCAAAGTATACAAATGAAAATAATATTTACAAAAAATAAATGACTCCTCTCTTCTTTTTTCCTTCCAAAAAAATAAAGTAACTGAAAAAGACTTATCTTTATATACATTAAACAACAGTGAGTGAACAGTTTATGATACCACTATTTTGTTCTAAGGTAATAATATATTAATAACAATACAGTTTATTTATATAGCGCCTTTCCCATGCTCAAGGTATTGCTGCCCTTAGGTGTTCCTTGTTAACTTGATACCAGCAGAAGGACAAACTCTATCTTCTAACCCTCTGCTTTGGCAAATCTCCTTTACAGCTGCTCCTCGTTCCTCCAATGAGGTCTTCTCCACTTCAGTGATTTCCCACTTGTGTTTATGCATGCCCACAGATGAACATGTTTTTCTCTGTCTCATTTCTCCCTCCACTAAGCATTTTCATTACATTTCCCAGGACTTCAAATTCTTACAGCTTGTCTTTAACTATAAAAACTCTTATTCTCATGCAGCATACAAGCAGAATGCCAGCTTACTGGAGTCTCTCCTCTTGTCACTGTACCCTCTCCTTTGCTCTAGAGGTAAGTGCGTTCCACTTCATAAATATTTACACATAAAAAAAAAACAGGCTATAGTTATTTTTAATCTCTTGTGACGCGACCTGTGACACAACAAGTGCTGCTTGCAGTATTTAAAGGCTCCCTCTACGCACAGGAATTTAGGAGTTCTCCTATTGCTCATGGTTTGAAAGAGATGTATCTGCAAGTCTTTGCCTTCCAGATGTTGTGAGTTCATGACTTGCAACTGGCAGTCACAATGGTGCAAATGTCCAGACTTGGAGAGATCATAGTGTGTGCCACCAACTCCATGACAAAACAAACAGTCAACTTTTTCAGATCTTTTAATAGTAAACAGTACTCTTCAGTTTGAGAGCATTTAAAAAATCATGACGTGAGACAATGCAGCTGTTTTTGCAAGAGGAGAGTGAACCAGTAAAGACATTGGCATAAGACTGAGCTCAGCACTAGACCAGTGACATCACAGATCCATTATTTTCTGGCGATTTATGCGAAAACAGAAGCATCATTGCATGCTGCAAAAATACTTTTCATTATTAATTAATAGAAAAATGTGACGGTTCCCATTTAACATCAGGCACTTCAAAAAGAAAGGGTAAATATGATTGTCTTTGGTCCTTTTTTATTTTCTCGACAAAGCTGGTTAATGCTTGTATTGGGCCAGTGAAGGCTTTAAAGTGGTTATAATTAATTTAAAAAGTGAACTGAAAGATGGCAAGGATATTATACACAAAATTCTGAAAGATTTTGTTTATTCAATTTGCAAAGGTGTTATTACTGTATTATTTTAAGCAAAGGTCAGACTCCATTTTTAATTTGCCATTTTAAGGCCAGAATAGAGGTTAGAGATCATTTCTGAATGTAATTTATTTTATATGAGAAGGCAAGAAAATGAACTACTTAGTTTTAAAATGTTGCTTTGTTACTGTTAAAGGTTATTTTTGGCTTCCAGTGCTGTTATTACTGTTGGAAATACCTGAATGCATCATGAATATTCTATACAACTCTGTTTCATGCCTCTTATGACCACTGCTGTTATCGTCGAGAACTCTGCTGCATATTGAGAGCACTTTAATAGTTACTCTTCTTGAGTTATTTGCATCCTAAACTTTTGATAAAAATGGAAGGAACTGGTGCTTTTTTACATCATAAACATGAGTTAGACCCAGTACATGAGAATGAAATTTGTGCAGTCCTTTCAGACTTTCCTAAAGCTATATCACATATCATGTAAATTGCCAAAAAGCAATTTAATAAAATTGCCAATGTTTCACAAAGGTAGTAAACTATCTTTGTTCAATTTAAGTGTGGTTACTTGTATTTCTGCTTTACATTCCCTAGTAAACCTTAAGAAATGATTCAATATTTACTGTCTTCATAAAATTGTGTTTTGATTTATACTTTAAACAGTGACAGAAATCTCCACAGCATCATATGATGAATACTTGTCTTTTCTAACTTGAAAATGGCAATATATACTCTACCTTTAAGCAAGCTACAGAATGGCAAAACAATTACCTTCCTCAGAAGAATCACAGCTTTTAACAGTGGCATTAAGCTACGGAGAACAATCTGTCCATGTTAAAAAGCAATACGTAAAACTTAAAACATTTGTCAAAGTAACAGTCCATGAAGGCCTCCTAGTGGCACAATCCACAAGTGTGAAAATCTGGCTTGCAAGTCAGTGGAACTATTCGAATAAATCTGTTGAACTAAAAACAGAACCTATGATTACAGTAAATGTTTTATCATGCAATTTAGGTATTATTCTAATTTAATTCCACAACTGAATAGATGATTGCAATAATTCAGATGTAGTATATCTCTCTAGCTCTCTTGTTTGGGAAGCATTTTTAAATTTACATAAAGATTTTCAATCATGTATTATTTCTGTAATATTGCTTTTTATGAAATAATAAATGATATTGGGGGGTTGTAAATGTAATTAGTGCTGTAAACCGTCTAGTGATGGTGCCTTTTAAAATGCTGATTGATTGTTTGCTGACTATGGAAGATGCTACAGTATTTTAGTCAGGAGTTGTTGTGCCCTCTCTAAAAAGGTGTAGAGAAAAGAGATGAAATTTAAATAAGGAGATGGGGGGAACAAAAAGGGGCAGCCGTACAGTACATGTCTTTAAATTGGCTGGGGCCAAAAAGAAAAAAATAAAACAAAACTAACCAAACCAAACATCAAAACCAAAACACTAAACTGTAGTCAAAACAATTCAAAGGAATGCTCCTTCCTTGTTTCTCCTTTGCCCTAACTAACGCTAAACTTGTTTGTTTGCTTTTACATTAGTTAATAGTTGGTATAAAGTAACACAGTTCAGCTGCCATCCTATATATTTTGACAGAATGCGGTCACAGACTACACCCTTGTGATGCCATGTGCCATGCAAATGTGACTGGCGTTGTTGTTGTTGTTACAAACAAAATGGCTGCAGCCTTCAAAAATATTGTAAAATAGTGGAGATAAAAAAAAAAAGATATCATCATTGTATAACAAAAAAAAATTAGAAAAATGTGGTTTGGTGATACTGTATTCAATGGAAGATTTTACAATACAACCACTTCTACTGTACAATAATATACATTCATGTACAATAACTTATACGGCATATTATTTATGATGTACACAAACAAATCAAGAGGAAATAAACAGAAATATATATGTTATATAGTGAAGCACAAACAAAATTACACTACTGTTTACTAAGCCCCCCCAAAACCTCTGTCCACCACCCCACTTCAGTGTATCCATTCTAGGGGCCCAGAAATACTCCATCCCAGAGCCAAACAAGCAATTGACTCACATGCTCATGATGTCTCTTGGCTTTGACTGTTACTACTGACTGTGGAACCCAAGTTTATTTTCTCCAAGGATGCTGCGATACTGCTGACTGGAGTTTTTGTCTTCCCCTTCTCCCTTGTCAACTCGCCATAGTTCAACAATTAATTAATGGATTGATATTGTTATGTTCTCTTTATGTTTCTCTGTTTTAATCGAATGTTTTTTCCTGTCTGAGTAAACAAATCTGTATCTTTATGTGTACTCATTTTGTAATTTGGAAAGTTTATAATTACATTTTCCTATGAACGTGTTACAGCCCCCTGATCCTGCACATAGTGAAGAGCACTATGCCAAATTAAACTAAATGAAATACTGGGACTGGTTTATTGCCAACTGCAATATAGATGTTAGTGGCTACTGGTCACCGGCAAAAGTGTTACTTGCAACATGTGCTGCTTGAGAAAAAAGCAGTAATGTTTAGCCTTAATGTGTCTCTGATCACTGAAATGAATACTTAGTAGACAGATATGGTGGAACATTTGCTATTGCACATGGTGCCTTTTTTGGCTAACAAGTTCCTCTCATCTTTAGTAGAATATGTATAAAAATATCTTCTGACCTGCCTCATGGCTTTCAGCCTACCTGGTCAAAGCCTAGACATTGAGGCTTCATGGACATCACTATAGATCTGCGCAGAAGGTGCAGCTGTATCAGTTACTTGACTTCTGGCAGTATTCTGCTAAACAGATTCATCTTCCACCATTACTCACAAACACCTGGGGCCTCATGTATAAACGGTGCATACGCACAAACATGTTGCGTACGAACGTTTCCACGCTCACATTGCGATGTATAAAAACTAAACTTGGCGTAAAACCAGGAACATTTTCACGACAGCTAAATCCTTAACATACACAAGCTTGGATTTGCAAACTGACAGCACCCAACGTCAAAGCAGTGCTTTTGTTCCAGTGTGGTTTCCCTTTCTTTTTTAGATCCACATCCCTAATGCTGCTTTATCATATACACTGAAATTATGGCATCTGATCATAATTAACCTGTAACAATATAGTGGTCCACGGAATGGACAAACTATTCCAAATACAATAGCTGCTTTAGCGTTGTTACTCTCACTGCACCTTCTTCTTCTTTTTTCAGGTGCTCCCGTTAGGGGTTGCCACAGCAGATCATCTTTTTCCATATTACTCTCACTGCACCACTCGGAGTATTTATATCACTGTATCTGAGTGTGGAATCACAGCTCTACAGCAGCTGATCGGAAAGAGAATTTTTGTTATACAGCATCTAGCACACGCTGCCACAGCCATGTTGTCTATTTGAACTGTTCTCATACGACAAATGCTTCAGAGCCTTTTCTGCAGGAACTTCACGGTTCAAAAACAGTTTCATCCCAAGAGGTCTAAACGCACTCAATTAATCCATCAAGTGGTCCTTGTAGAACTGTTTGTACTTATTACTACAATTAACCTCACAGTAAACTTGTAATACAGTTATAATATTCCACAACCTGAACCACTTTAAAAAGTGTTTATTTACATATGATGATGATATCATTTTTAAGATGAAATGCAGCAAAATATGTTTATTATATTATACAGATAAAATGTTAACATCATTTAAATAATCTATATTGTTAATAATTACACATGTGAGGACACATTGTGCTAGCAACGATTTGGTGCCCCATTAAGGGATTGTTCCTGCCTCGCGCTGTATTCTTGCTGGGCCTGGCGGGACCTTGGATGGATAGATGGACAGAATAATTAAACATGTACTACGAAGATATTTCAATGTTCCTTAAAAGTTTTGAAGAATTGGCATTCTAAGCTTACAGATGTCTTGACATTTATTAAAGAGCTGAATGTGTGGCAATTGGGTACTTAGAGAAAGAAAAGGAAGGACAGGAATTGGGGGTTAGTACGTTTGAAAGAGACAGTACTGCTGCAATAAATTATTTCATCGAAGGTCGCGCATGGCGCAGCAAGAATCTCTCGGGAGGCAGGAGCAATCTTTGGACGGGGCGCCAGCTCGTCATTATCACTGCGCCACTGTGTTCCCATGTTTAATAACATGCTTTAATTCCTATCATCATAAAAATGATATCAAGTATACATCTCAGTATTTGAATTATTCAGAGAGCTGTAATATCACAAATGTAATGGATTCTGTGTCCTGTCAGAGGAAGAGAAAGCCTGTTTAAGAAGCATGTAGTGATTCACACACATAGAGCACATAGAAGAACAAATACAATACAAAGCATTTAACGTGCTACTTTAGTTACGATGGTATTTGAGAAACTAGTAAATTAAACGATTTTAAGATGAAGTTTATGATGTTCTACTTTAATGACAAAATAAACTATGTGATTAAAGTGGAAAGTTCGAGATTAAAGTTGCCTTTTTTGCCACTATGTGCCTATTTTTTGTGTTTTCTCTGTACCCTAAGAAGCTTCCATATGACTCTCAGATGGTGGGCTATGACTTGCCTTTTCACGGCGACTTTGATATCTGACTTCTTTTTTATTTCGGGCACTGTGCAACTTTGTGAACTTGAACTTTCAAGTTTCTCCGACACTCTTTGTCACTCGATCAACTTTTTTTTGCTGTTTATACCACTGTTTAAACCAACAAATTGTATATTTTTCCTTGCCTCCACTTGGTATTCGCTGAAATTCTTCTATCTTCCCCTATGCTTTTGCCATTGTCTTTTCACAGAATGCTGAGCTTAAGGGCTGTTTATATTAATTTGCATATTCAAAGAGGCATAATTCTGGGAGGAATTGGGGAGGGGCGGCAGGCACATGAACGTGTGCTACTTTTCACACTGACCAGGATTTATGTAGCGGAAGAATGTGGAAGTTGGCATTCACATAGATTCATGCATCTGGATTTTTTTGTGCATACACACATTTTCGCTTTTGTCTGTACGCCATGGTTTAGTGTGAATACTATGCACAGCGTTATGCATGAGGCCCCAGGTGATTTAATTCTTTTGTATGGAGTTACATAACTTGGCTGGCTCATATTAATTTGGCATCTTTCAAAATTAAATGATACTTAACAGTCAGTGTTTTGAGAATTGATTCACAATTTACTTTTGCAAAGGGCTTTTTTCTTGTTTATTTTAGGCTACACAGACAAAAAATCATACAATACCATTATATTATCTTTTTAATACTAAAATGTAAAGAAATATTAAAACAGGGATATCAAAGTGCATAAAATTAAATCAGAGGTAGAATACCAACCACTGTGTAGTGACCAACATCATTTGAGAGGTAAATGCACATGTATCCTGGCAGCAATGAAGCAATGCATAGTGCCAAGTAAAGATATCCTAAGAATGCACATATAAATATTCTTTCCAAATTTAAACAAAAATAAGCACATAATAACAAACTTTGTTTATATAGATGATGTGACACTGAGCAATAGATATGTGTGCAGCTAGAATTATACATACACTCTTTGGTCCCCCCCAATCCCTATCATTTGATGTCAATGCGTATAATTCACCTACTGACAACACTAGTGATCCAGCAGGTGCACTAATCCAAAAGTTGCCTTTTTTGGAGAACTATGGCACAAATATTTCAGCCACAAGAAACATGAACTGTTCAGCCAGGTCACATGGGGTAGAATGAAGTGGCTTTACTAGGGTGCCATCCTGGGTAGGCATTTGTATATTTGTGAGGACAACAACTACTGTAAATATCTAAATAATTTCAAACTTTACTTTTACTGACTTTTCATTCCAACTACCCAACTGTAGCTATACCACTGGTAAAATAAGGCACAAATTGCAATTACTTTACCACTTGATTCTCATATTTTCGCTTTAGGACCCTATACCATTACCCACTCTGGACCTGCTGCTCTCAGAACCCACTGTCATACACACTTTAAACTCTGCAGCCTTAAGTGAAAGCCCTGCAATGTATATCTGTATCAATTGTATCAATGCTTAGTAACTGATAACACACACCTGGGATACTTACTAAAATTAATTTTTATTGCTTCCTTTTGGTATGCAAAAAATTTTAGTCCTCAAAAGTTTTCCTTTCTATGAGGAGCTCCAAAAGTAGTAGTCTGAACTTTATTATGGAGTTTGTGAATTTGAAGAGTAACCACCTTTTCTGAAACTTTGATTTTAGATTCCACATTCACTAAGACACAAACATCTTTTCACTTAAAAATGGTCACTGATATTTTTTTCCACAAAAAAGAACCTAAAAATGTAATCTGCCTCATTTTAGAGATTTATCATTGAAAGCACCTTCACATTCTCTGGTTTTGAAATGAATATGTTAGTTAACATATTAATGACAGTATGTTTTGTTTAAAAAACAGATATTTCAGATCAGTAAATGGCCAGATAATGTAATTAAACACCTTAGACAATGGTAAATGTTATACAGTAGTCAAAACAACCATTCAATAGCTTTTTTCCTGAAGTAACTATTTTGGCTAGACAAACAAATCTGATGTACTTTTGTGTCACCTATGATTTTAGAGCTTTTTCCCCAAATTTCACTTTTTATTATCACCTTTGTATGTTTCACTACATGAAGACCTTGAATCTATCATGCTGTCATTGTGTAAAGAATTGTCTTCTGTACGTACTTTACATTCCAACAGACCAGCTGTATGACCTGTAGGGTAAGCTGGGGGAGATGTGGAAGAGAAAGACATGTGCAGAGTGTGATTGCCAGTAATAAAAGATCCTGATGTCTGTATGTTTTTATTCTACGATGGTCTTAAGATTGTTTATTTGCTTATTGCTTTTAACTTCTTACACTGCACTGGTTTTATTAAAGTATCTTTGTATTTAGAAGAAGCATTGCACTTTGACTTTTGTGAAGCAGTAAAGAATAAAGTACTGAGCTGTTTGTTGCACCTACCTTTTTTTAAACCTGTGGATAAAACAAATTTAGTGTATTTAGTGTTGTATTAAAGCTCAGAAAGAATCTGAAAGGTAATTCTAAAATTGAATGAAAACTGTGATATTCTTACCAGCTGTAGTGTTATGTAGGGGTTTATATTTGGTATGTGATAGTTCACTAGAAGCAGCATTTTGATCCATCTGTTCTCTTTGCAAAAGCTGCATACTAGCTTTAAAATTGAATAGCTAGAAGTAAGAAGTGTTCATATTGCTAAAAATCCATATTTGACTAAGTTAAAATTGCTAATGATCCATACTTAACTAAGTTAACATTGGTTACATCTAGTTAATGATGAATCATTTCCTAAAGTAGCCCAATAACACAGGACTACAAAGATTTTGCTTCCTGAATACTTTTAGGTGAATCTTCTGGAATTTAGCTGGAAAGCTAAACCACCTTTACATTTTTTCTTTCACGTAACATTTTATTGCAATTACCTGTTTTTCTGATTCTCTCTCAAATTATAAGTACACCTGTAAATACACCAGTCAGGCCACAACATTAAAAATAATAACATAATATTGTGTAGGTTCACCTCATGCCATCAAAACAGATCTGATCCCTCAAGATATGGACTCCATAAGACCTCTGAAGGATGTTGATGACAATTTTCTTGGCAATTACAAAACACAAAACTATGCCCAGCTCATTACCAACATCTTTCACGTATGTAAAACAAAGTGCAATATGTTGCATTTGAAATCAAGTCATCTAATACACATTTAAAATCCTTAACTGTTACAAATTTGTGACTTTGCATTTCAGAAACATTAGCTATGAATTCCTTAACTTTCCAGTTAATGTTTCTCAGAATTTGTCTAATTTCTCTCATATTTTTTACTACTATAATATAATGTGTTGTTTTGTAAGATATCCTTCTGGGGTGTTAAAACCTCTATTATTACAACTGAATAAACCAAAAAAGACTATGCGAATACAAGAAGAAGTGGTCCTCACCCTATGTGTTGACTCTAGTAACCCTTTTACAGTGTATTTATTTCTCCAGCCTGCCTGAGCTGTCTTCAGTTTAAACTCAAGATAGCTTTAAACATCCTGCTTGACTCCAAGTTTATCAAGGAACCACATATCAAGCTATTTCAAATTAGGATTAATGTGATACCATTAAATGGGTTGAAGCTGTTTGACTGGGTTCCTGCAAGTTGGTTCAAACTTTACAAATATTCAAGTAAAATAATATTGTATGTCTTTGTGCTCAAGTATTTTTTTTTAATGGAGGTTAGGTAATTGTGAAAAAAGTACTCCACTGTATTAGCCTGGCGAATTCCTATTGGCAAGCTATTCCAGATTTTGGGTGCATAACAGCAGAAGGCCGCCTCACCACTTCTTTTAAGTTTAGCTCTTGGAATTCTAAGCAGACACTCATTTGAAGATCTAAGGTTACAATTTGGAGTGTAAGGTGTAAGACATTCCAAAATATAAGTATAAGTATAAGGCTTTGTAAACCATGTGCAGGATTTTAAAGTCAATTCTAAATTACACAGGTAACCAATGCAGTGACATCAAAACTGGAGAGATGTGCTTGGATTTTCTTTTCCTAGTTAAGATTCTAGCAGCTGCATTCTGCACTAGTTGCAATCGATTTATGTCTTTTTTGGGTAGTCCTGAGAGGAGAGCGTTACAGTAATCTAGTCGACTGAAAACAAAAGCGTGGATTAATTTCTCAGCATCTTGCAATGTTATAAGGGGTCTAACTTTTGCTATATTTCTTAAGTGGAAAAATGCTGTCCTAGTAATCTGATTAATATGTGATTTAAAATTCAGGTCAGAGTCAATAGTTACCCCTAAATTCTTTACCTCCTTTTAATCCTAATGCATCTAGTTTATTTCTAATAACCTCATTATATCCGTTATTGCCAATCACTAAAATTTCTGTTTTCTCTTTGTTTAGTTTGAGAAAATTACTACTCATCCATTCAGAAACACAAGTAAGACATTGTGTCAGTGAATCAAGAGAGTCGGCATCAACATGCGCTATTGATAAATACAGTTGTGTGTCATCAGCATAGCTGTGGTAGCTCATATTATGTTCCGAGATAATCTGACCTAACGGAAGCATGTAAGTATTAGTAGTAGTAGCATAGTATTTCATACTATTAATATTTACTGAACACATTACAAGTTTTAAATTGCACAAGATAATAAAAGGATAGAATGTATCTTCTTTAAAGGATACAAACATTCATAATCCTGTCCCTGCCTATTTCTACCTTTTTGCTTTCTGGAGTTCTTTTTCTCTTTTACAATATACAGGTAAAGCATCCCTAATCCGAAATTCCAAAATCTGAAAATTATAACACTATTGTTTAGTTATGATAATAGTGTAGGAGTCCATGTAATGTTGAAAGAAATGGTAGCTATGTTTGTGAAAATATAAATAGTAAAATATGCTTTTGAAGGAAATGATGTGTCACCTCAAAAGGAGGTGAAAGAGACTGCAGTTAAGACAGCCACAGGTGATGCACATTTCAGTTCTCAAAACACCTGAACCAGTACGTGCCTAACACCACCTTTAGAAGCACAGTCGGGTGTGCACTGAATCCACCCTTTGATTACACATCTAAACCAGTAACCAAAGGAAGTTAATACTGTCAAATAGGAAATGCAAACATGTCTTGCCAGACTATAGCCGCAGTGCTGTAACACATAGTATATACTGTGCATTGACCACAATATTGATCTAAACTCTGTTTGCTGTTGTTATCTCATATAATAATGCAATAATCAAAATGACAGAAAGATATTGTAGCAGAAGGAATCACTTCTGCAACACATAGTGCTGAGAACTGCAGTGGTTTATGTGTGTTTATGTCGGTCTCTTGTCGGTCTTGCTGGACTCATTACAATGTACAAATTAATCTTTAAGCATCATTTACCTTGAGCTAGTGAGATCCTGAATGGATAACAATTATTGTAGTTTTTTAATTTCAAAAACTGTCAAGTCTTTTGCTTTTTTTTTTTTTTTTTTTGCACTCTCCCTGAAACCTTGGCATTTTAAAGTGTACAGACTCTAGGAATTAAGTGTGAGTATTTTAGGGAGATGCAAATAATCCAAATTCCAAAAATATCCTAAATACTCCTGGTCCTGGGTATTTTGTATTAGGGATGTTCAACCTGTATTTTCATGTCTTGAATTTACTTGATAATAAGATTATCCATATCATGCAAACATGCATAATTTTATTTAATCACAAAGGCATAGATGAAAGCAATTTGATTTGGTGTAAAGTGTTAATTTTCCATGTACAGGTGTATAATGAATATTAAAGTTGGTGGAAAAGACCCAATTTAATACCTCTTAAAGTGCACAGTGTTACATATTTGTTTAAGTAATAATTTCACAGCAATTATGAGATACATTTTTATCCAAGAGTACTTGTTGGTTTAGTGGTACTTACAAAGCTTTATTTAAAATGATAATATTAACTTAAAATTGTGTAAAATACTTTATTCTTTTAAGTTGTTTTGTGTTTCAAGTTACTGTCTCTTTGCTCCATCAACTTTAAAAATTAAGATTTAATAATTATGTTGATTCTGAACATTTTTAATACATAGAACTAAATATTTAATGCCTGAAATATTACTTCCAAGTTACAATTCTTGTACTTCAACCAGACATAATTTTCTGTGGTCCCAAGCCCCACTTTTAACTCTTCATCACGTTCTGTGACAATTACGTTACCTCTTTCACAGAATTGAATCCAAGACTAAATATATTGCTGTTCCTTGAAGTGCACTGACCTCCACCTCCCAAACGTAACATCAGTATAGTATCAGATGGAATATAAATGCATGTTTATGAGCATTACTATGACCACTACAATAATGATGATGTCCTCTTGAAAGATCACTTATGAGACCATTTCATGTTTTTGTACTTTATGTTTTTAAATGACATACATAAGAAAGCATTTTCTCTTTCAACATTAAACTGTTGACTGCACTGCACAACAATTTTTTTGAAAAGTCTTGCTTCCTGAAAAGTTTTTGCTGATTGTGACAGGTACCTGCTGGATATGCACACACATATATATATATATATATTAGTTTTACTGCATCACGTAGGAACTCTGAGAAATAGACATTTATATGTTTACTGAAAATAACATATTTAGTCACTTTTATGTTTCGCATAAGCTATTAAATTCAACAAAATTCAAAGTGTTTTGCTCCTGATTTTCTTTTGTATTCAATGTCTGGTGCATCACGTTGCAGTGTCCAACAATAGTCAGCAAGCATTGACGGATTCTAGTTGCCCTGGTATAGTTTCTCCATCATAGCAATGTCCTGGTGAAACCTTTCACCGTGTTTGTCACTGACAGCACCGAGATTTGTGGGGAAGAAGTCAAAGTGTGAGTGGAGGGAATGAATCTTGAGTGACATGTTGCACTTCATTGTCTTGTATGCTTTGAGAAGTTTGTCTACCAGCTGAATGTAGTTTGGGGCTCTGTAATTGCCCAGAAAATTGTCAACAATGTCTTTGAAGGCTTTCCAGGCAATTTTTTCCAGCCCAACTAACAGATCTTCAAACCGCTTGTCACTCATAACATGTCTGATCTGGGGGCCAACAAAAATGCCCTCTTTGATCTTGGCATCAGTTATTCTTGGGAACATCTGTCTTAAATAACGAAAACCTTCGCCTTCCTTGTTCAGTGCTTTCATGAAATTCTTCATGAGTCCCAGATTTATGTGAAGAGGAGGCAAAAATATCTTTGCCGGGTCGACAAGCGATTCATGTGCCACATTTTTCTGTCCTGGAACTAACTTTTTAAGGAGTGGCCAATTCTGTCGAGAATAGTGCGACTCTTTGGCACGGCTGTTCCATTCACAGATGAAATAACAGTACTTTGTATAGCCGAGCTGTAGTCCTAGTAACAGAGCAACGACTTTAAGATCTTCACAGATATTCCAGTTGTACCTGCAATACTGGACATGCTTCAGCAACAGTTCCATATTCTCATACATTTCTTTCATGTGTGCTGCATCGCCAACAGGTACTGAAGGATAAACGTTGCCATTGTGTAGCAGAACAGCTTTCAAGCTTAACATTGACGAATCAATGAAGAGACACCACTCTTCCAGGTTGTGATCACAACCTAAGACCAAGAACAATTCTTCAATATCACAACAGAAACAGAGACTGTTGACTTGTGCAAAAAATTTGATTATATCATGATGTCGGCCTCGAAAACACAGACATTTTCGTACTTGGTGACAGCAAACACCATTCCTGCAGTCTCGAACCCTGCAGCTCGGCTTTTGCTTTTGACAGACCCAAATCTCTGACCAAATTGTTCAGTTCGGACTGTGTTATCAGATGTGGATCGCCTGATGAGCACGGTTTAAAATCCGGGTCAATGTCACTGTCAGTACCCTGCATTGCAGTTTCTTCATCTGGTTCGTATAAGGTCCAATCCTCTGGTGGCTTCAGAATTGGAAGACTGTCGTCATGTGGCACGGGTCTCATTGCTGAAGGCAGATTAGGATATTCAATTGACTTCTTGTTTTTGGCAAAGAAACCAGACACATTAGTCAAACAGAAGTAACAGTCCGTCACATGGTCTTTCTATTCTCGCCATATCATCGGAACAGCAAACGGCATCGTCTTTCGAGTGCCTCTGAGCCAGGCTCTCAGACTGACGGCACATGTCGCACAGCAAATGTGAGGCACCCATTCTTTGTCTTGATCACCAATTTTGCAGCCAAAATACAGATAATAAGCTTTTTCACAAGAGCAGTCATCCAATGTCTCTGAGGCACAAGTGTATATTCACCACAGATATAGCAGAATGAATCGCAGCTGTTATGACATTGATGAGACATATCGCCCAACACCAAAATGTCTATAGCATAAAGCTTACTTACTGTTATATTGCTACAGATACTATACTTTACTATACTGATACTATACAGTACATACACACTGATTATCTGTATTAACTAAATGAGCAGGATTGGTGTATGCAAGCCACCTTTATAGCATGCTGAGACAGTGACAAGCTCATTCAGACATGGCCAGGCATGCCCAGGATGTCAACTTCCACAGAACAGCTTCCAACCTGGCCTGACAAAACTGATTATTTCTCTGAAACAGTATGTGATGGGTAAATCGTGATGTGATATTCATGATCAGCACCCAAAAATCTATAAGAAACACAAAAGAAGCAAAAACTTTGTTGTGCAGTGCTGTTAGCGTTAGAGCTCTCCTGTGCACTGAATTCATATTGTTTAATTAAATGAATGTCTATTTTATCACTATAGGCACAAGCATTTATTCATGCAAGTGAATAAAAATTACATATTAAAACATTAATCGAATGCTATTTAAACAAATGGCAGAAGTCGACACCAAATCTTAGAAAAAAAACTGAGAATGGGTGCCAAGCTGCTTATTACCATACTAATGAAATATTTGTTCAGAAATATAATTTTCATCAGATCAAAGGAACTTGATACATTGTAGTATTAAAAGCAGAATTAAATAAGGATGTATTACTTTGATTATTTTGAACCTCACTTTTTTAATTTAAACAGGATGCAGATAGTTTAATGAGATATAAAAAAGTCTGTTTTTTATTTAAAAAAAAGAAAATCGTGTAACAATTAGATGTTCCTCATAAAACAACTCTGAGGAAAAATGATAAATGCTTTGTTCCCCTAAATTCATTTCATTGAATGTTTTACTAAGCTAAATAAGTCACATACAGTATAACAGAACAAATATAGGATACTTCAGTGAATATTATAATAACACTGGTTTCTTCAGAGGTATCCAAAACAGTAGACTTTTTCATTTGTTCCCTTGTTGAATCTGTTCAGTATTTATTAAAATGATATTTATTAGGTTTGTCATGAACACCCCTCTTGTTTTTTTCTTATGTCCCTTGATAATAATCTCATTCCTGCTATTCCTTTTGATTGATAGAGAAAGCACAGATGACCAACGCATCCAAATTCGGCAACTTGAATTAGATAATAAACAATACTGTATACTGCGTTTGCAGTTTATGCAATCTATAAATGACAAATGCTAACTACATACCCTTTAGGTTTATTGTTGTCAAACTATCAGTTAAAAATATACAATACTAAATAAAGACCTTTTTCATTTTGCTTTATCATTACTCCTCATTAGCAATTTGAATAATGCTCTTTTTCCATCTATTTGTACTGAAAGGTTCAGAGACAACATATTACTCTTGGGTCACAGTGGATTTTAATACTCCCAGCCAAATGCTAAGGGCGTTATTGAAAATATTCAGTTTCTCTGGTATTGTAAATATTCATTAGAGTCAATCTGCACTGTGAATTGTGGATGAAGTAAAAAATTAAATTGTGCAGCAGTCTTGTTTTCATTTCAAGATCATTAAATAAACATCAGTCCAGCACTGAACCTGTTTATCTAAAGACAGAAAATTCTACAAGGTTTGTGAATATTAGTTTTCAAACAAATACTTTGACAGCGTAAAAAAATGCTTTGTGTAAATAATTAAATTTGTTAATAATATCCCACTAGCAATCGTAGACCTGTAAAATAATAATAGTATATTTTATATATATAATTTATTATTTATTTATGTTTGTTCTTCTTGCTTTCATGATAATTGTTAACAATTTTTACGGATTGAGCTACTGAAAGCCTGAAATTCCCTGAGGGGATGAATAAAGTATCTATCTATCTATCTATCTATCTATCTATCTATCTATCTATCTATCTATCTATCTATCTATCTATCTATCTATCTATCTATCTATCTATCTATCTATCTATCTATCTATCTATCATTTAGAACAGTTTACTTGATTCTTTATTGGACAGACATGTCTTAACCAACTGAATTTCCTATTCAAGAATGATAAAGTTCACCTTGACATGCAGCGACACAGTTTACATATTTGACACCAAAATAAATACATATGAGCAGGAGCCATGGTGTCACTCAAATTATCACAAAAAAGGTCAAATCACAACCTGAATTTACACATTGATTATGAAATAAAGGGAAAGAATGATCTCAGGGAGAAAAAAATTAAAACGGAGATAAGCAAGGAAAACTAAAAGCATTGCAGTCTTATATAGGTGCTTTGTCTGCCTTTTCACTTGCTGCTTTGTCTCCAGTTCTAGCATCAGGATGTACTACCTACACTTTCTGCCATCTTGCCTCAGTCTGCTTTGATCCTGTCTTCTTAATCTCAACAGCCAGGCTTTCTCACCAAACTCTTCTCCTGTTTCTTAGAGGTTTAATCAGAGGCTGCCCAACATTTATTACAATGATGTCTGGCAAGAATGCCATGTAGAAGCCTCTGGTCTGCCTGTACCAATGTGACAACAAACTTTTAAAAATTTGAGTTGTACAATGCTGAGTTTACATTACCACTCTGAGGTGACCAGATTCTAATTTTTCCACATAGGTGACACAAATTGCGCTTTGGCATACATGTCCAAAACCAAAAGGCATCTGATTTTTAAGATCTGATACAGGCAAGTTTCACATATGGAACTGAGTTGTGATTAAATTCCATTTCCCCATATCTGATCCAATTTTAAACAGTCAGATAAGAGTTTTGCTGAAAGGTATGGTTTGGTTATGCAACACGTTAAATGGAGAGACAGGAATGACAGAGACAATTGCACAGATTTTGAAATGTTATTCATTTCATTTGAAAGTTCTTCAACCATGGGAGAAAACAAGGCAGCTATTAATACAATCCCAACACTCTTCGTTCCTGTTGTTTATCTTTTGTGAATGAAAGTGGAGGATGTCATTGCAGAAAAGTTCAAGACGTTTAATGGCATAGCCCTTCTTTTTAAAATATGAGCTCTTCTTCTAAAATGTACATGACAGAATAGCATCAACAAAAAAACATGTGGGAATTCATGTTTATGCTGTACCAAATGTGTACGTAAATACTAAGACCAAATACTGTACAGTAGTGTAAATTCCTTCACCATTGGATTAGATTTCTTTACAATTGTCAATTCAGGCATCAAGACCTGAAGGACCACCCTCCTAAAGGACCTGTATTGTCCTATATTTTCCTAACTGGGACTGTATGCCATCTGTCAATCCTTAGAACTTGAAATCTCTTGTTATTCCTCCATGGCATCTCTCTTTCTCTCTAAAAAGAGTTTCAGGCAACAGGTTGTCTGTTTGGGTAAGGTACCTTGTAGGGTCTTGGGGGTACATTATATTTTTCTGCACAGTCTGCAACAATCTCATATTTTGTATCTTTCTTCCATCCATTCTTCCATTTTCCAACCCGCTGAATTCGGATTCACGGGTGGTTTTCTGGAGTCAATCCCAGCTAACACAGGACACAAGGCAGGAACCAATCCCGGGCCTGTATCTTTCTTGCTTATATAATAAAAATAAAACTATTATATATAGAATATTTATTACTATATATTATATTGCATTATATATATATATATATATATATATATATATATATATACTGGGTGGCGCAGTGGGTAGCGCTGCTGCCTCGCAGTTGGGAGACCTGGGGACCTGGGTTCGCTTCCCGGGTCCTCCCTGTGTGGAGTTTGCATGTTCTCCCCGTGTCTGCGTGGGTTTCCTCCGGGCGCTCCGGTTTCCTCCCACAGTCCAAAGACATGCAGGTTAGGTGGATTGGCGATTCTAAATTGGCCCTAGTGTGTGCTTGGTGTGTGGGTGTGTTTGTATGTGTCCTGCGGTGGGTTGGCACCCTGCCCAGGATTGGTTCCCTGCCTTGTGCCCTGTGTTGGCTGGGATTGGCTCCAGCAGACCCCCGTGACCCTGTGTTCAGATTCAGCAGGTTGGAAAATGGATGAATGGATGGATATATATACTGTATATATATACTAGGGGGCTATGCACCAGCCACTTCATGTCTCTGCCGCTCGTGTTGTGAAGAGGAGGGCTAAACACACCCCAAGGAGATGCAGTCGCTCCTCCGAAACCCCCTCTTAAATGGTGATACAATGGGAAACAAATACAGTTTTTTTACCTCCTGCTGGCTTGCTGCTGCCATGCCGTGCCACATGATCTGCATCTCGTGCAGTGCCTTCAACATTTAAAAGCCTGCACAGCAGCTGTCTTTGTCATCTACTCTTTCTCTTTTATTTCCAGCCCCAGGCATGGTTAAATCTGTTGGCACAAAGTCTCGTCTTGCAGATCGTGAGTTCTTGATATTTTAGTTTATAATTTAAAAACGGAATAAGAATCTGAAAATCTAACAACATCACATTAAAGTTCGATAAACTCTGAAAAGAATGATACCAAACATATATACAGTATGTAGGTTTTAAAATAAGCCTGATTTAAAGCATGACAAAGAACGTTACATAAAATCGTTGCACAAAATCATTGCACTTTTAGGCTTAGGATTTTTTATATATATATATATATATATATATATATATATATATATATATATATATATATATATATATATATATATATATATATATATAATTGAATTTATGCACAGAAGATTTGAGTATCCAACAAACATACAGTATGGTTGTACTATAACATTTACTTAAACATGTTATTAAGTAAAGTTTAATAACACTAACTCCCAGAAAAATACAGACTGGCTTTGGCTGCTTTAAAAAATATTTGAACCATAGTTTAATGTTCCAGGTAATTTCTTTTATTTCTGATAAAAATGGTGTGACATGCTGTTCAAACAATCATCTTTTCATCAATGTGCAGAGCCACTCAGTTTAATTCAGGGTAGCCATTGAATACTGAGCATATGGGGCAATCCATCCGTTAATAATGTCGTAGTATTTTCAGAAAACTAAATATTATTTGACAGTTTAGTTACATCATCACTCATT
This sequence comes from Erpetoichthys calabaricus, assembly GCF_900747795.2. Lineage (NCBI taxonomy): Eukaryota > Metazoa > Chordata > Cladistia > Polypteriformes > Polypteridae > Erpetoichthys > Erpetoichthys calabaricus. Next base: position 154,107,655 of record NC_041402.2, on the reverse strand, counting down.
GTCCTTGTAGAAGTTGCCATGTGTCTGTATTGTGTTGTCCTTCATTCCTAAAGATGTGCATATTTAGTTAACTGATGACTCTAATGTGAGTGTGTGTGTGTGTTTGGACCCTGTGGTAGACTGGCATCCTGTTCAAAGCTGTTCTTTGCATTGTGCCTAGTGTTTCAGTGATGGTTGTCAGGCTGCACTTTGACCTTGTATTGGATCAGGTATGAGAATAAAATAAAAATGACTTCCCTTACACCAATTATGCAGATATTTTTATTGTTGGCCAAGCTTTGTTTTACACCATCTGTCATTAGTAGATGTGCTGACCTTCCTACTATTCATATACGTTATCATTTATGATATAGATGTATCTATCAGAATGTTATTTTAGCTAGTAATATATTTTCTCTAATTTTGCTTATCCTTAGAAGCACTTTTGAAATCATCTGAGTATAGCCTAGTATAGTACGTTCCATGTAAAGCATCATTTTTCTTCAGTCGCAGTCCATGAAAAATATGCATAAGACAGTCATATTTTGTTTTGCTGGGATTTCATAGATATCTCCAGTGAAAGTCACAATGTTAAAATTTGCTTATATGCATTAATAGACTCTTAATGCAAGCAACATGCAGTTCCTCTCCCCCAGTAATAATATATTAAGTTGAATATTTTAAAAAGCTGACAATTATTATTTTTCTTTTTTAATAAAGTCCAAATAATTTTTTGCCTGCAGTGCTTTAAGAAGTGCCCAGGAGACAAATTAAATACATGCAAGTCAGTAGACCATTTATAGTATTCAATCCATATTAATGAGAATTTAATGTAAATTTAATGATCAATTAATTATGTTTCTTAAAATAACTGTGGTAACCACAAACTCTTTTCATTAGCAGGGAAATTCTTTACAAAATGTATTGTTTGGGTTAAACATAATTTTATAAGAACCCCTTACATTTTACCAGAAAAAAAACACTTCATGATCTGAACCCAGATATAAACACTGGGATGTATCATAATATACAGCAGAGTGATGAGAAAATATCTGCTTAGTTAGAGAGCCCATGGCAGTAAAAAGACTGAAGCAGATGAAGACGTGCTGACGTTCCTTTACAATTTTGTGTATGTGAGTTTTTGTTTTCTCTCCTCCTTTGCAAAGTTAAAATATAATTTTCCTTTCCTTCAACTGAGGTAGAATACCTTTAGAATTATAAGTAAACCTATTAATGAATGCTTTTTCCACTGCATGGGGTAACATTTTCCTGTTTTCATTATGTATTTGTGAACATATACTGTACACATTCTCTTTTAAGAGGAGAATATACTACAGTATATGTTCTTTAAGATTACATTCTTTATTTCTAATTGACATTTCAATTCTCAATTGTACCCAACATTCTGGCTAGATAAATAAAAAGTGGACTCTTTATTTAAAATGAAATGCTATCTTTGATAGAGTTCAATTTTGAATGTTAATTTAATTCTTTAAAAAAATAACAGACTGTTGGCTATGCATGACCTTGTATTCTTAAAATCCACCTGATGCGGGCAAATACGCCAAAATGGTCCCACTCTCCCATACAAAGTCAACTTTATAATAGAATCTAATTATCAAAATAATATTTGGATATGACGACAAAGGGGACTGAAATAGTTGACCTGATGATTTGAACCCATCTCATTCCAAAGAATTTTTAGAAGATCAGTGGTGAAGTGGAAGCTAAATGCAGGTAAAGGGGTAGGGGAGCAGCTCTCCTGAGACAGAACAGAAACCCACTACAACTCACCTACGTTATAGCAATATGGAGATCTGTTCTCTGTTGTTGGCCTGTAATGGATCGACTCTTTTGTCAAAAGAGCTTTGACAGCCACAAGAGGCTGTGGAGTATTAAATGGAGAAGCAGAATGATACTGTTTGGAGATTTGCCAGACATCCTGGTTGGAGAGTTGCCAACACGTTCTCAGTACAGCTGAGTAATGGAAGTGAATACAGAAGAGATCAGTAGAGGTGAAAGGATTTAAGTGCATCATGTTGTAAATTAAATGCTGCAATTTTACAATATTGAATTGAAGTTGAAGAAAGTAGCACTGGCTTTGTGTTTATGTAACTGAAGTCAAAAAAAAAGATACAAACTGCATTGTCAGACATCTTGTGTGTTACTCCTATATTTATGTGAACCAGTTTGTGAATCTGAACTGTAAGGTTATTAAAAACATAATGTCTTTTACCAAAAATATAGGTGTTACAGTTCACAAATATTTAATGTCTTTTAAACAAGTTGTCAGGTGGACTAAAATAGTTCTGTTTTGGTTTGATTGTGAAGATGTTATTCATCACCTAGAGATCTTCCCTCAATTCATTAGCTATTTGAATATTCTAACAGAACAAGATGCAGGGGACAGAAAGATATGGAAGAAGATGGTGTGCTGTGGCAACCCCTAATGGGAGCAGTCGAAAGAAGAAGAAGAAGAAGACAGATGTCCTGTTCAATGCTGGTCCCTGCCCTGTGCCCAAATGGGATGGGATGGGTTTAAGCTTTCCATGACCTTGAGTTTGATTGAACACATCTGAGAATGTTATGTTATTTGAATGCATAACAATACAAGCTGGATTTATTGTCATCCCTGCCCAGTAGAGGTCTGGATAACTATGATCCTTACCATAACAGTGAAGTTATCAGAAAACAGTTTCTATGTGCACATCAAATGTAATTCCTAAAAAAAAGGGTCTTGATTTCTGTCAGTCTTAAAAATTATTACAAAGTCTTTCAGTAAGGTTCTGCGGCTCCACTAAATGACAAGCAGAATCTATTATTAATATGAAATTAGTAAATTCTCTGCAAAAACAAATTACTCTAAAGCTAGATAGAAGTGTTAGCTTTTCTCCTGCTTCACCTAAGTACAGATACGATCATTCCATCATTTGAAAGACACTGGGCAAAAAGTGATCTGTAGCTAAGTAGCATGCTGGAAATCTCTTCTCAGTAATGAGAAAATCACCTCTACAATAATAGCTGTGGACAATTAGAAAGACACTCGTGGGCGTAAAGGAAGTTTTGGGATGTCAGCAGGGTCACCCATTTTAATCCTACACGTATGATAGCAAACAAAATAAGCAATTGATGGAGTGAAAGAAAGCAAAGCAGAAACAAAAGTAGTCTTTGCAAGTATCTGTTTCTCTAAGGCTAGCAGCTCGATAGAGGAAGTCTTTCTTGGGAGCACCATATTGGTTTTAGTTTGGGTCCTCTCTCTGGAGCATCCAGTCTTTTATAGGATTCCAGCTAGAAGTTTTTTCATCAGGGTAGGTGTAAAAAGAGATGATAGTATTATCAACAGCACCCCCTCTTGCCTTGGGGTGGTATCACTTACTTCAGATAAACTTGGAAAGTGATGCTGTGACACACATGCGTAAAATAGTCTTACAACAGGTAAATTACAACTGGAACTTTTTTGGCCAAAGTGCATCCCATTATCTCTGCAGAAAAAGCTAAATCTATGTTTACAGTGTTAACCTCATTGGCAACATGATACAAGTGAATTGCAATGACTGAAAAAGTTATATAGTTCAAGATTGTGTCACTCAATCCTCTGGGTGTAAGCTCAAATGTAACTGCCAAAGACTGGTAACAATTTACTGAAGTATATCTGCTGAGGATCTGTAAGGAAGTCCGCAGAGACTAATTAATGATGCAATTTTAGATTTTGAGTAAATATCTGCTCATATTCACTGTGAAAATATGAATACCAATCATCACTGGAGTGCAATTACTTTACCTTGGTTCATATACTGTATCTTTATTTAGACAAGAAAGGATTGTCCATTGCTAATTATTTGCCACATGCTCTTTAAGGTATTACAGCAGTGTTAAACACACATGATATATATTTTTAGTAAAGCCTTATAAGAAACTTTGAAAATTCTTTGTTTTGTACTTGTTTCTTTTTCTCAAAGAGTACACTGGAAACAAAAATGTTTTTCCAAAAGAGCAAAGAATCAATAAAAATGTTTCAAAAGCATATGAGATACAGTTGAACTGAAAACTATGAGCTTTATTGTAAACACATGACAGTAACATCTTTATTAAATTGTCTTTGCTTTTGAACTTGGTTTGTGGCAAATTAACTATTATAAAAAGAGTAAGTAAAACAGTCAACAAATTGCTTCCGTTCTCTCTGTGAAACAAAACATTGCATTTCATAATGAACAAAGTTTCAGCTCTAGCAGATGCCATGCAAATGATTGTGTATACTAATTTAGGAAGATAAGGTATACAAGGCAAAAATGCATCTTATCAGCAGATAGCATGTTTTACAGGTAAGCAATTTGCCACAATCTTCCACATCAAAATCAGAATTTCAGAACATTGTACCACTGCCACATAAATGTATCTTCTGGTTTATCTTTTCTCACTCTATTGCGTTTTCACCAATGTGAATCCAGACTCTGTCTGAGCACATATAGAATACAGTGTAAGGCTTAAGATGGGCGGATAGGACATATGTCAATAGGGAGGACCTTTGGGAGGTATGGGTCTATTGCAGCGAGGGTGCAATGGAAACGGATGCAGATGTACTGTTAAAAAAGAACGTGAAAAGGCAGGAAGAGAAGAAGAAAAAACCAAGCCCTAGCTTTATGACAGAGGGGACAGACGTAAGCTATCCAAAGCCAGGAAAGAGACGGTCTCAGGCAGAGCGCTGAAGTCCTACACAGTTTGGAGGTGGCCACCTCAAAGAGATCCCGGTAAACTGAATGAAGTGGACTGGACAGTTAAGAGATCGAGACTGAGTGAGCAAGTAATAATCTTTTATTCTTGTATAGCACATCTGAAGACTTGGAAACATTGTGAAATATTTTGGGTTCATCATTTTTCATGTTATTTGTATACTGTATGTGCTGGAAAAGGGTGTGGGCGGTTTTGGAATCGGAATATGTTTGTTGAGTGATTTGTATATAGTTGACTTATTACATTTTGATTCTCTACACCATTTCTCTGGGTCATTTTCTGTATAAATTAATTTTATTATCTGATGTAATCTTTTGCCGTCACAGTAAGGGGTCCGAAGGCATTTTGTGGTTGACATGCAATCCAGAATTAACACATCGCTATAAATGTGGTCCATCATAGCAGTTACGACCACTAAAACATCAAGTAGAGCAAGATTGCATCAGGAAAGTTAACATAAATTATAGGTAGCTGGAGTTTATGATGCCAGGATAACTTCCACCTGGGCAATATACCAGAGGCATAACTAGGGTTTTCAGTGCCCGGGGACAGCTGAAGATTTCGCGCCCCCTCCTGTTTGCCAAAATGCAATGGGGAACATCAATTCGGCGCCCCCTGGATGCTGCGCCCGGACACAGATGTCCCCCCTTACCCCCCCCCCAGCTCTGCCACTGCACCATACATGTTGATAGTAGCATACAGATAATGCAGTCTGATTAAATGTTGTTGCACAGTCATTAGCAGCATCCTTACTCAGTTCTCCTAGATGCCTGGTGGCATACAATGGGGGTATAGGCTTGTATCATCATGTAACAATTTTTTAAGTAACTGGATTTTGACATCATTAAATGTGTCAGTGTAAGAACAGACCAATCCAACGTGCAGACAGTATTATATGGTTTACACTTGCCATTTGTGGTGACCACTGATTTTTTTTTTTTACAATTATTCTGCGCCTGGCCTTGCAACTCTCTCTTTTGTGACTAAAAAAATTTTGCTTCCCTAGATTTTGTGGGTAGATGGCTTTAATAATTAATTGGAATTAATATATAAAGTATTGGCGGTGCAGTGGGTAGCACTGCTGCCTCGCAGTTGGGAGACCTGGGGACCTAGGTTCGCTTCCCAGGTCCTCCCTGCGTGGAGTTTGCATGTTCTCCCCGTGTCTGCGTGGGTTTCCTCCGGGCGCTCCGGTTTCCTCCCACAGTCCAAAGACATGCAGGTTAGGTGGATTGGCGATTCTAAATTGGCCCTAGTGTGTGCTTGGTGTGTGGGTGTGTCCTGTGGTGGGTTGGCACCCTGCCCGGGATTGGTTCCTGCCTTGTGCCCTGTGTTGGCTGGGATTGGCTCCAGCAGACCCCCGTGACCCTGTGTTTGGATTCAGCGGGTTGGAAAATGGATAGATGGATATAAAGTATTGTTGTGAATACTAAAGTAAGGTTGGCCAGCATATGAGTTTGTCCAAATTTTCCATATGACTATTGCATATGGTGTGAATTTGCAAAGAGATAATACAAGACACCATACCACTGGAATTTTCTTTTCACATTTTATTCCTCTTATAAGATTAAAAACAGAGTGGTAATTTAATAAATGCATTCAGGTTATTGATTTTTCTTTGTAATTTGAGTTTAACTGCTATGACTGCTTTTTCATAACTTTAAACTTTAAAACCTTGACGTTTGTGCTATAGATTGAACTCAGATTTTTTCTTTCAAAGTTCTAAATGTGTATACCAGCATTTGTGAAATTCTGATCAGTGTTTTGTTGTTGGTATTGACTTTAAAAAATATGGATATTATAAGTTTAAACATGCATAGTTGAAATTCACCCACTACTTAATCTGACCTTAAGATACGTTTATGTGAGTCATAGAGATTCATAAGAGTTTAATATTTTGAGTTACTGAGTCCACAGTATATTTCTCCAAAAATCCTAAAATTTGTTTTAATGATACCATATGTACATTCTATTTCTAGCATTATTTTTCACATATCTTGTTATACAGAAGTTTTGTCTTTTTTTGGTTGTATTTTTCATTTTGTATTGTTTTTCTTGCATGAGTGCTGCCATTTTTTTGTTAGCAACTGCATCCCATTGTTACTTTGTAACACTGGAGATGGCAACACATGATGTCACGATCTAAGCTGTAGAAAAAATGATGAACAACAAGCAGTGTGAGAATTTATGGATAAATCAACAAAAGAACTTCTTTCTGGGAGTTAAAACTTTTTACAAAGTTGTGCTTAATGTTTTATGCTTCAATGTTTTGGTATTTTGATTTTCTGGTTTTAATCTTAGCCTATCCACAATTCTCATTTACTTGTTTGTCTCCTGGTACAAAATGACATTTTATCCTGCCACTTCTTCACTTCCAGTCTGGCAGCACATTGAATAAAATAATACATTCTGTTCAGATTTGACAACACATCAGCACAATCACTTGCTTTATTTTTTCTTGGATTTCTAAAGCATTTTTACATATTAATGACAATCTCCACAGTAAATCTGATTGTCTAAAATATAAATGTCAAGCAAAGCAAGAACTCAAAAGAAAAATGACAAGAGTAAAGTTGTAACAACAATGAAAAATAATGTTATGGTTTTTCAGCACAAAGGTGTATTTTAGTGCCTTGTAGAAGCTAGCTGAGAAAGCAAGCACCCATGTCAGATCAAATAGAATCAGTGAAGCCAATTCTTGCAGGCATTAGTGGAGGATAAAATCTACAGTAGGTTCTTTTATCAGTCGCCTTCTGTCAGGTTGATCATCCTTTAACATCACGACTTGCTTAAAAGGATGGTTGCTTCCACTTTTGCTTTTATATGTTTTTTTTCATTATTTCACACTTCCAGAGTAGTATATTAAACATTTTTATTTTTTCATGTTTATTATGTTTTTTCTTATCAGCAATGTAGTTTATTTACTTGTATTCTTTAACAGCTAGTTGTTTTAGGCACACACTCTTATCTGATGAAATAAGGTCAGATGACTGTAGACAAGCCTATACAGTGTTTATTTTATAATATTTAAAAATAGATATTTATGTTCTGTTACAGCTTTTACACCATTTGCTCATTTCATTTTTGGTCTTTATGTTGTTACAAAATCAAAGTAACAGTTTCTACTTCCTGAGCAGTTTGATTTATTTAATTTCCCAACCCAATGAGTCATGACACCGCTTAACAACTAACATTTTGTAACTTTTGATTTTTTTTTATTCTGTTGTATTTATGCTGTTTGAGACAACAGGAAGCTTTATATCATACAGTCTGTGGCATGTCCACTGATGTTATTAACTTGGTGGGGATATTAAAAGAACAGAAATAAGTGTCAAAATCTCCCCACAGAATAGGAAAATATGCACAAACTTGGATCATAAAAAAGGCATGATCCTCAATGAGTATTTTGACAGGGTGGTAAATACTCTTTTAGGAAGGTTGAGACCTTCTCTCGTGTAGAAACTTCACACACTTTACCAGGCACATTCTATGATTCACTTTGGAAACAGTTATCCAATCAGCCACATATTCACAATGTATGTGCCAAGTCAATTGAAAATTGTCGAATGAATATTTTTTTAAGAAAAGGAATCATTAAGCATAAATTGCAATAAATTCATTCTGGTATTTTTATAATTCCAAATGAGTAAGCTCGATTATTCAAATTCTTGTTTTTCCCTCATTTAAATGCAAAGTGTTTGTACGTTTTGCTGATTAGCCTGAGAGTAATACTATTGTATGTCCCAGAATTTTGAATATTTTTGTTAAAACTGTGCTGTTGCAACTGCCAAGGTGAAACTTTACTTTCACTTTCAGTCCCAAAAAAACAGTGCTGTAGCAACAAATACTCTTAACAAAATAGACATCAAATGTCTGACATCATCTGACATTTACCTCCCTAACAGATTCAATGTTTTGGAACTTTTCTTCCCACAAAGTACCATAGACACGTGGAATAACATACCATTTAGCATGGTAAACAGTAGCACTTTAAGGACATTCAAATCTTGACCGAGTGCTATTTTAGAGACTCTAGATGAATAGGATTGACAAACCTATTGAGTTTATTGGTCTGTTCTCATAATTTTATAGCCCGAGATGTGGATGAGCAATTAGTACTGACACACAGGCACAAGCAATGGTTAATGATCCTTGAACGGATTGTTTTTTTAGGTATTTTCTAATGGTGGCTGGTCTAATTCCCAATCTTAGCCTTGGGAGTTGTAGGTGAAGTACTTTAAACTTGTCAAAGGAACTGGCATCTTCATGATCTCTGCCCATGGTGCTATCTGCATTCTCATTATTTTCTATTCCAGCCTACTGTGCTGTTCAGCTCAGCTCTCTTTATGCCACACCTGTACCCATAGCTCTGTCCCCTGCAAATTCTTACCTTCATATTTCCTCAGAAGTCATAGTTCCAACAGTATTTATAAATGTTGATACAAAATAAATATGCTGCATAATATTCACCACTGCAGTGAAATAAAGTTGAATACCCTTAATAAATGGGTAAAAACAAAATCACCAGTAGGCACTGACATTGGCAAAATTTTCTCAAAATGAAACTATAAAACCTGCTATTTGATTCATTCATGCAGCTTTGAAACATGGAATGGAGTTGGTATGAAATGGACAGAAGTCCAGAACTATTGCTGTGTTGAATACACACGGCAAAAGTAAATAAAATGAAAATTCATACGTTTTCTTTTCAAAACTGAGGGGGATAACACAGTTCAGTGAATGGGATGACTCACCTCATTTTGCACGCAACATCTATTCTTCCACCCACCCCTTGGCTTTGGTCCAGAGAACAGTTGCACACATGCCACCAATTGATCATCTTGGTGCTAAAGGTTATCAGGATTTCGAAAATACACAAATACAGGCAGCATACTATATATATATATTACTGGTCAAAAGTTTTAAAACACCTTAGATTTTCAGGCTTTTCTTCAAATTTAATCAGTTGAAATGCAACAAATGACCTAAAATGGTGAAAAGGTAAGCAGTAAACTGCCAGAGGTTTAAATTTAAAATTTAGGTTAGCAAATACTAAAAAAAGGAACTTTCAGAATGTTACAGAATATTATAATATTTCAGAACTGGGCCATCCTCAGGGAACAACTAATAGGTTAAAACCTACAGATGTTCTGCAGCAATTAAATTAAATTAAACCTTGAAAGTTAAAGCAATCAATTTGCACAGGTATCCCAACTTCTGTTGATTACTTAAAAACCCTCGATGTCTGTCTTAAAACAGAGTTTGCACAGACTGTGTTACTACACCCTCTGAAGTACTACTTGGACAATATTCCAGTGATAATGACAAGTAAACATCAATTAACAGATGACAAGTTACATAGCATTATTACCTTTAGAAATGTAGGCCTTTCATTCTCTACATTTCAATTTTTTTTCTAACGATTTCAATAGTTTCTAGGACCCCGGGCTTTTTATAGCACGGGCTTACACAGCTAGTTCTTTTCTGAAACAGCCCTACAAATAAAGGAAAGATACCACAGGAAGAAAAAAAAAAAGACTCATCTTATACAGTATATCTAACTAAACAGTAAAAACAACAAGTGTTAAGGTTGAATACTGACAGATTTTCCAGTTTCAGGATTTAGCTAAAGGGGGGATGCCATTAACGGAAAATCCCCCTGTCTATAAAACACATGCAGTTTACTCTAGATCATAATTGTATAGTTTACTCCAGTTTTATAATGGTAATGTAATAAGGTTTACTGAAATAAACTTTCCAGGAATGCTCTTAATGAGTGATAGTGCCTCTTGATTTACATTTAAAAGAAGTTCTTAATTACAGAAAAATTCCTTTTATTGATTATGTAATTGAGTTGTGTTAAATGACTTATTCAGTTATTTCTCATTGCTAATTTCTAAACTGATAAATAATGCTTAGCAGTTAATAAATAACTGAAGACTTAGATTGTGTTAGATGTGTTTAGTCTCGAAAAGATGAGTCCTAAGATTTGTCCCTAAGGAATAACAAAGTGGAAGTAGTTTAGATTGTGAATCTAATGGATTTTGCCTGAATATAAATTAAGCTCTTCAGGAAGTTAAGTAAAATAAACCATAGTTTTACTCAATGTAAAAATTATGTATAACAACGTGATGTTTTTGATAAGAAAATATATTGCATAGGAATAAGGATCTGCAAGTGGTGAAAGCATCTCAATTAGTGACATTTAAAATGAAGAAATTGTCAGCAATTTCATTTTTTTTAAATAAAATATGAAAGCTTTAAATACTACATTTTGGAATATGGTGTTGTGATACTTCTGCGCATTTTCACACTCATCTAAAGGTCAAAGTTCCTGAGATATAACATGCAAATACTATAATAGTTATGTAAGGAAACATGCCATTGTGATAATAAGAGCCAAATCAGAATGTGGTAACCTTTGTGTATTTGATTTGGTCCTTTCTCATTGCCAATTTAAAGATTCTTTGAGGCATTGTTCTCTTTACAGAATACATTTATCCAATAACAGTGCTGTTGCGTACTATTAATTTTGCTTGTATTATCTATATCATCTGTGGTCCTTTTCACAGATCCTCTCTGATGGCACATTCTTGTTACCATTTTCCTCTCCCTTACTTTATTTCTGTTTTTCTGCTTCAGTCTTCTTCCAACATTTGTCACTCGAGTCAACTGAGGAGGCACCTACAAAGTATAGTCAGTAGTCTTGAGTATGTATAATAATTCTTTTGCTTTGGCATCTTGTCTTTTCTTGACTACAGCTATAACCTTTTCATTAATTGTGATGTTTACCTTGTTTGTTTACCATTATTGTGTTTCAAACTTTTTTGTGCACCTTACCATGACCAAGCATGTCAAGATGGTCAAGGTAAAAAAAAGAGCAGTCAAGTCACAATAAGATGTTATACAGGCATAATGCCATTGGTGTAAAGTAGCCTCAGTAGTGTTTCTTGACACACCTAGGCTGAGTAATAAGTTGGCTGAAAGTACTTAATGATAATGTGTCAGAGAGAGGATGTGTAGGATTGTTCATAATGGCACTCGGTTTTGTCTTCATTCTCTCCTCCATTGGGTTGAAAGTGAATCTGTTAATTTATCCTACCCTCTTAATCAGCTTGTTAATTTAGAGGGCCACTGCTGAAGTGATATTACCATCTTAATATAGCACAGCGAAGAAAATGACATTGTAACTGAGTTGTTGAACATGTAAAGGATTTCAGTAACAACATTGATGGACTCCAATCTCCTGAGAAAAAATAGTCTGCTCTGCCTTTTCTCATATAGGTCTGTGTTATGAAATTAGTTCAGCATGTGTTTAATGTGGGCCTTCAAGTACCTGTAGCAGTGCACCACAATATCCACTCATTAAATAGTGATTAGACTAAGAGGCTCTTTGGGGCAGCAAAAGTCAGTAACCAGTTCCTTGGTTTTGTTGATATTAAGCTGCACACAATTCTTTCTACACCAAGAAACAAAGTTCTGAACCAGATTCCTAAACTCTGTCTCATCCCTTTGTCAATATGCTGCATAACTACAGAGAAGTCTGAGAATTTCTGCTGGTGACATGGCCAGGTATTATATTTACAGTTGGAGGAGTACAAAGTGAAGAGAAAAGAACACAGGATTGTTCCTTGTTGTGCTCCAGTGTTGATCACATCCATATCAGAAACACAGTCCTTGAGTTTCATAAACTTATAGTCTGCCTGAAAGATAGTCCATTATCCATAACACCACAGACTCATCCTCCTGAATATCTCGGATTTTACTACTTAACAGGGATGGGTTGATGGTATTGAAGACCCTGGAGAAAACAAAAACGATAATCCCCACAGTATTGCCAGCTTTGCACAGGTGGGAATAAGCCTTTCGGAGAACACAGATAATTGCATTTTCCACTTCAATCTTTGTCCAATAGACAATCTGTAGGCTGTCCAAGCAAGGGCACACATACGGTACAGGACAACATTCTTGAGGAGACATAAAGGTCACTGGTCTGTGGTCTTTAGGTGATGAGGTGCCTGCCTTCTTTGGAACTGGAGCAATACTGGATGTTTTCCACAGCAGCAACACTTTCTGGAGCCATAGAGACAGACTGAACAGGTAGCAAAGGATACCACAAAGTTGGTCAGCACAGAACTTAAGTACTTGAGGACTGACTCTATCCAGTACTGCAGCTTTTAATGTGTTGTAACCTCAGTTGTCTCCTCACTTGGGTTTGGTTTATAAAAAATCATCATTAACTCTTTTTTCCTCAGTCAGCAACAGTAATTCATGCTCAGTTTATCCTGAATGTACAAGAATGTCTGAAGATGCAGGATGGACTGGCATCAGCTTCTGGTGGTTTGACTCAAGTAAGTACTTTGATTGTAACATTCAGTGAGAGCGAAAGAGAGACAAAGAGGATAACAATGAATTGACACACCAATTTAAAGGAAACGGTGGATCCCACTACTTCTAAAGCTGGAGAGTTCCATCTAGTTTTAAATGTTGGAGTTTAATTGCCCTATTTTGATATTGAATATTTTTAATTAATGGCCTGTTCCCCTTGTTAACACTTATGAAAGGACGGTTTATTTTTTTATATTTCATTAGAGATGGAGAGCATTTAGGCTCAGAGATTTAAAACTGTACTTGGTTTTTGTCCAAAAAATTCTGTTGTGTTATAAAGTTCATTTGTAGATAAAGAAACAAATCAAATGGTAGCTCTGTGATAAGGACAGGGGAAAATATTGCAACTGGAATCACTGCAATAAATCAATTGATACCTTAAGCAAACTATCCAGTTAATTAAGTAAGTACACACTTCACCCATCTTTTTAATAAAAGCAAAGTATACTCAGACTTTTACAAAGCCTTTTGATAAGGCCCTGCATGAAAGATTAAGCTTGAATATAAAAGCTTTTGATTTCATCAGTAAGTTAAATAACTGACTTGTAAGTCAGATAATGGGCAAATGAAAAAGAGTATAAATACAGTAAGAGAAGAATGTTCTGCATAATGTGGTCACTAGTGGAGTCATAAAGAGATCTATGCTGTGATTGTTGTTATATAAGTTGTCACAAAGCGAGACTTAAGACATGGTAAAGGTTTGGGGCAGCCACCCATATAATATGTTCCTGGCTGCAAAAGTAAAGAATTGTAAGACACAAAGTAGTGTACAAGACTGAGTTCAAAACAGAACTGAAATCCAGAGGAGGGGAGTGAGGCTTTATAGGGAGCTTGAGGGAAGTGATGTTGTCCTCGAGGCCAGGGCCAGAAGTGATGTCATCCTAGGGGAAGTGATGTGCTCTGAGCTGAGGCACCAGCTCCTGGCGGGATTTCCTGGGAAAGGTCTGCAGGAGACTCAGAAAGAGAGTCAGTGAACCCCGCCGCCCTTCGGGCGGGTGTATAAACATTATTCTCTAAACGCTTCAGCTGCCCCCTATTCGCACGTGTGTGAAAAGGCCCGCCCCTCAGCCCAGACCCAACGGGTCGGGCGACCTGCACCAAGAGAGGGCATCCATGTTGGCATGAAGGCAGCCTTTTTCGATGAACGAGTGAAAACTTGTACGGTTACAGGTCATGAAACCACCTAGTGACTTGCGGGTTCGACTCCTTGTGAAGAGCCATCCATTTTAAAGGTGCATGGTCAGTCATCAGAGTGAACTCCCGGCCCAAGAGGTAGTACCTCAACTGTGTAATAACCTGTTTAATTGCCAAGGCTTCCTTCTCCACCGCCGCATACTTGGTCTCCCGGTCCAACAGTTTCCGGCTTAGGTACATGACAGGGTGTTCAATACCATTGACGCTTTGGCTCAATACGGCGCCCAGGCCAGTGTCCGAAGCGTCCGTTTGGAAGATAAACAGGAGAGAAAAGTTAGGGGTTATTAATATAGGTGCTGAAGTAAGAGCCTGCTTTAAGTCACAGACTGCAGCTTCCATTTTGTCAGACCATACCACGTTGTTGGGAGCTCTTTTCTTCGCTAAATCAGTCAAGGGTGCTGCTCTCTTAGAAAACTGAGGTACGAACTGGCGGTAGTACCCCGCTAAACCGAGAAAGGATCGGACTTGCCACTTGGTTCGCGGACGGGACCATTTCAGAATGGCATTGAGTTTTGAACACTGTGGTTTCACAATACCCCAGCCCACCAAGTAGCCCAAATATCTTGCCTCTGTCAGTCCGAAGAAACATTTCTTGGGATTGACCTGAAGCCCGGTCTCTCCCAGTGTCTGTAGTACTGCGGCGACCTGCTGTACGTGCTCCTTCCACGTGCTGGAATAGATAACGACATCATCCAAGTAGGCAGCACTATATGTGTTATGGGGGCGGAGCACTCTGTCCACCAGACGCTGGAAGGTTGCAGGAGCTCCGTGTAACCTGAATGGAAGGACACAATACTGCCAGTGTCTGCTAGGGGTGCTAAATGCGGTCTTGACCTTCGTGGACTTCGTTAAAAGAACCTGCCAGTACCCCTTTGTCATGTCAAGTGTGGTCAAGAAGTTTGTTTGACCCAGCCTGTCAAGGAGGTTGTCCTTGTGTGGCATGGGATAAGCATCGAACTGGGATACCTGGTTAAGTTGACGGAAGTCATTGCAAAACCTCCAACTGCTGTTGGGCTTATTTACCAAAATGATGGGACTGGAGTAGGGACTAAAGTTTTCCTCTGTCACTCCTAGTTCCAGCATTTGCTTGATTTCCAGTTCAACCTCATTTTTCTTTGCCTCTGGGAGTCTATACGGCCACTCTCAGACAACAACCCCCGGCTCAGTCAATATGTCATGCGTAACCAGAATGGTCTGACCGGGTTTTTCACTCACCACCTCTGGGACAGACCGGATAGCTGATTCCAGCTCCTGTCTTTGTCTGGCAGATAATTCCTTGCTGAAATTAATGGGTTCTGTTTGAGCAAAGAAAGAGCCGGGCTGACCGGAGGAGGGATTGGGATCCTTCCACGGTTTCAGAAAGTTCACATGATAAACCCGCTTGCTTGGTTGATGATTGGGTTGTTTCACCAAATAACTGACCAGCCCTTTCCTCTCCTTAATTTCATAAGGGCCTTGCCAATGGGCAAGCAATTTAGAGTGAGAGGTGGGAATCAATACCATGACGCAATCCCCTGGACGGAACTCTCGGAGGGTTGTGCAGCGGTCATAAAAGCGGGCCTGTGCTGCTTGTGCTTCCTCCATATGACTTTTTAGAATTGGCCTAATTTTCCCAAATCTATCGCGTAACTGTGCAATATATTTTAGTATGTTTGTTGAGGGAAGAGCCTCTCCTTCCCAGCCTTCCTTTAAAATATCCAATATACCCCGGGGCTGCCGTCCGTATAATTATTCAAATGAAGAGAAACTCGTAGAGGCTTGTGGGATTTCCCGATAGGCAAAGAGAATGAGGGGGATGAGTTGATCCCAATTCCTCCCAGTCTCGCTGACCACCTAGAGAAGCATCTACTTGAGAGTCTGATTGAATCGCTCTACTAAACTGTCGGTTTGAGGATGGTACACCGTGGTCCTTAAGTGTTTTACTTTCAGTAAATTGGTAGTCTCCCTGAATGTTTCCAAGCTAAAAGGTGTCCCTTGGTCCGTTAGGACTTCTTTAGGAATGCCACCTCGTGCAAAGACCCCTAATAGTTCTCGTGTGATTGCTTTAGATGTAGTCGAGCGCAAAGGAACGGCCTCTGGGTATCGGGTCACATAATCCACGAGGACTAATATATACAGTATTTATGTCCTCGGGCTGAAGGCTCTATGGATGCTATGATATTGACCCCGGTTCTTTCAAAGGGTACTTCAATCAGGGGAAGGGGAACGAGAGGGGAGCTCCTCCTGGGAATTTGCTGCAGTTGACACTCTGGACAGGACATGCAAAAACGGCAAACCTCCTCATTGATTCCAAAAAAATCGGAGCTAGATTCGCTCTAAAGTCTTTTCAGAGCCCAGATGGCCCCCAAGGAGGTGGGCATGCGCCAACTCACAGACCTGCTGCCAGTAGGTTCATGGAATTAACAGCAATTTACAGTCCTCCCCCCCATGCTCCACGATCCGATATAATAGATCATTTTTGCGTTAGCTATTGACTAGAACTACTGCATTCTTCACATGTTTTAGAGAGTCGTTATTCCATTGCTCTCTCTTGAAAGAAGCCGGCGTGGCTTTAAATAGAAATTACAGCACAGAGAGGGGATCTGGTCTGATCTCAAGGGGTGGACATTCCTCCCAATCCGCTGGGGTGCGGGCAGATGACGTAGCTGCCAGTGACGGGCCAGGAGTTTCCGTGTCCCCGTCTCGGCCCTCCGTCTCGCTCTCTGCTGGCTGGTTACACGGCATGGAGGCAGCTTGAGACAAGTTATCCTCATCTATTGCAAGGCTCAACTGTTGGCCGGGAGTAGTCAATAGTCTACCGCATTTATTGTCAGACCAGTCCCACCTTAGAATCCCAGGAAAAGGTGGGTTGGGAAGGACCGCCATGGGGAATCTTTTTAGCGTCCCACCCAGACAGATGTAACACCGGGTGGATTTATATACATGGAGTTCTTCATGTATACATCTCAGACTGGTCTTTTGTTTAGTCAGCTGTCGCGGTGAGACATATCGGCGAGCAATGATGGACACGTTACTGCCGGAGTCAAACAATGCCATGACTTTATAACCATTAAGGAGTACCTCCCCGGTATGTATAGCTGTTAGGGGGTTACTAAGGGCACACAAACCATCTTCCAGAGTCCACCTGTATTCCGCCTAACACCCGGACAATTTGCACGCTGAACGGCCTGGGGACTTTGGAACAGGCTCTGGTTTATGTGGGAGAGACTTGTGTGCGATACAATCCCTAGTGATTCCACAAGAAGACCATTCCACCCTCACAGATTTTGAGGCAGGCCTCTGTGTTTTTGTTATGAGCCGTATGAGCTCGTTCATTGAGTGGAAGTCTCCCCAGGCTGGCTGGGCAAAGTTCTGGGGCAAACGTAGCAGCAGGAAGCAGGCAACCTGCTGCACGATCTGGAAGGTGGTTAGTTCAAACGGCAGAAGCTATTGAGCCACCTGTTCCCAGAGAGTCATAGCCTGCTCAGGGATTGAGCCTTCTGGATCGAATTCTCAGTGCTTTATCACCTTTACCTGCTGGCCTGGGGAAAGCCCATCTTTACCAGGAACCTTGGCCCCGATGGGTGGCTCAGCTCTCTTGTCCGAGACAGCATAATAAGCCTCCCCAGAAACCAGCCCATGTCTGTGGGTCCCCTCCACACTCTCCTTCTGGTAAACTTAAGCCCGGGTTTGTCTTTTTAGAGCGGAGCCTGCACCGAGTCTTTTCCGACACACCCCCCCATCCAGAAACTCGGCCCCGGTACTGTCCTACCTGGTATTGCCTTGGGTCCTGTCCCGGTTTCTTCTGGGACAGCATCCTGCCGACTACGCCACTGTCACATAGTGAGACTTCAAACATGGTAAATGTTTGGGGCAGCCACCTGTATAATATGTTCCTGGCTGCAAAAGTAAAGAATTGTAAGACTCAAAGTAGTGTACAAGACTGAGTCAAAAACAGAACTGAAATCCAGAGGAGGGGAGTGAGGCTTTATAGGGAGCTTGAAGGAAGTGATGTCGTCATTGGGGCCGGGACTGGAAGTGATGTCGTCCTCAGGCCCAAGACCGGAAGTGACATGCTTTGAGCTGAGGCACCAGCTTCTGGAGGGATTTCCCGGGTAAGGTCTGCAGGAAACTTAGAAAGAGAGTCAGTGCACCCCGCCGACCCCCGGGTGGGTGTATAAACATTATTGTCTAAGCCCTTCAGCTGCCCCCTATTCGCATGTGTGTGACAAAGTAATATTTCAGATATAGTGAATAAACGTTGTGCACATGGCAGCAGTGTTTTTGGGGTAGAAACTATTGGGAATTCATCAAAAACAATTTATAAAGTTTAATGTTTAAAAAAGGGGAACATTTTGAAAGTGCAATTTAATATAAATAGATTTAACTTGCTACAAATATGGACAGGAACATAAAATATCAAACAAACAATATCAAAATGCAGGAAGTAGACTTTATGAACAATTTAAAACCAATGCAGCTATGGGTAAATCATTCAAACTCCACACAGACAACACTCAGTCACAGTGCTGTCCGCTGTTCTACCATGTTACTCACAAACTGGAGTATCCACTGAAATTCCAGTTAGACAGGGAGATTACTTGCAAACTCCACACAGGTAATTATTAGGCTGTGATTCAAACCCAGTGTCCTGGAGCCATTTGACAACAATGTTGTTAACCACTGAACCATTCTGACTTCTTTCTTTTAAGTTGCAAATTATGCACTCAAGCACACATGGGGATGTGAGAAAATGTGCATTAAAAATGAAAACCAAATAGTACAAAGTGTGATTAAATTCAGAAGTGATGTAGTTGAAAACAGGACAACCTATTGGGAAAATTTAGATATTAGCTAAATAAACAAGCTCTTCATGGACTAAAGTGGTCTATTTTTGTTTGTAAAATTCCTTTTGTCCTCATGTAGTCATTTCATTCATCATCCAAACACCCAATCACAGACTGCAAGCTTTTATGTACTCTATGTGGAGATAATTAACAGTATGCTGAAAGTGCAACTCACATTAGTTTGGATTTCTATAAAAGCAGTTGTTCCATGATTAAGAATGCAATTTAAATGAACAAAGGAAAACTCATTGTTTCATTAGGACTATTACTCAGAAAGTTTCCTGTGATTCTGGTACAGCCCTAATTATGCCATATAAAAACATAACACTACAGAAGAAAGCAAAATTAATACTTGGTACCATATTGTCAGATTTTACAAAATGCTGCCATATTTATTTAAAGTCCATTCTTCTAATATTCAACCCACTTTAGTATATCTCTGGTTTACGGTGGCTGCAGAATATCTCAGCGGTATCTGGCACAAAGTAGGGGCCAACACTTGAACAGCGCCAGTCCATTGTAAGACACAAACCTACAATCACACACACTGGACTATGTTAGACTTAACATTTAACTCGGGCTCGAAATTCTGAATGTATCTGTTGTTCCTAGGATTTCCCTGATTTCCATCCATCCATCCATCCATTGTCCAACCCGCTGAATCCGAACACAGGGTCACGGGGGTCTGCTGGAGCCAATCCTAGCCAACACAGGGCACAAGGCAGGAACCAATCCTGGGCAGGGTGCCAACCCACCGCAGGACACACACAAACACACCCACACACCAAGCACACACTAGGGCCAATTTAGAATCACCAATCCACCTAACCTGTCCCTGATTTCCACCTATTATAAAGTCTTTCTCTTAAACATTTTATACACTGTCACGCATGTAAGCACAAGAAGTATATCACAGGTGTGTCTGTATCTGAAAATACTTGTTTTTGTTTCCTTTGAATGGAGGAAAACTTGTAGGACTAATGGTGATACATCCGCTTTTATCTTTACAGTATAAATCTTTGGTCAGTAGGGAGCTTACTCTTTTTGAATACACATTCCTTTCAAGAGAGAAGAGAAAACTGAAATTGAACTCTTTAGGAGCTGAATTTCTTTCATTCTTCAATATTTATTTTTTACCTTGGACATTAAATAGTGTTTACTCTGCAGCCCAAATCTTTTTCTTTTTGTGTTGCATTAGGAAGAATATGTTTCATTTAGTAATAATTTGATGAATAATATGTTGTTATAGTGCCAACTATAATAGCAAGGATAATGTAAATAGTAAGGTGGAAAGATTTAATACTAAGGTGAGAGCTGCTGTAGACATAGTTGCACCTGAAGAGACAGTTAAAAAATCTTCTAGCATTGTTATACTATGGAAGACCCAAAGAGTGTCTGATTTAAAGAGAACAAGCCGTAGAGCTGAGTGTAAATGAAGGAAGACTAAACTAACTATCCACTATGAAATATTAAAAGTTAAAATAACAGAATACAATAACACAGTCCGTCCTGATTGGCGCTGCTATTTCTCTAAGATTATAAATAACAATGCTAGTAATCCCAGAGTCTTATTCTCGATGATTGATCGTCTGTTAAACCCAGGTAACTCAAAGGAATGCCTCCTAAGTACTTCCAGTAAAACCTGTGAGGCTATTGCTGTATTTTTCAATCAAAAAATTAATGATATTAGAAATAACATAGTATATCTCCCCAACACTAAGGATCCTCCTAAACCCCAGTATTCCATTATAAACAAATTAAAGTCTTTCACTAGTATAGATTTACCTGATTTGCATAAAATAATTTCTCAAATGAAACCCTCCACCTGCATCCTTGACCCAATACCAACAAATTTTTTCAAAGAAGTATCGGGCGTGCTTAGTGATAATGTTCTTGACATAGTAAATTCGTCATTAGATACGGGGGTCTTCCCAGACTGTCTTAAGACGGCTGTAGTTAAACCCCTACTTAAGAAAAATAATCTCGACTCCTCTGCTCTTGAAAATTTTAGACTCATCTCTAACCTGCCTTTCTTAAGTAAAATTCTAGAGAAGGCAGTCATTATGCAGTTAAATGAGCACCTCAATAAACATGCTATTCTTGATAAATTTCAGTCAGGTTTTAGAACAAATCACAGCACAGAAACTGCAATCGTTAAAGTAGTAAATGATTTGCGGGTAAATGCAGACAGAGGTCATTTATCTGTTCTCATCCTCTTAGATCTGAGTGCCGCATTTGACACCATTGATCATAATATTCTTAGAAATCGCCTTAGTCAATGGGTGGGCCTCTCTGGCAGCGTCTTAAATTGGTTTGAATCCTACCTGGCAGGGAGAAAATTCTTTGTTAGTTGTGGTAATTACAACTCAAAGACACACGATATCCTATATGGTGTTCCACAAGGTTCTATCCTGGGTCTGCTGCTCTTCTCAATCTACATGCTTCCATTAGCTCAGATTATCTCAGGGCACAACGTGAGCTACCACAGCTATGCTGATGACACACAGCTGTATTTATCAATTGCACCTGATGACCCTGATTCTCTTGATTCACTAACACAATGTCTAACTTGTATCTCAGAATGGATGAATAGTAACTTTCTCAAGTTAAATAAAGAGAAAACTGAAATCTTAGTGATTGGCAATAATGGATACAATGAGGCTATTAGAAATAAATTGGATGCATTAGGATTAAAAGTCAAAACAGAGGTAAAAAGCTTAGGGGTAACTGTTGACTGTAATCTAAATTTTAAATCGCATATTAATCAGATCACTAGGACAGCATTTTTTCACTTAAGAAACATAACAAAAGTTAGACCTCTTATATCATTGAAAGATGCTGAGATATTAGTTCACGCGTTTGTTTTCAGTTGACTAGATTACTGTAATGCACTCCTCTCAGGACTACCCAAAAAAGACATAAATCGTTTGCAACTAGTGCAGAATGCAGCTGCTAGAATCCTAACCAGGAAAAGAAAATCCGAGCACATCTCTCCAGTTTTGATGTCACTACACTGGTTACCTGATAATAACTATTCATGGTGGCTCTAAAATCTGTACTAACCCCTACTCTCTCTTCTGTTTCCTTTTCCGGTGTCCTTTTGGTGGTGGCATCTACTCAAAGCACCATGATGTTCCAACAATGATGGATGGATTAAAAGCCAGAAGTCTGTATGACCATCAGCATCAAGTGACTCTGTGAGAACCCTAACTACAAAGAGGACTATTTCATTTATGTTAGGTAGAATGCCCAGAGGGGACTGAGCGGTCTCGTGGCCTGGAACCCCTACAGATATTATTTTTTTCTCCAGCTTCCTGGAGTTTTTTTTTTTTCTTGTTTTTTCTGTCCACCCTGGCCATCGGACCTTACTCCTTTTCTATGTTAACTAATGTTGTCATTTTAATTTGTTATTTTGTCTTTTATTTTTCTTTTCTTCATTATGTAAAGCACTTTGAGCTACTTTTTGTATGAAAATGTGCTATATAAATAAATGTTGTTGTTGTTGTTGTTATATGTAAGAAATTGTTTCTGTAAGTTTACCTTGCACAACAGATAGATAGATAGATAGATAGATAGATAGATAGATAGATAGATAGATAGATAGATAGATAGATAGATAGATAGATAGATAGATAGATAGATAGATAGATAGATGCACTGTTTATAAATATAACTAGACAAAGGCCAATCTGAGGGCTTTCTTGTACTGTTTAATGCTCATTGTCTATGCAAAATCACAAGCTTACAAAAAGACTTCCAGTACTATGGGTGTTGTACCATGTTAGCAATTATTTATGTAATGGGAGGTCAAACAAAATGACACCATTTTTTGCCTAACTAAAAAGATTATAATATGCAAGCTTTCAAGGCAACTCAGGCCCTTTTCTTTCAGGCAAGGTTGGGAGCATGCGCTGATAGCTCTTTGCCTCACCCACCAAACGACGGACCATCTGGATTGCAACCCAAGTGCAGTGCGTGACACTTCAGCACCACACTGGAACAGTGTGAGGTTTTTTATGGTGGCTGGAGTGCTAATCTTCAGGCAAGACAACATTTGAATAGAGCAGGTCCAGCTTGTAGAGCCCACTAATGGAATATGCTGATAGAAGCTTGTTTCCAGCACAAGCATTAAGAAGGATTCATCTTTAAGATATTGGTAACAGAGTGAATCATTTCTGTTGCTGAATCAGCCAGGATGAAGTAACGTATCTCCCTGCGTTCTAACTGGAATGAATTCAGTCCACATTTCAATGTCTTAATCATACATTTAGTTTTTTTGCTCCCTTTTGCACCGTTATTCATTCATATAGATCTCCAGTTTCCCTCCTGATTTTCCACTCAGTCTGATGAAACCTGTTCAGCATTAAAAGAGCATCTGAAATAGGAGGTTTAAGTCTATATTGTATAGTAGCAGCAGTAAACACCATAACTAACAGTAGGAGAACCTCTAGATATAAAAATTATAATTTATATCAGAACAGAACTAGTGCACTTTGACTTCAGGCCTGTAGTGGAACAGCCAAGACAGATGCCCCACCCATTTGTCCCAAACATCTCATTTCTGCCAGTTTGTCTATGACACATCTTGCAGGTCTTAAATATTAGTTATCAAATGTGACTTTTCGGGATAAATTATGAAATGTCTTTACAGATTTATGGCATATAAAAATGATTTTCCAGTTTCAGCCTCACAAAGAATGGAAGTCTCCTGTCTTCCAGACCTATATAAACATCAGACAGATTCAGCAGGCCCATGTAGGCATACTGTAGGTGTTAATAGACCATTCTCTTCCAGTCTTCTCCTCAGAGTTTCTCATTTCCTGGATGATTTTTTTTTCAGAATTTGGTGTGAAGAGCAGGTGGCAGCTTAAGGATAAGAGGTATTTTTCAAGTGAATGTTATGGTTTCACAAACATGATATACAGTATATGCATTTTCCATGGCAAATTATTCTCTAAAGCATTTTCAATAAATAAATAAAAAAAAAATCATGTGTTTCATTTTGAAAGCTATTGGAAATGGAGCACCACCACAAATTAAATGCCTAAAAACTTACTGAATGTGTCCACTTTGAAACGGCAAAAGTTTTGATATATGAAAACATGCATTCTGTGTTTCTGATGTATGTTTGTGACAACTAAAGGGATCTGGAAATTATCATTTTATTGCATATTATTTTATCTTGAGGTAAGGATGTGTTTTCTGTTTGCTTGTGTCATAGTAGTGACTTCGTAGGAGAAATTCTCACATTAATATGGAAGTAAATCAACATGATAGCAAGCATGTAGCAGGAAATGTTTACTGTGATTTTATCTTTCAAGAAGAAACAACCACACTTTTGGTGGGTGAAAGGTTATTGCAGAAGAAGGTAAGCATTAAGGAGTATGCACTGTTGGTTTTCTGTTAAAATAGCTGAATCTAATAATATTGTTTTTTGTTGTTTGAAAATTACACACATAAGCTATTTTACAATGATTGTATAAACTCAAGATGTGATTCAATGCTTTCAATCACTTTCTTGGCTTGAAAAATTGACATATTTGGTACATTTTTAAGCTTTCATTTTCTTGTGGTGCTACATGAATCAGCTTCCACTGTAAAATTCCAGGGTGAGATCATTTTTTTTAATTTAGAGAAAGTGTTTTAGAACACAGATTTGCATGGCAAATACATATACAACAACAACATTTATTTATATAGCACATTTTCATACAAATAATGTAGCTCAAAGTGCTTTACATGATGAAGAAAAGAGAAAAAAAAAAGACAAAGTAAGAATTAAAATAAGACAACACTAATTAACATAGAATAAGAGTAAGGTCCGATGGCCTGGGAGGGCAGAAAAAACAAAAAAACTCTAGACGGCGGGAGAAAAAAAATTAAATCTGGAGGGGTTCCAGACCATGAGACCTCCCAGCCCCCTCTGGGCATTCTGCCTAACATAAATGAACAGTCCTCTTTGTATTTAGGGTTCTCATGGAAGGACTTGATGATGATGGTCATGTAGACATCTGGCTTTTAATCCATCAATGTAAGAACATTATGGTGCTTTGATTAGGTGGTGGTGGCGCAGGTCGCCACCATAAAAAACCGGGAAAAGAAACAAAAGAGAGAGTTGGGGTTAGTACAGATTCTAGAGCCACCATGAATAGTTATGATAATTAATTAAATATACAGAGCATCAGGATTAAACTAAAATGAAGTTTCGAGAAAGCCATGTTAAAGTAGCTATTTTTGAGAAGAAATCTCTTTGACTTGAAAAATACCAAAGGTATCTTATAAGGCAATGTCTTGTGCATTGGAAACTGACAATGTAATAGACCCTGCAGTATTTCTAACCATATTATGTATTGTCATCCTGCTGTGATGGTGATCATTGTATGGGGATAATAATCAGATTATTTTGTGTTTTTTTGGACAAACTAAGTCTCTATTTTACTCTTTCCATTTCTTTATTGTTTGAGGAAGACTAAGACTCTGGGTCATATTTCACAATATAATGGTAAATCCAAAACTAAAGGCAATTTTAAAATTATGTGTGAATCCACAGAACCCAAGAGGGCTGCAGCAAACTCTAACTCTCAGATGGGCTGCCATTTTGCACCCTGGGGTAAATAATGCCCTGAACACGCTGTCTTCCCCGGTCCTTCAACAATATTGGCATTCCGGCTGGGCAGGGCCCCTGGCTGTCCACGACAGTGGTTAAGACTGTCTTCTGTTACAAAGATCAAATGTTCAAGTAAGAAAAAAAAATAAAACTCCAAAAAATAGAACTTAAGTGTGAACATTCTTTACATTCCTAGCTTCTTATTGCCTTCATATACTAAAGTTAAAAACAAATATAACTCCCCAACAATAGGGAAAAGAGATGAGAAAGTACAAAAAAGGCCCCTGATTCTGTGCTATTTTTTATAACATACTTAAATAATGTATGTGAATTAATATCTTTTCTAATTGAACTAATATGGGGCTGGTAAATAAAAAGATCTAGAGAACTATTTTAGTAATCTAATTGTGTGACAATGAAAATATTTAATTTCATTTCATTTTCTAACCCGTTTAATCCAGACCAGGTTCAAAGGGGATGCTTGAGCCTATCCTAACTAGCATAAGGTGCAAAGCACGAACAAACCCTGGATATGGTACAAAGGCAATGGTAGTGCAAGCACACCACCTCACACTAGGACCCATTTAGCATGTCTTTGAACAGTGGGAGGAAGCCCACACAAACATGGGGAGAACATGCAAATTCCATGCAGGGAGGACCTGGGACACAGCGCTATGAGACAGCAACGCTATCACTGCATCATCATACATTCCCTCAATGTTTGGTATATGTTTGTTAGAATGCAAAGGAAATAGCAGCATCCAAAAAACGAGATCTCTCTATTATAAAAAAAAATCTTGGGAGGGAGACGAGACGTCACGTGATCTTCTCAGAAGACACTTTGAAGTCCCGCGAGACTACTTGCACAACACGCCCTACTTACAAACAAATTCTCGGAGACACTGTAACATCCCGTTAGACAAAGAAGTGAGATAAAAGGACAGCTGCTGTACAGGCTTTTAAATGATTGACGCGCAGCGCAACATGCAGATCACGCAGCATGTCACAAGCAGCAGCTGGCTTAAAGGACAGCTGCTGTACAGGCTTTTAAATGATCGACGTGCAGCGCGACATGCAGATCATGCAGCACGGCACTAACAGCACGGCACTAGCAGCCCCGGGGTGGGGGGCATAACTCATTCACTACAGCTTTATTACTAGCAAATATCAAGAAACAAAAAAATGAATGAAATGAAAATAACAATCTTTTTAAATTGTATATCCGATAACCAAACCTGGGGGTTGGCGAGCGAAGCGAGCAGGGGACAGAGCCCCCTAGTCATAAAAAAAATCCATACAGTTTAAAATAATCCAAAACTCAAACCCAAAGGTAAAAATGAATTCTATAAATTAAAAACAAGGTCATCTTTGGAACAGAAATGTCCACAAAATAAATCAATTAATAAAATAAAAATTAAATAAACAATACAGTCACAAAACTCCTATGGTGCATGAGGTGCAAGCAGTGTTGGGTCAGTGACATTATTAAATGTGGCCCGATTTTTCTTCGAGACTGCAAAGTAAACAGTTGAAATTACTGGCTGTGAGATTGTTTTCCTTCAGGTCCCCTGTGTGTCCACAGTGCCCCTCTCAGCACATTTATTATTCAAAGATGCACTAATAAAATGCAAAACTAAAGAACTGGAAAAGGGTTTACTTACAGGTTGATTGATTGAGTTCATTTTCATACAGAGCCTTTCAACTTCTTATTAAGGGCACAAATACTTTGCTTCTATGGGTGTTCATACTATTTGTCTTTCCTAGAAATAGTGAGAGCAGCAGTCTGAAAGTATCACCTACTGACATTGCATTACAATTTCAACAGTCATACTTTGATTGATGAAAGCACAATGGAGGCCATGTTTGAGTAATATTGCCTACCTGATCTATATGTATGATTACTTGGAATTAATTTCAAATTGTTTTTAACAAAAATATAAGGCTCTGCTTAAGTGCATCTGTAGAAAAAAACTTTAGCCAGTGGTCCAAGGTTACCTTTTTGATCCTGTCTTCCTATATGAACTCATATGTTCTGCAGATGAAACTAGAATAATATGGTGGGTTTTAGCTTGTGGTGAGCGGTTATCAGAACAGAGCTAAAAGACCCAAATATATAAGGGGAAAATATAATATTTTAAAAATAATTAACCTTTTTTGTAAAAAATAGAGTTAGACCATGGAAAATAATCAAATTTCATGTTGAAAAAAATGACAGTTGTTGGGTTTTCCTACCTTTTAAACAGGTCATGACAACAAGAGGGTTAAGAAATACCCAGAGAAAAGCCCACAAACACAAATGTGTAAACACCACACAGACAGTGACTGTGCTGGGATCTGAATTTGGACCCACAAAGCGAAAGCAGCCAAATAAACATTTAAACTGTGTAGCAGGAAAACTATTCACAGTCACCTTGTCTGATGTCTCTTTTTTTATACTACAACTTTCACTCAGTCTTCTTCCAATTGCAACATCTAGCCGTCATGGAGTCACCTCTGACATTTAGTCTTTTCACTTTGTTCATTTAAGTTTTACAGGGTGCTGGAACTAGGAAATCCATTCCAGGGCTCCCGGACATTTTTCATTCCCGGGAAACTGCTGTAATTCCCGGGAAAAATGGGAATGGCCAAACTCGCATATATAGCGTGTAAAAGTGTAAAAATCGATCAAGAAATAACAGACTTATAGTTGAAAATAATTAAGTGGCACGGTTTTTTGGCCCACGGTGTAGTGTGTTGTCGATTAATTTAGTCAACAACAGACCAGCAGCAGTCAGTCTCCCGGCTGACTGAGCACAGTAGACTGGGAGGAGTCTGCACTCTGTAGTGCACGAATGCCGGGACGGGGCAGACTTCATTGACATCTGTGCTGTTGACAGCTTTGAACAGCAACTTGAAATTGCAATGCGTCAGTCTGTTGCATCCGCATTATTTGTGCTAAGAAACTTGCCATCACAGAATGATGACAAGAAACTTGATGCATCAGTAAAAGCTGAAACGGCAGTGTTTCAGAACAATGGCAAGCGCGGGCATTGTTTAGAACAAGTGTATCGGTATCTGATGACTGTGTTGCCTACTTCAGTGGAGGCAGAACGTGCTTTCTCAGCGGCTGACATACTCTCCACGAAGGTGCGCTCTCACCTGGATGACCGCGCGCTTGACATGTTGTGCTTTCTACGCTCTTATTACTGCAACTAACTAGATACATGTACTTATATGACAGCATGAACTGCTTGTAGTTAAGGTTAGTCTTTTATTGGTGTCAACATATTACAGTAGTTTTATTAAAAATAAGTGTCGCTCGTTCTAAAACCATTCACATGTGAGATTCCAGTGCACTGTGTCATTCCCGGGAGCCCGGGATTCCCGGGAATGACATGCGGGATTCCCGAATTCCCGGGAATGGATTCCCTAGCTGGAACCTATGATCATAGTATTTTGAAGTTTACAGGAATTGTCAACCACTGGTCACACTCATGCACATACCAACAGCCACTCAGTCAGGGCCATTGGGGCAACCAGGGAACCTAATATGTGCTTTTTAAGGCTGTAATATGAGATTGGAATATCCAGATAAAACTCCCAAAAAAGTTAATACACAATAACTGTCCATATAGCTAAATCCAGATTTTTGGAGCTGTGAGGCAGAAGAGCAAACAAATGTGCCACACAGTTTACCTCCATATGTTTTAAAAAAAAACACTGATCTCAGAAAACCTTTGTCATTTTTCATGTAAATTATGGGAAATGTTACATGAGAATTCTACCAATATATAAAGAATATTTATTTTACACAATGGAATGACTTTAAAAAGTCACTTTCTTTTTACACATGTAACCTCTGTTTTTCAACAAGAAGATAAACATTCATTTGTGTGTGCGTACACGTGTTTACTAAATGTCACTAATCATACAGATGAAGCTGACTTAATTTAGTTTGGTATTGATTAGTCACAGTTTCTTTAACAAATGTTAAATGTCTACTGGACTGTGGTGAGAATCTCATTAAACTGAAGGCCTGAGAAAAAATTGTGTATAATTACTTGTGCCTTCTTCTATGTTTTTTATTTAGGGTTGAATAAGTGTAGCATCTGCAGTGTCAGAATAGCTATGTTAAAATTTGTATTTATTGTATTGTAAAAACATAAATAGTCACTCGCACTTTCAAATGTTCTAAGACTAAATTTCTTTGTAATTAGTTTAATACAGAAGGGGAAAAATGTTCCAAAGTTATAGATTCAAGATTCTTTATTTGTCACATGCATAGTTATACAAGACAACACGCAGTGAAATGCATCCTGATCTGCTTATCAAAACTGTGCAAAGTTAGAAGAATATCAGTTAGATTAACAAAAAGTCCTAGATTGAAAGATAACAATATAATAGGACATAAATAAATAAGTAACATTTTTCAGTGAAATAAAGTAGAATTAAGTGTTAAAGTGCAATAGTGCAGTGATTATTGTGCAAAACCAATGTTAGACAGGTGCATAGTGTTAAAGCACACACCAGTTTCCAAAACAAGGATCAGTTATATTCCGATCCGTTATTAAAGGGTTACTGCAAAAGTTTTACCTCCCGAATAATCTAAAACGAGGAGACATTTTTTTAGTGATATTCAGTCTCTTTGCATAAAAAAATACATTTATTGCCTATATCT
The DNA here is from genome assembly GCF_900747795.2 of Erpetoichthys calabaricus. Lineage (NCBI taxonomy): Eukaryota > Metazoa > Chordata > Cladistia > Polypteriformes > Polypteridae > Erpetoichthys > Erpetoichthys calabaricus. The sequence continues at coordinate 154,077,276 of NC_041402.2, read as the reverse complement.
CTTTCTATAGTAAAAAAAAATCTGGTTGTAACAGCATAGCACATGCATGCAAAAAAGATGGTACATGGTTTTGTTTGTGTCCAGGGATAGATTTAACTCATTTTAACAGTTGCAGAGAACTAGATGATCACTAATTATATACTGCAAAAGAGTACAAACTACAGTGTTAAAGGGTTTATTCAACAAGTAGAGGCCCTGTTTATTTGCCACAGGGCAAAAGTAAAGTACAAGTTTAAAATTAACACTCTTGAGAATTTCAGTAAATGTTCTGTTAAAATGACAACCTCTTTGTGTTTCATATATATTGTAAATAAAGCACAACAAATAGGATGAAGGTTTGGGGGATTCCACCCCATAAACTGTAGGCAAAAATCAACAAAACAAGTACACATTCAAGACCGAGTTTAAATCAAGACTAAACAAGAGCATTAATGGGTCTGATTATATACAGAGGATACAGGAAGGGGTGGGATCATGGTCGAAAGTGAGGTCTTGGTAGGAGGCGTATTCTGGAAGGAAATAGGTGGAGTCTTCTATCCAGGCTTTCCTTCTGCTGGTCTGTGGAGGAAGGAGAAAAGGTATTAGCACCACTCAACAAACCTAGTCTCTGTGTCTTAGTCCCAGTTAAGCCCTTAGACTGCCTCCCAACTGCGTGTGTGTGACTCTCTCTCTCTCTCTCTCTCTCTCTCTCTCTCTCTCTCTCTCTCTCTCTATATATATATATATATATATATATATATATAAATATACAACATATATATTATGGACTGGTGGTAAGTGGACGAGTTACCCAACCAGGATGACAGATTTTTCTTTCTGTTCTTTTATTTTATTATCATCATTCTCCTTTGTGGTCATTTTTAATAAATGTTTCACTTGTGTACTCCTTGGTCTTCTTGCTATCACTCTGGGTAAAGAGAAATGCCATGGCAATGCTCCCTTGTGTTTTGCAGTAACATGTAACTTCATAACTGATACCTTTAGTAACAGCCATAAGTAATGTTTCTTTCACTTATAATTCTTCTTTTCACTGAACTTGCATTCCATCCCAGACTACATAAATAGTTACTTGACTGAGGGGATCCATACTTTAAGATAATAAAAGGATTATTATTAGAAGGTTGTAGTCTTATGAGAAAAAGCAGGAGACCACCAAAGGAGGGTCTATTGCCACATCTTAATATGGCTGGGAAGTCGGTTTCCTAATACCTGCAATTAATTAGATAGATAGATAGATAGATAGATAGATAGATAGATAGATAGATAGATAGATAGATAGATAGATAGATAGATAGATAGATAGATAGATAGATAGATAGATAGATAGATAGATAGATACTTTATTAATCCCAAGGGGAAATTCACATACTCCAGCAGCAGCATACTGATAAAGAAAATATTAAATTAAAGAGTAATAACAAAGCAGGTATACAGACAGTCAGTAACTTTGAATAATGTTAACGTTTACCCCCCCAGGTGGAATTGAAGAGTCACATAGTGTGGGGGAGGAACGATCTTCTCAGTCTGTCAGTGGAGCAGGACAGTGACAAATTGTAAAATTCTAAAATACTATGTTTACTGTCTTTTGACTCATGGGGTAAATCCAAATGTAATTATTTTATTTATAGTTAAATGTATTATATTGTATATATTGTATACCGTGACCCTGTAGTTAGGATATAGCGGGTTGGATAATGGATGGATGGATATATATATATATATATATATATATATATATATATATATATATATATATATATATATATATATATATTCTTTACAGGGATCATTGTTTTGTGACTATAGTTTCAATTATTGTATAATTTTAAAACATCAGTACAAAACAACATTCATCCATCCATTGTCCAACCCTCTATATCTGGAGCCAATCCCAGCCAACACAGGGCGAAAGGCAGGAAACAAACCCCAAGCAGGGCACCAGCATTCATATTTGTCAAAATTATTTAAACCAATTTTGTACCTGCATTGCCATTTTTATCCTTTTATACCAGTGAAATTATGCATACTGAAACATTTTGTTGTTAGGATATATTTTTGCTAGTTTTGCATATAAAATGTATATGAATATGTACAAAAATACAGATGAAATTTAAGAAATCCTCAGTAGGCAGTCAAATAGTGTGCAAGAAAGACTGTATTTTATTTTCTGAACTATAAGATTTAATTCCTGATTTTCCAAAGACGTGTCAGCTAGATTTTAAAAGGTTTGGTACCTCCCAATTAAATTAACCTTACCAAACTTGTCCCTAGAAAGGTAAGGCAGATATTGCAGTTGATTGAATTTAAACTGCTTGCAGCAAAGGGCTAAGACAAAAGGAAGAAAAAAAGAAATTCCATAATTCAGTCTGTGGGAAAGGCATTTTCATTCTCTATGCTTTTTCACAATCATTTCTATTTAGTAAATTTTCTTCCCTTGTAATTAATTAACAGGAAAACAAGATATTTAAGGAAAATGTGTTCAGTTTAGTCCGCAATGAAGTAGATCTAGCTATAAATGTAGCAAATTAGTCATAATGACAAATTCACATGCAGTACTATGTAAATGAACTGCATCTCACATCAGAAGAAAAATTTCTACAGATGATAATCAGAAACAAAGAAAAGACAAAGGCACAATCCCTTCTAACCACACGCCACTGCTCTTACCTGTGTCAAATGCAATATTATAAAAAAGAAACCTAATATGATGTGTTATTCAGTGACACACACAGTGGTCTGCAGCACAAAGAACATAGCAAAACATTACAGGATTACATGAGTGCTTAAAATACTGACATTGTAAACAAGAAAAGAAATGACTCATACTGTTTTTACAAGAAGAAAAAATGACGGAATAGCCAAGTACTAGTTTAATGATCAAATGTTTTTGCACATGTAACATTCTCATTTGATATTTTACCATAAATATATTTGCTTCTTTTAAAAAACTTCACTTTAAAAGTTTCCTGGTTTGAATGAGTTTGGGCTGCGTTTTATACAAAGACACAGCTTGAGTCTTCTGATGTTAAACTCGAATAAAAATGTGCATAAATGTAATACACAGACACATTTTAAACAGGCAAGACTATGCATCAGATGATCTCAGATAAATAAAGTTTTAAAAAATGTGGGAAGAAAATGTGACAGTCAAAAGAATTGAAAAGCAGCTTGCACCTGTTTATTGCATAAAGATATAATCCTGTTAAAATCACTGTTTCACATTTTTTTCCCTTGTGGTTCACCTAAGCACTAAAACAGACATATATATAATATACAAGTGTTGATATTTGTCTCATCAAGAACACATACACTATTGCAAGTTCCTTTCTGCATTTTATTTATAACTTCATTATTCTGTATGGATGTGAAAAATGCTCCCAAACCATAGCCGCAATTGAAACATGAGCACAATCATGGAGCATAAGTGCAACATTCCTTGCTATTACAAGTGTGATCTGTTAAAACCTGCTTTATTTTCTTTGCTCTGTTTCTCATTTTTCCCATTGAGATTCACTTTGGGCAGCCAGAAGCTCAACCACGTCATCACACTTTAGATTTCATCTAGCTTAGTGCTTCTCAAATTCAGTCCTGTAGGCCCCCTGTGGCTGTAGGTTTTCATCCCCACCAATTTCTTCGGTTAATTGGACTCCTAAGTTAAGAAAGCGGTTACTTCCCAGTTTGTGCTTTTATTTTATTTATTTATTTTGCATCAGTCCAGAAATTACAAATTGGTTATTCAAAATTTTTACAGAATGAAACAGGAATTTAGGTAAGAATTCTTTTTATTTTTTAGTATTTTGTTCTTTAGCCCTTTTGAAGTCAGGGTTGCTTGCCATGGTGTCCGCTATGGTTGTCATTAACTGGCAGAATTCTTATCTATACTAATAAAAGGCAAAGCCCTCACTGACTGACTGACTGACTGACTGACTCACTCATCACTAATTCTCCAACTTCCCGTGTAGGTAGAAGGCTGAAATTTGGTAGGCTCATTCCTTACAGCTTACTTACAAAAGTTAGGCAGGTTTCATTTTGAAATTCTACGCATAATGGTCATAACTGGAACCTGTTTTTTGTCCATATGCTCTAATGGAGGAGGCGGAGTCACGTATCGCGTCATCACGTATTACGCCTCCTACGTAATCACGTGAAGTGAAAACAAGGAAGAGATTTACAGCACGAGTCAAACACGGGAACGAAGGTAAATGACATTAATTGTTGAGTGTCTTTTAATACTGTGTAATTGTTGAGTGTCTTTTAATACTTTGTAAGCATACATATTAACAGATGTGCAATTAAACGTGTGCATTTACGGGGTGATTTCTCAGGCTTAAAGCTCGAAGTGATCACTCGAGTGAAGGCAGCTTCACAAAAAAAAACAGATCCTTAACAAACTGTTATTGGTATATTTTCCCTCAATTTTAAAAGGTTTTCTTTTCTTCTTAATAAAAATTTAAAAGCAGAACTTCTACCGGTGCGAACCGCGGGGATTTGAGCGACTGACGCATACAGACATATTCATGAGTGCAGGTACTTCGGAAAGAAAGCACCGTGTAAACCTAAAGTTTAAATTAAGTTCATAGACCTACAAAAGGTTGTCATTGATTTCAGGCAAGATTGCTTTTCTCCTGTACAACTATACGTTGCATTCTCAAGAGTGTGCTTGCACGGATTAGTCATATTACAACCGGAGTGCTGAACTGACAACGTGATATACAAACAGAACAATCGTAAAAACAGGATTAAATAAAAAGGCTGCTTCCGTTGGCAAAGCAACGAAAAAGGAAGACCTTATATGACGTTTGTTTATAAAACAGCGGAGAGGCTGTGTGAAGTCAGTTTCACAAAAAAACAGATCCTTAACAAATTGTTATTAGTATATTTTCACTCAATTTAAAAAGGTTTTCTTCTTAATAAAAATTTAAAAGCAGTACTTCGCCGCTGCAAAGCACGGGGATGTATATAGATATATAGATAGATAGATAGAGATATATATGTATATATATATAGTTATATCTATCTATCTATCTATCTATCTATCTATCTCTCTCTCTCTCTCTCTCTCTCTCTCTCTCTCTCTCTCTCTCTCTATATATATATATATATATATATATATATATATATATATATAAATCTCTATCTATAGATAGATAGATAGATAGATAGATAGATAGATAGATATATAGATAGATAGATAGACAGATAGATAGAGATATATATATAGATAGATATATGTGTATGTATATAGATATGTATATATGTGTATATATATGTATGTATATAGATATGTATATATGTGTATATATATGTAGATATGTAAATATGTATATATATATGTAGATATGTAAATATGTATATGTATATATATGTGTCTGTATGTATATATATATATATATATATATATATATATATATATATATGTGTGTGTGTGTATGTATCTATGTGTGTATATGTATGTGTATATATATGTTGATATATATATATATATATGTGGATGTGTATATGTATATATATATATGTATATATGTAGATATGTGTATATGTAGATATGTATATATAAGTATATATGTTTATGTATATATATGTTTACATAACTTCTTTAACACACTACTTCTCCGCTGCGAAGCGCGGGTATTTTGCTAGTACAATTATAAGAGCAAACACCACAGAAAAAGTGCATTGAAAAGAAAATGAAGTGCCCAAAAAATTCTGCAAAAATACAAATATTTCTTTTTTATAAATGTCAACACTTATGCACATTCCCGAATGCAAAATAAAAGAGAAGAAATAAAAAGACTGGTAGTTAAACAATGAGATCCAATAAAGGTAAAAATGGCTCACTAATTTTGAAACTGGTTGGAAAAAAATATCTGCTGCCACAAGGGGTCTTCATGATTGAGCTTGAGAAACACTGATGTAGCAGACTAAAAAAATAAAAAAGAGATTTCAGGTTGTTAGATCACTGATTGTGTTCATGGCTGTCTGTCAATCCAATGATGATGCTGTCCATCCAGATGTCCATCTCCATCACTCCCAGGCCAATTTGAGAAGTAAAGTTTGGTAGGCTGTCTGTTAAGGAAGATCAAAAGAATTGTAATCTAAGCATCAAACAGGAACACTGCAAAAATCAAAGATAATAACTCATCAAGTTAAAAACCATAACTCAGAGCTTAAAAGGCTAAACTGGTGCTCTCTTGGAGAGACATTGTCCTCAATCAGGTCAGCATTTTGGTGATTCAGGCAATGCTTTCATAATGTTCTTAACTTGAAAATTATATTTGTTTGTTTTGCTTGTCTTTTTCCCCTTGAAGCATAGCGCATTTTTAATATCATCAGGTAGGCTTTGTTGCCGTACAATAGCTATCACATAATGTTACGGGAGTAATTATTATAAGGGCATGTAGCAACTGAAGTACTGTTTTATGGAACCCAGATTATTGAATGTAAAAATAGATCTTGCATCTTACAAAGCAATTTAATTTTTTAACGTTAGGAACCCAAATTGTAGATTCACATGGTAAAATCTACCAAAAGGTCCTTTTGTTTAAGCTGTCTTCTAAGTTCCGTTTTGGTCCTTGTCTCTGTATAGCAACCATACCCACAACCTGGCAAATCTGTTTTTTTTCTGTTCACAGGACTAGTCTATAGCCAGCAGTGTGGTTATCATTTTTACTGTTGTTTGAGATCCAAACCAACCAAGTGTTAGCTGCTCATTTTCTATTTAAGGAAAATCATATAAAAGGTAATGGATGTCTTCTTTATGTCAACTTAACTCACCCACAAGACTATTGCTGCACGGTTTGAATATTATACTATTAAAATTAAAATCTGAAGAAAAAAAAATGTATATATTTTATGCGTTCAACCAGATTACAAATGTTTGGGCTCTTAAACAAGTCACTCTCACCACTGGCACGATTATGTGTCATAGCTGTCAAGAACTTTTTAATTATTTTTAGACAGTCTTGTTTAGTTTATTGAATGGAGAGATTTTAGCGGTGTGGCAAGGATTAGTAAGTCGACGTCAAGGTCAGATTTGCTAGAAATAGGGATGGGTAATTGTTTTATCATGGTTTAGACTTTTGAGAATACCTCTCCTTAAAACATAAATCCTCTTTTATCAAATGCACAGATTCATTTCGTGTAGACTATAGTTATATGTTTAACCTCTTGTCACCACTCCTATTTGTCTATCCTTATACTTACCAGCCTTTAGGGATGTACAGTCCTCAGTTGCAATGCACTTGCACTTGAAACTACAGCCCACTAGTTTCAGATTTCACCAAAGTCACTGTAGCTTATTTTTAATACCCTTGATTGACTTAGATGAGGAAAGGTCCTGTTTTCTCAGCTCTCAGCAGATTAAATAGAACAAAATTTATAATCAGAAAAGCAGGCTCAATAAATTTTACATTTTTCAAAAATATAACTAGTGCCATAAACAAAAGCAAATGGAGATGTGACTTTTCATACCTGTACAACCTGGAAGACTAAGATCAGCAATACATTCGATATACAGTATGTATGCCAATTATAGGCGGCCCATAATCTTAGAAGTAAAAACAAAGTAAATGGTCAGGTCATCAGCTCTGGTCATCTCTTTCTTGTCAGTTCTGTCTGAAGCCAGATCATTGTCTGGTCTCCTGTCTTATAGCTTTTTTTGTGGCCATGTCCCAATTCATTGTCTGTATATGTTGTCTTTCCCCCCACACTTTCTTCCTGGAGTACTCATTGTTCTAAAATCTATTCCCTTTCCATAGGCTCGTAAACTTGTCTGGTTCATTTCTCTTTAGGTTTTGTACCTGGGGAAAGGCGCATAAGAACTAAAGATTAATTGTTGTAACAAAAGACATTATACCAGCTCCTGATCTGGCACAGACAGACACAGGAGGCACACTAATAAAAATACAAATGTTCTGAGAAAAGTGGAAGCTCTGCTAAACAGATGAAAACAAATAAGCCAAGTGCTCAAGGGTTCTCCAAGTTCATCTGTCGCTGCAGGCACTTTAATGGAGCTTTTAGTTCAGTTGCTGCTTTTCTGACACTTTTGTAAAGAACTCATCTCGGATGCAAAAAATTGATACAAGAATCGCCTCTTAGCTAAATCATACAATTTCTTTGACTTCTGTCTCTTAGCTGCTGGGCACTTGATAAAGAGATCTCTCTGGTAAGAAATCTTTCTTTTAATTTTCTATTAAGGATATATATAATTTGTAATTAAGGGACTGGACCACTTTGAGTGTCTTGCTATTCTTTGCATTGCTTATGTAAGTTGGTGGTAATAAATGTAATTTTTAAATGAAAGAGTTTATAAATGTCCAATTGCTGCTTGTGAACCGGGAAGTTAAGATCGATCATTCCTTGTCTAACTGCAGTCCCTTAAAGGCATGAGAGGATGCTCTTGTGAAGCCCTCTATTGATGGTAAACTGGGCTGAAGTAAAGGACCAACAGCATCAGTCAGTGAAGCAACCCGCCATTGGAGGTCCCAAGGGTGGAATACACAGGGTACAATATGGACAGTGAGACAGGTAAGAGGTCACAGATAACAGGTCTATAACCGTTTTTGTCATTTCTTCCTAACCTCCATTGAGAAAAAATAAATAAAAATAAAAAGAAGTAGTTGGTACCTTTTGTATTATGTTTATGTCACAGGTGATCTAACAACAGGGTAAAACAAATGACAATGACAATAATGATAAAAAATATAAGTACTGAAATAGTACTAAGCTAAAAACAGAGCACTGTTTCTGCAGCCTGACATGTTACTGGACCATAGCAACACAATGTTGGCATCATGGTCCATGGTATCATGGACACAGAATTCTATGAGCACAAATACCTAAAACATAAAAAGATAAGGGCAAAAAAAAAAGACAAATGAAAAAAAACTGGATGAAATCAGCATGAGAACATGCTTCAGGAAACGCAGATCCTAACAAAAGTATGACTAGTGACACTTTTTGAAGATTATCATTATTCACTAAATTTCTGATGTATTCTCTTATATATTAAAAGTGAAAAAATATTACATTACAGACTAGTGCTTAATTTCTACCACTGGTTTTTATTTAACAAAATAATACATAAAATTAAAGGTTTGTTTCTTGTTGCTAATGACTTAACCTACAAAATAAAGCATAATAGTGTACTATAGCTTGGTCTTCCCAGGGTCCTGGTCAAGTGATAAATTATTTCTCACTTAAAATGATGTTGCCTTGCACAAAGCAACAAAAACCCCAGTACTATAAAACCTTAACTTTAAATTATGCGTAAATGTGACATTGTCTATCAGACTTTTCAAATGAAAAGGAACTAAATTGCTTTGCTAATTTATCATTCTGATTTCTTGAACCATATAACCAGTCACAGACACCAACACCTACCTCTAAGCTTATTTAGCCCTGCTGCAAATGTTACCCATATTTTCATATTTTTTGTTTCAAATATATTTCTGGTTTGAATGACAGTGCCATCTTGTGACACAGTGTAGTATTATTTGTTAACTCTCAAAATAAAACAACAGTTAGTACATTTGATATATGCACAATTCATTTGACATTTCATGTATTTTACACACTTTTTACAGTATAAAATGCAGTCTGCATTAAATGATGGAGAAAGAAAATATTATGCACTGATCATTGTTTTCACAGCCAGCCTTTGCATTATATTGCATCCTTAATATGGCTGATTTTGCAAAGAATCCACTTCTGGCACTCCAGGGAAGCAAAAGCAAGAAAGCAAGAGAGAAAGATGAAAGAAAAAAGCAGACCACAAACAATTTGAGCAATCAGTATGAAGGTTACTTAAAATTACTAAATGTAAATGAGTTTCAGATGGAATGTAGCTTAAAAAAGAAGGAACTTTTAAAGTGTACAGTTAAGTTCCAGCAATAGAATAAAATGCACTGCAGAAGTTTAATAATCATGTTTACTACAAACAAAAAAATTCCTTGCAGACTTCTTGCACATAGAGCACACTGTGTTAGAACCTGTGTTCTCAAAAGCTCACAGTCAAGTTAAGAGAACAGAGACTAATTAATATGTAAACTTACCATTAGAATAATACTAAGGTAAAGCTTGCAATCCTACTGTTATTGTGTCTGGCGAAGTTGTTGTTTTTATGGCTTTAACACTAGAAGCACCACAGACAAAACCAATTAGTGTGCTTTTAAATCCTTAATTATTTAATCAGTGTGCTTGTCATGCTCCTGTTCTTTCTTGACTTTTCATAAATACCTGCAATGCAAATGCCTATGCACTTGTAACTCTAAAATTCTACTCAGATAATGTGGTTAGATGTTCTTTGTTTTTTTTACATAAAAGACCCCCTATTACCATCACAAGCAACACCATTGAATGTTGGTACCCAGGTACAAATCACTGTCTCTCGCCTCTGGCGTTCACTTGACTGAATTTGCATATTCTTTTCACCTTGAAAAATCCAATCTAACCATCATTATTGAGATTAGTGGATGTTGTTGCTCAAATGTGAATTGCTGCCCCTCTCTCCTCCAGATGACTACACAGTAATTACTGAAATAATTTGACTTGTTTTAATATGTATAATTGTGATAACCCGGTTGCCCGGAGCTGGTATCACTCTCTTAAATCCGGCTTGACAATAGTCATGTCAGAGGATGAAAAAGTGCAAAGAGGACACATAACAGACAGCTGTAGATGGTTTAAAGTGCTAAGTGCTTTGATTTTCACTAAGTGCTCCAAAACCAAAACAATGTGCAGTGCAGTACATATGGCATATGACCATGCAAACTCTACATCATTCCTTTTTTGTCTTTCTTTGTCCTCATTAGGACCCTTGGAATTCCCTCAGACGTGGCATGCCGCATCCCCACAATCCATCACCTCATGCCCATGGACTCAAAATTCCACCTCCGCCTATACTCTCAGTTCCCTGGGCATCATGCCCATCCTTGGGTGCTGTCATGTCAGAACCTTTTCCTTCCATCTGCTCCCATTGCCACAGAATCTCTCGTGTCAGTTCACCTTTTGACTGTTCAGCCAATGAGAGCACTTCCACCTCAAACAGCACTTGTTCGGTTATACTTGTACCTTCTGTGAAGTGGTTATTTGATAATTGGACATCAGTCTTCACACATTATACACTTCATGTCAAAATTTTGTTGTTAGTACTAAAACATGAAAAAAGTTTGTCTTTTAGGTATGTGTTCAACATTTCTTGCATTTCCTGTCATCCTACATTTACATAGATCTTTGTAGACACGGAACACACATAAAATGCATGTGTTCCAAATAACAATATTATTTTTAGTTTATACAGCTCTCGGTACTACCTCACTCCCTGATAAACAAGACTTGAGCTGGGAGAGGTTTTTGCTGTTTCCCTGGTGGTGGGAGGATGGGATAGCAGGCTGCTTGCTGCTTGAGATTATTGACAAATTTACAAGACAAAAGACGCTGGCAGAGAGGTGTGAGCGGATTTAAAGTCGGCTGGGTATACAAGTTTTTTCGTAGGCTTTGGTAATTCTAATGTTAATGCTCTTTTCAATTAATCAATGAGATGGGTAATTCCCAGCTCAGCCTCCTCCCTCAGTCAGCAATCAGTTTTCTTTTTTACCTTTCCTATTTTAGTCGGCTATCTATACCCAAGTCGCACAGTTTTTATTTAAAACAGGTACAATGTCACACACAGACCCCTAACATGCTTCATCACAATAATAAGAAAAGATCATAGACTAATCTAAAAACTGGAGGCACCAGGTGTTTCAGTTAGCTAAAAATAGTATATGAACTCACTTGAATTTGCTTTGAAAAATTTTTCACACAACTTTGAGTAACAAGTACACATGACTGTGATGATACGACTTGTTGAACCTCTCACTGGCAAAAGAAGAAATGTCACAATGACAGTGTTTTTACTTCGCTTTCCCTGGCAAACAAGCACTTTTGGCACAGAGAACAAAATAAGACGAAAGCTGCTATGGAAGAAAAAATTAGACATATGGGTCACATAGTCATTTAGGATAAAATGTTTTGATATACTTTCCATATTAAAATATAGCAAGCATAAAAAGGCTAATAACTGTCAGAAACCTGTTCAGGCATATCAGGAGACCAGATAAAGGTCAAGTGAGCAACAAAGACAATAATGTACTAGGAGAAGGTTGATGTAACACACCAAATGTATGATTATGAGATCAGCAGATGTCCTGTAAATGATAAAACTGAACAGTTGTCACATACTCTAAACTAAGAGATATCGAAGATCAAGGATATAATGGAGAAAGACTGTTATTTAGGCTGGTTGTGCTGTTTTCTACACACCTCATGTCTTTTAACCAGTCAGAGTATGAAATGTATGCATTGATTGACAGTGTATGTAAATTCATTACTTCGTAAAATTAACCTCTATCCTTTGTTTCTGTGACCATTCTCATCATGCTGTACCAGACTACTGTGAGAGATTTTTCTTCCTCAGCTTGGTGCTGCCGGTGAAATAAATGATGCAGATGGACAAGCTTTTCTCTTGCCTGGTTACTGACTAAAAGGTTTTATCAGATTTGTCCTTTTAGAGGATACGTTTCTTTCTTTAAATAAGATGTTGATTTCAACCACACTGCCACCCTCCCTAAAAGACAACTATGTGTAGAAGGTAAAAAAAATGCCTTCTCAGCACTATGTATCCCACAATCAGTATCAGCACAGAGAGAAAAAAGAAACCAGGCACAGTGACAGACTACAATCACCCCAAGGGATGCACTGTAGCTTACTACTCGATGCATTTCTTATTTTAAAGTAAACAGCTTACTTTGGGGGTTACACAAAAACTGACATTTCTATCATCACTTGTATAGGTAGGTTTGGATATGTTTGACCAAATAGCGAGGCTCTATACAGTGAAAGAAGGGTGCCACAGGTGGTCTGTCGCCGTGTTTTATAATGTCCTAGACTTGGCTGCAATCAATGTCCCTATTTTGCATTCACAATGCATGAGGAAGAAAAAAGGCAGTTTATTATGGAGTTTATTTTGGGGTGACTATAGCATCAATGAGAAAGTCGCTTGGTCACAGCATCTCCTCAAGTTTCTCTCTCTGCTGTCTGAAAACACAGCGACAGGTTGGAAGATGTAGTTAAAATAAAATGAAGGCAAACTGTGTATAGTGTCACTGTTTTTTGTGAGGGAGCTGGTAAAAGAATTGCAAAGAATTTTTGTTGACAAGTTATATCTTTTGTAAATAGCTGACCTGCCAGTTGCTATTTACAGATGCCTATTTGAAATAAACCATGGAATAATGTGAGTATGGTTAGAAGTTTTACAATCTTTCTACAGAGAAATGAAAACTAAAATGGTTTTATGCAGAACATTAATATGACCTAGTAAAACTTTTGCTTTGTTTTAATTATCAAAGGTACATCAAACATTTAGTAGAAACAATATGCAAAGAATGTCAAGAATTGTATTTTTACATACAATCCCTATTTTGATATTATTTGGAAGTCTACTGCCTTTGGGGGTAGGGCAATAGGTCCGCACTGTCTGGATGCCGAGCTAGTTTAGAACTGAAAAAAATATATGTGGTAGTCCTAGTGTTAATGAAATATGAAGACAGATCTGCTGAAGAATTAAGTTTTAGATGTTAAGTTCATCCCAGGACTTGTTGTGGACATGTCCTACTCTCATGCCCTAAAGGACTGTAACCTGTTTAGTCATGAAAAACTGAGGCTGCATAGGCCCTTAATACAGATCTTTAAAATTTTCAAATGTATTGCTAAACTGACCTAGGAGAATTATTTAGATTAAATAGTAAATTATGTACTCAAGATCAGTGAAAATTACATGGAAGTGCAGAATGCATTTTACATAAACACAAACAAAATACCAAGTAATGCAGAAACCTTGTCAAATTTTAAAAAGTATGTGGATAAGGTAGTGAGACAATTTAGTTATCTCTCCAAACAAGCTTGTCAGACTGTCTCTCATATCTGAGCTCTCTTATTTTCTTCTGTAATATGTATTTGTTAATCTGTTTTAGTTAACATGCATAAAAATGCTGATCACATTCATCATTAACCTGGGTTTTATTTGCATGTAATATTCTTTTGTCATCCTTAAACAACTCTATGAACTCCAGCCATATGGTTTACATTAGCAGTTAATTCAAGAGACTGAGATACTTGTAAGTTAGTCTTTGCTTGTTTCCCACTTTTGTGCCTATTTTATTCATTCTATTGCCTGCTGTAAAATGCTGCTACATATTTCCCGCCACTCTTCACACAAGTGTTTTACTTTATCTACATTAAAACATGATAAAATGTAAAAAAAATTTGTCAAGAACAGGACATTCAAAGCTTGTCTCCATGTCTTCTCTATCACTAATTTCATTTTTTGTAATATGAAGACCAAAACTTTCACATTATTTCAGATGAGGCTTCAGAATTGTGTTGTATCCCACTCCATTTGTACTTGATATAGTGACTTATGTATTCCAATATCCTTTGAGCATTCTTAATTCTATCTATCTATCTATCTATCTATCTATCTATCTATCTATCTATCTATCTATCTATCTATCTATCTATCTATCTATCTATCTATCTATCTATCTATCTAATTACTTCTGTACGCTATCTGGCTATGAATTGTAATGATCAACTCTTGTTAACAACATGTGCTTTCAAGTTGCACACCCCAAATGTGCAATTCATATCTAATATATTTTCTTCTGATTTACATTAAACATCTGCCACATATCGGCTAAAGTCTGAATTCTGTCAATGTTCATGTGTAGCAATATTACTAAATCTGGATTATTCAACAATCTCTATAGTTCAGTGTCTTTGTCATACTTAACCATCTTGCTAGTTACACTCTTACCATATTACTGACATAAAATGTTAACCGACCCCTAATCTCACAAACTTCTTTACATTTTACCTTATTCTTTCCATCCATCCATCCATCCATCCATTTTCCAACCCGCTGAATCCAAACACAGGGTCACGGGGGTCTGCTGGAGCCAATCCCAGCCAACACAGGGCGTAAGGCAGGGAACCAATCCTGGGCAGGGCGCCAACCCACCGCAGTTTCTTTTCTTTATATTTTGATTTCTTTTTGATTATCTTTAATATTCTTCACGTGCTCTTTGACTGTTCTCTCGCTGTGATATGTTTATATGATATGAATAATTATAACATTTTAAGATTACGATTTTTATTTATCAGTTATATTGCCATTTATATCCTGTCTGAAAAGTGTCAAACACATAAACACATTAACAGAATGGTCAATTTTAAATGGGCCAGTGAATACAAATAAAGATGATCTCAGTCAGTAATGTCTTGCATAAAGATATGCACATCTGTAATAATTTTCTTTCACTCTCCCTAAAAAATGTCCAAGGCAACACTTTGGTATATATTTCCACATCAAAATCGTGTGGTATTAAATTAGAAATTCTTGGTGGAAAGTTCAGTGGTGCTAGTGAGATATGGAACCAAGGAAATTATACCAATAGTAATGTTTTTATTATACAAAGGACACAGGAGGGAATGGATACAGCGAAATGGCAAACAAATAAAACAGCAAAATAAGCCCTGGTTTCCCATTATAGCTTTCACTACAGAGCATTAAGTCCCTGTCATGCAGGTGATGTGGCTGTCCCATTTACACTATAATAAAAACACATTAGCACAAATAGGCTCTCTTGTACATATCTCTCAAACACCCTTTCTTCTCCTCACTTTGGCCACACTGGTTCTATGCTATTTGAGCCTTTGTTCCACCTTAACTTTCGTCTCCAATTTAAATTGTCAACAGGCAGGAAGATGTCTTCCACCTTCAGGAGTTACTGAATTTCTGTAATGCACAATTAAAGAGTCAGGCATCCTTAATGGTTTAAGTACTGCCTGTCCTCCTAAACATGTACAGGCCCATTATGCAGAAGCTGTCTAATGACTCCAAACTATTTGCAAAAACCCTTTTGTCCTCTGTCCATCTATCCATTATTTCTCTTAGTTTCCATGAGATTATTAATTTGGGGTCACATTTTGGGCACAGAAGGTCAATTACAGCAAGTAGACATTAAACTACCCTATCCTCTTGTGTTTCATTCTTGTCATTACATCAATCTGCCATTATATATAGACAAATATACAGTGAACAGAAGAAAAAAATGAAAAAACTTTATTGTGCCATTTTGTGACCAACAATCCTAACAAACTAGAAACTAGTCCTAGATGGGTTGAGTAGCAATCACTACAGATGATGAGATTATATGATATTTAACTGTTTACTGTAGTGTCTAATTAAGTAATGATGTGCACATAACTGAGGAACTTAAGTGGACGCATAACACCTCATCACCAATCAAGAAAGCCCAGCAGAGACTACACTTCCTGATGCGGCTGAAGCGAGCAAGTTTTCCCCCTTCAATCCTCACCATGTTCTACAGAGGCACCATTGAGAGTGTTCTGACCAGCTGTATCACTGTCTGGTATGGCAACTGCAACATATCCGACCGCAAGCGCCTACCAAGGATAGTGAAGACAGCAGAGAAAATTATTAGGGTACCTCTCCCTTCACTACAGGACATATTTTACAAACACTGTGTCTGCAAGGCCTGCAGCATTGTGCAGGACCCCTTACACCCCTCACATGGACTTTTCACACTTCTGCCATGCAAAAGAAGATACTCCAGCATCAGAGCCAGATCTGCCAGGCTGCAAGATAGTTTTCACCCCCAAGCTGTCAGACTCCTTAACACCATGCTGCCCCCTGGGATCTTCCACACGGCCTCAACCACCTCTAAAAACAGAACTTTTATACATGCAAGCCACTTTCCCGGAAAGACTAGTGTGCATGTAGAAAAGAACTGAAAATCTCATACTGACCTTCAAGTATTTGGACACTCTTGATATTCTGCTGTGAAACATTCTGACCTTTCATTGTTTACACGTCTTAAACAACTATTATCATACATTGATAATTTCTGTATTATCTATGTCTATTATTTATTATTTATTTATTATATTACATATTTATTGACTATATTTATCTATCTAGATTGCAAATACTATACATTGCATCAATGTTAATATTGCTTACTACACGTCAATATTGCTGCTACTTCTTTGTCTTGTCTTTGCACAATGTCTTGTTTTGTTTGTGTTTTAATTTAAAATTTTAATTTCAATTCTATGTTTAATTTATTATTGCACTTCATGTTGTTACACTGTGGACCCTGCGCTTCGCAATTTCGTCTGTCTGTACACTTGTATATGGTTGAGATGACAGCCATATGTTCGCTTTGACTTTGACTATTCAATGATAAAGACCTTTACTCTGTCTAGATATGTTGGTACATTTCATATCTATGCAAGGTATAGGGTGCAAGATGGACTATATGAAGCTATTTTTTTAATCTGTATTGGTGTATAAAGACGTGGTTTACAGCTATGCTATGCAAATTATCTCAGCCTTTACATTCCCAAGTATTTGTATACTGTATTTATCAGCATTTGTCACAAATGCTACTTCAGTGCTCCCTCAGATCTGATATAATAATGGATATTCATTGGACCCACTGCAGTGGTGATCTCAGTTGTTGTTTAAAAGAATTCTCCAGCCTCCATTCTGGCAGTAATCAGCCATACAGACACACAACTCTCCCTATCAAACCTATTGTTTGATTTTTCAAAGTACCTTTCTCTTCTGGTAACCATAGCCTGCTAAAACCAATTATGGCATACAGTTGAAGAGGCAAATGTAAATTTTCACCAATACATGCAAAAAAAAGGATATAGTGTACATAAGCACCTTGTATGGTTTCATTATGCAAGATGGGATGGGCCCCAGCTTCAGTGTGACTCTGTTCAGAATAATGCAGCTTTCAAAAATGGATGGATGAATGTTTATCTTCATACTTAATGTCCTACATAATTTAATTCTTTCTTTCCATTTATACATGTCTGTATCTGATAGGACCCATATTAGCACAGTCATTAATCATTCTAAATTATACTTGATTTTGCATTTAGCTTTTGGGTGTTCCATCAATAAATACCAAATCAAAGGCACTCTTTGAGGGAACTCTGATTTAAATTAATAAAGGTAGGTAATGTACAGCTTGCCTAGTCCTCCATGAGACTCTATCAGTTTCATTAGTAACTGCTTATACAGTGGTCAATGAGATTCAGTAACTTGGTTCAGTGCATATTTCAGGCTTTTTAGTTAGCACCAGTCAGTCGTCTGGAACTCATCCAGTAAAAGCCCTCTTGGATCAAGTAACGTTAATCCCACTCTGGGTATCTCTAAAACCACAGCCTTTTATTTACATAGATATATGCGCAGTAAGTTAAAGCTCTGAAATGATCATCAAAAGAGTACCAGTCTAAGCTGCTTGCCTGCGCAAGACACACTGCTGAGAAGCTCCTTTCCCAGAATAAATAATTTAATTAAGTTTTCTGCATGACTCTTGGTCAATACTCACTCCACTTTACTGCCGCAGGTTACTATATTTATTTATTTCACTGTCTCACTCCATCTCAAATATAATATTCTAAACTATTTAAAAAATGTAAATTTACTTGCTGTAATGACAACCTGCTTTGCAAAATTAAGACTGATTGATTGAAATAAATACTTTAATTTAGCAAAGATGTGAACATCTAATAAGGAAATTTACAGTAAAGAGAAAAATCGCCAAAGCACATTCTACACCTGACCTATCTAATTCTGCACCATCTTCATTAATAGCAAATAGTTTTATTATGATCTTACAGTACAGAAATGTCTGTTATTACAGTTAATCCTAAAATGCAAAGGTGATGTAGATACTAAAAACAACAGAAATTTTCATGGTGTCTACAGAGTCTACATTTGGATGAGGCTTTATACTTTCATTAAAGTAATCTTTAATATAGCTCATTTCACTTACATGCTAGCAAGTTTACCATAAGCTTTATACTGATAATTATAAAGGTTACAATTTTGATTATAAAACTGCATTGTAAGGTTAAGCAACAGCTGCAGCATGAAATATTTACTTACAAGAAGATGTAACAACATTAAACTTTAACTTGGTTAGGCTAAAAAAGGTCAGGAAGTCATGCAATGTGATGAACTTTGATCTTCTGCTAAACTTCTTTAGGTCTGGGTAATCACTAATTAACACAGTGAACTATATCAGTTTCTTACCGGATGTTTTTTTTGCATGTAATTGCTGAAAAGAATGTACATGCTCAAGCACTGCTATATAGTAATCCTCAATAAAAAGGGATTAAGCCATGATTAACATTTTATAAATGAGTTATCTACAAGTGCTCTCATTTCACATCAGAAACAAAGATGTTTGTGATTTCAGTTCCAAGGAAGTCAATGATTTATATCCTCATCAAAGCATTTGTGTGATTACGTTGAACTGGCCTTGAACCAGGGGATTCAGAAAATGTACATTTTAATGCCTATAGATTGAGATTTACATAATAAAATAGTTTTAATGTTTTCTTTGTAGAAAATGATTTTTTTGTCAATATCTGTATACAATTACTGCATTTATAGAAGAATGATACATGTGTAATGTCTTACACAAAAAAAATGATGTAAAAGAATTTTTGGTGTACACTGGTTGCAAAAACACAACTTTTTAATCATTCATCAAAAGAATCTTTATTTTGCATTTCAATTAAATGTAACAGCTGTAAGTGAACCAGACTGGATAAAATAAAGGGTTTGGGTACCAACCTTGTAAATGTCATTCACATTAAATGACATATAATGATGAGGAGCCTCATGGATCGGTCCTTTAGTTTGAGTTGCTCCCGGAGTCTTCTTCTTCTAGTTGTGGGTTCCTAACTGAACGTCGACTTTCCTATGCTACTGTTCTTGCGTTCAGATGGGGGTGGAAGAGGTTGGAGCTTTTGTGGTGTCAGAGGAAATGATGTTAGAATTCTTCCAGCCAATCATCGTCTGTTTTGAGGGCAAAAGGAGAGATGGAGTTAGTGACGGCACTGGGACATGGTCGGGAGGCGAAATACATTCCTTATAAGATGCCCCCTCTACTCACACATGTCCAACACAACATACAAGACAAAATGGTGGGAAATACAAATGTCAAATTATAATGACAAATTTTTATTATTTTTGTTTAAAAAATTTGTTACAGACCATCTATTTATGAAACATTTAAAGGTCTATGGAATTTTGAGATTGTATATTATGAGATTGCCTTTGATAGTAAGTGACTTCTTTTTAAATTATACAGGGTGCTGAATGTAATATGAGAATTTACTATGGATCCATTATTTTTGTATTATATAAGCAGATAATGTTCATTATTCTCACTTATGATATTCAGTGAATGTATAGTTTTTTCACAGAAATGTATGAGTGTATATTCAACAGAACATCTTTATATATTAAGGATTGTTGCTTAATTACTAAACAGTGATTTGCTTTAACCCTTTATAAAGATAAAATTCCACTCTAAAGTGCATTGCTGTATGGATTTGCACAAGTTTTTTTTTTTTTTTGGATTTACCCTGAGAGCTGCGGTGGGTTGGCACCCTGCCCCGGGTTGGTTCCCTGCCTTGAGCCCTGTGTTGGCTGGGATTGGCTCCAGCAGACCCCCGTGACCCTGTGTTCGGATTCAGCGGGTTGGAAAATGGATGGATTTACTCTGAGAGAGTGTCAACCTTGTCGAGAGGTTTACTTACCTTGGCAGTGACATTCATGTCTCTGGTGACTCTTCCTATGAAGTCAGTAGATGAATTGGGAGAGCATAGGGGGTCATGAGGTCGCTGGAAAGGGGTGTGTGGTGCTCCCGATATCTACACAAAAGGATGAAGGTCCAAGTCTTTAGAGTCCTGGTGCTTCCTGTCTTAATATATGGTTGAGAGACATGGACGCTATCCTGTGACCTGAGACGAAGACTGGACTCCTTTGGTACTGTGTTTCTCCGGAAAATCCTTGGGTACCGTTGTTTTGACTTTGTGTCGAATGAGTGGTTGCTCATGGAGTCCCGAATGAGGCACATTACCTGCATTGTGAGAGAACGTCAGTTACGGCACTACGGCCATGTGGCGTGTTTCCCCGAGAGTATCCGACTCGTAAGATCCTCATTGTTGGGGACCCGATTGGCTGGACCAGGCCAGGGGTCGCCCACGTAACACCTGGCTGTGGTAGATAGAGGGTAATTTCCGGAACCAATCAGGATCCCGAGTTGTTTCGTCATGTAGTGGGTGCGGCAACGCACTGTACCAGTGCATGCTCCCCAACTTGACTTGACTTGTCTGAGATACATGGATATATTAAAAGTCTTCCCAATTCTTGTGAAACAGCATTTTAGAAGACTGTGATGTACACAATTTTCAATAAGCTTCTATCACAGTGTCACATATAACACATAAAGTAACAGGTTTAGCAGCAGAGTTCTGGATTAAAGGAAAAAAAAATCTGAACTGTGCTGCAAAGTTATGGCAACTGATTAAATGATAGCAAAATAAATAAAGTCCCTGGTAACACAAAGCCAACTACACAGAATTAATTAGTTTATTAAAAATAGAAGGATAATTAATCATTTTAACAGCAGAGTTTGTTCATTACTCAAATTCTTTAATAAAATTAATGCGTTAATTTATATAATTAAAAAATATTTAAACAGGCATGCAGTAATAAATATTGTCTGGCCATTACTGTAATCATTTTGCCAAGAACAAATTTAAATTGTCATTTGGAAGCATCTTCAAGTAACCTAACCTATAGCGCAGGTCTCAAGTTGGTTTCGGGAATAATTTTTGAAACAGACCAAGTAGCAAGACCGTAGGAAAAGAGATATTAGTAAATGATAATGCTTTAGCTTAATGGATTAGCGAGTAAAACAAAACTCATGTTAAATTAAATTGAAATGTTTTTGCATTCACATCAAGCTACTAATGAACGAGTAGAATAATAAAACATAAGAGTGACAAGCTCTTCATATTTTGGATCAAAAGGGTGCTTTTATCTGTGGGGCAACATATGTCTGAAAAGATGATCAAAGAGTTGAGAGAAAACATTTACCTGACAGCTTTCACAATAGCATCTGCTTTTACATTACAGTTCAACGAATAACAAAAAAAACATTATATACAGTATGTATAAATATATATAAGGTTGTATGTAATGTGAAAAGAGATGGACTAATAGTGAATGAAATTTGGGTTAAAACAAGGTTAAAAATGAAGTAGTTCATAATAATTAAATAAGGACATACATTTCCTTACCCAACCCTTGAAACAGCATCATTAAAACACAGTCCAACTATCAAAACACAATTGTTACATGATGGAAGATAAGTAAAAGGTCTAGTGATCCATGCCTAATGAAGAAAATGACAACACAGACACAATAAAGCAATTGCAGCAATTACTTGCATATTCCAGCAGCAATTGTTTTGAATTTATGCTCTTTCTCTTTTTGATTTTGTGATTAAGGGTAAGCTTCATTCCACCTTTTTGCCTTTTTTTCCTTTTCAGTTGAGGGAGACATTACTAAATAAATCTGTCGTTAAACTCTACAACTGTACTTATTTTCCGAACATTCCCCAAGAAAGTGAAACATTGTTTTTAGAATGTGTGCCATTTTATAGCTCATCCATTTGAAATAGCCTTTAAAAATAGTTTACAAATGTATATATTTAATTTGCATACAGAGAGCTGTCATTTTAAGATGCTAGTATTCATTACACTGAGGAATTATGCTAATTATTTTTTATGTGAGATGGGAGATTTAATCGATGTGCATGAAAGCCTTATATGCCACATTACACAACATGTCAGAAATAACAGCAGCTGGTGCAGACCAGCGAGGGAGACAAAGTTATTTGTGCTGTATGTCATGCAATGGCAAAAATGCCTGTTGCTGCAAGGCAAGAATTGACAGCTTTAGTCCTCCAGGGCTGAAGTGTCTTCTTGTTTCAAGTCACACTTTAAATTATTAATTAAATTAATTTATTTGTTCATTTAGACATCCTCCATATTGTCTTTTTGCTGGTGATTGTTTGAATACAGCATGCTTAATCAAAAGTCTACCGAAAATAGTTCATTGTAGGGCTATAATAAATGAAAGACATGTCTGTTAAATAATCAATTAAATCAGTTAATCTGTCTGAAAACTCATGAGGAATGACAACTTAAACACCCTGTGGCTTTTACAGACCAAAACTGTCCATCTCTATTGCAGTATCTGACATTTTTAACTAGCATGCAAGACTTGGGCAACCAAAGAAATAATAATATGAGGTACACTGTACATACAAATGGGTGTGAATAATGTGTACTATTAAAGATAAATCTGTTTTTTACAAATCAAAAAAGGTAAGCTACATACTGCTTATTAAAACATATAGTATTTTATAATAAAAAATTTATAAATATTTGGATTTGATTTAAATGATAAATTGATATGAATAACAATGTCTTTTAGTACTGTATTTTTAATAGTAATTGGTATCTACCTTATATTTTTTGTCAATTCAATTTATTCTTATATAATGCTTATTTCAGAAGACAGGTTTAGAGGGCATACAGTTTTGCAAAAAAAAAAAATATGTAAAACTATGCAACTTGTATAATACATGTATATAAGCATATATATTTATTTAAACAGTTTATATTGACTGCACCCAAAGGTTGGCTTTAAAAAGATTCAACTTAGTAAATCAAATCAAAAATTAACTACTACCAGAAAATAAAAAGAACAGAATAGTTTGAATACAGTAAAACAAAAACTTCCGTTCATGAT
The DNA here is from genome assembly GCF_900747795.2 of Erpetoichthys calabaricus. Classification (NCBI taxonomy): domain Eukaryota; kingdom Metazoa; phylum Chordata; class Cladistia; order Polypteriformes; family Polypteridae; genus Erpetoichthys; species Erpetoichthys calabaricus. Next base: position 154,053,518 of record NC_041402.2, on the reverse strand, counting down.
ATTCCTGGAGAATATAACACTCTGAGGTGTCCTTTTGGAACACACAAAGTAAAAATCAGATTGATTTAGACCAAATGGCTTCTCCTCCCCTCCCGGGCATTACACAATATGCTGCAGTACATGCTGCTGCCCATAACTGTGGTATAATCACATTATGGTCTAATGCTGCATCTGTCACAAAGGTTCTCAAGCACTTTTAAATCTCGCTTCATGACCAGATGGAGTAAGTTTGTCAAGCTAGCCAAAGGCCACAGCAAGATACTGAGATTAAGTAAACACAGGGAATGTTATATAACAACCAGTTCCACAGTTGTAGCTTAGACAAATAACTGACAAGCTCTTTAACACTATGCACAACCAGACCAGCAGCTCTAATAAAGGTAATGAAATGCTAACGCGAGCCTCTTCATCCTTAATTTGAAAGTTATTACCAATGGGGAGATCTTTACAGTTTCAGACCTATCTCATTCCAAATTTCAGCAGGATTATAGCTATAAGTTATGCATTCTAAAGTATTCTGTGTCCTACAGTGAACTTGAAACTGTAAAAAGCAAATGTAATTCATTAAAAATGTGTTTAATGTATTCCAGTTTCTTTTTGTTTGAGTTGTCAAGTTTTATTTCACATTGCAAACACATCCTTTTAAGTTATATGTTGTATAACATTTGGGTTACTTTTTTTACTGTGCTGATGCCTCATTGGCAGAGGAATTAAATCTTTTCTTTGCTCGCTTTGAGACTCACACAGACACTCTGCCCCCGCTGACTCCCAGCCTTGATATACTCACTTATCAGGAACTTCAAGTGAGATGGGTGCTCAAGAAAGTGAAAGCTTCTGGACCAGATGGCATACATGGTATGGCACTTAAAGCTTGTGCTGACCAGTTGGCAGGAGTCCTTACTAAGATATTTAACCTGTCACTGATGCAGGCCACCATTCTTCCCAGTATTAAGTCGGCTATTATCATCCCTGTTCCTAAAAAGTTAGTCATCAATAACCTTAATAATAATAATTCTTTGCATTTACATAGCACTTTTCTCACTACTCAAAGTGCTCAGCAATTGCTGGTTAAGGCCCATGCTCAAGGGCCCAACAGAGCAAAGTCCTTATTGGCATTTACGGGATTCGAACCGGCAACCTTCCGATTGCCAGTGCAGATCCCTTAATGACTACAATTGCAATAACATCAACATTCATTAAATATTTTGAAAGACTTATTGCTTATCACATTAAAGTCAGCCTCCCTCAGACCTTCAACCCTCACCAGTTTGCTTGTAAATCAAATACAGTAGATGCATGGAAGATGCCATAAATGCAGCTATCTGGAACACAAGGACCTACAGTATGTAAGGATGCTCTTTTTTGATTATAGCTCACTGTATAATACAGTCATCCCTAGCGTACTGATTGATAAGCTGAATAACCTGGAACTTTCCCCTTCCATCTGCGCTTGGATAAATGATTTCCTCACTGACCACCCACAAATTGTTAGAATTGGCCCCCACAGCTCCTCTACCCTTACACTTAGCACCAGCTCCCCTCAGGGCTATGTACTGAGCCCACTTCTCTACCCTGTACACTTATGACTGTACAACCAATTACTCCAGCAACACTTTCATCAAATTCACTGATGACTTCACTGTGGTAGATCTCATAACTGGAGACAATGATTCAGCATACAGGGACAACGTGCAGAAGATGTCAGTGTGGTGCTCCAGGAACAATCTCTTAATCAACACCCGCTAAACTAAAGAGCTACTCATTAACTTCAGGAGGCAAAGAGTAGAGCCAGCCCCACTCTATATCAATGGGGACCTGGTGGAGATGGTTACCTTCTTTAAGTTCCTGGGAACTTACAACTCTGAGGATCTGTCCTGGACAGCAAACGGCCTGGCAGTGATCAAAAAGTCCCAACTGCAACTGCATTTCCTGAGACTTCTCTGGAAAGTGCAAACGAAGGGGAAGCTGCTGTTGACCTTCTACTGCTCATCCATTGAGACTGTTTTAGTATGCCGTTCAGCATACAGAAGCAGATGTGAAAGTTGTACCGGACATAATATCCAAAGCAGAGAAAATCATTGGCTGCTCTCTGCCCTTCCTGGAAGATATCTCCAGTGCCCAAAGCCTCAGCAGAGCCAGGAGAATCATTAAAGACCCTTCCCATCCTGGCCACTCATTGTTCACACTAATGCCCCTGGCAGGCAGTACAAATGCATTAAAAGTAGAACAAAAAGATTTGCAGTTTTTATCCTTGGGCCATCAAAATTTACATTTTTAAAAACTCATAGAATTGTTTTATATATATAATTTTTTTCAGTATATACAGTACAATGATTACTTTAGTGGCTATAAATTGCCACCCCTTATTATTTATGTATGATATTTATTTGTTACATTACATTATTTGTTTCATTGTTTGCTGTACTTGCATAGGTGTGGCTTTTACAGTTTCATTGTACTGGTACAATGAAAATAAAGGTTTTCTAATTTTAATTCTCAAAACACATTGTATAGTTTTGTGATGCTACAGTTAGCAGTTAAATACAACAGACTACTGAAGCCTGTAATACCCATAATACATGTGGAATCTAGAGTCATATATTGCAGACATGAGTTAATTCCTAAGAATTACTTAGGGCTGGGCATGTACTGTATGTGTGACATCAAATGAATGAAAAATGAAAATAAAATGAAATGGAATTGCAAATGAAAAATCAATCACTCACAATGAAGTGCTTATTTCAGGATGAGACATAGTGGATGTATTATGTTGAAGAAAACTATTGATTCTTATAAAGTGTATTGTTTTGGTGTAATTACTATTAACTGTAATGAGATGTATTCATTATTGGTAGAATCCAAATTCATTTAATGCAAATTAATTTTTATGCATTGACGTTCACTTAATTTCATGTACATGTATAATACAGAGCTCACTCTGACATGAATACATTCTGTACATTGAGGTATGATTCAAGATTCAATGTAAAAAATGTACACCTGTGATATAGCGGGCCCACAGCTCTGAACGAATGGCCAATTTTTAATAAATAATCTGTTTGGCTGTGTCAGTCTCCATAGGCACGACTCGTCCAACCTCTGGGAATTGATGAGATAATTGGGGCGAGACGCACCTGCACGTGAGGGTGCTATCGTTGTCAATTGCTTCATTGACTTCCTGCGGCGTGTGATTTAGATGCTGCACCCATGGAGCCGTATAAGTATGGGCTGGCACAGGAACAAGGGAGAGAAAAAGAAATGAAAGAGAGAGAGAAAGGCTTGCAGAATGACAGTGTGGCATTGGAGCAGAGAAAGAGAGAAAGCAGTGTAGTCAGGGGTCCCACGGCAGAACAAGGGATCAGCGCTCTAGGGACAGATCGTACCCACTGATTGTACTGAGGAGTGGGTACGATCGAGGTGGCATCCTCTCCAGGGATCCGAGGTATTACTGTGTGGACGTGAACAATGACGAGAGGACAACTGACCCTGAGCAGTCTGGCAGACACCGACAGAGACAGCAACATGAGGGTCGGGATTGAGAGGGCTGCGGCTGCTGAAGTCTCTCCAGCTGAACGAGCAATGGGTAAGCTGGAAGACTTGGAAGGAGTTGGGCCTGGCTTGTTTGACCCAGTGTCTGGGGGGTTTTATTCTTGTTGTTAGCCTGGTTTTAAACATTTGGATTTTTCACAGTTTTTATGGATTATTTATGAACTGCACTTTTGGACACAAACTGTTTTGATTTTTTTTTTGTTTAATAAAAGCACTTTTGCACTTTGCTCCATCCTGTTGCATAGTGTGATTTGTCTCCATCTTTCAGCTAATTCGGCTACGTTATCGATGGTGATGGGTTCAAGAGGCTCCCAAAATAGGAAGAGGGAGCATGGAGCAGGACCTGCACCATCACAAATGGTGGGAGCAGTGGGATGTACTGGCAATGGGGACTGAAGAAACAGACAGAACAGCAAGCTGGATAGGTGTCAGAGGAGGACATTTTACAAACATTTTAATGGACAGTTATTTATTTATTCTTTTTATTGTCTTTTTAAAGTTCTTATTCTTTTAATGTTCTGGTTTTAACAAGGGGGCTTGGGTTGGTTTTAGTGTGGGGATGTTTTAGTGCTTTTATTGTTTTTAGTGCAGTGTTGGAGAAAAGCCTGACAGACAAAGTGACAATCATTTGTTCCAATGACCCTTTCCAAACACTCTGAGAAAATGTTTTCTTCTTTTCCCCAAACAAAATTATTTAGATATTCATGTTGTCAAACATCTTAGGTGCTTAGCACATCTGGGCACACCATATAGCATGGACCAGGATGTTTTTGTTTCATATTCACATGGCTCAGTATGTTTCTTCCATTCAGTCTGCATGCTCTATTTTAGTTCTTTTTCACAGACTGTAATCCTTTTTTCTCACAATCATTAAGGTTTTTATTTATTTTTCCAAAAATATGTAGCTGTTTTTAACCTTTTCTCCTTTATAAATCCTAAAGCTTACTTTTATTCTTTTTCTCAACAAACATGACATTTTCTTACACCTTCCTTTCACACTGAGACACAAACACACATGCACACATTTCATCCAGAATATGCTGTGGCACCCGGCTGGGATTCCTACCCGGCCGGGACGCCCAGGGAGACAGGAGGAGGGCTCATGCCTCCTCCAGACCACAAGGGGGCGACCGCCCTGGTTGTATTGGGGGCCACGGGTACAGGGCTTAGAAGCTCAACCCTGTAGGGGCCCGTGGTCACCGCCAGGGGTCATCCCCGTGCCTGATGGACCCTGGACCCCAGCACTTCCGCCATACCAGGAAGTGCTGGGGGGAAGAAGAGAGTGAACAACTGGAGTGCTTCCGGGGAGACAGCCGGCACTTCTGCCACACTGGGGCGTGTCGGTGGAAGATTGCCGGTGCACACCTGGAGCACATCCGGGTATGGATAAAAGGGGCCGCCTCCCTTCATTCGAGGCTGGAGTCGGGTGGAAGAAGGACAAGGTCAGAGAAGAGAGAGAAGGAGGCGGTCCGAAGAAGAGGCAGTGTGGTTCGGCCTGGACTTTGGAGAAGATTGGGGGTTTGTGTGGCACTTAAATAAACGTGTGGTGGCGATTACAATATGTCTGCCTGTCTGTGTCCGGGGCTCGTTCCACACTGGCGTAGCCGGCAGGATGCTCCGCCTGATACAAGGCGGGGACCTGTACAAAAAATAAATGTTGTGGATGGCCCGGTGCAGCAGGGGACCCCACCCACGTGCTGCAGGAGTGGCGTGCCCACAGTCCTGAGAGAAAGTCTTGCCCCACGGACCGTTAACGGACTGCGGTCACAAAGTTCTCTTCTGGTGTGGTGGAAAAGAGACGGCCCTTACCTGAGTGCAGTGGGCTCCAGGGAGTGTGCTGTCGCAGAAGGCGCCCAGGACGGCGCAGTGTCAAGGGAGTCCACGCCGGGGACGTTTCCCCGGACAGACGGGTTAGTGCCACTCGCCCCTCTGTAGCCTCCACCAGTTGTGGTGGCACCCCATCGCCAGTGAAGAGTCCTCCTGCCAGACAGTCCGTCCGATGAGGGCCGGATTCCCACGAAGCAGGTCCTACTGCTCGTCCCGCGTCCGCTGCCTAGACACCCTTCCCTGGCATCCCTCTGTGCCACGCACTGGCAATGCAAATGTTTTTTTTTTGTTTGGTTTATCACCAAACCATTCCTTATTTTACGTGTTCCCCAACCTAAACACACATATTTCTTTCTTAAAAACACTCAAGCCTGTTTAATAACCTTATCCTTTATTCTTGTACTACTCAAACAAACAAACAAAAAGAAAAAAAGATTTTCATTTCCCAAGCAAAAGACTCCAAATACTGAATTTAATTTTTTTTTTTTTTTGATAGTGGGATTCTACCCAACTTAACATACTGACAGCATTTTTCACAAAAAAAAAACAATGTGCTTTCTTTTTTTCATAGCATCACAAATAACATACATCAGGCTGTATTAAAGTCAAATATTTTGTGTTATTGAATTCTGACACACTGTACACAAGGTGCATCTTATTTATATGCACACATATCTATAAAGTTCAAGGACTCTCACTTAAAATATCAATTTACCTATACACTGCTTACTTTTCTGCCATTAGCTTTATATATCAGTCCAACAGTGTAAATATTTCTTCATTCATTCAGAACAGGAAAAATGATAAATGCAAAAAGTGTCCCTCAACTATAATTATGAAAACAAACAATATATATTTTAATGTTTTTAACATAGGTTTGATCTGTTATCATACTAAATCAAAGTTAACAGAAATACTCCCTTGTGGACCAAATAAATTACTTAAGGAAGGAATAAGGAAGTCCTATCTATCTATCTATCTATCTATCTATCTATCTATCTATCTATCTATCTATCTATCTATCTATCTATCTATCTATCTATCTATCTATCTATCTATCTATCTATCTATCTATCTATCTAAACAAGCCCCAATTATCATGTCATATGACTAACAATGAATGTAATCACTTATGGTCACTTACAAGGTAAGGAATCAGGCATAAAGCAGAAACCAACCCCAGATGGGACACCGGCCAACTACTACCTGCAGTATAAACACTCTGACATGGGGCAAATTTGGAGTTGAGATGAGGGAAGGAAACTGGACTACTAGAGGAGTAAAGAAACTGTGATAATGAAGCTAACAGGTCTCATCTAATTACAATATAAACTTTGAGGCAAGGTAGTTATTTCAGATAAGGAAGACATAAGTTTGGAAGTAAAGTTGTAATACTCAGTGTCATGGGATTGGAGAGTGTTAATGTGTTGCATCTTGAGTAGCAAATGCATGTAAGAATTTTACATTACTCTGTAAACATGTCAATATTGACCAGGGCCTGATTAAGAGCTTTGGGGGCCCGTAGCACATTTCAAATTTGGGGGCCCTATTGGTCTGCATCATCTGAAGTTTAGATTGTGAACAGTTCAAACCGGACTAAATAATTATTTTACTCTCGATTATAATAAGAATCTTATAATATTTATGTGAATTTTATGTGTTGGGCCCCTAAAGTTTTGTTGTGTAAGAAATTTACAGTTTAAAAACGTAAAGATAATATTTTTAAAGACCAGTTTTTCAATGCTACACTTTTTCATTAAATATTGGGTCCACCATTTGGGGGCCCCCGAAATTGCGGGGCCTGTAGCATATGCTACATGTGCCTATTGGTTAATCCGGCACTGATATTGACCCTTTGGACCTTTATCCAAAACAGCACCAACATTTATTTCTCACCTCATACATAGATAGATAGATACTTTATTAATCATATTCTCTCATAAAAATATCCTGTCCACACTATATGCTCCTCCATTTGCTTCTCCTGGCTACACTATATGATCCTCCATTTGCTTCTCCTGGCCACACTATATGATCCTCCATTTGCTTCAGAAAAATCTCTTGAATTACTTCAAGGAACACTATACAACCCTGGAGGTATTTGTGACCCCACAGATTCTAAGAACTACTATAAATAAACTAGGCTATGTTGTGAGTTGGCAGCACGGTGGCACAGTGGTAGCGCTGCTGCCTCACAGTAAGGAGACCTGGGTTCGCTTCCCGGGTCCTCCCTGTGTGGAGTTTGCATGTTCTCCCTGTGCCTGCATGGGTTTCCTCCCACAGTCCAAAGACATGCAGGTTAGGTGTATTGGTGATCCTAAATGGTCCCTGGTGTGTGTGTGTGTGCCCTGCGGTGGGCTGGCGCCCTGCCCAGGGTTTGCTCCTGCCTTGCACCCTGGGATTGGCTCCAGCAGACCCCCATGACCCTGTAGTTAGGATATAGCGGGTTAGATGATGGATGTTGTGAGTTTTCATTATAATAAATATATGGTTGTTTTTGAGCACTATTAACATATTGAAACCCTTATTTGAAGGGGTATGTACTGTTTATGTGGCTGCATTACTGGAAGATATTAGAGTTTGTTTTATATATTGTCAAACACGTGTGCATGGGAGGCAGCTAAAGGGCTTGAGTAAGGGCAGTTCCGAGGCATGCCAGGATGTGGCAGAGTGCACTGACTCTTTTTCTCCCTTTCCTGTAGACCATTCACGGGAGATTCCAACTGGCTCTCTTGACGACACTTCCGGGACCGAGCCTATGGAAGGAGACCTTGCCGCCTCCAGCCCCTGTGATGTCACGTCCGGGCTCAAACCAATGGCTGAAGACCTTCATGAGCCCGACCCCTATGATCTCACTTCCTGTCTTCCCCTTTAAAAGCCTGCACATTTTCCCTATTCCCTCAATTCTGTTTTGGATTCGGTTATGTGCACATCAGTGCCGTATTCATTTAAACGACTTTTGCAGCCAGGAAATTAATTATACGGGTGGCTGCCCCAAACCTTTCAATGACTCTATGTCGAGTTTGTGACTATATATATATATATATATATATATATATATATATATATATATATATATATATATTCCAACATTTGTCTGTATGTCTGTCCGCTTTTCACGAGAGAACTACTTAACAGATTTAGATTTTTTTTTTTCTAGAATTTGCTTGTACATTCCGGTTGATTTTGCAGCATCTCTTGTCGAGCTATGAATCATAGTTCACATGCAGAAGCGATATATTCGCACTAATCTGAGACAGAGGCTGCGGGCCGAGGGGAGGTGGAAGTGTAACGTCACGAGTGGGGAGCTGGGCAGAGCCCTCCTAACTGTCCTGTATACATATATATAGCCACACGCACTGGGTTGGCGCTGTGTACTGATGCCTTCTCACTTCCTCCCTCAGCAGAACAGAAGATTAACAGCCCTTCCACCTCTGACGTTAATTCCATTGTCCACCCTGCTGGACTCACCCTCTCCTACTCTAATCACATATGACCAGAAGCTTGGGCATGTTTGAGTTGAGTTGACTCCTGTCTGAAAAGACATTATTGCTATCTTTGTAAAAAGATCATTTCTTTTATGATTTACAGTATTATTATTATTATACAGGGTCACAGATGTATTCCAAACCTTACAATAGAAGGCAGAAATTAGATGGCATCGCAGCTGTGACAGAAGATCAGTTATCTGGCTAAAAGGCCCTTTTAATTGATGGAGAATGTGAATGGATGGGGGTCGCAGCTGGGATGGCTGGTGTTCCCTTGGCCCAGTGTTCCCAGGGGGAGCTGCCAGGACAGGACTTCTCTAATTTAAGGAGGTTCCACTTTACTGCTTTATGGGTGCAATGTTGTGGCGCCAGAAGTACTTCCATTTTGGAACAAAGAAGTGTAACAGCCCATCATGTTTATCCAGCTACAAAAAAGTTTAAGTATAAATTAAACAAAATTTCTGTTTTGGAAGCTAGAGCCAAACTCAATCCATTTCTTTCTTGCACCGGATGAAGTATCAACTGCCAAAATATTTAGTTTTTATTATGAAACCATTGTTTACTTATTTACAATATATGTGCATACTGTGTGACGGATGGCCGGAGTCCATGCCTGGCCGGGATGCCCCTTCACCACATCTGCCAGGGGGACAAGGGTGGGAAGCCCACTATCTCCCCCTGGACGCTAGATGGCAGCCTCCCTGGGTTGCAGCGATGCCTCAGACTCCCCCAGGGCTTCATGGGGGTTGGAGTTCTGTGCAGCTCTGTGGGGTTCCGCAGGTGCCGCCAGGGGGTGCTGCAGCAAGAACTGCTGGCCCCTTTTAGTCACTGGTTTTGCCTTACCCGAAAGTGCAGCCAGATGTCGCCAATCAAGCACTGGGTAATTCCGGGTACCCAATAAAAGGGAGCAAGCGACCACCACTCAGCGGCCAGAGTCGGGTGGAAGGAGGACAAAGCTTGCTGAGGAGCGGTGGTGGAAGAGAGAAGAAGAAAGTGCTTTTGTGTTGTTACTGTGCTTGGGACTGTGTTGTGTCTGTGGGTACGAGGAAGGCGTAGCCCACAGACAAAGAAAAATAAAAGTTCATTTATGTTTATACGTGCCTCCGTGTCCAATCTGTTTTGGGTCGGGTGCTATATAGCGTCCCTCTTACAACTGTAAGTCAAATATGTAAATAAATTACTTCTTATTTATCACTTGAAAAAATAAATAAATAAATGTGTGCTTAAACATAACTTATTCTGCATATGAAATAAAAATAACCTTAGGTGTCCTTCAAACCTTCATATCTTTTTGATCTTTTTTATGTAAGCCCTCCACTTGTATTAGCACTTATGCAGTATTCACTAACATTTCAAGTATTCTCTTTTATCACAAACTGAGTTTTCACATCTGATTTCCCTGGACTCACTAATTGATATGTTTCCCTCTGAGAAACCTGTCTGTCTGTATTTACTCCAAGTAATATGTGTCACTGCATTTACCATGGGAAGAGAACATGTCTGCATCGTGAATCTGATGCTGTTATCAACACTACTGCAGGGGATGCTCTATTGCTCTCTACTCAAGAGCTAGTAAGTTGGCCCTGAGATATCTTTAATAAATAGTTACAGGGTCAAAATTGGAACGACCCACATTGTAAACTGTTTTTCTGTTACTGATATGTAAACTTTTTTCACCTAGGTAAACCTAAAAGAAAAGTCACATAAAGGACTTGAATGATCTACAGCATAATATTGATTGATCTGTCATGTTGGCTTTTCTTATGATGTATGACAGAAATGTGGGTCAGCTGTAAACTACTGCTTGCCTTGCTATAGTTCTTACTGGCATTTTTCTTAGAAAGTAAAACCAGACATGTTTGGTCAAGGTCTCAGCTCTTTTTTCCTTGTAATGAAGACATATGGCTGTCATAGTGTTGGTGATGTGTTTAGTTCACTCTAACTAGAATGAGAATTTTTCCTTATTAGTTACAGTATGTTAAGAACATATTGTATCCATTTTAAATTTAAAAAGAAATGCATATAAAGTAAATGTTAATTTACAGCATAAATTAAACTAACTTTTGATGTTGTCAAAGAAAACACATATACTTATAATAAATAATTTACAAAGACTGCACAACTTATAATGTACACACTCCAAAACCTAGGCAATCAAAAATGTTTTGATCCCACTCATCTAGAAACTCTTTCTCAATGGCTTATTTTTGAAAAACAATTTTTCCTGCTCCAAAGCTCATGTTAATTATGATTGAGAAGTTCTACTACATTTTTAAATCATCCGCAAAAATGTTTTCATTTATAGACTATCGACTGAAGGAAGATCAATGTACAACATTTTTCTTACACTAAAAACATTTTATTTTATGGAATTTTTTGTCTTCTTCTAATTAATCTAACTTTCTAATTTATTGCAGAGGTTATTTCTGGTATTTCACAGCTCCAGATACATGGGTGCAGAAGCAGGCTCTGTCACTGCTTACATGGGGTTTGCAAATTATCCCTATGTCTGCATGGGTTTTGGTCACTGAAAACTGTTTCTTCTCTTACTTCTGAGAGACAAGCAGTTTAGCTTAACTAGTGTTTCTAATTTGACTCAATATGAGGGAGTATGGATATATATGCAAGATCATATCAGTAGAGATCTGGCTTTTTAACTTCTTACTTCATGCCTAAGGCTGCCAATTTGTGAAAACTGGTTTAAGAAATTGATGAATGGATGGACCGATGTGTTGTTGTTTCCGGCACCACCCTATGTAAGACTGACTTCTTCTTTACTGTACAGCATTTCAATATCATTCTCATTTATTTCTCCTTTGGGTAGACAAACGTAGTTGCATGTATTGCATGCATTTACTAGTTATATTAAATGTGTGCTTATACAGTATATTAGTGTATGGTCTATGGGAGGTTCTTATAACCGCCACAAACTGAATTGAATTGGTATATTCTAACCATTTCTTGTCTAACTATAGATTAGTCTCAATTAGTGACCTGCCTTGCCAGGTGTAAGGTATGGAGGGCACATGGTTTTAAACTGTGCCTTAATGTGCCCAATAGTATGAAATACAATGTGCTCTATTGACCATGCAGTGCCATACGTTTATAGCGTATTGAAGGTGAAGTAAAGCGTCTTTAAGTTTAGAGATAACTGAAGTTAGACAAGAAAAGTTAAGTTTTCAGAAGAAACATTTTTTCCCTTTTTTTTTTTTTTGCTTTTTATTCTACGTGTGTAACAACCTTTTCTTTATTCTTATGTGGATTATTTGCCTTGAATTTTCACTAAACCTTTTAAAACTAAACTTTTGGACTAAGAGATTTCTTTCAGCACACGTTTGACCCGTGCTTGATCCTGCTTTACTCACCAGCAGCTACATCACGGGTGTCGAACTCCGGGCCTGGAGGGCTGCAGTGGCTGCAGGTTTTCATTCTAACCATCTTCTTAATCAGTGACCAGTCTTTGCTGCTAATTAACATTTCGCCTTAATTTTAACTAACTTGACTCAGGCCCCTTAGTTATTTCTTTTTCTGTAATTACCTGCCAAACAATAATGAGACACAAAACAAGCTGCCACATGACCAAATCATCTGTACCCATCAGACAATATCTGAAAATAAAGAAAGGTGAAGGTCTCAGTAAGGTTGATCTCTCAGCTCACCAAAGCATTTTGACGGTGTTCTTTGAAAAAACAGAAAATCAACAGTTTTGGAAACGTCTGCTATGGCAAAATGAGAGACAGCAACAGGCCACGGAATTAAATAATTAACGGGGTTAATTAACAGCAAGAATCAGCTTCTCACTAAGAAAGTGATTGGTTGTAGTATGAAGCCCCAATTTAGCTGGTCAACTATTAGCTTGTTTCACATCTCATTTCTGTTTGGCTGCCATTTAATGAAGAAAAGAATCAATTCAGAGGACTGAGTCCTTAAAAACAGGGCTATTAAAATGAAGGGCAAAGGAATTTAATTAGCAGTGAAAACTGGACACTGATTAGGAAAAGGGTCAGAATGAAAACCTGCAGCCACTGCGGCCCACCAGGAGCGGAGTTGGACACCCCTGGGCTACATGTATGAAGTACATATTCACTGTTGAGCTGAAAAAATCTGTTGAATTTACTTTGATGCTTTGTCAGGGATTTTACTCGTAAAATCACTCAATAAGATCATTGTCTCCCAGAGATTTTTTTGTCTAAGCAATTATATGTTTTTATTCTTGAATGATAAAATTACATATTGAAAACACACTCCCTTCTTTAATCTAAGGATAGAATGATGTGTCCCTGTGATCTAGTGATTACTATGCCCACTTAAAAACACTGGCTTTTATTGATCCCCAACTTTGGAAAATAAAGGTGTGTACCATCTTTGTGCCCCCAATTCAGAGAAGGAGAGTTGAATTAAAGTCTCAAAAATTGCTGCTGTGTAGCAGTCTTACTTTTAAGTAACCAAAATGGTTTACACAATTGTTACACCATATTAGAAGTGATTTTATGTATGTTGACTCCTCACTGGAATGATTTAACATTCAGTAAATGAACATAACTGTCTGTCCTCACATTCACACAAATCGCCTTATGACACAGCTTAATATTTAGTATACTTTTGCAATACATTCATCACCTTGGTCATGTCATGTTATTTTCTTACCTGCTTAATCCAGACGTTATGATAAAAATTGTTCATTAAAACGAAAATAATTTCACAGATCTCTGCCTTGCTATTTAAAGTCATGCATTTTTAAAGTCATTGTGACCTGCTTGAGCAAATATTGCTCTTGCCTAAATTTATCCAACCATGTTATGAACCCATATTTCCCAGGCGTTGCTGTTACAGAGACTTTCATGCTAGTAGTTAGCACATGGCAGAATCCCAAAGCATTGCACGGTACTCTCAAACATATACACTTAAACATACTAACTAATAATGAGCTGAGTCACTGTTTAATATAATATGTGGAAGAGGAAAGCAGATTAACCAAAAAAAAATAATAATAATGAAGTAGTGCTAGCTAAGTCTTTTTGAATTATTTTCCTTTATATCCCCTTCGTGTGTTCATTTTCTTTTGTATTTACTGAATATGAATTGACATTGTTCATACAAACTTGTAAGTGTAATATTCAAACCGATCCCCAAGCTCCACAAACTGTTATGTAATTGATGAACAATCTTCCAAAACTGTTCTGCACAACTCATTCATCAGCTCTTTTTCTGTTATCCCAGATGTCTCTGAAATACTACTACTACAAAGTGTTGCAAACATGTCTAACGAATACTCTTTAGAAGTTTTATTTAAAGCTATTTAGGTAGAGGGTCACGGGGGTCTGCTGGAGCCAATCCCAGCCAACACAGGGCACAAGGCAGGAACCAACCCACCGCAGGACACACACAAACACACCCACACACCAAGCACACACTAGGGCCAATTTAGAATTGCCAATCCACCTAACCAGCATGTCTTTGGACTGTGGGAGGAAACCGACGCAGACACGGGGAAAACATGCAAACTCCACGCAAGGAGGACCCGGGAAGCGAACCCGGGTCTCCTAACTGTGAGGCAGCAGTGCTACCACTGCGCCACCCTATTGTGTTTCACTAATATTTTATTTATTTTGTTATTTGAATTAGATTTCCTTCCATTAAAACTGCACTGATAAAAAAATATTTAGTATGGACACACTAGAGAATCAAGTCTCCAAGATTTAAGAATAAAAATGTATTTGCAGAGGTTTCGAGTCATAAACAGCTGCAGACGTTTTGATTTTTCTGTCTTGTCAAGCACTCAGAAGTTCTGATCACTTCATATAGATAAATATTACATGGTAACTGTCAAGGCGGCCACTGAAAACGGTACCAGAATAAGTGCTAGAAACAGTTGCGCCTTTAGACTCATCACTCTGGATACAAGGTTGTTTATCAAAGAAGCCTGTCAATAAGCATAGGTTTATTATTTCCAGCTGAAAGATTTACTCTTCTTAAGTGAATGTGCACCTTTTATAAAAAATAAATGTATATACACTGATATTACACAGAAGTATATGATTAAAACAGTCAGTCAGACATTATCCAACCTGCTATATCCTAACACAGGGTCACGGGGGTCTGCTGGAGCCAATTCCAACCAACACAGGGCGCAGGGCAGGAACAAATCCCAGGCAGGGCACCAGCCCACCACAGGGCACACTCACACACCCATACACCAAGCACACACACTAGGGACAATTTTAGGATTGCCAATACACCTAACCTGCATGTCTTTGGACTGTGGGAGGAAACCGGAGCACCCGGAGGAAACCCACGCAGACATGGGGAGAACATGCAAACTCCACGCAGGGTGGAAGCGGGAAGTGAACCCGGCAGCACTACCACTACACCACTGTGCCGTCCATGATTAGAACATATTTTAGATAATCTCTGTGACCATATTATAATAGTGGTGTTCAGGTAATGGTTGGATGAATGAACATAAACTTCATTGCACCTTGGACATTGCAGTTTTTATGCCATGTAAAACCTATAGCACGCTTATCATTTCAATTTTACTATAAAGATAACTGGAATGTACTCATTTGTATTCAGACTTCAAAATAATATTTAAAATGACAATGAAATTTTTTGTTTAGAATTGAAGCCAAAACAACATCTTTGTATCTTAATACCATTAAGAAAACCTCTCTGAAAACAGCTTCATCATAGCCATGAATGTAATTGAAAGAGGTCTTTTAACCACTTAAAACATTAATTCTTTGAAAAGAATACTCTTTTCAACATAAATTAGGTCTGAAGTGTTCACATTCTGTAGCGGTCACAGAAGAACACCTTCATATAGCATTTAGGGCCATTTAAAATTGCATATTGGTATAAGCTATATTCTTTTTGTTTTAATGCATAATCAAGAAGGCAATTCTGTTGTTGTTAGTATATGACAAGCTTAGATTAGGTTAGGCATTGATCAATTTCAGTTAAAATATTGAGATTATGAGTGTAGCATAAGTGGCATATCAGTTACTCTGTCAATGCCACCATTGGTTTTTCTGAACCTCTTCTCGAAAACTGGAAATCTTAAAGAACATTTCTTGGACCATAAAGTTATTCTATAATTCAAATATTTTTTGCATATCAATAAACTGACATTTAATTATTTTTGAAGTTCTAAATATTTTACATTTTTGTTATAAAACAGCATTAATAAATAGATATTTCATTTCTTATAAATCTTAAGTGAACAAGAAATATTTACGAGCCTTCACATAGAAGCTCTCCACAGTAACTCATGTTCCTACCTTTTAGTAGAGTGCTGTCAAGAATGTGGTCATACAGCAAACTTCTATGTACACATTTTATCAATGTTGCAGATTTGAAAGTTTGTATGTAATAAGAAGGAAATGTTATTTAGTACATTAAAAAGACATAATACATAAAGTGGAAACAAGACAACAGTAGTGACAAGCACTACTGTATTTCGGCTCCTTAGAATCCTGGCTAGTTTGTAATTTATGAGATGTTTGCATTGATTTTCTCCAAATACCTTGGTTTCTTCCTGCATCCTAAACAAATGTTGATAACTCTACTCTAAAATGACTGTAAGTTGGCTCCGTAAAAGTAAGTCGGGAGGCGTATATTTGTAAATATGTCCTGTGTTGGACGAAACATTCATGACACAATCCTGCTAGTACTTATTCTAGTTCCTTTTCTTGAATAGTGTGATTATTAAAAAACGGCTAAACGGCTGTTTGATGAATACTTAATGAAATGATGATATTATTTACAATATAAAAAATAGGGCATATCTGTTAGAGTTAGAGGATGACATAAAAAAGGTAATCAACATTTAAACAAAGAAAAGCTCATTTGAGCAGGCTAACCACAGTGGTTGGCAAATTCGAATTACAAATATTATTACTTGAATGTGTATAGTCTATAAGGTACTCACTCCACTATGAAGTACTGTAAAGTATGGCAAGGGTCCAGTGAACCCTGTATATTGTCTTGAAAACTGAGTGGTCATGAACATTTATGAACTTACCATATACACTGCCCTTTCTTTCTGTCCTTCAGCTATCAAATGCTCTTTTGGACGGGGATATCGTCACATAAACATTGCTTGCCATCGTGTTCCCTAAATCATGCCATACAATGATCTTTATACCATCCAAATTTCTCTAAATTCCATGGATTGTGAGTATAAATTCATTTATTGTACGTAGCTCTTAACATTAACTGCAAAGAAATTTACTCCTCATTAACAAGAAATTATCTGTGAAGAAGCTTACTGTGGGTTACATTTTAGAAAATAACAGAATTTGTATGACGTCTAGTGGATGAGAATTTTTTCTGTCATAAATTGTGATTGTGATCAAACCAATATGCAAGTTGCTTTAAACTGTAAGTGATGCGAACACCATGTTTAGGTTTAGGCTACCTCTTGTGTTGTTCCTAAATTATCAGTGCTCATCTGTAAGCTACTAACAGTATAATTACATCAAGGTGGCTCTCTGTCACAGCAGTAACCCATACAATCAATTGTCTAACCCTTTATAATCCTCATTGCTTCTATAATTTTCGCAATTACAGATAGTTTTAACTATGTGTCACCAGGCTCAACTCTACAAAGAATTTGACTCAAAGTATTATTTCTTTTGAAGCAATTGCTGCAACATAAGTTGTTTCAATTTTTTATATATCTTGAAGTCTATTAAATAAAACTAAATCTCTAATTATAGTTAAGCAACAGTTCCACAATTATTTGTGTATTAATTATTTTTTTAAAATAGAACAGGACAGTCACTAAAATTTTAATTACAAAATACCTGGGGGAATAAAACTGGAGAGATTTTAATGTAAAGAAGTACAGTTGTCTATTAAAAATAACGAATCCTCTAAAAACATTTTAATTTGCACTATAAATGAAAAAATAAATTAAAACCACTATCAGTGTAAAACAGAAAATAACAGCAAACAGTGGGTGAAGTTTGCTTATTGGGTACTACAGTTTAGAGTAGTTGTTTTAAGTACTAAAGCTATTGATGGTAGTACATGACATGACACAAAAATCAATGAGAAAAATGTTAATCCATATTTTTAATTTTGACTCAAGAACTGATTAAAGGTTAGATCTAGAGACCATCCCTGCAACAGGCTATAAAAGATTTCCACATCATTAGTCTAGTCATGTCTGTTTCAAACATAATGGAGAAATAAAGTAGCAAGACATACCAGTTGCTGGAGGCCCAGAATCTGTCTGCATTGAGTACAAAATAGAAACCAACAAACACTTGATAGGGCCCTAGTCCATCATAGAGCCTAGTTGTGCACACAACCAAATTTATGTATGAAGCCAGTTTCGAATTACCTACTAACCTAATAAACACATCAACCCTGTGTAACCTGAAGAAAAAAGTCAGAAAGACAGAGGAAGAAACCTCAAACTGTACACATTGTGCAGCACTAGATTTGCACATAGATTTGTAATGCAGCAGAGCAAATCATTGCACCACAGTCATTAACCCAAAATAAAGAAAAATTGGAAAATTAACTAGTAACCATGAATACTCACAAGAATGAGACAGAACATGTAATGAATACCACAGCAACAAGACAATCTTACTTCACATAAGTAGGCTTTCAGTCAGGGGCAAATCTACCACCAGAGCATTCTGGGTGTGCGCCCAGGGGCCCATGACGACAAGGGACCTTTTCACTAAAGTCTTTTTCAGCTTATTTAAACGATTGAGTGTCCATGCAACAAAATAATCAAGGTTGGGGGCAAACAAGTCTTGCACCAAAATCAAAAATGAGAAATATCATGCTTCAATAAATGACCTGGTGTCCATTTGCTGCACTGTTATATGTATGATCAACTCTCTGTTAAACAGCAATGTCACACAGGGGCCTATGGGGTTGTAATCCAGCCTTGTTTCTAACAAAAACATTTAATATTCCAGAAATGTCCTACACTTCTCTGCTTGTCATAGTTCATTCTGTGAGCAATAATTAAAGAGTCAAGATTCTTCCCAAGTTCCCACCTTCAGTACATTTAGTTATAACATTTTGTAACTTGCAGCACACAAATGGAGACAACACAAGGATTTCCAGTAAGTCACAGAGGCATCTTGGCACTATTTATTATTTAATTTCTGCAGCTCAGTCCTAATACCAGTTGCTCCCACTGTATGCATGCAGCAGTCACCCCTTGCTGTATGTCCCAAGTAACAAATGGAAAAAAAAAAGAACCGCTTTCTAATCTAATCATGACATTCATATTGTAATAAGACAATATTTATCAGTTCAATAATCCTAAACTCAGACCACCCTTTTGCTCCCGCTTATGCCTACTTTTTATAATGTTTTCCATCCATCCCAGAATCAGAGAGAACAGCCACTCCTTGAAGATCCCATCTCCTGTATGTAGTTCTACATGCTGCGTCCACTGCAAAGATAAATATGCACATATAAAATTCCAGTATTATGTCATGTCAGTTCTTTAAGTCACAAAGAAAGTCTACTTTCTCTCGTATATGTAATCAAAAGAAAATAGCATCAACTGATATTGGAAGTAATCTGGATTACCAAGAGGAAAAAAAAATACACAGACACCGTGTGTAAATGCAGGTTCCACACAGACAATGAATTCTAACTAGTATACCACCCAACTATAATTTAGTTGAAATTAAATCAACGATGACCAATGAGTCCATGGTCTTTGTTTTCAAAAAACAGTCTTCCCAACTACCTTATTAAGTACTCAAGCAGAATTAATCAGCATTCCTTTTCTGAAGCTGTTAAAGAAATTGTCAACAGGTGTACAGCATTATTTATCTAACCCAGATTCAAAAAATCCTATAGATGGAGTGCTGCACAACTCTGTAAGGTAGTTTCTACGACAAAAACACAATTAAGTGAAATTCCTTTGTGACCACAGTTATATGGTGAAAGAGAAGTTGTCAATTAATAGAATTGAATAAGGAAGTCATATCTATCTATCTATTGTATCTATCGTGAATAAAGAAGATTTCCACAGCAGAAAAGATTTCCGGACCGTCCCTGTATAATGTTCAATGGACAAAGTAAAGAAATTAATGAAAAATAACAATCAATGTACTTTTAAACAGCATTTGACAACAGAAAATACAGTCATGGCATTTTATACTGCAGAAAAATGGTGGAGGCAGAAATGATGAGGCAGGAGATGATGTCATAACTGCAAGTCGGATGTGACGTCATCAAATGGAGACCAGAAGTGATGCTATGACGGAAGTGATGATATGGAGGAAGTGACGCCATCTTCAGGAGACCGGACATGATGTCATCAAGATGGAGCCAGAAGTGACGTCATCATTGGGAGCTGGATTAGGAAGTGACGTTTGGTGGCCATCTTGCAAACCTGGAGGTGTGTGAGGTAAGTTGTTTTTCTTCTTTTGGTCTGATGAAAAAGAGAGCGAGGCATTAATACCGCAAATCAACCCTTCGTCTTGTGATGTTTCACTAACCTCAGGGCTTGTTGACTGCCTCCTAAGCACACGTGTGTGACACTATCTGTCTAACAAAAAGCGCTACATAGTAAAATAATCTCAACAACCAATATAAAAAATAATTATTGTCAACATAAAACTTTTTTTAATTACTTTTCCATGTACAGATAATCGGCTTTAGGATAAGTAGTGCAAAAATATTTAGAAGAATCAATGCACCAGTGTTCTACCAAGTATTACAGTAGGGACCCAGAGAGAAAATAAACAAAATAGAATACAGTGCTCAAAATTCTCTGTAGGCTTTTAAACACCAGCCTGTGGACAAACCTAAAAAAAGCCAAATCTGCAATGCTTGTTTCACTTACTTGGCCTTACTAGATCAGCCTGTGGACAAACTGGTACCAGTTTCACCCATTAAACTTATAATGTTCAGAATACAAGTGCCATACTGGCATAAAAAATGCTCAGAAGCATAAAAGTCTTTAATACTAGAAAATGATTGTGGAATAAAGTGCAATTCACAAACAATCACAAAGCATTTCTTAAGGAAAAAAAATATATCTGGGCTACTTTATGAATAAAATCTTTTAGACTTGATGACATTATCATATTCTTGAGTTTCTGTTAATAAAGAAAATGACAAAGTGTCATCAAAAGTACAAGGTTGTGGCCATCTCGCTTCACAAAAAGCAATGTCAGAAAAAAAAGAAAACAAATCAAGAAATAAATACCCGCAAACAGTGAAAAAATGCTCAATTTATAATTTTCCACTTCCACTACAACCTTGACTTGAATATAAGTAAGATGTTACATCTTTGCTGAAATCAATGCAAGCTTCCTTTGTATTTGTCATGTTGATCTATAAACAACTATCACACCATTTAAAAAATACTCGTAAGACTTTATTATATTGACATTCTAGCTTGAAAAGCAGAGTTTTCAAACCTGTGACTTTTTTTAGGTTTAGTTTCTTGGATTTTCTGACAGTATTAAATTAGTTGAGAATTAAAAAAGAAGACTAAGTATATAAGACAAAATTTTCAATTAGTTATTATTCATTGTTTTTATTTCATGAATAGATACATATTTGTGTTGGTTTTGTTTCTGCACATAAAGGTTTTTTCACTGATACATACCAAATATATCTGCTGTAATCCTCAAAAGTCAGTGCACGCAAAATATAGTGTATACCTGTCATTCGTTTAAACTCAAAAGCACTTTTTCAGAGTATTAACCTTTAGAAGTCACAAAGCCAATAATAAACTGTGATATCATATTCAACTCAGTTGCAAATCTGCTGCACCTGCCATTATATAATGACAACAAATCTATAACAGTCCCATCTGGAATAGACCCCTCAGCTTTGTCTTTTTAAAATTATACACAGCGGATATTTGATAGATTGAAAGACACATCATTTTATTCTCCCAGTAGTCTGTTTTTCAATTGGGATTAAAAAGATGCCTTACAATGCTGCAAACCATAAACAAATCCAGTCACAGTGCAGTAAAAGAGATGAAGCTTCAAGGGAGCTGTTTAGGATTTAAGTTTTTCTTCAGTATTCCCAGTCTTACTTTTTCTTTGAAAAACCTCAAAGCCGTCATTTTATATTTAAACGATGTGATAATGTCAAGCTTTTATAGTCACTCTAAATGTCTTTTCTTTTTTAAAGTTTATAATGTGTATTTTTATATTTATATATATATATATATAAAATAATATTTTAAACATTTTAACATATATAAATATTTTAAATCAAACTATATAACCTTTACCCCAAGTGCTTTTTTTCAGACGCAGACACAGCATTCAATACTAATACTGTATTTTATGAAAACTGATCAGCAGAGTCCTAGACTTGGGAATTAGTGCCACTTTCTGCAACTTGGAGACCCCCTTTATCCACAGACAGGCAGCATTCTTTTCTCCTAATCACCACAGGCACCTGACTAGGTAGTATGCTAAGTACTCCTTGTTCATTTATTACAATGTAGCCTGACACATCTTCAAGTCCATCAATGACAAAACCATTATAAGTCTGATCACCAACAATAATGAGATGGAGTACAGACAGGACCTTTCCCTATTGATGCATTGTTGCCAGGACACCAGTCCCTTCTTTAGGAAACGGGAGGTAGCTCATACTCCCATCTCCATTGGAAATTAGAGTGTCGGCAGTTTTGAATTTCTAGGAGTCACCATGACTTATGTCACCATCACTTATCACTTATCAAAAATGGGCACAACACTTGTCACCCACTGTCAATAAGGGCACCTTTGCCTTTACTCCCTCAGACATTTGAGGAAAGCCTAGATAGCTACAAATAAAGGTCTGTGGGATCTGTCTGACTAAGAAAAGTGTTACCCTCAGCAGAATACTACTCAGACCTGCAATGACACAGTACTACACCTTTATCACTAGAACACTTGTCAAAATAGTTTTGCCACTTTAGCATTCAGGAAGCTAGCTACCAGTGAAAATGCTCCTATGGAAGAGGGTATAAAAAAAAAAAAACGGATTCCTGAGGAGACCTTGTGTGGTATTATGGGTCCACAGCTCTCCCAACAAAGGCCGTTTTGTGTTAAATAAATAATCGCCGTGCTTGCGGCTTAGCGAGGGGGCGTGGTAACTGTAGCGAGCCGCAGGGCGATCTGCGGTGTGGGCGTTTCTCACCTAAGTGCACAGGTGAGAGACTGCCCACATCCGTGATTGTTCCTGTGGCTAATGGGCTGCAGCTACCATGTCCTCGCCGCATATATAGAGAAGTGCGAGCCGGTTGAGGAGAGAAGTAAAGAGAAAGAACAAAGAGAAGTAAAAGAGAAGGAAACGGAGGTGGCAGAAGGAAGCAGGAAGGAAGGCGGCAGGAAGGAGAAAGCCGGCGCGGATGAGCGCGCGGGCGCTCGCAGGCAGCTGTGTGGAAGCCTGGGTGTTAGGCCGACACCCAGGAGTCGTAGTAGTGGTCGCTCCCGCTGAGTGAACGAGTAGCGGGGGTGACCAGTGAAGGGCGACTGGCCGCGTAAGGCCAAGAAGGCAGCGGTAGTCGGGAGGCTTGGATGTAGGAGTCCCAATGTGAGCATCCTGGCCCTTGGGTTAAGGCCAAGTCTCGATCGGGAGAGCAGAACCGAAGCCAGGGAGCATCCAGATCAGTTGTGTGGAGAGAAGGCCAGCTGCACAAAGGGCGACTCTCCTGTTGCGTGGCCCAGATGGGAGAAGCAGGAGAGCTGCCAGGTAAAAGATACCGGGCTTTAGATTGGTTTTAAAGAGACTGCCTTCAGCATTTTGATTTGTTTTAACCTCGTTTTAAAGGATTATTCTATTTATTGAATTTAACAACGTTTCTTTTATGGATAATTTATTTATTTATTGAACTATGAATGAACTGCACTGTTGCACTTTGGATTTGTTTGAATAAAAGCACGTTGCACATTAAATACATCATCCCCTTGCTCAATTGTTTATTGCCTCACTGTCTAGCTCATCGGTGACATTACCGACGGTGTTGGGTTCAAGGGCTCCCTAAGAGCCGATGGGAGCGTGGAGCCGAACCTGCATCGTCACACCTTGTGGTAATGAAGTCTCTCAGAATTGAATACTATCTTTTCAAAAACACACTGAATAAGCACATCCTGCATGCAGCTTGTGTGTAGTCTCAAGATGTGAATCAAAACAAAAGAACAATCTTAGCTTCATAAAGGACATACTGGGAATGTACAACTAGTTTATGTGCTTTTTGAAGCAGCTGCCTCACTTACACCCTTAAACCCCTCAGGTAGACTTGTTTTATTAAATATCTAAGAATGTGTCTGAAGCACATAATAGCATGCCACCATAGTGAAAAGTAAACCTTGACTTATATTTTAAGAAAACACATAAGAAGTATTTTCTTGGATGAACTTCTCATCAGTCCTCCACTTGAACTCAACCTTAGTGCCATACAGGTAGTATTTTAGAATTTCTCCTTTGGACTTTGCAGATAGACACATGTTTGGGTGTCCATCCCCCTTTAAGATTTTCCACAGCAAAAGTGTATTTTAGTGTTTTTTTGTTATGATCTAGCCAAAAGTAAAATTACTACTAGCACATTAAAAAGCAAAAGAGTGACAGATTATAAGTAATCTGTCCAGTGAACAAATTGAGTATTACAAATCCAAATTGAAAGCAGAAAAGTTGATGGCCACATGATTTAAAATATATTCAACAGTTTTTACAATACATCCTAAAATATTATCCATCCATCCATCCATTATCCAACCCGCTATATCCTAACTACAGGGTCACGGGGGTCTGCCTGAGCCAATCCCAGCCAACACAGGGCGCAAGGCAGGAAACAAACCCCGGGCAAGGCGCCAGCCCACTGCAGCTAAAATATTATTTGTCTTTTTATTAATTTCTGTGAATTGCTTAGGTGATGAAAATGTTATGTCAACATAAACCCCTAAATCCTTTTCAAAGTTGCTTCATTTAGGACAGTGTCTCTCATCTTGTATTTATAAATGACATTCCCTTTGTCCACTTGTTGTGTTCCGCACTTTTCTACATTAAAATGTACTTTGTAAGTGCTTTCCCAGTTCTGAAACTTGTTCAAGATTTCTTGAATTGTTTTTGCTGTATCCTCAGAGTCTGCCATTCCTGCAATTTTAGCATCATTTGCAAATATCACAAGTTTACTGACTATACTGAAACTTGTCTTACATATAAATCAGAAAAACCAATGGTTAGAGGAGACAGACCCCTGAGGGACTCCACTGATGACACAGTCAGATAGCTGTTACCATTTAATAAGATATGATCAATGTTTTCATGATGACTAGGTTTTCCTCCGGGTATTTTATTTTTCCTTCCACATTACAGGTTTTTAGGCTAATTTGAGAATGTTATGTATCAAAAATTCAAATGAAAATTAAGCAATAGCAACTACTTTTCTTTAAAATGACAATGTCAAATAAAAACAACAGACAACATCCTCAACTAAATTTATCAGGTTTTTTTCTGTCCTCATGTATGACATGGTGTCACAGTAGTTAACACTTCAGCATCACACCTCTGGAAACAGGCCCAATCATTATCTCTGCTAATACTTTAAAAAGGTGTCTGTTTTGTTCTACTGCTTCTTTATTCTTTCATCATGTTGAAAGAACACATAGGTGATTAGCTTGAGCTTCCACCCGCTAGATTGTTCATATGTTGAAAAAAAGTCTCTTTTATATATTCAGACTTCTTTCTCTTCAACATCATCTGAAGCTTCCATTAGTCACAACAGCTTAGAAGCTCTATGCTTCCAGATAAAGTATATTTTATATGCTTCATGGTCTAAGCACAACAGCAGACAGAATATGCATCATGTGTCATTAAAATAATGCTCACTTCTTTCTATTTTCTACAATCATTTACCAGGTTTAAAAGGCAACGACAGAGAAAAGGATAAGCAGCATGTATGAATATTTTTTTTCTAAGTAATTCAATCAGGAGCTACAAATTGTCACATTCACACCTGACAGAACAGTAATATTGGATCCTAAGAGACTTAAAAATTAATATGACAAGACGTATATAAAACATTTCATGAGCAGCCAGTTTATTAAACAGATATATGATGTTTTTTTATTGCCAAAATGTGAATTATATCTGTACAAACGCATTAAGCTACCAATAGAAAATAAAAAGCAAAAAAGTTATTACGGTCTACTGGGCAGTTTTGTGTTCCCAGATATCCAATATGGTAGATAAGCTAGTCAGAAAATCAAAAGAACAGAAGCATGGAAAGAAGCTCTCACTAAACATGTATCACATTCAGTTTTTCTTGAATCTTTCTATAATCCTGTTTCTTTGTTTCATTATAACCCCATCTGACATTTTGAGAAAAATATGAAATATTAATATCCTTTTGTTAAGTGAAGTATGAAAGCAAAATTGTTCAGAAGAAACGTAAGCTGCAAAACTTTACTTAAAGGATCAGAAACTTAATGCTCCATGCATTAGGGGCTAAACCATGTTCTTTCTTTTATTCCGCTGTAATTTGTCAATTATCTTAATTGATCAATGCTTTGCTGCACATAGTACTTTACTGTGCTATAACATTTATTCTTTGAAAGCTGTTTCCAAACATTTCAAGCCTTTGTTTAAATAGTTTTCTGATATTTTTAGGGAGTCTTTTATCAAATATGTAGAACATAGTGCTGTGTAAAATCCAAAAAAGAAACCCGTAGAATAACTGGATTTTGAAACTTTTGTTTTAACAGACTGAAACAAAAAAAGTATTTTAAACCTAATGATTAAGAAAAGCTTAACCGTTTCTACCTTACAGTTCAGTCTTGAGACCCCTTTATACAGTGCTCACTATCTCACACCGGGGTGAGACACTAAACAACCTAAAGGTCTCTGCTGACTCTGACGTAAACATTAAATATTTAATTTTTCAAACCACAATAAAACCTAAGCTTTCCTGATAAACAATCATCTTGTAGTACAGTAAATTATTAATGTGGTAATACTTTTCTAGCACTAGTAGACATTAGTAGCAAAAACAACAACTATGTGAGTCTAAAATATCATGATCACAATTAACAATTAGAAGACACGATTAAGCCTAAGACACTGAAAATGATTACTTAGGAAAATATGAAGTTTGACAAATGAGAGAACGTCATGCAGCTCATCAAGCTCATTTGGTAAGCTAATAGCTAAGTTGCCATAGTATGTCACCCAGATATTTTTAAATGCTGTCAAGGTTCCTGCTTTAAATGTGTCTTGGTAATTTGTTCAAGAGTTCCATGACTCTTTGAATCAAAAACTGCTCCCTGGTTTTAGTAATAAATTCACTCCCCCTTAATTTCCAATGGTGTCCTTGAATAAATGATTCACTGCTTATTTATTTATTTATTTTGATTCAATTTTTAAATGCTTTTGAGAATGTTGAGGGCTCACACAACTTTCTCTGCTTAAAACTGAAATGATTTAATCTCCTAAAATTGTCATCTCAGTTGTTGCACTTGAGTGGTCTCTTGTGCACAACCTCTAGTGCTGCTATATCTTTCTGGTAACGTGGCCTTAAATACTTTAAATTCAGCCTAAATAATTGACTACACAGTCAGAATATAACGTTTCTTTATTTACAAGTATATTCAACTTTTTTTTATGAATTAACCTGACATTTCATTTGCCTTTCAATTGTTTTTGAACATTGTCTAGATGCTGAACATTTGGTGTAAATGTCAGTCCTTTTCAGAGGTTTGAAAGATGCCACGTAAACATCTAAGCTCTAAAATAACATACCTGACAATAAGAGTTGCCTCATCAGCGTCAGCTTTTAAATTGGAACCGAAGCCCCTTTTTTGGTTTTTTGCATTTGGGAAGGATGTCTACATTGTTTTTATTACTTTCTCAATAGTTCTTATATTACTTTATTCATATTTAACATATATATGTTTTCTTGAACAAAATCAACATTAAAAGGAAAACACATTTTGGTAGCCGAAGGACGTGTTGTTAAGTGTTTTTGGAAAGATGGCTGTCATTGAATTTGGCTGTTTGTCTTTGGCAAAAACTGTTGTGAATACTGTAACTCAACAGTGAATAGGGTAATTCTTGTGATTTTTTGGAAAACTTGCTGACATTAGCTCTGAATTGTTTCAGTTTCAATGAAGGTAGGCACCTGTTTGTCTTGTGATTACGATCCTGTGGCACTTAAATCCCACGTCATAACGACCTTCAAGATGGTGGTGCTGAACTACAAGATTTCTCTTGTAAAAGACCACTTGGACCCATTGCAGTTTGCCTATCAGACAAAGACTGAGGTGGAAAATACAATTATTTTTCTGCTTCCCAAAACTTATTTCAATCAGGACGAGGCTGGCAGCACTTGTTTTTATAATTTGTCCAGTGTCTCCAGAACCATCCAGCTATCACTGCTAAGGTGTAAGCTCAGAGATATAATGTTCTGAATAATTAACTGTGAGGCAGCCCACTCCAGGACTATGTGTTTCACGTGGATGTAAGCAACACTGGAGCACCACAAGGAAAAGGCCTGTCTTCTTTCCTTTTCACCCTCTACACCTTGGATTCTAAATATAACTCAAGGTTTGTCATGTACAGAAATTCTACGCACCAATGACCTGCTCTAATGAGGTGTATTGATAGGTTGGATGACACAGAGTATAGGAGCCAGATGGAGGACTTGGTCTGCAACTCAACATTAGCCAAACCAAGGAACTGGTGTATGATTATTGCTGTACCAAAGAGTATCTATGCCTGGTGTGGTGGATTGCCGGCTTCTTTCTCCGGCCCTCACCCCCAGGCCGCCAGGAGGAGCTCTCCCAGCAGCGTGGACATGCCCCGAGTTCCAGCAGGGCCTCAAGGACTATGTAGTTTTTATACACAGCCCTGCTGGATACCTTGGGGGCCACCAGGCGTCGCTGTAGGGGGGCTCGTAGGCTCGCATGTGCCCTATAACCCGGGAGTACGTCACGGTCACGTGACAGGAAGAAACGACGTGCTCCCGGGTTGAAGAAAAGGACTGTTTACCTTGACCCGGAAGGGAAAAGGAACTGTGGACTGTTGAACGGGAACACCTCCGGGTCAGGGTGTATAAAAGGACTCTGGGAAGCCCAGTACACTGAGCTGAGCTGGGAGGTAGGGTGGCAAAGTGTCTGGGCGAGGAGGATTGGTTAGTGAGAGAATTATTGTGTTTATGAGTGTGGTGTGGAGAGGGCTTTGTGCACGGTATTCTTATAAAATAAAGAATATTTATACTTTTACCTGGTGTTCAGAGTGGTACCTGAGGGTTCAAGAGGTGGACAAAGCCTCTATCTGTCACACTGGTCACTATTCAGGGAATCAATGTGGAGATGGTGCAATCCTACAAGTACTTGGGTGTCCACATCGATGAAAAGCTGGACTGGACTTTATAAGAAAGGGCAGAACAGACTCTTTTTTTCTTAGGACACTGCACTTTAATGGGGGTAGTTCATGCTTACTTGTATATAATTATCTTTAGCTTGGTTTGCACGTGTTTGCTTCAGTTATTAATATTCAATCTAAATTTACTACTTTTTTGAACAGAAGTTTAAAATTCCAAATACTGCTTTTAATTCATTTGGAAACAGGCTCTGTGGCAACGTACTATAGTAATAGTAGTAGAGTACAATGAGATTCTTATGTTCATGTCTAACCAACATGCAATGCTATATTAAAGTGGTGCTAAATTAATTATGCTTATCTTTTATGTTATACTGCATATACTCTTACTGTTAATTAAGATGTACATAAAATCACTTCATTGTTGCATTTTCTGACAGTATATTATGACGTTTGTAAGCTTAGCCATGGGGTCACTAACATTTATAATCATTTGTTTCATTGGGTTTATTTTTTCATTATATGAGTATTTGTCAATTAGGTTTTCAGCCTTTTATTTTGTTGTAATCTTTAAAATTATTTTATGCAGAACGTTATTATATTCCTTTACTTAAAAAGTTCTACATAAAATAAACCTTGTTTGAATGATTAATTAATTTATCACTTTATATTTTATATGACTACATAGTATGAAATAATAAACTAGAGTCTTGTGCCTCATTTATAAATGACAAAATCAAGAATCAAGGTTATGAAAAATGTATTAAGAAATTTGTAAAATGAAGGGGATAAAAAGAGAAAGAGTGATTATATACATGTTTTCCAAATGAAAAGAACTTTATGACAGACAAGATGTGATTTTCCCATTGTGCTTCTGCAAAAAAATGATCCCTGTTCATTTTTTCTCAAGAGCAAGGTAGTCATTTCAAGTAGTCTTGCTGCAATGAAGAGACAGGAGAAGAATTCCAGGCTTTATTATCAAAACAATGGTCCCTGCAGGGATAATTAGAATCAAATACTATCATAGAATACATTTAAATGCAACATTAAAATGGTAATTTTGCACAGAGAAATGTCTGCTATCACTTTGGATCCAACAATGGTTCTTCAAAGTAACATTAAAAAAGATGTATAAAAATTAAAGCTGTTTAAACCTCATATGCTGCATCATTGCAAAATGCACAGTTATAGTGTATTATGTATCTTTTGAAATGCTTGAAAGAAGAAAATGTACGGATAAGTTTAAAAGAAATTTTAAAAGTGGCAAAATTGGGCCCACTTGACACAAAGTAAATATGCGTAAACTTCCAGTTTTGAGTTTTTTCAATGATGGACAATTTTTTTGTCACAATATCTATCAGTTCACCACCTCTTCACCTAGTGACAATGAGAGTCCTTAAGTTGTGTGTCAGTGCCATTAAAATTAAAGTTTAAATAGCTGTGACAAAAATGTCACATTATAGATGATTCACTGAGAAAATGAGTCCTATTGGTAATCATAAACTGACAAGTTATTACTGAAATGAAAATGACAACTATAACAATAAGCTGACAAATTATCTTAAACATTGAAGAGGTTTGAGAGCAATAATATAAAATATTTTGTTTTCAGAGGATAACATCTACATGTCATGCATTGTAGTGCATAACATAAGTACATAATAATTTAATCAAAATTTAGAATTTTTTTTATTAAAAAATAATTAAACTATTGGCCAGTTCATCACAAATGAATTCATGCATTAGCTATTGGTCTAACATTGTCAGGTTATGGACTTCTGTAGCTCTATGTTGAAATATGGAAAATAACAAAATAAAACCGTAAAAAATTATGTAAAGAATTTAAGGAGCATCCACATAAGACAAAGTTTTTTTATGGGTACATTTTTGCTAGGGGGCCATTGTGACTGCTAACTGTTGTTTCAACCAGTGTTGCAATCATAGACTCATTCTTGCTATTAATTATTTAGTTAAGTCATATTTCTCTTGTCATATTCTGTAGTTAGGAGGACTTTGCAATGTACCATTTGCTTTATTAATTAGTTTAGAAAAAAAGTATATAGTTATCTAACAATTTCTTTCTTCATTTGCTTTATGGAAACATGGAACAAAGGACAGAGCAGGCAGAGGTGCAATGACAATCAATACTAAAAAAGGGGAACCCACATCAAGTGTCTTATTCTCCTTTTCACATTAGCAAGAAACGGTTAAAATAGCCAAAGCATTTCATAATAAATACAACATCTTAAACCTAACAAGTAACCAAGGGAAAACACAAGTACATAAATATTCCTATCTACAAAACACATAAGTAATTGTTTGATATCTATAAAAATGAATTAACAATATTGTGACTTTCTGGATTGACATAATAAATGTAAGGATTGGTGTACAGAAGAAAAAAAATAGTTAGGAGTATAGCAATAGTCTGCATTGAAAACCTGTAACCACTGTGATCTTGGGGCTAAACTTTAGAAACAGTAATTTAAAGTAGCTGAGTAAACAATCCTTAAAAAAATTCTGTCTGTTATTGAATCAAATATTTAACAGATTTTAATAAATTTTTATAATTCAGTCGTTCTTACTGTCATGTTGTGGTACATTCTTTTTCAGATTTGATTACTTACAGCCAGTAGTGGCCACAGGCAAAACCAGAAGTAACGGGAGGATCCATATGTACTAGAGGCTGATAGTGGACACGTTGAGCTGTGGCCCCTTTGCTTGGAAAGGACATATAGACATAACTACCAGTCTTCTCCCTGAAGTTTTTATTCCAAATGGGTATAAATATGGTTACTTCCTGCAGTTCAGATTTTACAAGAGTATATCAGCCCTTTGTCAGAGATGAAAGATGGGTGAAAGAAACAACCTCAAAGACTACATACTGATAAATGTATCTGCAGGTAGGCCAGCACAGGGTTAATATAGATTCATCCAATTCACCTAGTAACCTTTTTCATTTAAACTGTTACCCCTCTCTTGTTACTCTTAATTTATAAGTTTACCCATCTATCCATTTTCCTAACCTACTTAATCCAGGGAAAGGTCGCAGGGCAACTGGAGCAATTAATGGGCGAAAGGCCTGAACAATTCCTATACTGTCTACCGCTCCATCGCAGAGTGAATACACACACACCAGGGACAATTTAGCCATACCAGTTCACCTAACTTGCATGTGTTTGGACTGTGGGAGGAAAGCAGAGCACTCTGAGGAGACCACCGGTCTCCTTGCTGCAAGGTAGCAGCACTGCCACACTTCCACAGTGCTGCCTATTTTATACGTCTTTACATGGAAATGGTTGTGTGTGTATGTAAGCCAACTGGATAAAGTTGAAATATCAATTGAGATTTTTCTGCAGTACACTGAATAATGCATACTGTATCATAATATAAAAAATACTATTGTTATTTTCAAGAAGTGTTCTTATTTCATTTAAGGAATTTAGTTTGATTTATTTGCATAAACATTTTCATACTTAGTTTCTGTATTTTTATTTACATTAAAAATGTAATTGGGCAATGTACTTTTTAAGTGTTCTTTCTGACGTTTTACAAGCAAATGCTGATCCTCTTTCCAGTGTGTTATTTGCTGAAAATCTTGTTACGTAGATTCAAACCTACATGAATGTTATGATCTAGGACCACATATGAAAGTTACTCAAATCTGAATTGAGAAAATCAGATTTCTGTGTCCACACAGCCCTGGAAATATCACAATTGTGTTACATTAAGGAAAAAAGTCCATTTGAGTTACTTTAGCCTTGTAATGTGAATGTAGTCTTAAAGATATGTATTAATTTGCAAAGGAGAAAAACTGACCTGTATTTTGAGATTGTTATATTTAAAAAAAAAGAATAATACAGTTGTGTGATATTTAAACAATATACTGTATGGGCTATAAAATGTTAATGTTGTATTTTAGTGGCTCCTAAATTTGATTCTTGAGTGCAAGTGTCTACAATAATTTCTTTATTATTTTTTTCACACCAAAATTCTAATACACAGGCCAATTTCAGCTTTTAATTAATGACTTTGCTTAATTAAACGCCTCATTTGTGCTTTCATTCTGTTCATTTAGAAGCAGACTGCAGTACATAATTAATTTATGTCACATATTTAGGATTTGTCCATCTGCTTGGACTAGGTCAAGCTACTGAAGTATAGAAGATGAATCAGAGTATTGTTGCTCTAGCCTTTCCTTTTACTACACAGGGCTCACTTTATGCTCTTAATTCATTCTCTTAACCATTTAAAAATGTTACATTTTGTTAACAGTATATTTTCCTAATTTTCTTTTAAATATCACAGTATTACAGAAAATAGACACCAGTGCACATGACAATGTAACCTAAATGGAATGACAAAATTAGCTCTTCTCATATCTGCCTACTTATCAGCCACCAGCTGCTTTAATAATTGAAAGTAGGCAATTGCAAGCAAATTTGATCTGGGCCAAGCAGTTTCAGATCCCATGAAGCATCTGCAAAAAGTCAAAGTTTAACACATCAAATGGTATGATTTAGCTTTAATGCTTTTTAACTTGCTGTGTTTGGGACTTCTTTTACTGACCCTGGGGCACATGGTGATGAATTTTGATAAAGTTAATTTGACTAATTCTTTTGTTTTAAAATTTCTACAATTGCAGCACTGGGAGATTAAGTGGTTTGCTTAGGATCACACAACCATTCATTAATGAGAGATTAAGCCACCAACTTTGTACTCTGTAACACAACCCAAACTTAACACTTAAGCTTCTATGCCACAATACCTCTCAGGAGCTTTTTTTTTTTGCTGTTATTATTGAGAATATTTGAAACAATGATAAAATGTTTACTTTTGCTGAAGTATTATTTTTTAATACACGTTTGGTATTAATACCATCCATGATTAGCTTTTCCAAGAAGTAATTAAAGTATGAAAATTCATTTTTATTTTGGATCAGAAATCTATTTAATTTGCCACATCTTCCATTTTTTAATCAATGTATTATTATTGTGTCAAATTAAATTATGAGTATAATCAAGTCCTACTTAAAGTATAATATGAGCACATGTCAAATTGATTTTAAATTCTAGTTTAATTAAATATTAATAGGTAAGATGTGCATTGAGCTTCTTCACCATAGCTCTAAGGTCATGATAAGGTGCCAGAAACATACAAGGTAAATTAATTTATTTAACATACATGTATTCTATCCGGGTTCCTTATTAGATAATAGTTAATAACTGTAATATTTTTTAAATAAAGAGAAATTTTAAATAATTATTTTAATATTTTGTCACATACTTTATTTGATCTTCCAAATTAATATGCCAATATATACCTAAATTACAAACCTGAAAGACTGCAATTCTATACAAAAAACTTTACATATTCTTTCATTCCTTAACAAGAGAAATAACTATGTTTGCTTATTTTTTTCTTTAAAGGAATACTCTACCCAAAAATTACATTTTATGATTACTTTTTGATATTATTTATTGTTGTATAGCATTGACAACCCTTTGAAAATAGCACTTACAGCCATTTACTGTTGTGGCCCACCAGGCTGGCACCACCAGCTTAACCAGACACAGACAAATATGGGACACAAGTTCAAGGCACACAGGTTTTATTTTTTCTTTTTCTTGTGGGTAAAATCAATAGCAGCAAATATAAGCAATACAAAAAAATCATAGAACCTGTGAATCAAGTCTTCATTTAGTCCCAGATGACCATTATCAGATGGCTTGTTTTCTTTAGTTGCAAATTGTATATAGACTTAATTGAAAAAAGAAATGTACATTCTGCTGGAGACAGAGCTCTTTTCCAAGTGTCTGAAAGCTAGGGGAGGGCTCCATTTAAGTGCCTATATCAGTTTTTACAAAGCAGCAGAGAGAGAGAGAGATAGAAAGGCTCCTTGCAAATTTTCAATTTTGCAACTGAGCTCTTTATAAAGGTGTTAGAAAAGCAGCATCTGAACCAAGAGAATTTTTTTGAAAAAAATCTTTAAGACATTCCTTCAACCCCTCTCCCTTGCATCCACAAAACATCTGGCTTACTTGTTTTCATCTTCATTAGCAGAGCAACATGACATTTTCAGTCTCCTAAAGCACACAGAGAATATTTCATAAATCATTATCACTAAGCTTAAAGTTGTACTCCTGGGGCCTCATGTATAAACGGTGCGTACGCACAGAAATGTTGAGTACGAACATTTCCATGCTCAAATCGCGATGTATAAAACCTAAACTTGGCGTAAAGTCATGCACATTTCCACGGTACCTCATACCCTGGCGTACGCAATTTCTCCGCTCGGTTTTGCAGACTGGCGGCACCCAGCATCAAAGCAGTGCTACTGTTCCTGTGTGGTTACCCTTTCTTTCTTAGACCCACATTCCTGACGCGGTTTTATAAATACACTGAAATTAACTGCATATTGTTTATTAGTGTAAAGGATCTGATTGTAATTAACCTGTAGCAATATAATGGTCCAGGGAATAGTCATAGTATTCCAAATACCATATCTGCTTTAGCGTTTTTTATGCTCACTGCATCTTCTTCTTTCAGTTGCTCCCGTTAAGGGTTGCCACAGCGGATCATCTTTTTCCATATTACTCTTACTGCACCACTCAGAGTATTTATATCACTGTATCTGAGTGGGGAATCACATCAGCAGCTGATCGGAAAGAGAATTATCGGTATACAGTTTCAAGCAAACACTACCTCAGCCACGGCAAAACACGTCAAAGCCTTTCCTGTACGGACCTCGCGTTTCAGAAACAGTTTCATCCCAAGAACTATAAACGCACTAAATCAGTCCATCAAGTGCTCCTTGTAGAGCTGTTTGTACTTAAAAGTACAATTACCTCACTGTAAACTTGCACTACAGTTATAATATTGCACAACCTGCGCCACTTTATAAAGCGCGTATGATGACGATATCATTAAGATGAAATGCAGCAAAATATGTTGCTTATAGTATACAGATAAAACATTAACTTCATTTAAATACTGTAGTCTGTATTGTTAATAATTAAACATGTGAGGGTGCCGCAGCGCTAGCTAGTTCATGGATAGCTCCTGCCTTGCGCTGTATTATTGCTGGTGCTGACGCAACACTGGAAGGATAGACGGATAGAATAATTAAACATGTACTACGAAGATATTTCAATGTTCCTTAAAAGTTTTGAAGAATCGGCGTTCTAAGCTTACAGATGGCTTAACGTCTATTACAGAGCTGATTGTGTGGCGATTGGGTATTTGGAGAAAGAAAAGTAAGGACAGGAATTGGAGGTTAGTACATTTGAAAGAGACAGTACTTCTGTAATAAATTATTTCATCGAAGGTCACACATGGTGCAGCAAGCCTCTTGCGTGAGATATGAACAATCACTGTGCCACCGTGTTCCCATGTTTAATAACATGCTTTCATTCCTATCATCATGAGAAAGATATCACGTATACATCTCAGTATTTTAATTATTCAGAGAGCTGTAATATTACGAATGTAATGGATTCTGTGTCCTGTCGGAGAAAGAGAAAGAACGGAAGCACGTAGTGATTCACACACATAGAGCACATAGAAAATCAAACACAGAACAAAGCATTTAACGTGCTACTTGAGAGAATAGTAAAATAAAAGATTTTAAGATGAAGTTTATGATGTTCTACTTTAATGACAAAATATACTACGTGATTAAAGTGGAAATTTTGAGATTAAAGTTGACATTTCGTGCTTTTTTCCCACTGTGTGCCTATTTTTTTTCTCTGTACCCTAATAAGGTTTCATATGACACTCAGACGGTCCGCTACGAGTCGCCTTTTCACGGCAACTTTGATATGTGACAACTTCTTTTTTATTTCGGGCACTGTGCGACTTTGTGAACTTGAACTTTCGAGTTTCTCCGACACTATGTTACTCGATCAACTTTCTTTTGTTGATTATACCACTGTTTAAACCAACAAATAGTATGTTTTTCCTTTGCCTCCACTTGGTATTCGCTGAAATTCTTATATTTTCCCCTGTGCTTTTCCCATTGTCTTTTCACAGAAGGCTATTTATATCGATTTGCATATTCAAAGAGGCATAATTCTGGGAGGAGTTGGGGCGGGACAGAAGGCGCACTGATCGGAATTTATGTAGTGGAAGAACGTGAAAATTTGCGTACGCACAGATTCCTGCATCTGGATTTTTCTGTGTGTACGCACATTCCAGCTTTTGTGCTTACGCCATGTTATAGTGTGAGTTCTACGCACGGCGTTATACATGAGGCCCCTGTTCAGCTTGACAAGACTTTTAGGCTAAGGCCTATTGACTGAGTTTTGCTAGCTGAAATGGTTAAATTATCTCCCATACAACTAGATATGTAAAAATTAATCTATAGTCTGATAGATCATAGGAAGCAACTTTATTCAAAACATTAAAATCACTTCATTGTCCTCATAATTTTAAGTATAGGTTTAACTAATTGGAACATCTACTGTTAAAAATTAGGCATTATTTCGGATTGGGGACTATATACTGAAAGTGCTATAACCCTTTCGATACTGTCTTATGTGCATCTATTATCAATTTCCTGATTTGGGGAACTAGTGGCACTGTAGTTAAAACTGGTGCCTTGCAGGTCTGGTGACATGGATCCATTGTTGGTGGAATTTACACAATCATCAATTTTTTGCTTAAGATTTATGTTAAACACAAATACATTTTATCTCTAAATTGTCTTATTATGAGTGAGTGTGGGTGTTTGTGTGAATGTTTTCTACGACAAACTGCCCAGGGATAGTCCCTTTCCTATATCAATTACTGCATTGCAATCCTGGAATGGAGAGAAAGTGGGTGGGAAAATGGATATATGGAGGGATCTATTCTATCAAAATCTCAACCTATCAAAAGAAACAATTTTTCCTACCTGCTGGTCATGACGAGCATTTGTCATCTGCTCATTTATATAGTTGTGCCCTTTAGACCATAACCATGAAACCTTTACACAATCACTCCCTGGAGCTCCTAATGAAACAGTCCCTATGGGCATTACAAATGGGTTTGCCCAACTAATGGACTATAATAATAATAATTTATTTTATTTAAAGACACCTTTCATAGCACTCAAAGACACCTTACAAAAGTGAAAGAAAACAATAAAATAAAAACAATTGAAATAACATAATGTAAATATAATAGTGAAAGTGCAAAAACCATACGGTCAAGGAGCAAAATCATGGAAGTAAGCAAGTCTAAAAAGATTTGTTTTAAGTCTGGATTTGAAATTGGGAAGTGAATCAATGCTGCAGATATCTTGAGGGAGGGAGGGAGGTATATAGATGAGGAGCAATGAACCTAAAAGATCTAATGTCCATGGTAGATAAACGAACAGAGGGAATAACAAGGATTTTGACTAAAAAGAGCTAAGAGTACGAGCAGGTGTATAAATGTGTAACAGGTCTGAGAGATATTGGGGTGCCAGATTATGAAGAGCTTTGAATGTTAATAGCAAACTCTTGAAATCAATATGATATTTAACAAGAAGCTAGTGGAGCTCATATAGAACCTGAGTAGTATGTTCTATGGAGGTGGTTCTACTAAATAACATGAGCAGCAGAATTCTAAATCACCTGAAGCATGTGCAAAAGCTTGTAAGTAAAGCCAACCAGTATAGAATTAGAGTAATCAATGCAAGATACTGCCAAAGCATGTATAAGGATAGCAGTACTATTAGGTGTAAGAAATGGACAAAGACAGTTTATATTATGAAGATAAAAATATGCAGATCGGGTAATATTATTAATGTGTGCTTTGAAAGGTAGAGTGCTTTCAAGGATGGCACCCAAGCTCTTAACCTGAGGAGAAGGAAGAACCGTAGAAGCATCGAATATCAAAGTAAAGCTGTCATGTCTAGCAAGAGCAGATTTAGTGTCTATGAGGAGAACCTCAGTTTTATCATTATTAATTTTGAGAAAATTGTACGAGAACCACACTTTTACTTCAGCAAGGCAATTAAACAGGATAAAGGGAGGCAGGACAGAATTAGGCTTGGTAGATAAATACATCTGGGTGTCAGCAGCATAGCAATGAAACTGAATACCAAATCTCCTAAAAATACTGCCACGTGGTAGAAAGTAGATAATAAATAAAATAGGGCCTAAAACAGATCCTTACAGAATACCACAAGTGACTGGGGATGGCTGCAATTTAATATTCTTAAGTTAAAACTGTGTATGACCAGAGACATATGATGCAAATCAAGTGTAGGAAATACCACTGATTCCAATCTATCCAACAAAATGCTACGAGAGAATGTACCAAATGCCACACTCAGGTCTAGCAACACCAAAATGAATAGCAGCCCAGGGTCAGCAGCCATTAGGAGGTCTTCAGTGATTTTATCTAAAGCTGTCTCTGTACTATGGAAAGGGTGGAAATGCGACTGAAACTGTTCAAATAAATCATCAGTAAGATATGCATATACTGTACCTGTGTAGCTACTGTCTTCTCAAGCATTTTTGATTGAAATGGCAGGTTTGAAATTGGTCTAAACTTATTCAGATTACCGGGATCAGCACTATGTTCCTTTATGCACTCTGCACATTAAACTGTCAGCCACTTAGTTTACCCTCACACAGCATTAATTAAACTGAATGATTTAGCAACCAAATCCATTTTAGTTAGATGCATACATCAGTCTCAAAGGAATTCATTTTAAAATTAATATAAAACAGAGATAAAAAAACTAAAATGATATCTCTAGCAAATGTAAAGACAAATGCACATAGTGTAGGTAGGTTCTTCATGACAGTGTAATTTTTGACAGGCTTAACGATAAATTGAATTCATATAAAATGAATATTGTTTCTTTTTAATGTAATATGAACATAAATGATTAAGTGGGATTGAGGGACTGAGTGTAGATGTACAAACTTACACACTTGTACGAGTATAACACTGCACTACATGTACAATTTATTTCTGTAGTTCAAACACGTCATTCTTTTTTATCAGTGCTCTCATTCAAAGAGCTTGATTCAATGAATCCATCAATCTTACAGGTATGCTGATTCCATGTCATTTACAGATCTAGGAAAAAATTATTCATCTCGGTTTTCTTAATATCACATCTTATGATGCATCACCTACTGGGAGAAGACTCAGGATACACTGGATTATATTAAAATACTGTTATTTTTTCTTTGGTAAGTTGAGAAGCCTCTCTGCACTTTTATTTTCTTATCCTGCAACATCTGCCACGATCCTTCCCTCTCCTGCCATTAGGGCTACTGGAGAAGCTGTCAAAAATGACAAAATGTGCTTCTCTTTTTCTGTATGTCTCTCTATTTTTTTTAAAAAGGTGCCAAACCAAAAATATACAAATCTGACATATTTTTTACAGTTCACGTTAAATCAACAGATTTAAATCATCAAATGTAACATTGGTCAGATCAACGGTACAGAACATCTGACAGGTATGATAACAGATGCAGTGATGTATTTGATTCAAAATACTTTAACACACATAGAAAATGGCCACTTCAAAAAACAAGTAGATCTATACTATCGTAAAAGGCTTATTAAAAGACAAATCTAATGTGCGTATTCTTTCATGCATCTTTGGTGTTAGTATACTTTACCTGTGTGCAATTCTTTGAGTTTGAAAATTGAAGTATACGTTATAAAAATAAATTGAGCTGAGATTATCCTATTAAATATATTATGTATTTCCACAAGTTCATAATAAAATAAGCAAAACAAGTAACAAAACATTACAAGTTGTCGTTCTAAAAGTGCATACATAATGAACAATCTGTAGCTACCCAATTCATTAAAAAGCATATACATAAGTAACATAAACAAAGCAATTTTGAGGCTTAATTAAATGAAATGCCAGCGCTTTTAAAGAAAGAAACAAACTAGGTAACATTAAGCTACACCGTGCATGGAGAGAATAATGTTGTTCTTAATAGATTTAATTTGATTTAAAGTACAAGGTCTCCTTTCCTTTTAAAATCTTTAAATGTAAAACAAAAACACTTTCGACAGGAACTGTTCATTTGGCACAGTATGTTATGAGTTTTACATAAAGACAGATGACTGTATACAGGCTGACAAAATACAGACACAAAAACTGAATACTTAAATCAGCAGTCCTTATGATTTTTGTCTTTCAGCTATCATTGTATTTCCATCCATCCATCCACCTTCCAACCTGCTATATCCTAACTATTGGGTCACGGGGGTCTGCTGAAGCCAATCCCAGCCAACACAGGACGCAAGGCAGGAAACAAACCCAGGGCACGGAGCTAGCCCACTGCAGGGCGCACACACACACTCACACTAGGGACAATTTAGAATTGCCAATGCACCTAACCTACATGTCTTTGGACTGTGGGAGGAAACCAGAGTACCTGGAGGAAACCCACACAGACACGGGGAGAACATGCAAACTCCACACAGGGAGGACCCGGGAAGCGAACCCAGGTCTCCTTACTGCGAGGCAGCAGCGCTACCACTGCACCACCGTGTCCGCCCTCATTGTATTTCAGTTTATCAAATAGTACATAAGGTGAATCCTCTTTAATAAAATCCCTGTGTGCGTCCAAGTGTCTGTGTGTGTGTGTCTTTTGGTGAACTGCGCCTGCGCGGGGCACGGTGCGATGCGCGATATTACTGTCAGAGAAAGTTACAGGTGTTTTACGGAAATACAAACCAGTATTAATGCGAGAGGAAATTAAAGGTACACAATACAGTGACGCATATTACAACCACATACAAGCCAGTATTACTGTCAGAGAAAATTAAAGGCATATTACCGATGCGCACGCCTGTATTACTGCCAGAGAAAATTAAAGGTATATTACGGACGTACAAGCCAGCAGATGTACAAGACAGTATTACTGTTACAGAAAATTAAAGACACACAATAAACGGTGGCAGCCCACGAAGAACGGTCAGCTCATTAAGTAAAAATCAACAAAAGAAAGGCTGAAAGACAAAGAAAAATACGACCAACAAAAAGAATGAGGTCAAGGTCCCTTGGCATTTAATATAGATTGTTCCTACTAATGTTTATGCACTACTGTTCTAGCGCCCGTTATTGTAACGGGCTTAATGACTAGTAATATAATAATAAACATAATAACAATAATAGTGAAAATAACAGATAATACAAATAAATAATGCTCTCTAAATGTTGTTGCGTAGGAGCATATAGTAAAAATTCAGATAAGAAAAGCAACCATTTTTCTGTAGTATACTGAAGTTTTTTTCAGATTTATCTTATATATGCATGAAAATACAGTATGTAGGAGCAGACAATAAGCACAGATGTACTAAGTTAAGGAAGGCTTCATCAGATAATGCTGTAATTGTTCAGGCTGATTTTTTGGTAATTCATTTCTAGTTAAGTAAGTGTAAATTTTAAAAACATCACCTTCATTGCAGTTAATTTACATTTTGTTGCTGCTTTTGTGGTAGACAGAGATCATTGTGTTGTATGTATAAAACGAAATCAACTTGAAGCTGAATAGAAATGATACTAGGAGAAATTCTGAAATATATTTTCACAAAAACCCTGCTTTTTTTCTGTAACCTTGGTGTAAATGGGGCTCAAGCATACCATGATTAGACGACCTTTACATGAGTCAAATTTACTTCTGTCCACTTTTTCAGATGTTCAAATGTCATAACTGATGGCTATAGATGACAATTGTGATTAGGCTTAGTGTAGGTCAGGTGCAAGAGGGCTACAAAATAAAACAAGATAACTTCATTTAGTTTGTCATGGTTCACCTCTGACTTTG
This sequence comes from Erpetoichthys calabaricus, assembly GCF_900747795.2. Classification (NCBI taxonomy): domain Eukaryota; kingdom Metazoa; phylum Chordata; class Cladistia; order Polypteriformes; family Polypteridae; genus Erpetoichthys; species Erpetoichthys calabaricus. The sequence goes on along the minus strand of NC_041402.2, from coordinate 154,010,557 downwards.
TACTTGGGACAGGAATAATGGGTGTGATTTACACCTTATACTATGTGATGGGTTATGGTAAGTACAGTACGTTAAAGAAATTCCTCCTCAATCTTGAAAAAAATTTTATATAAAGGAATTTGGATGTAAAAAAAATAAGCATTTTTAAAAAGAAAGATTAATGAAGAACAGCCCCCAGCTTCTATTAAGATATTGTGTCACACTGTTTATCATAAGCACCTCTTATTATCAGGTTGCATTTTCTGAATTCATCTTCAGACACCAAAGCCGCAATTGTGTGCCCTCATTACAGTCTGCATTGAGGCAACATATTTTAATTGCCAAAGAGCTTAGACAGGCTGATTCAGTGATACTGGCATTGTTTTAAACTTTGATTCATTCTGTTATTTACTGATTTATGCATTCATTCAGATATTAATTTGCATAAGTACTATTATGTTTGTTCATTCATTTGTTCATTTATTAATATGTTCTTTCTTTAATTCATCATTTTATTTATGTTTTCAATAATTCATCAGTTCAATGATTAATTTATTCATTCATTCTTTTGCACATCCATTTGTAGCTATCTGAGCTTGTCTTTGTTCATGCCTTCATTTATGCATTTATTAACATGTATATTTAACCATTTGATCATACATGAAGTGGTAAGCCTACAGTGACTGCATTTCTCAAGGATCCCACTTTACCATCCCTTTAATGAGTAGCAGCAAGTCAGCTCCAGGATTTTGTCAAGCGTAGAATCAAAAGTGTTTCTTTCTTCTAATTGTAGTTATCATTTTTGTATTCCATTTCTGTTCTCTTTTTAGAAGTGTTCATACATAATGGAAAGAGCACCTACTGCGGTTACTGTGTCTGTCTGTCTGTCTGTACACATGAAAAGATGTGGCTCCAGTGGACTGATTAATTAAACATTTGGCACATTTTTTAACAGGGAAAATAGTTGGTAAAGTTCAAATTTCATTGAGATATCCTGAATACAGCATGCTGTACAAATGTTGGAAATCCCAAAGTCCCAACAGGAATGCAGAATAAGCAGACTTTGTATCTTACAAAAAGGAAACATTCTGTGAGACTTCACTTACAAATTACTTAACACTAGGATTCCTGAAGTCTATGAAAAAACGCGTCATCCCGGCCCACCTTCAATTCCTTCGCACTTCTCCTCATCAGTGTCTTTTGTTTTGTAAATGTGTCGATCAGCACAAGCAGCCTGCTGTCCTATCCCCCGCCTTGGCGGAGCTCAGCTCGCAGGCAAAAACTTCTCCCAGCTCAAGCCAAGGCTTGTGCATCTGCATGTGAGATCTGGAGTTGTATAGGGTAAATAATACAGTATATCATTATTTGGAATACATGCATTTCATGTGTGCTCCGTGCCTACAAAGATCTGGGTAAGTGTAGGATGAAAGGAAATGCGAGAATGCTGAACACATACCTAAAGCAGAAACTTTTTCCATGTTATACTAATAATGACGTGAAGTGTATAATGTGTGAAGAGTTTAGTCCAAATATCAAATAAACGTGCGCTTTTATTCAAGAATATATACCAAAGAAAAAAAAAGCATTTGATTTACACGTGGCTGTCAATGAGTTAAAAACTCAAGCTCCAAATGTCAATCGACAGGGAGTTTACACATATTCTTGAACGGTGCAGAGGTAAGAACTGCTGCCTTACAACCCAGAGGTCCTGGATCCGAGACCAGGTGCCTTGCATTTTGAGTAGTGATCTGCTATTATTATTATTTCTACAATATAATAAAAACATACGTTTGATTTGAGTCTGTAACATCAGGTGTAAATTTTTGCTAATTGTAAAAGTTTTTTTTTTATTATTCAGTTTTATTCTCTCAGTGACGTTCACGTGGTACAATGAACTTGCCTGTCCCTCTCTGAGTTGATGGCATTTATCGCCATTCTTTTCACAAAAGCAGGGCTGTGGCTGATGCCTGCTCAGAACTATTTGTTGTTGTGGCAATTAAAGATACGATGTCCTGTGATTGTTATCAGACTGGACAAAGGCAGGACCATATCAACAGACAGCTTCTTCACAGTACTTTCGCTGGCTAATAGGCTGCTGCACCGCAGTGCAACTCTGCTTGGCACCATAAGTAAAATGGGACTTCCACCTGCAACTAAAGTCACTTCAGTAAGCGAACAATTGCCACGCTGCTGTTTAGATCTGGCAGCACCATGATGATGGTGTATGTGCCCAAAAAGAAGAAGCCTTTGATTTCAGTCTGTAACAGCTGGTGTAAAGTTTTGCTACCTGTAAAAGATATCGCTGAAGGCATATCAGCAGCCACACAAACGCTTCGATCTCATTCAAGTGGTTACTGGAATATAAAATTAACACCTTCGCAAAGGTACAATATAATGAAACATGTGTGCTTTTATTCAAGAATGAAACTGAATAACAAAAAATTCAACAAGACAACAAGATACCAAGAAGATATTATTCACCAGTGTTAGTGTGTCTGCTGATTAGTCACAGACCTTCCACAACGAAGAACTAATGAAAGGGACATCAGTCAAATCCATTTTTAAAGTACATCTTGGGAATGGGAATCTGTTGTCAATGAAAATTTTAGAGCAAAGGTGTCCAACTCTGGTCCTGGTGGACTGCAGTGACTGCAGGTTTTCATTCTAAACCTTTACCTAATCAGCGAGCAGTTTTCTTTGCTAATTAACTCCTTTTCCCTTCATTTTAATAGCTGCATTTTTAAGGATTCATTCCTTTGAATTGATTTGTGTCTTCATTAAATGGCAGCCAAACAGAAATGAGATGTGAAACAAGCCAACAGATGACCAGCTAAATTGGAACGTCAAACTCCAGCCAATTTCACTCCAATCAGTTTCTTAATATGAAGCCAATTGTTGTTGTTAATTAAAACAGTTATTGAATATCATGACTTATTGCTGCTCTCATTCTGCCACAGCAGACTGTTGATTTTCTGTTTTTTCTAAGGCCACCATCAAGATGTTTTGGTGACCTAAGCAGACCAATATGGCCAACATGGCTGATCATGTGGCAGCTTGTTTTATGTCTCATTATTATTTGGCTGCTTATTAAGGAAAACGAAACAACTAAGGGATCTGAGTCACATCAGTTAATCAGCAGCAAAAACAGCTCACTAATTAAGAAGATGGTTAGAATGAAAACCTGCAGTCACCGTTTGGAAATCCATTTTTTAGAGCCACTGTAAGGTAAAAAGTGCTTGAAATTGCTTGCCTGTTACTGTTTTAATTTGTACCAGCACATTCAAATTAGCGATGAACTCATGTAGCATTTTAATTTTATTATTTTGTACTCTAATAACAATTTACATATCAGAAGTCTTACTTCTATGAACCAAATATTTACTCAAGACAAATGTTTTGGGATCCTTATATAATATTAAGAGACAAAGGTAAGTTGTTGGAAAACATGATTTATCTGTGTGCTGATTGGAGTAAATTTAAATATATTTAACTAAATTATGTAAAAGAACCTAACTAATAAAAGAAACTATTTTGTTAGGACAGATCAGTATGCCATGTTGTACTGAAAAAGAGAACATGGTGGCTCCATCAACTTTGTGTTAATAAAGGACATCCCTTTTTGCATACATTTGTAACAATGGCTCCAGACTATTCTTTATTTTTGGAGTATTTTCTCTAATACCACCACAACCATTTTTGGACTTAAAGTTTTAGCTATGTGACATTGCAAAGAACTGTTAAAAAACATTTACTTAATGTAGATCACCAACTCACCTTTATATTGTTGTTGATACTCTTGACTATGACTCGGTGTTATATAATACACAAAAATGTGAAAGCAGACTTTTATTGAAGTAAGTAAAAAAATCAAAAGTTCTCCAACTTTCATCTTAGTTAACTATATCTTCAAAGGGTGCAATTCTTGGTTGTAGAAGATCTTTCAGATGAACAGAAAAAAAGAAAAGTTTGAGGAAGTATTTGCCAAGGCTAAAGGAGGAAGTTGAAGGAGGAAGGTGTGAGAAGTAAAGTTGTTTAAATGTTGACAGCAAGAGCTTTCGGGAAGTGATGAAGAATGTGAAGAGATGTGTCCGATTAAGGTGAATATGAAGCAAAGCTGGAAAGAACAGAGATGAAAATACTGTGTGACTTGTAAATGTGCACCATAGTGTCTATTCCTAGTGACTGGCACTATTGCATATACCCTTACACCTTTCAGAATGGAGCAATGATAGATAGTGTAGTCATCACTTAAACACACTTCAAATATCTAAAGATACTTTCCAAAGAGATGAATAGCAGCTAAGGAAGACAGAGGCACCCAGGGGCACCGAATAGCATAGCCCTTTTGTTCTCCATCCCACTCAGGAAGACTCAAGCTGCTTGACAGAAACATCTGCAGTAAATGGTAATCATTCTTCACACAGATTGCGACAGTGCCAGTTATCAGTCTCAGGTTCCTGAAACTGCATGATAGCAGAAACATTCTGCATAATTCTTCTTTCACCTATTCTTTGGCTTCCTTCATTCATTCTGCTTTCCCTTCCCTTCATCCCTTTTTTCTCTTTGCATTTATTTCAAAATAGACCTATGCAATCTATTTACATTGCTCAAAGAATTAAGGGAACACTTAAATCACACATCAGGTCCTGATGAACGAAATTTTCAAGTGGATAATCTTTACTGAGTAATACTGTATAATTTGTGGAGTGTAATACTGTGTAGTTTGTTGAATCCATTGAGGGCTGAATTCAACATCACACGAAAAATGAAAGTCAAAAACTGAAATCACAGGTTGATCCAACTTGCATGAATTATAGCACTGTAACTCATAATGTGACTCAGTACTGTGTTATGGCCCCTACATGCACTTCCAAAAGTGCCTGGGCATTGTCCTGATGAAAGGGAAGATGGTGTCCTGGGGAATCTCCTCACCAGACATGGATCAGGGCATCAATGAGCTCTTGGACACTCTGTGGCACTCACTACTTGTCATTGTTGGACACACCAATACATAACGTCCCAGAGGTTCACAATTGGATTCAGGTCAGGGTAACATGTGGGCCAGTCAATGGCATTGATTCCTTTGTTACCCAGGAAGTGCCTACACACTCTGGTCATATGAGACCAGGCATTGTCCTGCACCAGGAGGAACCCAGGACCCACTGCAGCCCAGGTCTGACAATGGCTCTCAGGATTTCATCCCAGAACCTAACAGCAGTCAGGGTACCATTGCCTAGCATGTGGAGGACTATGTGACCCTCTAAGAATATGCCTCCCCAGACCATCACTGACCCACCACCAGCCAGATCATACTGAATGATGTTGCAGGCTGCATAACGTTCACCGCAGTGTCTCCAGACTCTTTCACATCTGTCACATGTGCTCAGTTTGAACCTGCTCTCATCAGTGAAGAGAACGGAGCACCAATGGCAGAGCTGCCAATTTTGAATTCTGTGGCAAATACCAATTGAGCTTACTGTGATGGGCTGTGAGCACAGGTCCCACTAGAGGACATTGGGCCCTCATGCCATCCTCATGCAGTCTGTTTCTGATAGTTTCGTCAGAAACATGCACACCAGTAGCCAGCTAGAAGTCATTATGTAGTGCTCTGGCAGTGTTCCTCGTGTACCTTCTCGCACAAAGGAGCAGATACGCTCCAACTGCTGGGTTGATTCCCATCTACAGCCATGTTTAGCTTTCCTCGTGTTATGGCACATTTCCAAGTATCGCCTCCATGCCCTTGTGACAGTGCTGGGGGACACAGCAAATCTTCTTCCAGTGGCACATATGGATGTGCCATCATGGAGGAGCTGGACTACCTGTGCAACCTGAATCGGCTGTAGGTACAGACTTAGGCTACCAGTAGTGACAAAAACACTAGCAAAATGCAAAACTAGGGAAGAATCAATCAGGAAGGATAAGGAGAGAACAACTGTCTATGGCCACCACCTGTAAAACCATTCCAGTTTTGTGGGTTTTCTTGCTGTTGCCTCTCACGTTCACCTGTTGTCACTTTCATTTGCACCAAAGAAGGTGAAGCTGATTTACAATCACTTATGCTTCCTAACTGGACAGCCTGATATCCCTGAAGCTTAATTGACTTGGTGTTGGACTGCGATGATTAAGTGTTCCCAAAATTATGTAATTCATGACACAAATATTCATTCTCATTTTAATTTTGAAAATATCTATTGAATAAATACGGAATATCTTTTTGTTAGACTATTAAAGCAAAGGTTGGGTGAACCTGCTCTAACTTCTGCTTGACCAGGATATGATAAGCTATGGATTACTGGTCAATTTCATATTGTAGTTTGGTTGTTGCTGACATAAATTACAAATATATCCATTTGTTAAACACATAAAACATTAATTACGGTCATATTAAGTTGTAAATCAACCATAAATTTGAGAATAGGCATCTTTTATTAAAATGAGTATTTATCTGGTCAATATAAGGGATGCTCCATTGGTTTAACTATTGGTAAAGCCTACTACTATTATTATTTTAATATTGAATGCCTGTTAGAGACTCTAGTAAAGTTGGAAATATTACATTTTGAAAATTGTGACAATCCCAAAATAAATAATCCCAATTATATTATTAAAAACCTATGCTTCTTGAATAAAATCTTGAGCAGTATATAAAATACCAGCTTTGAAAAGATACGCTGTAGCACTAGGTGGTAAAATATGCTTAAAATGGGTAATTTAATAAAATAACTATTCATTATGCTAAATATGTCCCAAGCTCTCTTAAACAAAAATCTCCTGCTGGTTCCTAATCTCATTCCAACATACAGTATATATCAATTAAACATAAATGGATAATTCAACTATTGCATTGAATTATTCAGTATATTTGCATTTCAATCAATAAACCTTATCATTTCATAAATATGCTTTTCAAAATATCTAGGCAACAACAAAAAATATTTTGATCAAAATAATAGTGTAGAACTAATTACATGCATGATCTTTATTTCATGTCTTTTATAGGAACATATCATATCTGGCACAACATAAAATATGTACTGTTTGCTTAATGTAAAAGAACTTCTAAGGAGAGTTTTTGCAAGTAATATGATATAGGTGAACAGGATCTTGTTGGCTGATAAACCCATATAATCCTCTCAGCTTTTGACTCACTATATGAGCTTCTGCCAATTATTCTTATTATTCTTATTGTTATGTATTTGGTAAATTCTTTATTCAAGGTGAATTACAAGACCAGTATAGATAACATTACCTACTGTATACAGTAAAAATTTGAAAAAGTTTCTCTGAACGTTCATGGACAATGTGTGAGACTTAGTCAAAGTCACACAGTGAGTGAAAGGTTTGAAGTGAATTAGAAAGTTCATGGTTTAAAATATCAAACCTGATAGTTTTCTCTACCTGTTTATATACTAAACAGCTTAAATATATCTATGTAAAAACTAGGGAAGTCACAAAAAACAATTTTTCTGTACCAGGTCGATGCTAAAATGCAAAAAATGTAGCAATACTACTATTGCTTTTTTACAGTATCAGTACCAAATTGAAAGTCGGTTCCACACTAGTGAGTGATTGCAAGATGCTGTATCCTGATAACCCTGTTTCCGATCATCTGTTGTAGAGCTGTGATTGCACACTTAGATGCATTGGGTTGCATACTCTGAGTGGTGCACCGAGATTAACAACAATAAAGCAGCTATAGTATTTGGAATAGTTTGGCAATTCCATGAACCATTATATTGTTACAGGTTGATTACAATCAGATGCCTTAAAATAAATAAACAATATGCAGTTAATTTCAGTGTATTTGATAAAGCTGCGTCAGGGATGTGAATCTAAAAAAAAAAGGGAAACCACACAGGAACAGTAGCACTGCTTTGACGCTGGGTGTCACCAGTTTGCAAAACCAAGCCGAAAACTTGCGTATGCACAGGTTAAGGCTGGCGTGAGAAAATGCGTGGCTTTATGCCAAGTTTAGTTTTCATACATCGCAATGTGAGCATGGGAACGAGCGTACGCAATATTTTTGTGCATACTCACTGTTTATACATGAGGCCCTGATGAGCAAGTTATTAAGAGATTTAGAGTAAACACAGAAAAGTGGGTGGAGGCAAATGCAATCTTAAAAGTTCATTATCAAAAGGTGATCAATAACACCTTGTTAAAGATTACAGAAGTGGATGAACTTGCCATCCACAAGGCAATCTCGTATACACAAACTAGATACCACAGAAAATTAATAGTATCTTCTATTACCTCCTTTATAGATCTGTATTCACGTACTGGATCACTATTCAGGTACCTTCTTCCGGATTGGGCGATGAAGACCATTCTGATAACATTACTCAAACTCACCATGATAAACAACAGGATTTAACTCCATCAACCACCAGTTAATTCAGCTAGGTTTAAGGCCTCTTCTCCCATCCGAAATCAGGTAAACAATAGTTTCCATCTCTCTGTTCCGATTCCGTGGACGGATGCATCACCTTTGCTCCCCTAGGAAAATTGTCATTGGACAAGGGGAGGAATGAGGACCAGGGCTACTAAGACTGTCTTCTTCTTCCCCTACAGACGCCACTCAAACAGCTAAAAATCATTAAAAATAAAAATATTAATACATTGGGTATAAATTGAGATGAAATGATGGCAGGCAAAAAATCTAAACAACAGTTTGAAGATATGCCTGAATCGGATACTTTTCCATCTGAGCTTTACAGAAACCATGAAGATCAGTTAGAAACAAAGCCAAATGTAACTGATAGTTTGACTAAATGGCAACCTTATTTTATGGACCCTGTACTCTTCCTGGGGGATCAACAATTTCTCAAAGTTGATCCATGTTTTTATGCAGGACTGCAGATGGAAATTATAAAAGATGCAGTGTTAAAAAGATTTCTGATCATATTTCACAATTTACACCACAAACACAAGTAAAATCTGTTATTCTTTCTATGGGCTTCCTGTCCTGTTTCTTGATAATTCATTGAAACAGATCAATTAATTTTACTGAATTATTGGATAGCCTTACTAAAATCTTTACATCAGCAGTCCTGTATCTACCACAGATCCTGCCATATTCTGGAAACCAAAAAATTAAATAAAGGTTTTCCAAATTTAAAGAAAACATTTAAAAATATTTTAATGTATTACACAACCCAACATTCCCAGTTGAAAGAAATCCAGATTCAGTGATGCATTTCTCTGCATAGTCGGCCAGACAGATCATCCGGTGTTGGCTCTCTCAAATAGGTATTTCACCTTTATTGTAGTATTTTATTCTATTTATTTATCTTATTTATTTAGTCCCCTTCCCCTCCCCCTATCCTTACCTTAAAGTTTGTGTTTAGGGGGCCCTAAGGTTAAAAATTGACCCAGGGTCTCTAATATTAATCACACCCTTACCCCTTCCCTATCTTAAAAAGTGTTTTTTTAGCCCTTACATTAAAAAATTGTTTATTTTATATATTCCCTTTCCCCTCCCCTTACCTTACAGTTTGCTATTTATGGGGCCCTGAGGTTACAAATTGACCCAGGGTCCCTAATATTAATCACATCACTACCCTTTCCCTTATCTTAAATTTTATTTTTAATAGCCCTAATGTTACAATTGGTGGATTAGGGCCCTGATCTTAAGAAGTTGATTTGGGCCTAGAAATGAATCCCCTCTTATTTTATCCTCTTTTTAATAATTTTAGACTATTCATAATTGATTAATAAGGTTTTACATATTTATTACTTTATTTAATTCTATTATTTTGCTGCTTTTAAATACCCTTTCTAAATATTTTAGAGATTCTTTTTAGCCATATTTAAAGGATCACGAGGAATTTTATATTTTTACCTAATGATGAGAAAATTAATTTTATGGAACCTTACAACCGGATAGAAATATTTATGTAAATATTTTAGTTCAGCAACTTTTAAGGACCTTTTAAGTAAGATATTTTTTAGATTTTCTTAGTATTATATTTATTCAGGATGGGTGAACCTAATGTAAATATATGTAGATGAGTGTGCCTATGCCAATGCCCCCCTGGGAGCATTCTCCACTACCCTAACCTAATTTTCAAATGTAATGCAGTCACTTAGTTGCAACTGTAACGCCAGTCCATTACATTTTCTAATTCTGTATTTGTATACAGGCTAAGCTATATCAAAGTCTGATCACTCATGTAATGTGCTCTGAAAACAGAAGAACAAAGGCTGTTTTTAAAAGAGTTCTTGAATAATGGATTAATGACTCCGATTTCACACAGGAATCCTTGAATTTGGGACAAACGTAAAAAAGGGATAAATAAAAGCACCTGGAATTTGTGACATTTGAATCAATTTCACTCATCTATTAAATATTACTCTTTATTAGATTTTTAACCAGCTAATGATGCAAATATAAATCTTACAACAGCAAATGTTACAAACACAACAGATGGATTCTCTGAAAAAAACAGATTTTAAAAACAATTTTCTACAAAAACAGCTTAAAATATATTGTTTAAATGATAATACCCTGAAATTCACAAATTCAACAGTACAGATATAATAATGTTTGATTTGTTATTTTTAGAATTATTTTAAGCAGCATTTTTCAGGTACTGGGATGAAAATGTCAGAGAATAAAATTGGAATATCACATGCGAAGATAAATCAGATAGTCCACGATAATGTGATTATTTATAAATCCTAAACTGAAATCTCTGTACAATAATAACACCCCCCTCACTTGCTACACTGGGAGGATTCCCATGGTTTATCGCACATTAAATTCAAGTCTTGCATTGTAATTTGATATTTATGAATGTCAATACTAGTTTACTTAAAGGATAACTGGGGAACTACTTGACTGATATACCACTATAAATACTAATAGTAACAGTAAAAATATATTTATATTCTATTACAAAAAGCGCACAATATTGTCCTCTTGGATAATGGAATTACTTTAATTAAAAAGCAATAAAAGAGATTTCTGTTTTTGCTGTGGTATTGAGTGAAATTTCACTGGTATTGGTATTGAATGCAGAAATTCTGGTATTGGGACATCCCTAATAGAAAGTGTAAAATCTAAAGATCTCTGGGGTGATGTTCACTTTAAAAATATTATATTAATATAACTTTTTATGTGTTGAAAAGAGAAGAGCATAGAGAGATTCCTCTGAAAAGCTGGAAAGTAAAATAAAGTACAATTGTTACATTGAAACAGAAAATGGCAGTATTTACTCCAAAGTTTAGTATTATATAGTGCCTTCACCCATGTGTTCTCATTTCTTCTCACCAGACTCTAGGGTTATGAGCCACAGCACACCCACTAGGTAGCTGGGGTTTCAGCCATTAATATATAATCCTTGCTTATACAACCTTGTTTCACCTGAGACTAGACTATGCACAGGCATGCCATCTAACCTCTGCTGGCCTAGAATTAGGCAGGGAAATTGCTTTTTTATTACAGAAGCATTAAATACCGTAAACAGCAGCATATAATAATAATAATTTTTTTTTAATAATTTTTTGCATTTATATAGTGCTTTTCTCACTACTCAAAGCGCTCAGCAATTGCAGGTTAAGGGTCTTGCTTAAGGGCCCAACAGAGTAGAGTCCCTATTGGCATTTACGTGATTCGAACCGGCAACCTTCCGATTGCCAGTGCAGATCTCTAGCCTCAGAGCCACCACTCCGCCCTATGCAAAGGTAATAAGTAAAATATACAACCTGTTGTCCTGGTGCTGTTAAGGTTTAAATATGAACCTCATTCTCTATCCAGGTGCCACATTTCTTAGAGTGTGTCTTCTCTTTAATCTAAAAATGACATCATCTGCTATGAGTCTAATTCTAAAAACTTTGTACTATCTAGGTTATCTTTGGTTGATATCTTCTATCTATTAGACAACAATATGCCTATCCCATGAGTCATGCCTCCTTGTTATCTTAATCCAAAAAATAAAAACAGTACAGAATTAATTATACAAATATATGAACTACAGTAATCCCTCCTCCATCGCGGGGGTTGCGTTCCAGAGCCACCCGCGAAATAGGAAAATCCGCGAAGTAGAAACCATATGTTTATATGGTTATTTTTAGAATGTCATGCTTGGGTCACAGATTTGCGCAGAAACACAGGAGGTTGTAGAGAGACAGGAACGTTATTCAAACACTGCAAACAAACATTTGTCTCTTTTTCAAAAGTTTAAACTGTGCTCCATGACAAGACAGGGATGACAGTTCTGTCTCACAATTAAAAGAATGCAAACATGTCTTCCTTTTCAAAGGAGTGCGCGTCAGGAGAGAGAGAACAAAGCAAGAAGTCAAAAAAAAAATCAATAGGGCTTTTTGGCTTTTAAGTATGCGAAGCACCGCCGGTACAAAGCTGTTGAAGGGGGCAGCTCACACCCCCTCCGTCAGGAGCAGGAAGAGAGAGAGAGAGACACAGAAAAACAAAGTCAAAAATCAATACGTGCCCTTTGAGCTTTTAAGTATGCGAAGCACCGTACAGCATGTCCTTCAGGAAGCAGCTGCACACAGCCCCCCTGCTCACACCCCCCTACGTCAGCGCAAGAGAGAGAGAGAGAGAGAGAGAGAGAGAGAAAGTAATTTGGGTAGCTTCTCAGCCATCTGCCAATAGCGTCCCTTGTATGAAATCAACTGGGCAAACCAACTGAGGAAGCATGTACCAGAAATTAAAAGACCCATTGTCCGCAGAAACCCGCGAACCAGCAAAAAATCCGCGATATATATTTAAATATGCTTACATATAAAATCCGCGATGGAGTGAAGCCGCGAAAGGCGAAGCGCGATATAGCGAGGGATCACTGTACAACAGAACGCTATTCAAATAGTGTTCACATCAAATCTGTCACCTGCACATGTGTTAGCTTTGTACACGTTTTTAACAGCCATGCGGAAAAGTATTTACAAGATATACAGGATATATGTCCTAAACGAAATGCTCAGACAATTGCATTATTTCTTTCATATTGTTCAAATAATATTTCAGAAATCAATAGATTTATGTCAATGAGCTGAACTGATGCTAAGCTCAGCAGCACAATCTCAGGAGCAGTGCTGGGGGTAATGCATTAAAAATAACATGTATTACATAGACCAATTAATTTTTAAAGTAACAAGTAACCAATTGCTATATTTATTTTATTGAAGTAAAACTACCTGTACTATTATTATCCAAGCAGCACTAGGTATAAGGCAAGAAGCACATGTACTGGTATGCCTGTCCTTTGCGGAGCTTAATCACAATGCCAAGCAAAAAGGAGTGTACTGCATGTAATCCAGTAACAGAAATCGATGAATAAAGTGGCAGAATTGTCAGGAGCCTAATGTTTATTTAATGTTAATTCATGGCTGTCAGTGATGTTGTTTAATTCTTTACTTTTCACAGTTTAATGACGTTAGAGAATTTTGCCAAAAGAGAACTCCAGAATTGTACTTGTGCATGTACACAGAAGTTTTTAAGAGACCATGTTACTGCCTTAATGGAATTACTCACCTTATACTGGCTTTGTAAATGCATTGAATGGCAGCTATCTCAAATGCCAGAATATAAAAGTAGAGGATGATCCTTCAGGTATGGCATCAAGATGTCCCCGCCTCATTCTGACCTGTCATTGTTTACACATGCCTTAAACAACTATTATCATACACTGATCATTTCTGTATTATCCATATCTATTATTTATTATTTATTATATTACATATCTTAAACATCAATATTGCTGCTACTTCTTTGTCTTGTCTTTGCACAATGTCTTGTCTTGTTTATGTTTTAATTTTTAAATTTTAATTTTTAATTCTATTTTTAATTTATTATTTGCATGTCATGGTGTTACACTGTTTACCCTGAGCTTCGCAATTTCGTCTATCTGTATACTTGTATATGGTTAAGATGACAATAAAGTTCACTTTGACTTTGACTTTGACTCATGGCGCTCTACCCGCAGAACACAAGGAACATATATAAATTAAAAAAAACAGCCTTTAAAAACTAAATAATAAAAAACATTATAGAAATTACATGTAAGCATGAAAAATAATGAAAAGTAACAAAACCAACAATAAAACAGAAAATAACCAGGCAATGAAACCTAGCTGAAACATAAAAGAAACAAGCATTTTCTTTTCAGATATCATTTATAATCTTGAATAGAGATGACATGTCAAAGCTGACCTAAGAGGTCACTCAATGTGCAAAACAGAGTTACTACCCAAAAAAAAAAACGATAAAACATAAAAAATGGTATCTCCCATGAAAACAAAGAGGACAGAGCAAAAAAGTATTGTATTAATTTATCATATGCTTGCAAGTGTTAGATCATCTCAGAAATGTCCATCTATAATTCACTTCCACTCATACAGAGGATAGAAGGGCATGCTTCTTGTTATATAGTATGTATGAATATATAAATGAAAGTTTGAATAGTATATTCAAAAGTATAACACTTTAAGCCTCTTAAATCATAAAAAATGAAGATGAAGATCAAAGAGTTAATTAATAGTAATCATTTTTAATTTAGAAAACTTTTTCACAGCTTTATAAACATTAAAAGCATTTTAAATATTATACTCTCAGTGAACATTATTTAAGGTACAGCTATGGTACCTTAATAGTAAGATGGTCTTCTATTTCCTCTTAGTGCAGCCTGAAACCTCAAAGACAGTGACTTAAAAAGTTTTGAAAGAGTGGCAGTTTGGTGCTGACCTATGTTAGTAGAAGAATACTTGGTTGTTTGCGCAGAGTAGCTGGTTGTAGATCTTTACTACAAATAGCTTGTTTCATTTCACCCCCCAGATGGCTGACTGGACTGGCTACATAACCGCATTAATATGAAATCAGTCTCATGTTTCTGCAACCTCAGTGGTATATAGTGTAATCCTGCTGAAAAGAAGATTAATAGCAAAAAATGGTCTTTGGTCCTTTCAATTTATAAATCTAGGAGAAGCAATTTTGAGAACCCATTTACAACCTTACTAGCTGACATTTAATGTGAACAATCTTAATTCTTTACTATAAACACCATGAGTTATGAATGTAATGAGGAAGAAATGCATGCAAGCTTGGATTTCTCACAAGAGTAGGGTGCAAGGTATACCATCAAAAGCCTCATTCAAAATCGTACCTTACAGACGTCATATGATAAGTGAAAGAATTTCCTGTCCTTACTGCTTATGTTCAGTACACACCGTTTGGGAGATGTCCACAATGTATACACATAATTTCTCCTTATTATTGAAAGAACACAGTCATTCATTAATATTATGTAGGAATTCATATTTCATTTCAGCAACTGCTTTGTTTTCTCATTTATTATTAGCTTGATGAAGTTACTCAGCTTTTGTTACGGTAGTCAATGAGTATCTGAAAAGAGCCAAAGCTGACTCTGTGCTACCTTCTTCAGATTGTTACATAATGGGTTTACCAGTTCAAACATGCTCCCTACTGATAGCTCATATGGGTTCAGACTAGAACACTCACTGATCAGGGATATAGAATTTTAATAATATAAAGCAGTTGCTTCAGATAAAGATAAAGTTCTAATAAGGAATTTCTCATTTCTAAAGGTGCTTAAGTCATAGCTATCAAATTTGCTCATTATTACCATTCTTGGGAACATTCATATATTTTTTATATTTTAAATGTCCATTAAATGGTGGTAGGAAAGCAGCCTTCAAAGAAAAATTATAGCCCATTGCAGTGCATATTCATTTATAGATTAAAGTGCACATCTTCTGGATTTATAGCTGAAGTTACTGGAGAAAAACGTATGTAGAAGCACAGTAAATCGTCCAACTCCACATAAACAATATGTAGGCCAGGAGCAGTTCATTTTCTAGCATTTTGCCACCCTTGGTGATAGTATAAACATTATGCCCAAACCTTATACTGTATATCTTCATATTACATAGGTCATCATAGTTTCTCAGGAATATATTCATGTATATAAAAGTGAAGAGGGGGAGAACGGAGCTCCACCATAGTGTTTCTAGAGGTGAGATACACGTATATTTCAAACAAAGAGCCAGGTGAGCTCCTGTGTGGTGTTTAACTGGTGGAGATATCCATATATTTACATTTAATAGGTGGGTGTTGGGTCGGTTGCCTCTTGGTGATCTGCAGCTGGAGTATATTGTATGTATATCAATCAAAGAGGCTGTGGATGACTTTGTGTTTTTAAATGTACATTCAGTACATGGGAGGATTACAAAAAAACTGAAAATTTTTAAGCTATTAATTAGATGTGATTCATACACTGAAGACTTAAACATGCTACAAAAAATATAGTAGCTACTTAAAACTCAGAATACAGAAAAACTCTGGACTAAGGAGCATTATCTATTCTGACAGACTAATTCTGGAGTCTTAAGCATGGTTCTAGAAGGCTGCAATCATTGCAGGTTTTTCCTCCCAACCTGGTTTTTAAAATGGGTTTAAGTAATTACTGCTCAAGTAACAGTTTTCTGCTTCATTTTAATTAATTTGCTTGATAAGATTCACAACTTGTTTTTCTAACCAGGTGCTATTTAAGAAGGATATGAAATTGGCAGTTCACTACCCAGCTTGCTGCAGTATATATTGTACCTCTATGTGTTCATCATTAAATATTAGCTTTACTAAAATGCTTGCAAAGAAATTTCTGAGAAAAAGATGAAGAACTGAGAAACTCTCTGCAACGGGCCACCAATTATTTGGATGATATATTGTTAAAAAAGAAAAAATCTACATTATGAGAACGACCTGATGTGATAGAATGGAAACACCAGCAACCTAGAAAATTAAGTAACAAATCTGATTATTGGCTAGGATTGGCTTATAATCAAAAAATTTGGGTTGTAACATTAATCTGCAGCCAATGTGGCCCTCAAGGTATGAAGTTGAGAAACCCTGAGCTAAGGGAACTAAGCCTTTAAATTCTTGAGCACAGAAAGCTACGTGGGGACCTAATCTACGTCTACAAAATTCTCAAAGACATTGATGAAATAAACCCAGCAGAATATTTTAATTACCTACTAATGGACACCAGTAACAATTAAGGGGAACTACATACAAGAACAAAATCAAGGAAGCACTTCTTCACAAATAGGGGCATCAGAATTTGCAACTACCTCTTGGCTAATTAGACAACATTGATGGAGTCCTCATTTGTAAAACATCTCAAGCTTCTTTTTAACTAAATTATACAAGTACTCTTAGTATCCCTTGTTCTTATAGCACTTATCCTTATCCTGGTGTAGCTGTGGAGGTATACCCCTGTCTCCCAAACTTATTCCACAGGATACCCAGCAAGTGAGTCCCTCACCACTTACCAGCACTGGCCCATTGAATTTAGATACAGAAGAGGGACTTGAACAAAACCTTGGGAGAATAAAAGAAATGCAGAAGATCGGAGAAGGTGTTTTGGTGTAGCAACAATATGTGGAAAAGTAGGGAGTGTGTCCCACCTGAGAGACCACACAAAAATTATGAAGAATTACCCATAGAAGCAGAAAACTTTTTGTTTGTATTATATTTATTTGGATACTTTGCATTCTCCATTGGTTCATTCTCATCTGTATTTCTATTTTAATAAAACCGTATTTTTGTAATTTTCTACTACTGTTGGCACCAAGGCGGTACTCTGTAATTAACAATACACATTTAAATATATGCTTTTTCAACCTAAGACACCGTGAAG
This sequence comes from Erpetoichthys calabaricus, assembly GCF_900747795.2. Classification (NCBI taxonomy): domain Eukaryota; kingdom Metazoa; phylum Chordata; class Cladistia; order Polypteriformes; family Polypteridae; genus Erpetoichthys; species Erpetoichthys calabaricus. Next base: position 153,992,903 of record NC_041402.2, on the reverse strand, counting down.
TGAATTAATCAGTAAAAGCAGAATATTTCATAAGCATGCAAATGTTAGTAGCTTGATATTTAATATTATGTCTGCCCTTAATTACTGCCTGAACTTTCCAAAAGGTTTTCATGCCTTCTGCAAAATAATGAGAATTCCCATTGAGGACTGGACATGCAATGAAGCTGTAATTGAGATAATATCAAGCGTATGGGATAACTAAATAATAGAAAGCTGCACTTTTGGAATATTTCACCATAATTAAAAGAACAGTCTCTGGTGACACCAGACACCCGGGGGGTTGATGAAGGCTTATACTTTATAACTCAAGCATGCAGCCAAGTTACGTTTTTCTGCATATGTAAGACAAAGACACAGGAAAACAAGAATTCATGATGATAAAGTATTTACAATATACAACTCAAGTCTCTGTGACAAGGTTAATTGTAATAAAACTCTGCAGGTTTTGCATTTTTGTAACTTCTTCTTTAGTTTAAACAAACAATAATCAATTTTCTTGAAACTTCCCAGTTTTTTCATGCTTTATGTAATACCTATGCTTGCATAAGTTTTTTCTGTGAGTAGCAGAAAGCAAAGCTGCAGGTGATGCTTGTCATGTGGCATTTGCAGATTGATCAGATAAGCCAGCAGAGATACGATCTTCAGTAATACTTTGCTTCAGGCATTATCACTAGATTCTGTCTACCTCCTGACCCATGTTGTGTTAAGTATCACTGAAAATTTGTGAATGTGTGTAAGGAAGCAAAACAAAGTTATCCAAGAATCTAAAAGATTATTGCATGTATGGTGTCCACTTATGTATTGCAAATTGTCAGGGTCTTTTAAAATATTTATGAAATCCATTCTACAGTCTAGACCACTGACACCAAATAACATGACATTCTTTGTTCTTTCTATATAAAATATTCTGTGAAGAAAGACAAGTGAAATCTTTTTAGGTAGTGAGCTGTGAATTTTATAGTAGAGCTTCACAAGATCGGTCCTGGCCAGTGTGACTGACGTTTCTTGTTCTGACCCAACTACTTCATTAGAAACAAATTGTTGCTGCAGAAGATTGTGCTACACTTTAGTTAACTTTCTTATGAAGATTCACAACCCTTAATTTCTTCTGGAGTTTTTTTTTTTTAACGTGACATGTTGCGTATTTCACACACCAGGGGCCTCATGCATAACGCCATGTGTAGAATTCGCACTATAACATGACGTAAGCACAAAAGCCGAAATGTGCTTACGCACAGAAAAATCCAGTTGCAGGAATCTGTGCGTACGCAAACTTCCACGTTCTTCCGCTACATAAATCCCGATCAGCATGAAAAGTAATGCTCGTGCACGCACCTGCTGTCCCGCCCCAAACTCCTCCCAGAATTACCCCTCTTTAAATATGCAAAGCAATATAAATAGCCCTTAACCTTAGCATTCTGTGAAAAGGCAATGGCAAAAGTACAAGGAAAAATAGAAGAATTTCAGTGAATACCAAATGGAGGCAAAGAAAAACGTACTATTTGTTGGTTTAAACAGTTATATAAGCAACAAAAGGAAGTTGATCGAGTGACATAGCGTGGAGGAGAAACTCGAAAGCTCAAGTTCACAAAGTCGCACAGTGCCCGAAATAAAAAAGAAGTTCTCACATATCAAAGTCAGTGTGAAAAGGCGACTCGTAGCCCACCGTCTGAGTGTCATATAATAGCTTATTAGGATACAGTGAAAAAAGAAAGGCACACAGTGTGAAAAAAGCACAAAATGTCAACTTTAATCTCGAAATTTCCAGTTTAATCACGTAATTTATTTTGTCATTAAAGTAGAACATCATAAACTTCATATTAAAATTGTTTAACTTACTAGTTCTTCAAATCCCATTGTAACTAAAGTAGCACGTTAAATGCTTTGTTGAGTATTTGATCTTATATGTGCTCTATGTGCCTGAATCACTACGTGCTCTTCCTCCGACAGGATCTCTGAATAATTAAAATACTGAGAAGTATACGTGATATCATTTTCATGATGATATGAGTTAAAGCATGTTACTAAACATGGGACCACGGTGGCGCAGTGATTGTTCATGTCTTATGCTAGATGCTTGTTGCACCATGTGCGACCTTCAATTAAATGCTTTATTACAGAAGTACTGTCTTTTTCAGACGTACTAACCCCCAATTCCTGTCCTTACTTTTCTTTCTCCAAATACCCAATCGCCACACAATCAGCTCTGTAATAGACGTTAAGCCATCTGTAAGCTTAGAATGCCGATTCTTCAAAACTTTTAAGGAACATCGAAATATCTTCGTAATGTTTAATTATTCTATCCATCTATCCTTCCAGTGTTGCGCCAGCCATAGCATGAATACAGCGCGAGGCAGGAACAAACCGTGAACGAAGCTCAAGCTCACTAGCACTGCGGCACCGTGTAGTTAAAATTTTATCTGTATAATATAATAAACATATTTTGCTGCATTTCATCTTAAAAATGATATCGTCATCATATGTAAATACACGCTTTATAAAGTGGCTCAGGTTGTGCAATATTATAACTGTATCATAAGTACAATTACCTCACGGTAACTTGAAAGTACAAACAGTTCTACAAGGAGCACTTGATGGACTGATTGAGTGCGTGTATAGTTCTTGGGATGAAACTGTTTGTAAACCGCGAAGTCCGAACAGGAAAGGCTCTGAAGCGTTGGTCGGATGAGAGCAGTTCAAATAGCGAATGGCTGAGGCAGCGAGTGCTTGATGCTGTATACCGATAATTCTAATCGCTTTCCAATCGCTGTAGATCTGTGATTCACACTCAGATACAGTGATATAAATACTCCGAGTGGTGCAGTGAGAGTAATATGGAAAAAAATGATCCGCTGTGGCAACCCCTAACGGGAGCAGCTGACAGAAGAAGAAGAAGGTGCAGTGAGAGTAACAACGCTAAAGCAGTTATGGTATTTAGAATAGTTTGACCATTCTGTGGACCATTATATTGTTACAGGTTAATTACAATCAGATGCATTAAACTTATAAGCAATATGCGGTTAATTTCAGTGTATTCATAAAGCTGCGTCAGGGATGTGGATCTAAAAAAGAAAGGGTAATCACACAGGAACAGTAGCACTCTTTGATGCTGGGTGCTGCCAGTCTGCAAAACCAAGCAGAGAACTTGCGTACGACAGGGTATGAGCTACCATGGAAATGTGCGTGGCTTTATGCCAAGTTTAGGTTTTATACAACGTGATTTGAACGTGGAAATGTTCTTACGCAACATTTCTGTGCGTACGCACTGTTTATACATGAGGCCCCAGGACACAAGAAAAGCTACTATCATGCATATTAGCCCATAACTTTATTGCAAAATAAGGACTGGAATCAGGTTGGTTGCAAACATAATTGGCTAAGCAGGCATTGCACCACCAGCACATCACAACACATGTCACCAGCTCAACTAAATGTCTGCATATGACAGGAAATGATGTCAGTGATTGTTTTCCCTAGATAATTTTATTTAAGCACAGGTAGATTTAGCATATAAAAAAGGCATTAAGCTACACATACAGTAATTGTAAATCAAGTCTTAGCCTAAACATAGGCACAGAGATGTCTTTGCATTCCTCAAAGAAACCTTACAAAATTACAGTGCCCTCGTAGTGTCCCTTCACACTCATGGTAATTTCAGTTTATCAAAGCATATCATATTGCATTTATCTATGCAATTTGTCAGTAGATAGATAGATAGATAGATAGATAGATAGATAGATAGATAGATAGATAGATAGATAGATAGATAGATAGATAGATAGATAGATAGATAGATAGATAGATAGATTAGATAGATAGATAGATAGATAGATAGATAGATAGATAGATAGATAGATAGATAGATAGATAGATAGATAGATAGAGCTTTATTTGTTACCGGGGGAAATTAAACTTTAAAGACAAAGGAACAAATCCTTGGTGCCTCTTTGAGCCCTTCTTCTACAACATGTTCTTCTTTTTCAGATGAGGTGGCTCATCTTTAATGTTACACAAAAAAAGTTCTTTTTGTCATTTCCAACTATTGAAATATATGTAAACAAAATCATTTTTGCATTATGAAACCTTAGTTGACTTTATTATTTAATATATTAGATTTAGGCAAATCTATCCTTGAAGTGCCACAATGGATTCAGGTTTTCATTCTAAACAATTTCTTCATTATTAGACAATTCTTGTTAGAAATTATGTAAAATTCTACCAGGGTGTATTGCTTTTCCTGAGAAAAATTAATGAAATGTTATTGGATCTAAAATGATTTTGTATTCCACAGTAGTTTTCTCCTCTCATCTTCTAATACTTTGTTTGTAGTTTCCAATAATTTGCTCTTTCAGTGCACTTTGTTCTTCCTGTAAGACAAAAGGTTTTTCAAAACTGATTTTTCCACAGTATTATATCTGTTAAACTGTTTCAACATATCTATCACAAGCAGTTGATTGAAAACTAAACTGACACTTTATTTATAGGTTTCTGTTATTGGATTGCATGTAGCACACTCTTTTCTGCTTGGCTGAACGTCTGAGCCCTGCAAAGGACCAGTGTATTATCCACCATGTTTGCTGCTTGCCTTACACACTTTGGTGCTGCGATAATCACTGGCTTCTTGTGAACCTAAACTAAACCAATTAAATGTACCTTCCAGCACATACAGGATTAAATATATACTTATAATTTTTGTTTAATTCTTTTTCACTTGATTGCCTGCTGCGTAGGTGCTTACAATCTTTGTCAGCAGACAGCCTCAGTGTGCTCATGCCTGATGTTACAGTGACAGCAGCAGGAAACAACTTTGTGAAAATAGACAAAATCTTTGTGAAATAACGCCGTCATTTTTTTTTTTTTTTTTTGTTTGGAGTGGCAGGACTAAGCTTTTGTAAGAACACATTTATGTTTTTAAGTAACACGGGTATTTTTACTTCAATAAAATAAGTATTGCATTATATTACTCGTTACTTTAAACAGTTTTGTCTTTTATCATGCTGCCCCCAATACTGCCAAAGTACCAGAGTAAAGAGAAGCCCAAATGAAAAGTCACATATAGTAGATGAAATAAATTTAAAAATATTCTTTACTAATTTCCAAGTCATGTTTACAACAAATACTTTTAAAAACCTTCTTCTAATTTGATGTGTAAATGAGAGAATGGTTTAGTCTCTTGACAACTAGATGCACTTATCCTCTTTAGTCAAATATGGCAGGCTATTTTATAAATCCATAATTGTAGATGGTAGAGCTTATGACTTATGATAAATTTTGGAATGATGTGACAACCACTACTAAAGATATTACATTTGTCTCAATATTTAAAACAAAGCTCAAAACCCAGCATTTTTAAACAGCCTTGTCCAGCTACAGGAGCTGGTATGTGTTGCTTTATTTTTTTTATTTAAATTTGGTCCATATACTTTATCTACAGTACTGTATATGTTGCAATATAATATAAGGTTGCTTCATTTGATATTCACTTTCCATTTTTTTTTAGAAATAAACCAAAGAAAGAAAATCAGCTTTGTAAACATGCTTACATTACTACTGTGCCAGGCCAGGCTTTCATATTAAAATAATTAAGGAATAAATGGATGTTTAATTATTTAAATGTTGCATTTCTATATTCTATCATGAAGCTGTTCATCATAAATGCTTTTATTTTATTATGAAAAAGTACTGTACTATTAAATCTCATGCCAAGGCATGAAAAAAAATAGCCACTGTTTCTATTAAGTTTAAAGAAGGTCCTTGAAAATCCTTAAGTACGATGCATCCCAATTCACAAGGCAACCTTGGCCTATGAAAAATCACAAACCACAGATTCCCAATGCCTTTTAAATATCATGTCATGTTGAGATGTTTTTGGCTTCAGTTTTTGTTTTTATCTTTCAGCTAACCTGCTTTTGTCCTTTTATAAAAAAAAAATAATAGCAATAAATGGAGAATTAAATCTTCTACAATTTAAACTGCATTTATTTACAGCCTCAGTTTTCCAAATAAAATGTGAAAAAAACCAAGCCAAAATAATACAATTTGTGGACCTTGATTTGTGCGTCATTTCTGCACTGAATAGAAGCCCTGCAAAGCATGATATGTATTATAAATGTGTTCAAATATAAAAGAAAAATATTTTTCAAAGTCACACTGAAATTGCTGAAGTGCTTCTGTGAAAGACATTTGTGGTTAAAAAATGAAAAAGTGTGAGGCAAAACACATTCTCAATTGACTTGTTCTAGCACAAATTGATAAAAAAAAACATTTTCCTGAAGACATGCTATGCTGAATTAATTGTGCACACACTTCGGAAAAAAACTCCAATCATTACAACCCACACAGGTTTCTTAAGCTGTGGTCAAAGCCATCGCAGTGTTGAGAAAAATAATGATTTGCCATCTGTATGCCTAGGTGGTGGGTCTAAAATGTTGCACCCTGGAGATAAAAACAGATATAAAAGTTTGCCTCTTTTTTCTTTCTTCATAGTTTGAACTGTTAGACACAGTGCCTGTAATAGAGAATTCAAACAAAAATGTACTAAAACATTTTTCAATATCCCCTGTATCCTGCTGGCATAAACCGCAGGCCCTTTGCAAGATACTATTAGAATGTCTGAGGATATTTACTAAGAGCGCTCAGGAATCTTTACTTTTTACTGTGCTCAAAAAACAAAAACCTGTCAAAAATGTTTCTTGTTTTGTAATCATACAATAAATAAAGGTATTTCATTGTTAATTTTGATAGATGACTTCCTATAAGATCAGGTTAAATTATAATTGTTTGCATATGTATTTTAACCACTGGAGCGCAGCAAGGTTAAATAACTCGCTGAGGGTCACAGAGTGAATCAGACACAGTGACAGAACACATAACCTTGTGGATTAACATTTAACACCCTTACTCCAAGGTCTTACTACCATTCTAGAAATAGAAATGTACATTAGCATTGAAAAGTTTCGAATCACCCAGAAATTTTCGTGTTCTCTATAGAAACTAATATTTTTAACGGTACCAATAGATTGATTAAAAATATAGCCAAGAAGTTACTAATGTTTCAAATGGCTATTACTTCCTGAAATTAGTGATTTTATTGTTTATTATTCACATATGACTGCAAAGCCCCATGTTCAGCAGCCATTACTTATGTGCCCTATTGATAAACTTTCTTAGCTCATGCCTAATTAATCATGTTTAAATACTAATTGTTTGATAAGAAACACATCATTCTTTTATTATTTTGTGAAATTCTGTTAGAAAAACTTTCCACTGTTTTCAAAGAAGTCGTTCACGGAGACCAGATGAAAATGCAGAACAGTTCTTTATTTGTACACAGGTATGCATAAATGTCTCTGACCATGGGGTGAACACTCAATAAAACAATTCTTCTGCCTTTATATGTTTCTGTTACATTACCTCATCTGATGCATCACATCATCTGACTCTTAATATGCATAATGTGCATAGCTTCATCCCATCAATGAGTTCCACCAGTGTTTCCTGACTCCTTTTGGCCTATTGCCTTGTAATAGAGATGATCTGCAGACTCTTCTATTGATTTTAGCACTGTTTCATAGAAGGGGTGTTTGGGTTTTCCCATTCATTTATTCTCTTTCTAGAGGGGTGTCTGTTATTCACCTGCTTCATTCTACCTTTAGCAACTAACTTGGTGGCTCTTTTAAGATGAGGCAAAAGCCTCACGTGCCTAAGCTTAAAACAACGTTTAGTTAACCCTTTAGTTACACTCACTTTTTATCCTTAAGTTCAATAATGCATTGTCGTAGCTTCATATAACTATATATTTGTATTAAATTGATTAATATTCAATAAATGATAGTTATTTCATGTAAGAGTTTGTTAAACAACTGAAGATGTAATACAGAAGTGTCCAGTAATGTCTTGAGAGAAGAGGGCAAACTAAATCTAATCTAGATAAAAAAAAGTAGAGAAAGGCCCAGATACATAACTGCACAAGATGATAAGTACATCAGAGTCAGTTGAGATGTCAAGCAAGTCCTCAGTTGTCTTCTTCCTTATATTTGCCAAATACTGGTGTCATATACAACGGTGAAAATATTACAGTGCTGGCTGCAGTACTCCAGTCATCCAATGTCTGTGGTCTTTTGTTTCTATATTGCAGCTTCAGATATGGCTTTTTATTTGAAACTCTGTCTAATGTCAGCATCCTGGCTTGAAAATTACATTGGGCTGTCAGACCCTGCAATTTCATGGTTTATTTCATATTTATCAAACAAATCTCAGAATTTACATATGTGTGTTGATAACATTCTCTCGTTATATTCAGTTAAATATGGTGTCATGCAGGGCTCACTACTTAGGCCTTTACTGTTGTCAGTTTACATGCTTACTCTGGGGAATATATTAGAAAACACAGCATTCACTTTTAGTCGTATACAGATAACATTTCAGGTATACCTTTCTTTCAAACCAAAGTTCATCTATAGTATCCTTATTAGGTTTTATCTGTGTGATAGGCCGTATCACAGGACATTTGGAAACAATATAATAACTAACTATAGCCATTTTATTTTTGTAGTTTACCTGCATGGTAGGTGAAGAAGCTCTAGGAGAAATGGCTACGGTGGTAGTATGGAAACGTTACAGATGATTTAATTGGGTGAGAAGGCCTGTCACCTGTTTGTACAATCGAGTGTAAACATCCTGGTGTTACTTTGCATCATATCAGTGAAGGATGAAGGATTCTTTAGTTCTATGCTTCCAGTTTCCACCACTGATCCATTCGGTTAGGTTACAGACGTCCAGAGTTTGAGCCTGTGCAGAGGTGCCAGTGCACAGGGCATCACAGTCAGTGAATTCAAAGAGTGAATTAAAAGAGTGAATAGATGGTAATTACTTGTCTTTGAATACAAAAAACAGAAATGTTATTAATTAGGGAAAGGATACAGATTGCAACAATGTTTTGTCACGTTTTAATTTGGTACGTCTAAATGTTAGTTTTATTGAATCAGCATGTAACTTCTGTATTATCTTTGACACCAATCTGTCCTTTAAAACACATTGCAACACTATCTAAATTTTGTTTTTCCAGTTTAAAAATAATCCATAATAAAGACAGTTCCTAAGTATGGAGGATACTGAGAAATTAATTCAAGCATTTCTTTCTGATAGGATTGACAACAGTAATGCAGTTCATATGCAGTTCAAACTGTTCTTTATGCAGTCTTCAGTTAATGCAAAAATCTGCTGCAAGAATAATTAATAGAACTAAAATCACGAGCACAATACTCCCACTGAATCTGGGTGCTCCAGTTTTTTTCTTATACAGTATGCCAAAAAGTATCCGTTAGATTTTATCTTAATTGTAAATTGAATACAGCCATGTGGAACTTTATGTACCCTGTAAAAGACTTGTTCCTGTTTAAAGTTTGGTTATTCCTAGTAGGTTTTGGGTCCTTGCGACCTCTAATGCAAAAAAGATTCCTTTGAAAAATGATGAATGTGCTTTGAGCTCACTTCATGTGACATTGCTGTCTTTCTAGGCTGACAAGCCTGGAGTGGTTTATATTTTATTAAATTAATTTAAATTCTTTAATATTAAAGACAGATAATACTTACTATTTGTTAAACCTGTGTTCCAAATATGTTTAGGTCAGATTTGAGCATTCTTTATTGGTTTGCCTAATTTGGCTAATTTTGATATAAAACCGAATGTCTTCAACTCAGTATTGAGCTAGCAAATGAAAACAATGTAATCTTGGCAATTCAGCCTCTAAACAGAATTTTGATATCAGTGGCCCAAACAAGGTCATTTGTCACATTTCACTGGTAAATCCTCATTGATGTGCTGCCAGAAAGGAGCTGGAAAATAACTCTTCAAAGTCATATGTACAAACTCTGATTAAACATCTGCAGATCACTTAAGTGTGCAGTCTGTGCTTGCCATGGAGACCCCCTTCTATGTCTGGATATGTATTTGGAAGCTTGGCTTGGCCTTAACTACCTTTTTCTGTCTCTGACTCAAAGTGTGGTTTAATGTTTTAAGAACTGATATTTTTCTTTGCAAGGAGTATAAACATTTGCGACCTGTCGTGGTATTTCTGGCCCCAGGCAAGAAACATTTGCCCCATTAGTAGGTGGTGACCCTTCTTCTGAAAGAACTATTATCTCTAGGGGAGTGATATTATATTTTTATACTGCCAATTATTGTGTTCAGAATACTGTAAAATGTGTGGTAAATGTTTAGAAATAAAACAGACTACTTCATAAAGATAAGAGTTTATTAAGCCGTTAAGTCTTTAAATGGCATAATAGGATAGGTACTAGTTGGAACATGGTGGATTTTAAAATATTAACAAATACCTTTTAATCATAATACATTTTAATCCTTAGCACAAAATAGCTTCCTACATTGGCACAATGGTTAGTACTTTCACCTTACAACTCCAGGACTTCAATTAACAGACTAGTTATTGTCTATGTTCCATTAGTGTAGGGTTTTTCATGGTACTCCATTTAGGCATTTTAGGTTTACTGGCAAGTATGATCTTTTTGCTATGCTAGAAAATGCCCAATGATGCCAGTGTAGCTACCAACTCCTTAGTGCCTGTAAGAAAAAGTGGCCTCAGAAAATAAATTCATGGATACATCACGTTTTTGAATTGAGACCTACCTCAATACCTCATCTGCTCCTTCTCAGGTCAAGAGTCCTGTCTTCAGTTCAAAAGTATAATCCCATGTGAAGTGGCTTTCTGCTTTTGGACTATTTTCATTTTCTGGAGGTACGTATTAAACAATTTAACAAAAAATATGAGTTTTGGATGTTGTGACATATGATTGGCTGACTTGACATGCAGTACCACTAATTGACCTTTTTGATATTGTTTGCTGTTATCTAGCATTGCTCACCATAAGCTCCTGTTGTATCAGAAGCATTGTTATGTATGTCTGTTCTCCACAAATACATGAAGTTAAATTTCTTTTTCAACCATCAGTAAAAATTACATGAGGTAATATAGCAAAAATATTATATATAGCTGGAGTATTTTTTTTAAGTGATGGGCATAAACACCAAGAATAATGCCATTTTCAAGGAAATTCACTGTTTCCATTAAGCAATATTAGGAACAGTGTGATTCTCCATCCCTTTAGCATCTTGCACTGCATGTGGAACATTTTAGGGTTCCAACTACATTTTTATCAATATTCTCCACAGATAAGAAACTGCTGCACAATGTTTAATTGGATTTTCTAAAGGAGACAATTGTTGGCCTCCATATCATGTTGCATTGCTTCTTTGTGTCTTTAAAAATGAAGGTTTTACTTAAAACTAATAACCCCCATGTACAATTCAGTTATTGTTGGGACAGTGGTCTGTGGATTTTTTTTTTTTGCCTTATTACGCTTTCTTTTTTATTTGTTTTCTACCCGTGCTTAAGATAATTACCCACACATGCAGCTATTCAACAGTTATAGAGTCACAGCTGGCGATCTTTTTCCCAGCGGCTCTAACTGTGCATATCTTCATGTGCTTCTCAGAGTGAACAGGTGCTGCACGTGTGTAGTGACAAGTGTTGGTTACAAAGATAGAGGTCAATTACAAAGCAAGCTGTCAATGACCCCCTTATTGCTAGTATTTTTTACTAGTGTGTTCTGGTTTGACGTGTTATTTAGGTTTGGAATTCCGCTCATTTTGGTGGGTGTTTTTAGGTGCCCGAGTCCAATTGTTATAAGGCTGCTAAAGCAAAGCAAATTCTTCAATAGGATGTGCATGAGGCTCAGGTTTTTGCTAACAAGTCAAAAAGAGACCTGAATGGAGTAAATCCTCAGTTTGTCTTTTCTTTTTTATTAGTTTTCCAGTATTTCTTGATTTCACGGTTTCCTTCTCTCCCTTCTAAATGAAGTCACCATACAAGGACAGCTGGATCACTTCTTAACTCTTGCTTTGGAAGAAGTTCTTACACACATTGGCTATTCTGCTTGCTTTCATTCTGTTTCTCAGTGCAACTATTTTTTTTTGCTAGAGAGTCTAATTTAGAGGATATAAAAGTAAGAATCAATTTTTATAATGTAGCAGCCATCATACCGTATATTACTGAAAACCAAACAGAAAAGAAATAATGAATCATGAAGAAGTAAAAAATATACAAATGATGTTATATAGCAGAACTGAAATTCTTACAGGAAGCAGTCTAACAACATTCCTTGTCTAATATATAACAGTTATGTGTGCGCTATGCTGTTTGTATTTATTTACCTTCCACCCTTTTTAACTATAGAAAAGCAATCTAAGCTTGTATATTTAAAATAATGTAGATTGCTTTTAACATGGTGTATAAATGTAACCAATTTTATGGAACATGTTTAAAATAATTTTAATAATTATTATAATTTAGCCACTTATAAAATAGTTTGATATACAACTGATGTGGTGTTTAAGAGTTTCTAGCACAGTGATAACACCTTTGTATGCAAGATCTAAATGATCTTTCATTAAGGAGTTATTTCTGTCTTGTTGAGAGAAAGGCAACCTTCTCATTGAAAAGAGTTTTGTTTTGTTCTTCTTTGGGGCAAAAGGAAAAAAAAAAATTTTTACTGAATTTTTTATTTCATTCAAAGCAAACTGCTTTGTACTTTGTTGTGTTTTATAGTGTACACACCTGGTCCTCTAAATAGAATAGTACTGCCAGGAAAAAATGAGCGCAGGGACCTTACTTTATTTTATTTATTTTTTTTGGTTTCTGTGCAGCTGGCCATCTTTCAGCAGTCATGCTGTTTCTGTCTGGTTGTTCCCTTGAGCAGTGGCTACAGCTTGTTTGTGCGTTTTGTTTTCTTGGTTTACTTTACTTTATGACTTGATATTGACAACTGTATGTGAATACAAAGTTCTGTGAAATGGTACAACAAATAGTGATAGGTAAATAATGGCAAAGTTGCATTTGTGACAAAAACCATAATGTATTGCATATGATTTTTTTGGCTAATGTGCATAAATATTGTTAATCATTTGTCTAATACCACCTTCTTACATCTACCTATTTTGCTTTTATCTGAAAATTTTATAACATATTTAAATGCTTCCCGGGTCCTCCCTGTGTGGAGTTTGCAAGTTCTCCCAGTGTCTGCGTGGGTTTCCTCCGGGTGCTCCGGTTTCCTCCCACAGTCCAAAGACATGCAGGTTAGGTGCATTGGCGATTCTTAATTGCCCCTAGTGTGTGCTTGGTGTGTGGGTGTGTGTGCTCTGCGGTAAGGTGACACCCTGCCCGGGGTTTGTTTCCTGCCTTGCACCCTGTGTTGGCTGGGTTTGGCTCCAGCTGACCCCGGTGACCCTGTAGTTAGGATATAGCGGGTTGGATAATGGATGGATGGATAAATAACAAAGTTACTGAGCTGTTTAATTTCTGAGCATGCTGCTGATCTCACAAACTGAAATCTTCTGAAGCCTGATGAGATCTGGACAGTGCTGTAGTAGTGACTAACAGTGGGTCAGTTTGTTTTCACATTTCTCTAAAATTACAAAATATATTTAATTTGTTCTGATTAATTTTTAGCTACAGGATCATGTTTTAATTGGGGATGAAGAAAGATAAGTATTACTTTGTTTTATTTTTATAATTTAGGGTATACTTTTTCACTTCAGTTATTCTCATCTGGATGACACATTCAAGGTGAGAGAATTCAGTGCAAGTTGGAGTTCCCACTGCAATGGAACCTGCCTTGTACAGACCCAGTGCCAAATGAATTACTTCCAGAACTTTCTGCTTATAATCGACAGGACTAATATTATCAGAGTAACAGACGCAGGACTCGTAAATGAGGCAGATGCAGAGATGTTTGTTTCAGACCGAGGAAGCATTAGGTAACCAGCTGTATTTCTACCATGATAATGATTAATGTGCAGTCTTTATATAAAAAAACTGGATGAATTAGAAGCTAAAATATATTTACATATCAATGATGCAGAGCTTATGATTGACAGCTATGGAGAACCACCAAGAGTGGACAGAAAGAGTGGCTCCACAGATAAAGGGTATGGCGGTGGAGTATTTGTGTTTTAATGTTTTAGTGTTCTATTCAGGAAACATTTGCATCCAGTGTTACATGTACCTGCTGCTTCTTTTTGAGACTGTGTGATAAAATAAATAAATATTATGAATAAAATGTTTTGTTATTTATTATGTTTGTAAGAAAATAATCTGTGATGTAAATCAATAACTATCTTCAGACATTAAGCTGCTCTCTGTCTCTCTCAAAAAGTTCTGCTTACCTCGTGAATTCTCACAATTATTCATTACAAACACAATTATTAATATGGTATAAATTTGTAAATGCTCTCACCAGAGGCACCTTATTTTGTTCTTGGAGACTTTAATCAATGAAACCTGAAGACACCTCTAATGAACCTCTACCAACATGTGACCTGCCCAATAAGAAAAAATAATTATTAGCTAACTGACAATTAAGGGGAACATGCAAACTACTGCCAGAACTTTTTGAACTTGGTTCTGTTTAACTTCTCCCCATTTAAAAACAGCCTTGTAAAGACAAAAAGTATGCAAAAAGACAATTAAACTCTGGAGTGAAGATTATATTCAGAGCCTAAAAGAATGCCTTCAATGGGATCCGTTTAAGGATAAAAGCACAGATTTAGATTAACTTTCTGATGTTATCAGTAGCTATTTCACTTTTTGTGAAGACATGCTTATCCCAGCTAAAAGCATTATCGTCTCTCCTAACAATATACTCCGGGTAAACAAATCCATAATGTCTTTAATTTTATATATAAAAAGACAAAGCAATACAAATGAGGTTCTGGGTGCACAGAGGGGTTTAAATTTTGTATTAAAAAGCTAACTTATAAGTATTATAAGAATAAAATTGAGCAGAAACTGTCCAAAAATAATTTGAACTCTGTGTGTGGTCAGGCATTAACCCTTTAACCGCCAACTCCCTAAATATTCCCCACGCCAGGCGAAATCTGAACAATTTGTTTTTTTACTTTTTTACATTTTTTTAAAAATTTTTTACATTTATTCAAGCAGTATTGACCACTAAATGTTGTGCAAGTTGCCAGTGTATACACGAAATCTATAAATGTAACCTGAATTCTCAGCTAAGCAAAACATCTTGATACCAAACCGTGCCCTTTTCAATGGTAAACTGTCGAAACTGTAAGCGGCCCTTCCACGACAATAAACTTTCATCAACTGCAACTGACGGTCCTGGCATGTAGGGCAACTGAAATGCTTCAAATAAATGATCAATCAAAGGACGTAGCTTGAACAAGTGGTCGCGGTTTGGATCTTTCTTATCTGGCTCGTTTCTGTTGTCATTCAAATGAAAGAATTTCAGCAGCAAAGAGAATCGGTTACGTGTCATGACAGCTGCAAAAATAGGTGTTGCATACATAGGATCTGTAGACCAGTACATCTCAATATCTGGTTTTCTGATTATTCCCATCAACATCAAAATCCCAATGAATTTTTTCATTTCGTTTTCATCAGTGTCAAACCAAGCACAAACACGGGCATGTGGAGGTAAATTGGGATTTTTCTCAATAAACTGTGCTGCATACAGATTTGTCTGATGAACAAAATGTCTGATCAAATCAGGTGACACAAACAGCTCATAAAACTGCTCAGCAGTGTAATTGTTTACATCAACAATAAAGCCACACGTTCCCTCAAACGAATGCAGAAAAGGTAGTTCACCACGGGCAGCAGCCCAGCTGAGATGCTGGGGATACACCCACTCAGCGCCGTCATCCGATGCGTCTTCATTCACAGTATCATGCAGCGCACGTTGCTGCTCATCACTGTCACTAAAATCTTCTTCAGAACTGCTACAATCATGATCAGAACTGTCCAAAATCGCCTGCAAAGCCTCACTTGAAGTCAGTTTACGTTTCGGCATATTCACAGCTGTTACATGCGAATCACGTCACATGACCGGCCAAAACAACCACAGACTTGTCGAAATACAACGTAGTAATAATACCCACGCCAAACCGTCAGTTATACTACTTGCCAGGCATTCATATAACCACAGGCAAATGTGCCGGATAATTCCGGCAGTATGGCGTTAGCAATAAAACAACGGTGCCGGATATATCCGGCAGAGGGCGGTTAAGGGGTTAAAACCTTAGCTGGCCAGCATCAGTCAAAAACCAATAACCATGTAAAAGTTTGTGAATAACAGATCTGAGCAGTTTGATTTTACTGCAATGCTCGAAGCAGATGGTTTCTGATAAGGGAGAGATACTTTTGTTCAAAAGGATGTAGAGAACATTTTTGGAAAATTAAAAAATAAAACCTCCTTGGCCAACTCACATCAGCGGAAGGCTCTTGAACTGTTCTGTACAGCAGCTAAACACATTTTAATTTATTGTTAGGATGTCATGAGAACAGCAGAAAGTTCCAGTTAACATTTTCATCAATCATTATTCGTGTCTTAATATGGGTTAAATAATGTATGTGTAACATGCATGATCCAATGATATTCCATAAATATTATGTTCCCTGCTGTATCTCTATGTATTTGTGCAAAGGCATATTTGATTGGTGAGTTTTTTGTTGATGTGTTTTTAATGTTACATGGCAGTATCTCTGTAAAAAATTCTATCAAACCAAATTTCCCTAAAAACTCAAATTAAATTGTATTATACAGACTTTGGAGTTTGGAAAGTCTTTGTAACTTACTGTCAATGCCTTTTTTTGAAGATCCCTAAACCTGAAAGTTTAAATAGAGTTTAAAGGTTTACTGGCTTTTTGCAGCATTTTGAAACTGATGTTTCATTATCTTTCTTAGATCTTGTCCTTTCTTTACATTATGTTTCTTATCTGATGTACCACTACTTTATGTTGTGTGGTTTATGCATTAAATTCATGGAAATCACATGTTGTATAAGACATCAGATGGCCTAACAGTTTTCTTACTACTATCAATGGAGGCCTTGTTATTCCTATAAAC
Organism: Erpetoichthys calabaricus; assembly: GCF_900747795.2. Lineage (NCBI taxonomy): Eukaryota > Metazoa > Chordata > Cladistia > Polypteriformes > Polypteridae > Erpetoichthys > Erpetoichthys calabaricus. The sequence continues at coordinate 153,975,959 of NC_041402.2, read as the reverse complement.
ATTAGTTACACGGGCATGTCAATTTCAAAAAACAAACATTCATAATTCAAAAAGGTTTCAATCATGGTTCATGACTTGTAGAACAGGTACATAGTGGAGAGAAGTGATGAGTGTATACAAAGGCTAAAATAAGTCAGATGAGAGGAGATATTAGGCACTGAAATAATGAAGCATAAAGAAATCATTTGTATTTTTTATTGTTTCTTTTTGTCACGCAACAAAGGGTTGAAATTAATTTGGCACATGCAAAGTTATAAGAGGCCATAGAACAATACTAATAAAATTTTTATTTCACAAGTATAAAGTACTAAATGGAATTTTACTTCCCTCATGTTTAAAACAAATTTCACACACATAACAATAATTACATGATCACCACCTGCAAGCTGTGTTCTGCATTCACTAATTACATTGATTTACAATTCATAAAGCAATTTTAGGAGTCAAGAGACACCACATGCCAAGGTTGTTTCCCCATTTTACCTGGGGACCCTAAAAGCATAGCCATTCAGAGATCTTACAAAATAATTGTCAGTGGCAAAGGGGGAGCAAAGCAGTTAATTAGCCCTGAGAATTACCATGCATTTGTTTGTCTTTTGTTGGCAATAAATTTGATGTTATGCTGTTTAGAGGGGCTGACACTCAGAATTTAATTTACACTTTAGCTATTAGTATGAAATTTACATTACACGACTGAGCACATTCATCATAGCTGCCAACTCTTTTTGTTCTGCCCCTAAATTATCAAGAGAGGTTTCTCTTCTTTTCACAGCTTTAAAATTGATTTTTACAAAAAAGATTAATTCAAATTTAACTTTGCCAATGATCTGTTTTCTTTTCATTGCAAAGGCTGTCACGCATAGACTCCAGCTGTAACTTATTTGTCTACAGCTTGGTTACATGATGTTAAGCTTATGTACCAGCCAGGCATGTAGAAGATGCTTCCAAAAATGAGCCAATACATTAAAACACATACAGTGTACTTTGTGATGGTTTTTGTTTTTAACTGAATTTTTTCAAACTTTTATTTTTTCATGGCAGTCTGCAAACTTTGCACTCCATGCCAAATCAAATGGAGAACATGAAAAAAAAACTGCACCTCATTAAAAAACTACAATATACTGTATCCTTCCACAATAGGCATCAATAAGTATAATAAAATAATTTAAAAAATACCTTAATTAAAAACACATCATAAACATTAGATTGCCAAATTTCTCAATTGACATTATTTTAGAAGAAATTAACCGAATACTTTTCTTGAGCCCTCCATGTGGTCTTCAATGATTGTGCTGGAAACATTTCCATTAAATTTTGCGGCAAATGAAGTGCTATCTAATTTATCCTGAAGGCTTACAGGACATGTTAAAGCTTCCTTTGACAAAATCTCTATTAATGTAATCAGCAATCAGAAATGCTGTTTAAATGGTTTACAAACTTTTTCCCCAATATGCGGTTGCAGTGTAATTCTATCCTACATACATGAATATGTATATGAATTGCATTGCTCACATCAAATAGAATCTTTCCTGCTGTAAATATTAGAATTGAATTGTTTATCAATAAATTTCATTGAAATATGTAAAAAAAAAAGGTTAATTTCAATTATGGTGTATATATGTGTTGTTCCCTTGGGATAATTACAACACAGAACACATGTATTTGACATAAAACCGGCAGTGTCTGTCACCATGATGTAGATAGATAGATAGATAGATAGATAGATAGATAGATAGATAGATAGATAGATAGATAGATAGATAGATAGATAGATAGATACTTTATTAACCCCAAGGGGAAATTCACAGTATATTCTCTTATCTTTTATTGATGCTAAAGTGATTAAAAATAAAAATATATTTTTATGTTTAAATTATTTTTGCTAATAGAAATTGATGGAAAACATGCCCTTTTATTTTTTCTAAAATGTACCTAATAATCTGTTGTGTACTATCTTGCACATACTCTTATTTTGTTCCATCTAGTCAGAAGTGAATTTTCTGGGAAATGATTTATTTCCATTCAGTCTGAATATTCAGAGTGGAATTCTCTGCAAAGACAGTGGATAAAGCCTTTTGTACATCTGGAGGTCAGCAGCCTTTAGCTTCGGGTGATTATTAACTCTGGGAATTGCCACAGTCCCAGTCTTTCCATGTTTACTACGTTGGAAACCGAGCAGAAAAATTGCATTAGCTTTTGGAGAACCTGCATCTGTTGTAGTATTTCATTCATTTTCTGCAGAAATTTAGAATAACCTCAGGGCATATTGTAAATGAATATAACTTTAGCAAGAAATTTGGTCTTTGAAGAAGCTTCATCACCACTACTAATGTAATTTGAAATTCCCACAGTGGTTTAAAGATGAGAAAAATCAAATGAAAGTTAAAATTATTAGATTTTTAAAATTGCCTTATTTTACCAAATTTGTTAGCATACTGAACTGAAAGCAGTGAACCCAATTCAAGTTTATCTTCAGCTGTTCATTGACTAAAACTGATTTTTATGTTGTACCTGTATAATATTTTTACAAATCATCTAGTTGTATTGGTCCAGAAACCTTTCTCAGACTTGTATTGGTGTAAAAAAAAATTTCTTAGGGCTGCTTATAATTTTCTGTCTCCAGCTCACTCTGTAACTTTGAACATGTCACTTCTCCACCTGAATTTGGATGATAAAATTTTTATTTTGTTCTTTTTATATTTATATTAACTTTACAGTCTGAACTATAACTTTCAAACTTACCAGGCGTAAGCTTCCCAGAAACGATGAGTCTAAGAGGTTAAAGGAATACTCAACCCAAAAATGATATTTCATAATATTTTGCCTACCCCATGTAGTTTGTAGGAATGGGCAAGAAAAAAATGTTATCTGTATCTGATAGAGTTAAAACCTATATTGAAATTTCATCTCCAGTTCAAATTATTAGCTGCAGTAGACCTTGATGGACAGCAGGTTATTGTGATACTTTACCAATTAGTTATTGTGTCAGAAATACATAATCGTTATAATCTGCAGATAATACATGTATGAGGTTGTTTTTAGTGTAATGTAACACTAAGTTTATGTTTATATTTTATATACCTACAGAATGGTGCTTATATAGCTCTATTACTCTTCCATTCATTTCTAGATATGTGTGTTTTTTTTCTGTTTTTCACTTTTACAGTTAACTTAACTCAAGTGGTGTGCAGTAGTAGGATGTTGTACCGTGTTAGCCATTATGTATGCAATGAGGAGAGAGAGAGTGGTTAGGAGTACGTGCTGATACAGAGCATTGCCACACCCACCACATCACAAACCAACTCAGGAACCCAAATTAGAACCCGAGTGCAGCCATGCAACGGGTGACACCTCAGCACCACACTAGTTCAGATGGAAAGGAACAGTGTGAGGCTTTTTATGGTGGCTGGAGTGCCAATTCTGCAATCAACCCCCAGGTTTTTCCCTGCTGGTTGGAGGGCGTACATGAAGGGCTGGATCACATTAATGTCATACCCAGGACGGAGCAATAGCAGGTTAAGGGCCCAACGAAGTACAGTCACTTTTATGTGATTCAAACCGGCAACCTTCCGATCGCCAGTGCAGATCCCTAGCATCAGAGCCACCACTTCGCCCAATGAGAATTCAAGCAAAATTACACCTTTTATTGGCTAACTAAAAAGATTACAATATGCAAGCTTTTGAGGCAGCTCAGGCCCCTTCTTCAGGCAAGAAAATTACATCTTTTACAATTACAATTGTAATTTACTTTGATAAATGTTTATGCACCCAATATTGATGAAAGGGAATTCATGCAAAATGTATTTGCATCTATTCCCAATGTGAATACTCATAAAATTATAATGGCTAGGGACTTTAATTGTGTTTTAAATCCACTCTTAGATAGATGTCATCCCCTCTGTGACAGGAGACCTAACACTGAAAAGACAATTACACAGTTTTTAACTGACCACAACTTATAAGACCCCTGGAGGTTTCTAAACCCAAACTCAAGAACATATTCCTTCTACTCATCAGTGCATCATTGCTACTCAAGAATTGATTATTTCTTTATAGATAATAATTTCTTGCCTGCGATTAAATCTTGCAAATACGATGCTATTGTTATTTCTGACCATGCCCCTCTGATCTTGGAGCTGAAATCATTATGCCCCACATCCTCATCTTGCAGATGGCGTCTTAACCCACTTCTATTAGCAGATGAGAACTGTACAGAATTTATATCAAAATAAATCAGTTTCTTCCTAGAGACAAATACATCCTCAGAGGTCTCTGCAGGAATACTCGGGAAACTCTAAAGGCCTTCTTAAGAGGACAGATTATTTCATATCTTTCCCACAGAAATAAATTAGAAACCAAGAAGGTATCAGAGCTAACCAGCGAAATTACTAGAATAGATCAAGAACATGCCAGGTGTCCAAGCGAGGCTCTTCATAGGAAAAGACAGGCTTTGCATTCAGAGCTCAACCTCTTAACAATCAAAGAAACTGAACAACTCATTTTTAAATCAAGACATCATTACTCTGAACACGAAGAGAATGCTAATAAGCTCTTAGCTCAACAAATCCACAAGCAAGAAGTTTGCAATACAATCCCAGCAATCACCAACACGAATGGAGATAAAATCATTGATCATAAAAATATAATGCAAACATTTAGAGACTACTATAAATCCTTATATTCTAATGAGTATAAAGAAGACAACACACAATCTAATGAATTTCTGGATACATTACAGATATCACAAATAGATACTTTTATTTCATAGGAATTGGATAAACCTCTGGCACTATCAGAATTACTAGATGCTATAAAGTCACTTCAGAGCGGGAAAGCAGCAGGCCCTGATGGCTACCCTGTTGAATTTTATAAGAAATTCTCCACTGTCTTATTAGCAACATTTACAGAAGCTAGAGACAATCAAATTCTACCTCAAACTTTTCTCCAAGCATTAATCACCATCTTTCCTAAACAAAACAAAGACTTATTACAATGTGCATCATACAGACCAATTTCACTTCATTTGCATAGATGGTCAACCCTCCATCTCATTCTAGCTGGAAGAATTAACGTTAAGATGAATATCCTTCCTAAGCTTCTCTTTTTATTTCAAGACATTCCACTATACATCAATAAATCATTCTTTAAGCAATTAGATTCAACCATTACCTCATTTATTTGGAACCAAAAACATCCACGTATCCAAAGAGTGACCCTACAAAGACAAGACAGAAGGTGGCATGGCTCTACCTAGCTTTCAGTTTTATTACTGGGCAGCAAACATACAAGCTATAAAAACCTGGACACAAATAGATGAACATACACAGGCTTGGTCCGTAATAGAAATAAAATCCTGCAGTACTTCTCTATATTCCCTGCTTTGTGCCCCAATAAATGCAAGTTATCACCAATATACTAATAACCCAATTGCGCTTCACTCACTCAGAATATGGAACCAATGTAGAAAGCATTTTAAGATGGAGAATCTTTTATCTGTGGCACCTCTGCATGAGAACCACCTTTTTCAACCCTAGCAAACATGTGCAGTTTTTAATATCTGGAAAACATTTGGGATTAAATTGCTTAGAGATCTTTATATAGACAACATCTTTGCATCCTATGAACAATTACATTCCAAATTTAATTTTCCAACAACACATTTCTTTCACTATCTTCAAATTAGAAACTTTGTCAAACAGAACCTGCCTGATTTTCCCCATCTCCCACCTTCCTCTATGCTGGAAAAAATATTGCTCAGTCTCGAGGACTCTGGCAGCATTTATGCAATATATAAAAATATTTAACAGTCCCTCCCTTTCAAAGATCCTAGAGGACAATAGGAAAAGGATCTCTCACTCAACATATCAGAAAAGTAGTGGAAGGTAGCAATGCAGAGAATTCATTCGAGTTCCATATGCGCAAAGCATACAATTATTCAATTCAAATTATATATCGAGCACATCTGTCTCGCTTGAAACTGTCCAAAATGTTTCCAGGGCAAGATCCAACCTGCGAACGCTGCAATCAAGTCCCAGCCTCACTGGGTCACATGTTTTGGGCCTGCACCAAATTAACATCATTCTAGACAAAAAAATTTTAATGCCTTTCAGACAGCCTTGGTGTTCTTCCAGATGGGCTTAAAGTGGAGAAGGACAAACAAACTGTGATTGCCTTCACTACACTATGGCACACAGACTTATTTTGCTAAACTGGAAGAATCCTAACACCTCTTTTAAGTCAGTGGGTAACTGATGTTATATTCTATTTGAAATTGGAAAAAAATCCAATTCTCAATTAGAGGATAAGTACAAACATTTTCAAAACCTGGCAGGATCTAATCAATACTATTTTAGAATAAGCTCTTAAAGCACCGAGGAAGTAGATTCCCTCCCCATTTTTGTTTCTTCTCCATTTATCTGTATCCACCAGAATTCAACCCCTGCCCAAAAGAAAGAAAGGGGAGCCAACAACAGGAGCAAATCTTTAAAAACAGATAAGGGAGAATATTCTTTTCCCTGATATAAATGGTTATTCTACAATTTTATTAATTAGAACATGCCATACTTTTAAAAAGTTTTGAACATATGCTCTAAATGAGAATTTAATTTTATCCAGTTCAAATAGTATAGAACATTGGTTACCCACTGACTTATAACAGGTGAGGTGGGATTCTTCCGGCTGAGCATGGTAAATCTGTGTGCTAGTAGTGTGGTATAGGCAGTTACAATCAATTTGTCCTTCTCCACTTTAAGCCCATCTGGGAGTACAGTAAATACAGCTGTTAATGGTTAGGAGTGATTGTGACACCAAGGCTGTCTGATAGGCATGCAAAGATTTTTGTCCAGAATGATGTTAATTTGGTGAATGCCCAAAACATGTGGCCCAGCAAAACTGGAGGTAGATTGCAACACTTGCAGGATCTTAACCTGGATACATTTTGGGCAGTTTTAAATGAGATAAATATTAAGTAAACTAGGGGGCTTCGCACCCTGCTCATTTTGCTCACCAGTCTGCGCTAAGCGCCAGCCACATTGTTGTCTCTGCCACTTGTGTATGTGGATTTTACTTTCACCAAACAACAAATCTTTTAATTCTCTTGGATACACCTCTTCATTGGGAAGAAACACTACTTTTCCCTGATGGCAACATGAATTACACAATCTACAAGTTGTCCGACTTAAAGTTTAAAGCTGAAAAATATCTACATACTTCTGTCATATCACCTATGTCCATATATTCAATCTCTTTTCGCTGTTCCGTTATTTCACTGAGTAATAATTTCCGTTTGTTTGCACTAATGCGATCTTTACTGTCATTTTTATTGAGACTTTCAAATTTTAGTACTTTCATTATCTCTAACCTGCTTTGAATGTGTATCGCGCCAATGTTTTTGAACCTCTTTACGACATTCTACGTTGTCATCTACTCTTTGTATTTTATTTCCGACCCCAGGTGTGGTTAAATCTCTTGGCACAAAGTCTCATCTCGCGGGACATTAAATTATTTCTCTGAAAAAGTCTTGTCTCATCCCAGGCTAAAAAGTTTCATCTTGTCCCAGGATTTTTTTATATAATAGAGAGATTTGACACGGCTAAATAATTGGTAACAAGTAAGTCACCCTTAATATTTCTTTCTTTTAGTATTGATGGTTTTAAAAATGTGTTCATGTTCTTCATTACTAGGATGTTGTACCGTGTTAGCCATTATGAATGTAGAGAAAAGCCAAGCAAAATGACACCTTTTATTGGATAACTGTATTATAATCTTTTTAGTTATTTAGTTATCTATTTTGCTTGGCTTTTCATGTTCTTCAGTAATTTCGAACTTTGTACAGTGTGCTCTATTATCTCAACAAAACTGAAGTTGCCCTAAAATCAATCTACTGGGAAACAAGTTGCTTCATGCGGGTGGACAGACGGACACAATGACTACAGTAGGTGCTTTTCACATTACATGCAATTGCATCTGAAAATATAATGACTAGCACCATAATTATAAAAGATTGTATTTTCTTTTTATAATTTCCCCCTGCTTCTTTATTTTTTACCTTTGTTTTTTCTGTTATTTGTCATTTTGCCTTGATTTCGTTCTCTAGAATCACTTATTTAGAGTTTTCCAGTGTTAACTGAGAGACCTATTTAAGGCACTTTTTGCCATTGCACGAGGGCTAAGACATTACCTTTCTTGACTTTCTTTCTCAGTTCCCTTTTGAGTTTCACTGCTTTTTGCCTGGTTAGTGGTATTTGATCATTTTTGGTTTTTACTTCTCTGGTTTTGATTATTGCTGCTATATTTAAAAAAATGTATTTTGAATTATATAATTTCACTCTATTTTAGTGGCGCTTTTTTTTTTTTTTTGCTTTTTTTTTTTTTGCAATATTCTGGAGAAATGAATTTAGTTTTGTGATTTTTGATTTGTGAAATTGTGAACGTTGATGATTTGCACTTCTTGGGTGTTTTTAGTTTTTTCATATTCTTTATTAAATTTAATAATTAAAGCTTTTCATTCAACGAGATATTTTTCAAGACTTTTTGCCTGTTGGGTTATTCATGAGAATAATGAAGGAAGTGGAACACAATATTGTGAATGTAAGTAAGTCATGTTATTTTTTTTCTTTTTTAGGTCCTAAACTCTTTAATATTTGTTACCTTGTCCATGCCATGGAAGCACCACCAAAATAAAGAACCTGCTGAAAACCTGCTGACTTTCCCCCTCTTTTCATCTTAGTTTTTCATCCTTATCTTTCTCTCTTTCTCTGTCTACTACCTCTTTCTGAGCTTTGGCCACCTGTTGTTTCTTTTACAATGGAAATCCCTTCCATTTTTCTAATGCTTCTTTGAACCTTCTGTTTAGAACCTGTCCCTTTAGGTTAAATTGTTCCTTCTGTCTGCCCTTGATGTAATTTCTGGGGCCTCATGTATAAACAGTGCGTACGCACAAAAATGTTGCGTAAGAATATTTCCACGTTCAAATCGCGATGTATAAAACCTAAACTTGGCGTAAAGCCACACACATTTCCACGGTAGCAAGTTCTGCGTTCGGTTTTGCAGACTGGCGGCACCCAGCGTCAAAGCAGTGCTACTGTTCCTGTGTGATTGCCCTTTCTTTTTTAGATCCACATCCCTGACGTGGCTTTATAAATACACTGAAATTAACAGTATATTGTTTATTAGTTTAATGCATCTGATTGTAATTAACCTGTAACAATTAATGGTCCACAGAATGGTCAAACTATTCCAAATACTATAACTGCTTTAGCGTTGTTACTCTCACTGCACCTTCTTCTTCTTCTTCTTTCAGCTGCTCCCGTTAGGGGTTGCCACATCAGATCATCTTTTTTCCATATTACTGTCACTGCACCACTCTGAGTATTTATGCTGTGGCTGGCGCGACACTGGAAGGATAGACGAATAAAATAATTAAACATGTACTACGAAGATATTTCAATGTTCCTTAAAAGTTTTGAATAATCGCCGTTCTAAGCTTACAGATGGCTTAACGTGTATTACAGAGCTGATTGTGTGGCGATTAGGTATTTGAAGAAAGAAAAGTAAGGACATGAATTGGGGGTTAGTACGTTTGAAAGAGACAGTACTTCTGTAATAAAGTATTTCATCAAAGGTCGCACATGGCGCAGAAAGCATCTTGCGTGAGACATGAACAATCACTGCGCCACCGTGTTCCCATGTTTAATAACATGCTTTATCCCCTATTATCATGAAAATGATATCACGTATACTTCTCAGTATTTTTCAGTATTTTAGGAATGCTGTAATAATGGATTCTGAGTCCTGTTGGAGGAATATATAGCCCAGAAGCACGTAGTGATTCACACACATAGAGCACGTAGAAGATCAAATGCAAAACAAAGCATTTAACGTGCTACTTTAGTTACGATGGGATTTGAGAAACTAGTAAATTAAACGATTTTAAGATGAAGTTTATGATGTTCTACCTTAATGACAAAATAAACTACATGATTAAAGTGGAAATTTCGAGATTAAAGTTGACATTTCATGCTTTTTTCCCCAATGTGTGCCTTTTTGTTTTCTCTGTACCCAAATAAGCTTTCATATGACACTCAGACGGTGGGCTACGACTCACATATCAAGGTCGCCATGAAAAGGTAACAACTTCTTTTTTATTTCAGGCACTGTGCGACTTTGTGAACTTGAGCTTTCGAGTTTCTCAGACACGCTATGTCACTCAATCAACTTCCTTTTGTTGTTTATACCACAGTTTAAACCAACAAATAGTATGTTTTTCCTTGCCTCCACTTTGTATTCGCTGAAATTCTTCTATTTTCCCTCGTACTTTTGCCATTGTCTTTTCATAGAAGGCTCAGCTTAACACTAGAATTACCAGAGCCTATGAAAAAACTCGTAGATCCGGCCCACCTTAAATCCGTTTGCACCTCTCCCTCAGCGTCTTTTGTCTTGTAAATGTGCTGATTAAGAGGGAGAAGTGCGCGCATTGCAACAGGTCCACACGTCGTAAATGTAGGAAGGATGGGTCCTTGCGTGTGTTTGAACTGTTAACATTTGAATGTGATGATTGCATATAGTGCTGAAATGATGACCTCTTTGTACTATTGTTGCCTCTGCATGTCCTGGAGTACAAAAGAAACAGCAACATGTGGAGACTGGCAAGATCGGGGAAAAAAAACATGCGGTGTTATGCGAATGAATATGAATAATATGAATAATGTTGCATCCGTGCCACAATGTTTTCCGAAATGTACTATACAGGTCATAAAATGAATAATTCCAAATATCATATATACCTATGTCTCTGTTTTTTTTTTGTTTTTTTTTGACATCATAGACCATAAGGTGCATACTAATTCAGCGTGAGCAGGAACATTCAATAAAACTGAATAAAAAAAAAAATCAAGTGACGGTGAGATACGAAGAAGGCAGATTCACCAGCGTTTGTGTGTCAGCTTTTATCCCTCCAAATCAGAGAATGTCTAGTTCCATTGCCTCAAAACACCACTCACATCTACAGTTACTCCCAGTTTCAAATAAAAACTAACAGCGCCAGATCCCTAGGGCAGTAGTATGTATCGCGATCGTAACTGAGAGAATGAAAGTGAAAAAGAAAACGGTAACTTTCACAAGTCCTATAAATGCACACCGTATGTTACAGACGTAAACCAAATGTATGTGTGTACCGTATAATATTAACAATAACAGCAGCTCACTACTGAAAACGGCAAATACTGGAGGCAGACGGGATTGAACCGGGTACGCTTGATTACAAGTCAGCAAATCTTACCGCTATGCCACGGAAGCTGTTGTATCTTCCTTGAACCTTTTGTTAAAGTGTTTATTTGATCTTTGGACTTCAGGCTTCACACATTATGTAGTTTATGCCAACATTTTGTCATTTACTACTAAAATATGAAAAACGTTTCTGTTTTAACAATGTGTTTACACAGATTATTGTAGAAACGGAACACACATGAAATGCATGTGTTCCAAATAACAATCTATTATTTCCACTCTAAAACTCCAGCACTTCACTCCCAGATAATCAATCAAGGCATGAGCTGGGAGAACATTGTGCATGGTCTGCGGTGGTGGGGGATGAAATAGCAGGCTGCTTGCTGCTTGTCTTAATCGGCACATTTATAGGACAGAAAACACTGAGGGGAGAAGTGCAAACGGATTTAAGGTGGGCCGGATCTATGTGTTTTTTCGTAGGCTCTGGTAATTCTAGTGTTAAGGGCTATTTATATTGATTTGCATATTCAAAGAGGCGTAATTCTGGGAGGAATTGGGGTGGGACAGCAGGCGCGTACACGTGCGTTAATTTTCACGTTGACCGGGATTAATGTAGCGGAAGAACATGAAAGCTGTCGTTCGCACAGATTTATGCATCTGGATTTTTTTGTGTGTAAGCACATTTCCACTTTTGTGCTTACGTCATGTTATAGTGCAAATTCTACGCACGGCGTTATTCATGAGGCCCCAGGTCACTACATTACAGCACCTGTATTGTTATCTTCTAGATATGGCTATCTGACATATCACAATGCCCCCTCATGAAAAGAAATCATGCAGAACATGAACGCAGTCTGTCAACTGCCTGAAGGCGCACAGCCAACAGGTGTAGTATGCTTCTGCTCCGGCTCATCATCTCTCCTTAAAATTGGCACAGCATCTTTCTCAACTCTCTTTACTTTCTGCCAAATATCAAGACAGCAGATACAGTACATCTGCAACAAGCAGCCAAGCTCCCACACAACTAATTTCAGATGTCCTAAGCTATATATCTGAGCCTGCTCATTGGCAAGTAGTGATTAGTGCATAGCTCAGTAAGTGTCCTCATTAGAGAGTTCAGAATATACAACCTCAGATGACTTAACTGCACAGCTGCAAATTGTATTTAAGACTTTAACTTAAATTATGAGTTAACTTATGGGTTATAATTTTAAATTAGGTGTTAAATTATAGGTTAACAATTAGAGCTCTGAAAATTACGTCACTGAAAATTTAGGAAAAAAAGTCTTGACACATGCTTGTGTGTGCTCTTTCACACAGGGTATTTTGTTCTCTAATTACACAGTAGTTTCATGTAGATAGAGACAGAGAGAACTTTATTTGTCCCAAGGTGAAAATTTGGCTTTTTACTAAAGCTCTTTAAATAAATAAATACATAAATAGGTAAATAATTATTATACACACATACACTATCATCTGAAAGCATACCAGAATGACTAAAATGGAAGAAAATTAAAAAATGGAAAAGAAAATTTCTGACTTGGCAGTCACAATCACAATGTGGCATTACACATGTGTATTGCTGCAGGCATAAAGGAGCCCCAGTAGTATTTCCTGACACACTTCAGCTGAATAATTCATTGGCTGAAAATTTCTCAGTGTTAGAGTGTCAGAGAGAGGATGACTAGCATTGTTCATAATGGCACTCTATTTTGATTTAATTGTGTCCCTTGCTACAACCTTCAGGGCATCCAGAGGGTGCCCCATAATTGTGACTGCCCTTTTAATTAGTTTGTTAATTTGGTGGGCCTCTCATTAAGTGATGTTACCAGCCCAGCACACCATAGCATAGAAAATTGCACTGGCATCACAGAGTTGTTAAAAATAAATACTGTTTATGAGGTCCCTGTAAAACATATTGTAGGAGTGATATTGTAGAGAATCAATCAAGTTTACTTTCTAGACCAATCAGAAGCTAACATATGTAAGTAAGGGGTGATCCCAGTCACAGAGTCATCAGGTAAAACCAGCATGTGTATAGCCCTGCCTTGTCCTCTGTTTCATCTTCAGATTGTAGAGATGAAGGTTTGAGAGAAGGTTTGTGCTACCTCAGAGTAAACGGATCATCAGGAAAAGGACATATATTAATACTCAGAAAATGAATCCTCATTCATTTACACAGAGAGACTGATAAGGTGCGGTGTATTATTGAAATAGTGTGGCCAAAAGCATTAACCACCAAATAAAAAGCACTGAAGGCATGTCTTTACAATTTTATTTTCCCAATACCGTTAAATCTGTCAATGTTTTCCAGTTTTGCTTTGGAGAAGTGAAAATTTGAATGACATTTGTCCAATATTTGGCCATTTATTTAGTTTAAACACAACTCTACTAGTTTTTGAAAAGTACAACTTCTGCTGAAAAAAATAATATATGACATTGCATTTTCATGCAATAAACGGGCAAGTTTCAAAAAACACTGCAAAGCATTAGAGGGTTAAGTTCAATAACAAACAATTCTCCAGTAGGATTCAGATCAGACAGGAAATTCCTCCTAATTATAGCTTTCTAGGTATATCTGTCATTCCCCACGTGAGAACTAAAGTCTACCTGGAAAACTCTGAAGTCATCAGACAATATTCTTTAAGTACTGATGTTATTATAACCTGAGTGGGCAAAGTGAAATTTATTTACAAGAGTAATCAGAGACTGGAGATTTCTCTGTTAGATTTTATATTATCAGCATTAGTGTATTATAATGTAGTTATACAGTAGAATGCACAATATTGTACAGAGTTCCTAAATAAACATGGAAAAGTTAAAATTAACAATTCATTCTGAACATTTTATGAAGTATATTAGATTTCTACAGTCGCTCTATGGCAACAATTAAAAAGTATATTTATGACAAGCACAATATGGGCATAGCCTGTGTATTTTCAGTTGAACCTCTCCATTTCAGTATCTACTTCTACTCTGACTTTGAGCAAAAAAAATAGCTGGATCTCAGTTTAACATCCAATCTGAAGGATGGTGCCATTTTTATAGCACAGTTTACCCGTCACTGAACTTGGGCATTGGGATCCACATTTATACCACATGGTGATCCCCCCACCCCCCCATCCACTGGCCTTGCCTATTGTTCATAGTAAATGGACACAGGAAGCCATCTACTGTCTGAAAAGGTGTGCAATTATCACAGATGATTAGTGAAGAAGTACCACCGACAACAACACTTCACTTCTTGTATAGCTTAAAATCCCAAAAAGAATGCCTCAATGGGCTTTCACAGGCCCTGTTTCTTGACTACCCCTCCAGTCTTGCCTCCCTAAGAAAACAAGAAAACCTTATAGGGAACCTTGTGAAAAAAAACCTTATAGGGAAAAAAATGGAAAAAATCTTGAGAAGGGCAATTCAGTGATAAACTCCCTTCCAGGTATGTTGGGTGTGCAATGGGTTTCATAAAAATGGGGTAAATACAGAAAACAGAACACAAATAATCCTCTTTACAGAGCTAAAAGGCCAATCTATCATTGATACCTCAGAAATACAAAACAACAGTACAGAAACACCACCACATATATCTTGTATAAGTAAAAATTACTTAGGGAATTTCCTTAGCTAAGCTCACTGCAATGGTTCCAATGGACATTATTACTATGACAAACACTGACTTAATAGAGGGAAAGCTACTTCATATAGACGGAGATGATTTCATAACACTTTTGCATAATACATCTGTTTAATACCTGTCCTCTCTTCACGTAATGAATCATATGGATAAGAAGTACTTTAAATAAATACTGAGGGATAGACACTGAAGTTGTTAAATTCTTAAGAAAAACAAATTAACAAATAATCTCACTGCTGCCATCTTGAATACAATGGGCTCTGTATATCTTATAAGAAAATTTCCTTGAAAATTCATGATCAGAAAATGTGGAAGAAAAAGAATCTAAACAGGCTATTGAGATCACCAAAACAAAAAGCATGAAACACTAATTTATGTAAAGAAAATGTGCCATACATATTATCAGTTTACCTTTTTTTTGTTGTGGTAACCCTACAGTTTGCCACCCCACCCTGCTTTCAAAATGGTCTGTGGTGGGCTCCCCTATAAATCATGGCATAATTCACATTTTTTTTTGCCATTTCTTTTAGCTATAAACACAAAGGTTTTCCTGAAAACATTGCTCCCGATTAAACGCTTCTTTAATTTTTTTTTGTTTTTCATCAAATAGGTATGCTTATCTTTCCTAACCAAAACACTCTCACACACATTCGCTCTATCTCAATCATCAGGCAAGCTAAAATAAAAAATTAATCGTATTCAGAAAAGTTGTTGCTATTGGAGTTTAGTAATGATAGAGTGACAGGCCAACCCATGACTAAAAGAAACTTGAACAGAAGACCTGCGTAAAGCTTGCAAGAGCTTTCTTTATCTACTTGACTTTGACCCAGCCACCTGAGCACTGAACACAAAAAAAGAATAAATACATTGAGGCACACAAAGAAGAAACACTGAGCGTCTTTATGTATTCCAGAGAAGGCAGGAAAGAAAGAATTTGACCTTGGACCAATATTTGATGAGAGGGGAGACAGGAAACATAGTATAGACAAAATTAAAACTAGAAACAATTTAATAACAGTCAATCATGAGTGAGAAGACAGGAGAAGGAAAGACCAAAAGGAGAGGGATTCCTTTATACTCTTCACTAAACAGAGAATAGAGACTACAATGTCCTGCATTAACATAGAAATATCAGTGCTAAGCTACCCAATAGTCTTAAATTTGGTAATTAAACTAATGCGCAAAAAGAAAATCTACTATATTATAAATGTCTGACTTGGCAAAAGAGATCAAGTAACATGACAAATTTAATAACAACTTTCTTTAACAGCCAGAATTGTGTTTAATTAAGAAGATGATTAAAGTGAAAAAGCTGAAATTGGGTTTTCGTGGTAGGGAAACATTTTTTGAATGATAGCACCTTGGATGCACTAATATTTTGAACCATATTACTCTCCTATTTTAATCAGTTAAGCAATTTAACTCGTGCATAAGCTGTCATAAGTATATCAGCCCTTTATAACAAGTCATACTATTGCAGGGATGCTAGTTTACTTAATCACAAAAGTCACCTGTTTCCCTATAAACTTGCATCATTCTGTTGTACACCAACATTTAAAGTACAATTTAACTTTCTGGTAACACTTTACAACAACTTTCATTAATAAACCTTTGTGGCAGACGGCCAGGATCCATCCCCGGCCGGGACGCACCTTTGACACTGGATCCAGGGAAGCAGCCATGGGATGCACACTACGTCCCCCGGAACACTTGGTGGCAGCCCCCCGGGTTGCATCAGGGCCACAATTGTGGAACAGCAGAGCTCATCCCTGTTGGGCTCCGTGGCCATCGCCAGGGGGAGCTGCACGGCTTCCTTAGCCCATGTGGGCTGTAACACAGCCACACCCTGAAGTGCAGCCTTAACTAGGTCAATTATCACCTGAAGTCCTTCCAGGTGGGCTATAAAAGGAGCCTGCAGCCACTACTCGAGGTGCCAGAGTCGGAAGGAGGAGGCCAAAGCTGCCCAGAAGGAGTGGAGGAGAAAGACGAGTGGTTTTGGGTGTTTTCTTTTGTGTGTGTTTTGGAGACTGTGTAGGGTCTGTGGAACACAGGGAAGATGTGCCCCATGGCTGAAGACAAAAATAAAATCTTTTTGTCCATTTTTACCTGTGTTTCTACTGTCAGCCTGTGTCGGGTCGGCGCCTATATAGTACCTTATTCCACACCTTATTAAACCTTTACAATGGATGAATTTTGTCAACTTTAGTTTACATACCACTAAAGTATCTACTAATAGTGAATAAAGGATTTGTAAAGATGTGAAGAAACATTATATAATGGTTGATACTATGAAGCATGAATTAAACCTAAATGATATTTATAACTGTATGAATGTACATGAAGTAATAATCTGATACATAATAGTTGTTATCAGTTTATTAATGACTTAGTATAAAATATTACAAATTTCACATTAACCATTGTGTGGAAAAGACAAAGTTTTTGAAAGCTATAGAAAAGTATACTTTCTCAGTTCACCAAGATTTTTAGATTTGGTTTGCAGAAGTGGCACTCTTTTACCAATAAAATCCGCTCTTATTTAGACAGTGACATTCATATACATCTCAGCTTTGCCCAGAAACTCAGAATTGATCACTGATCTATTCACATAATGGAATTATTAACTATGGAAACTGCCTTATGAAACAGTTTAATATTATAAAAGTAAAATAATATTACATTTCATCATTAGTTATTGTTACTGCACTGGATTATAGTGAATGTCCTGTTTTATTTCATAAGCCCAAAAATGCAATATAGTTATCTGTTTTTAATCATTGACATTGCCAATTTGTACTCAATCATATGCACCTCTTTACATCATTAAGCATTTTGATATGCTTTGTACTAATTTTAGGAGAAGCAGTGTAAACACCATTTTAAATGGATCCCAGCCAGCATGTTCACATGGGGCCTCTGTTGGTCCCATATGGGCTTGAAAGTGGGACCTATCTGGGCAGCCAAACTGAGCCCCACCAACGTTTATCTGCAGGTTCCAGATGGGCCCCACATTTGAATGTTCATATGGGAAATGAACGATTGGGGACAGTCACAAGAGGGAACCTTGTGAGTAAACACAGTGACCCTCACGGCTTTTATGTGGGGTATAGGGTACAAATAGTTTCCTGCAGGGGATGTAAGTGGACATTTCAAGGATGTCTTGTAGGCTGCATGGGCTACCTTATTTTACAGTAACCAATTCCAAACCAAAAAAAGGAATAAAGAGCTCAATTAAAGAAAACAATTAAAATTGTTTATTATATAAGCTAATAACAAAACAACCAAATTATCAATAACAATAAATAGAAATTGAAAAAATGATAAAAGTTTGTTTTTATTTCTATGTTTTAATATTATTCAAAAATGCAACAGAAATATTGAATGCAAACTAAATTCTATTAACAATTGCAGTGATATACACATTTGTATTATTTACATACATGTATAAATTCAGTTAAATAAATTATTTGCCTATAATAAAGTTTAATAACAAGTTAATAATAAACAATACAATAGTTTGAAAAAAGATTAAGGGTAAACATGCATTAAAAAAAAATTTGAAGAAACATTCTGCAAAAATTAACAGGGATTCACAGTTATGTTGCTTGAACATAAAAAAATACAGTTCCAGAAGCTTGGAGCCCCTAATTATATCTGCAATAAAGACAATATTGTTCCTATTTGATGTCTAAAATTGTACTTCATCCACTCCAATCCTGTATGTTTTTGCCAAGCTCTTCAGAATGTCTACTGGAGAAAGGAAAAAAAAATATTGAGTTATATAGAGTAAATGTGTCATTAAAACCACAAACAAACATATAATGTCCTTCTCTTTCTTCCAATTTAGTAATACAAATAGTCAAAAAGCAAATTGCATGGCAGTAAATCAATACATAAAGTCTTGTTCAAGAGGTTCAACCATTGTTTAGACCAAAAAATCTCATTGCTTGTACGTTGACAGCTATAATTAAGCAAAGGCAAATCTGACTGACTATAAACTCCTACAATAGGGGTCAAAGTAGCAGTTATTGGTAGAGCTAAGGGTGGGATAGGAGGGTTGGCTTAAAAGCCAAATTTCTTCTGGGAACAAATAAAATATCAATCTATCTACAGTCATATGAAAAAGTTTGGGAACCCCTCTTAATTCTTTGGATTTTTGTTTATCATTGGCTGAGCTTTCAAAGTAGCAACTTCCTTTTAATATATGACATGCCTTATGGAAACAGTAGTATTTCAGCAATGACATCAAGTTTATTGGATTAACAGAAAATATGCAGTATGCATCATAACAAAATTAGACAGGTGCATAAATTTGGGCACCCCAACAGAGATATTACATCAATACTCAGTTGCGCCTCCTTTTGCAAATATAACAGCCTCTAGATGCTGTCCTCCTATAGCCTTTGATGAGTGTCTGGATTCTGGATGGAGGTATTTTTGACCCTTCTTCCATACACAATCTCTCCAGCTCAGTTAAATTTGATGGCTGCCGAGCATGAACAGCCTGCTTCAAATCATCCCATAGATTTTCGATGATATTCAAGTCAGGGAACTGTGACGGCCATTCCAGAACATTGTACTTCTTCCTCTGCATGAATGCCTTTGTAGATTTCGAACTGTGTTTTGGGTCATTGTCTTGATGGAATATCCAACCCCTGCATAACTTCAACTTTGTGACTGATGCTTGAACATTATCCTGAAGAATTTGTTGATGTTGGGTTGAATTCATCTGACCCTTGACTTTAACAAAGGCCCGAGTCCCTGAACTAGCCACACATCCCCACAGCATGATGGAACCTCCACCAAATTTGACAGTAGGTAGCAGGTGCTTTTCTTGAAATGCGGTGTTCTTCTTCCGCCATGCAAAGCGCTTTTTGTTATGACCAAATAACTCAATTTTTGTCTCATCAGTCCAAAGCGCTTTGTTCCAAAATGAATCTGGCTTGTCTAAATGCGCATTTGCATACAATTAATTTTTTTTTTTTTTTTTTAATTTTTTTGCATTTATATAGCGCTTTTCTCACTACTCAAAGCGCTCAGCAATTGCAGGTTAAGGGCCTTGCTTAAGGGCCCAACAGAGCAGAGTCCCTATTGGCATTGACGGGATTCGAACCGGCAACCTTCCGATTGCCAGTGCAGATCTCTAGCCTCAGAGCCACCACTCCGCCCCTAACTTCATAGACAACAAGCGACTCTGTTTGTAGTGTGAGTACAGAAAGGGCTTCTTTCTCATCACCCTGCCATACAGATGTTCTTTGTGCAAATTGTGCTGAATTGTAGAACGATGTACAGATACACCATCTGCAGTAAGATGTTCTTGCAGGTCTTTGGAGGTGATCTGTGGGTTGTCTGTAACCATTCTCACAATCCTGCGCATATGCCTCTTCTGTATTTTTCTTGGCCTGCCTCACCTGGGTTTAGCAGCAACTGTGCCTGTGGCCTTCCATTTCCTGATTACACTCCTTACAGTTTAACCTCTGAGATAGCTTTTTGTAGCCTCCTCCTAAACCATGAAGCTGAACAATCTTTGTTTTCAGATCTTTTGAGAGTTGCTTTGAGGATCCCATGCTGTCACTCTTTAGAGGAGAGTCAAAGGGAAGCACAACTTGCAATTGACCACATTAAATACCTTTACTCATGATTGGACACACCTGTCTATGAAGTTCAAGGCTTAACAAGCTAATCCAACCAATTTGATGTTGCAAGTAATCAGTATGGAGCAGTTACATGCATTCAAATCAGCAAAATTACAAGGGGACCTAGAAAGAAAAGTTAATACTCACTTTTTGGGATTTGCCTATATGAGCACTTTTACAAAAAATGTGGTTATGTACAAGGGAGAAACAGGAAACGCTGAACAAGTTTATACCTCTCAGCATCATGTAGCAGACTTAAGTAAGAGTAAAAGTCTGTTCAGTTCAATGTCACATTGTTGTTACTGCATCCAAAGAGCTTTGTATCACATCAGCAGCAGCAGCTGTAACAGATGCCCCCACAAGCTGGATTTGCTCTGTAACTCTGGATGAAATTTTCCTCTGTTTTGTCCACTGCGAGCAATCATGGAACTCCATTTTTTTTTCTGGAACACACAAACTTTACTTTAGAGTTTGAAATATGAAGTGGTTATATGAAGCGTGCATATAAGCTCAGTAATGCATTGGCATATTCTCAAAAATCATCTAAAATATTTAGACACATTAAATAGTGAAAAGTCAATCGAATTCAAAGTATTTTAGACAAGTTGTGACACCATAATGCCAACATTTTTTTTAATATCATGCTCTTATACAGTGTAAAAATTTCGTGTTAATTAAATGTCTGGCAGCTGACCTGCCAATCATTTTACCGGCAAAAAATGGTCAGGAGCATAGATCAGTATATGGTTTACATCAGTAAAACTAAAGGTGGTCAACAATTATAATTCAACTATGATTAAAATTTAATGGAACTGTTTCATTCTGCTTCAAATTAACATCTTACTACAATATACTTACAATCCACATGTTATTTAGCTGTATGAGACTAACAACAATGTCTAACTATAGCAAACATTAAGAATTAAACAAACGGTTTTTATCCTGGTCATTGGAGATGATTCAGTAGTTGCAGAATTAAAATTCATGTTGTCCAGTGGAGGAGGAAACTTTGCTTTTCTCCTATAGGGTGTGCTGCAGTTTTGCCAGCATATCGAAAATAGCAGCATACATCAGCTTCCATAACCACAAATGAATAATGATTTTACTAACCATCATTACATTTTTCTTTTTTTACAGTGTACAAGTATGGAGGAATTAAGGGAGCACTTGCAGCTTTGCTGAGAAGGAGGTGTTTCCTTATGCAAATATACTAACTTTATGCAAATTTAGAATTCTGTACCATTATGAGTTTACAGCAATACAACAATTATTCATAAAATAATCTTGCCCATTGAATCAATTAATTGATATTGACAGCTAAACACTTCAAGTGTAAATTGCATTGTATTTATCTATTTTATATCATCATTGAACTGTGTACTGTATTACTGTTTTTTTATCCATCCATCCATTTTCCATCGCTTATCTGAAGCCAGGTTGTGCTTGTAAGAGTCTTAGCGGTGAGGCTTAAATGTCTTTTTCCCCAGCCAAACTTGTCAAGTCATACTGTGGGATCTCCCAAGGCATTCCCAGGCCATCTAGGAGATATTACTGTTTTTTAATTTTGAAAATATATGGTTAACGTACTTTATTTTTACAGTTTAGTTTACAGTGTATATAATTTAGCCAACGATGAGGTGAGGGAAGCAATGCAGACATGACACTTTGCCCCCAGAGAACAGCCGGAGCCGCCATTTGTGAAGGAACTGCCCCACATGGGGGTTAAACATGGCTGTTCCACCTGAAGAATTTACCCAGCAGGAGGCTGTTTGGCAGCTTGAGAAGTGATGTGTCTGACTGCCGCTCAGCCTGTCGCAGCTTCGCAGCTGGAGACCAAGCGCCAGACATGACTGTCCCACACATCTCTTTTAGCACAGAATTTTGTAAAGAGAGTAACATGAATAGTAAAATCCTTGAATTTATGTATACATGACACATTCTGTTCGAAGAAGAATATACTACTCACCACACTGAACTCAAGCGGCGCACCACAAGATTCATATTTTTTTTCTATGGAGGAGGGCTGGGTGCTCATGTGACCCATCAGAAATAGGGTGATACATTCATCTTCTTCTCAAACAAATACCTAATTAACTCACACACACACACACAAGTTATGAAGAATGAGTACCAGACTAGTGCACAAAGCGTGAACCTTTTATCTACTTTAAAAGTTTTATGTATATATTTTAAAAACTGTTATTAGCCCACCTTGTGCCCAAATACAACCCATGTGCTAGACCAAAAAATACCCACCTGGGTTGCCCTAATGGTCCCAAAGCCCAGCCCTTCATATAGCCCACTCACAGCTCACTGCCCGGATAAATCCTATGTAACCCACCTGAAACCTATATAGGCCCTACATGAACATGCTAGCAGGGATAGTCTTGGTACAAGTAGGTAGCTACATTAACCCGCCTGTACTATCATTTTAAATAAAATGATGTTATGTTGTTCATTATGGAAGTCACTAAACATAACAAGTTAGACAATGTACGCATGCCATAACATTCAAGTGTGTTCAGCAATTTAGTTAACTAATATAAAACTACAAGCATTTTACATTTATAATTTACAAGTACTTAATCCAGGAGTCAGTTATTACATTTTTGTTTATTCAATAGTTTTGTAACAATACGTTGTATTCAAAAGGAACAGCAATAGTAGAATGTAATTACACATGTTAGTAGACCACGTTAAATATGTGCTTTATAATAGCGCTTTACAATGGAGTTAAAAATGTAGCATAAGACCCATGGTAGCTTTCATACAAAGTGATGTGAAAATGGCATTGATTAATGTGTGTTAGTGGTGGCGGGTCTTTGACTAACTATTGTTCAGTTTTCTTAAACATAACATTTTTGAAAGTATACCCAATAGAGTAGTATCCCATAATTAGCAACTGAAAAATAACTATTAATACAAAATGACCAATATTATCATACAATCAATATCAGTATTACCCTATGAAAGAGATCTCTTATAGAGATCCAGTTCAATCAGAAGCCAGATGTTATTCCCAGTGTCCTAAATACACATTCTACCCATGCTTTTTCAGGGAGTAATAGCTGCTGGAAGGGGTAATGATACTCCTAGTGATCCCTCATTAATGATATCACGTCACCCAATATATACGTAGAAACTAGTACTAGCAATTGCACAAGAAGTTCTGTCACAGGTTGGGTTGCATGGTATACCAGTACAGAGAAAATACAGAAAAACCCATATTTTAAAATAGTATGGTACAAGTATTTAGGGAATTTTAGTATCAGTAGTGGGCGGCACGGTGGCGTAGTGGGTAGCGCTGCTGCCTCGCAGTTGGGAGACCTGGGGACCCGGGTTCACTTCCCGGGTCCTCCCTGCGTGGAGTTTGCATGTTCTCCCCGTGTCTGCGTGGGTTTCCTCCGGGCGCTCCGGTTTCCTCCCACAGTCCAAAGACATGCAGGTTAGGTGGATTGGCGATTCTAAATTGGCCCTAGTGTGTGCTTGGTGTGTGGGTGTGTTTGTGTGTGTCCTGCGGTGGGTTGGCACCCTGCCCGGGATTGGTTCCCTGCCTTGTGCCCTGTGTTGGCTGGGATTGGCTCCGGCAGACCCCCGTGACCCTGTGTTCGGATTCAGCGGGTTGGAAAATGGATGGATGGCTGGATAGTATCAGTAGTAGTCAATAGTTTTTAAAGACCTTGTGATAAGCTCCTCATTCATTTGCTTTCTGATACACTGTAAACACAGTGGGGTGCAAACTCTCCCCTGCCCCTTTCAATTCATTAGAGAAGTGCTTCTTAAACTATGGGCTGTAAATGTTAGTAATGGTTCGCCATATGATTGTGAAGTAAAGTTACAAAAGTTCACCCAAATGTGAATTCTGTGCTATGCCTGTGATATGCCTGCCATTATTTATCATTCTTTTTATTGCGGCAGTATGTGAGACAATGCCATTGACACATAAAGAAGACCTTTCATTTCAACTGACAGATGAGAATGTGGGGTTAAGAGACTGTGACACTAGATTGAAAAGGCAAAATAAAAAGGTGCGGGACAAAGATGTGATGAATTTCAGGACATTATGAATGGTGAGTGAATTAGGTGGGAGAATATACGTAGTGCATGCCAATGCTGTATGCAAAATGCAGTTTCAGCGGCAATGAAAAACTCCCATTTGGCTAATTGCATGTTCACTGTTAAATCATACACTGAATCCAAAATTGTAGCAGAGGTGTAAAGAAAATTTTGCTTTAAGTTTAATGTGCCTTAGTGTGAAAAAATTCCTTTCCCTCTCATTGTATGAAAGTGGTGTGACAAAAATCCATCATTGTAAATTTGAAGGAAGCATTTGTTAGACATGCAGTTTAGATGTATTG
Source organism: Erpetoichthys calabaricus (assembly GCF_900747795.2). Classification (NCBI taxonomy): domain Eukaryota; kingdom Metazoa; phylum Chordata; class Cladistia; order Polypteriformes; family Polypteridae; genus Erpetoichthys; species Erpetoichthys calabaricus. Next base: position 153,951,108 of record NC_041402.2, on the reverse strand, counting down.
GCAGTGCTAAATTGGCCCCTGATGTGTGTGTGTGTTTGTGTAAGTGTGTTCACCCTGCAATGGACTGGTGCCCTGTACAGGGGTTGTTCCTACCTTGCTCTCTGTACTTGCTAGGGTAGCCACCAGCTACCCTGCGACTCTGCTCAGAATAAGCAGGACTGGATGGATTGAATGCTGTTTTAACAATACATTTGTTTCCCACTTTTCACTTTTAGTAATATGCATAAGAGAAATATGCTTGACAGGAAACAAATATGCTCACTTTTTATTATATGGCCATTGTCATTTGTCTCTTTATGACTATGCTGACATTATGATAATAAACCTCTTCTTGAGCCCCAGTACAGTACTGATTTTTTTTTGGGTGTTCACATTAAAAAGTTTAAAATCCCCTTCATTAGAGAATAGAAAGGGGAACTGCTGGTTGCAGCAAGGCAGTGAGACGTGATATATATTCAATGTGGGAAAATCCCCCTAAACCACACCTTCTACTCTGCCACACTTTAGAACCCATAGTGGACAAACAACCATACCCTTTCTGTTGTTCTCTTTGATGTGCTGTGGACTCTGCAGGGGACAACAAATTTCGACACACTGAGAAATTCTAATAACCTAGTTGGTGGGGAGACAATAGAAAGTTATCCATTATTTGCTTTAGTACTGTTTCAGTACTAGTACTTAGGTCTGAAAGCTGGCATTTATAGTAAAGTCAAAATTTCAGTACCAATCTAACACTATATAACACTGGCTGTTTAGTTAACACTACAGTCCCTGAAGCCTACAAAAAAACTCGTAATCCCAACCAACCTTATATTCGTTTGCAGCTGTCCATCAGCGTCTTTTGTTTTGTAAATGTGTCGATCAGCACAAGCAGCAAGAAGCCTGCTATGCCATCAAATACCCCCCACCCTCCTTGACTGAGGTCAACTCAGGCAAAAAGTTCTCCCAGGTCAAGTATGTTTATCTGGGTGTGTGGGGCATGGAGTTGTATAGGGTAAATAATAAAGTGTATCATTATTTGGAATACATGCATTTCATGTGTGTTCTGTGTCTACAAGACTTTAGTCCAAATATCAAATAAGCACATGCACTTTAATTCAAGGATATAACCAATGTAAAAAAAAAAAATCATTCAATTTACATGTTGCTGTCAATGAGTTGCAAACCCAAGCTCAAATGTCAATCAACAGAAAGTTCATATGTGTTCCTGGATGGTGCAGAGGTATGAACTGCTGCCTTGTAACTGAAAGGTTGCAGGTTCAAGTCCTGGCGCTCCGTGTTTTGAGCTGCTATTATTATTACTAAAATATAATAAAAACATATATTTGATTTGAGTCTAACACCCGGTGTAAATTTTGGCTACTTGTAAAAGTTAGCACTTTTTTTTATTATTCACTTTTATTCTCTCAGTGACGTTCACGTGGTACATCAAACTTGCCTCCCCCTCTCTGAATTGATGCCGTTTATCTCCATTCTTTTCACAAGAGCAGTGATGACCACAGTTGTTACTGTGATTGATGCCTGCTCAGAACTATTTGTTGTACCGGCAATGAAAGATACGATGTTGCATGACTGCTATCAGGCTGGGCAAAGGCAGAACCATAACAACAGACAGCATCTTTGCTGGCAAATAGACAGCTGCACCACAACACAATTCTGCTCGGCACCATAAATAAAATGACAGCATACAGCTTCTTCACAGCACTTTCGCTGGCTAATAGACTGCTGTACTGCAGCACAACTCTGCTTGGCACCTGTGAAAAGGCGCTATATGGGCACCAACCCGACACAGACTGACACTGTGAGGCACACGTACAATAAATATACTTTTTATTTTCTTCTCCTGTGGGGAGCGTCTTCCCAAAGGCACAACACAGTCCCAAAAGACACACCAAACAAAACACCACCACAAAAACACTCTTCCTTTCCTCCACTCCTCTCAGCAGCTTCGTCTTCCTCCACCTGTCTCTGGCTCCTTGAGTGGTGGCTGCAGGCTCCTCTTATAGCCCACCCAGAAGTGCTTCATGTGGTAATTAGCCTAATTATGCTGCACTTCCGGGTGTGGCTACATCACAGCCCAGGCAGGCTTGTTAAATCATTCAGCTCCCCCTGGCGGTGGCCACGGAGCCCAAAAGGCATGAGCCCAGGGGGGCTGCCACCAAGTGTTCCGGGAAACGTAATGAGCCTCCCATGGCAACTTCCCCGGATTCAGTGCCAAAGGGTCCTCGGCCATCCGTCACACACCATAAAGTAAAATGGGACTTCCACCTGCAGCTTAAATCACTTTAGTGCACAAGCAATTTTCCACGCTACTGTTTAGATCTGGCAGTGTCATGCTGAAGGTATACAGTATGCGTCCAAAAAGGAGAAGCCTTTGATTTCAGTCTGTAACAGCTGGTGTAATGTTTTGCTACCTGTAAAAGATAACGCTGAAGGGGTGTAAGCAGACACACAAACGCTGGTAGATCATGTCTTCTTGGTATCTTATTGTCACTTGAATTTTTTGTTATTCAGTTTCATTCTTGAATAAAAGCACACTTGTTTCGTAATACCTTTGCAGAAGTGTTTATTTTATATTCCAGTAACCACTTGAATGAGATCAAATCTGTCTCTGCCTCTCTCACACATGCACACACACATTCATACATGAAAACGTCACTATTTGAACTCGAGTTGTCATTTCAACATGTTTTTTTTGCCTGACATGAGCTCTGTCAAATGGGCCAGCAGGCTGCTTGCTGCTTGTGCTCATTGACACATTAACAAAACAAAAGACGCTGATGGAGAGGTGTGAACCCACTTAAGGTGGGCCGAGTTTTTTTGTAGGTTTTAGGGATTCTAGTGTTAACCCCTTCACCGCCCTCTGCCGGATATATCCGGCACCGCTGTTTTAATGCTAACGCCATACTGCCGGAATTATCCGGCACATTTGCCTGTGGTTATATGAATGCCTGGCAAGTAGTATAACTGACGGTTTGGCGTGGGTATTATTACTACGTTGTATTTCGACAAGCCTGTGGTTGTTTTGGCCGGTCATGTGACGTGATTCGCATGTAACAGCTGTGAATATGGCGAAACGTAAACTGACTTCAAGTGAGGCTTTGCAGGCGATTTTGGACAGTTCTGATCATGATTGTAGCAGTTCTGAAGAAGATTTTAGTGACAGTGATGAGCAGCAACGTGCGCTGCATGATATTGTGAATGAAGACGCATCGGATGACGGCGCTGAGTGGGTGTATCCCCAGCATCTCAGCTGGGCTGCTGCCCGAGGTGAACTACCTTTTCTGCATTCGTTTGAGGGAACGTGTGGCTTTATTGTTGATGTAAACAATTACACTGCTGAGCAGTTTTATGAGCTGTTTGTGTCACCTGATTTGATTAGACATTTTGTTCATCAGACAAATCTGTATGCAGCACAGTTTATTGAGAAAAATCCCAATTTACCTCCACATTCCCGTGTTCGTGCTTGGTTTGACACTGATGAAAACGAAATGAAAAAATTCATTGGGATTTTGATGTTGATGGGAATAATCAGAAAACCAGATATTGAGATGTACTGGTCTACAGATCCTATGTATGCAACACATATTTTTGCAGCTGTCATGACACGTAACCGATTCTCTTTGCTGCTGAAATTCTTTCATTTGAATGACAACAGAAACGAGCCAGATAAGAAAGATCCAAACCGCGACCGCTTGTTCAAGCTACGTCCTTTGATTGATCATTTATTTGAAGCATTTCAGTTGCCCTACATGCCAGGACCGTCAGAAGCAGTTGATGAAAGTTTATTGTCGTGGAAGGGCCGCTTACAGTTTCGACAGTATCTACCATTGAAAAGGGCACGGTTTGGTATCAAGATGTTTTGCTTAGCTGAGAATTCAGGTTACATTTATAGATTTCGTGTATACACTGGCAACTTGCACAACATTTAGTGGTCAATACTGCTTGAATAAATGTAAAAAATGTAAAAAAAATGTAAAAAAGTAAAAAAACAAAAATTGTTCAGATTTCGCCTGGCTTGGGGAATATTTAGGGAGTTGGCGGTTAAAGGGTTAAGCGGCAGAACCTGCTGCTTGCAATTTCCAGCATTATAAATACGCCTTGTAGCTGTGTCATCTCATAGAGTTGGGAGGAGGATGTAACACTCTTAGCAGTCCCTCAGCAAAGACAGCACTTCACTAGTGAGGGATTAATAGTCAGTTAAAGGTGGCTTTTCGTATCTTCATTATGTGTTTTCCAACTCTATGAAATACTGTATCATTACCAAAAACAGTAGGATGTTTAAGGTCGACATACTGTACATAGCCGTGGTTCATTTTAAGTTAAATGTTTTGTGTTTTATGATTTAAAGTATAGTAATACAGTTTCACTGCCATTTCATGAATAAGTCTGTAATGTTTCTCTGTAAAATACATTAATAAAGTGTTATGCATTTTTGCCAATATTTCCATCTTATGACAATATTTAGTGCAAGTTCCATCTTGCATACAAAATCAAGTTGCGATATCGTAAGTCTTATTGGTTCTGCTAACTGTTCTCTTTATAAATGTTACCCCTTGGTCACATAATTCACAAGTATGACATTAGCTTCTACTGAGATGCGGATGATATTCAGCTCGGAGCAGGATATCTTGTAGTCAGTAGAATAAAACAAGGCAACATTCAGCAATAAACCATTGACTTATAAAACATCATGTTTGTAGAATAAACTTACAAGAGAAGTACAAGATTTCAGTGTTCAAAACTAGGCTAAAACATATTTTTTTAGTCAAGCCCTAAGTAAATATTCAATATTCACACTTCAAAAGCTTAATTCAGCATTCACAGTCCTGGTAAAGAACATTGCAAATGTGTTTGCAAAAATATAACTTAGTGTTTCCTACTTTTAATACTTAAATCAGCAAAGAGAGGCAGCTTCAAGACAGGCATGTATTGTATGAGATATAGATATAGACCTAGATAGAAGTTTATTTGCCACTTCCCACATTAAAGGAACACAGTCTCCTAGGGAAAAAAGCCTTCTCTTCCCTTTCTTATGTAGTTCGTCTGCGTTCCGAGACCAGTTCAACCTGTCATTAATATGGACCCTAAAGTACTTATAGGAGTGGACCACCTCTGCATCCACTCTTTGAACAGTGACCGGACTACAGCTATCCATTGATTCTCTCTGCAGTAAAGGTAAAAAAAGCCCATAAATATAAAAAATTACAAAATAAATTTTAAAATTAACTGGTAATGCAAGAACCATGGATATTATGCTGTGAATTCACATGCATTTTTATTAGTTATAAAGCAATGGAGTAGAGGAATGTTAATTGACTTGCTCAGATGCCTGGGGTTGCTCAGGACCCAATATAAGCCCTCCAAAATAAAGACACTACATCATACATTCCCTTAAAACAAGAGGTATGCTGTAAATATTTGGCACTTTTGGATATAATGTACTTTCAGGTTGTCCTTGGGATACAGTGAATATTGGCCATTCAATTTTTTTTTGTTCTAAAGCCAAGGCCCTTCAAATGGCACTGACAATGAATCAAGGTGGTTTCCAGCTGGTCTCACAGATATGAGATGACTCTGGAAAGAGTGAAAAACTCCTTTTGTTATGGGCTCTGTTGTAACAAAGCACGGGACATTACATTATGCCAGGCCCTGAGAGCAATGGGCTTTACCTGGCTCAAAATATTGAGCAGATGGCAAATACAGATGATTCAATCAATTGATGTCATACCAAGACAGAACTGAGATGTCTCCCTAAAATCTAGTATCATTACATGCTCAACAATACAACTTTATAAGCACATTGATAAACAGCAAGTATTTTTTATTCAGTTGGTTTATATACTGCATTCAGGTTCTGCCTGCATTATTGTGATAACGACAGTAAAGTCAAATCAAAGCATATAAGGTAAATTGCAATATTTTGTGCACCATTATATTATAATTAAGACAAAAGACAATGGGTGTTATCAGGATTTTTTTATACCACATAGTGTAGATTGGAGTCATCAAGTCACAAAGCAAAGAAATTTATTTACCAATATATTAGATTTCAATTCATGATTTAATTGCATCCAGGCCCATTAAAATATATTTAAAAAGCAAACAGTGTATACTGGTCATTTTATTTTTTATAGTTTTATGTAAAATATTCTGACATGTATGGTATGTTAACCACGCATATAAAGGCAACAGGTATGTTGAGATTTCATGTATCAAAAAGTATTAGATTTAAGACATGATCATGTATAGTATGCTATTCTATATAACAGTAATATGTACTTTAAGATTAATATTAAGTATCTAGTGTTTTCCAATGAAATCTAGTTACATTGATAAATGTGTATTTTCGTGACATTTTAGGTACAGCAACTTTATGGACATTTCCAACATTCATCAGTCCCATAGAAATGAGCAAGCAGATGATTGCTAAGCTAGCAGTAAGCTAATGAATAAGTGATAACAGTGCTGTATAACATTAACTTCAAGAGAGTTGATTGCCTTAATGTTCATATGCTCAAAGTCTACTGATTCAGTGTGCAAGTTACAATTAATATCACATTTACAAAACTCAAATGAAATCAACAGCATTTTGTTTTTATAAGAAATATAATTTTTGTAATTCCTGCTACAATAAATCTCAAAAAATGAATGGAGACCTTGAAAAACCACCAACAGCCACACCTGCCTTCTTTGCAGGTCTTTGCCTAATAAGCAGGCCTCACCCCAGGCAAACTAGCCCCAAACTCAAAAAGCAGACCTGCACCTGCACAAGCCAGAAAATGAGCAAAGGCTATAAAAAGATATAAAAAAAGAGCAGGGGAGGAAACCTTTGGCCCAAGAAAAGCAAGAGTTTCTTGAATAACTACAGTAAGTCACTTCATTTATCAAATCAAAAATCCTCTGTTGCTATACTCTTTAATATACTACATGGATATAACCATAATCTAAGTATGGTCCATGAAGCAGTTTTTGGTAATCTCTAATGTTTAAAATGCTAAAGGGTTATGTCCATCTGTCACACAATTACTTGCAAAACACTGGGGTTTGAACTTTGATCTTTGTACTTGAACGCTTATGACATGATACACACGAGTGAAACAATAAATATTATTAGTGGCAACTGCTGCAAAACTATTGTGATTCATGTTTTTCTTGGCAAACTGCATAGGCAAACTGATCGAGAAGATGACATGGCAGAAAGAAGATGAGCAACAATATCTGCTGAGTGTGAAGCAAATTGCAAAAGCCAATTACATGATAGGAAGAAGAATAATGACAACTCCGATATCTTCTGCATGTCAAGCAGCAACCTGCTGGTATTCGTGAATTACTAGGAATGGGACTTTAACCTTGGGACAACAGGAGATCTGCACATTTCCTAGTAACTAAAGTATTATCTTAATAAGAATGCTGGAAATTATTAGATACAGGTGCATTTAAAAATAATACTAAGTCTGCTTTAATAATTGAGGAACATCATTTTGTGGCAATAAAAAGAAGTATTATTGGTTCAAACAAGCATCTACATAACATGGATCAGTAAATGCGTTCAAATAGTACCCTCCTAGAGATAGGAATAGAAATTGCATCAGTTTTTAAATGTTCACCCGTCAACACTACATAATCATAATTTATAGGTAGATAAATATTGAATATCACTCAGGTGGCCTATAAATTAATAATGTAATTGTCCTAGGTTGTTTTTTAATATCTAACATGAGAACCTTAATCAATGTTTTATCCCAGTGAGTGCCTGTTTAGCAGGCAACATGTTAAACTGCAAAACATTTTAAACTGTTTTTTGTATTGTTAAGTTTCTAATAAAAGAAACCTGATGTAGAATCTTATTTTACTTATGATTCTGATTATGCTCTCTTTTGGTTGGCTATCACTTGATTTTGATTTTTATATATATGTATATATATAGTCACGCACGAGCGCATGGGGAGCAGCTGAAGGGACCGACGCACATCACGACAACTCGCGCCAGGAGACAAAGGCAGGGTACTAACCTCTCTCTCTCTCTTTTTCCATAGAAAGGACAAAGCGCCGCCGCCATGATCCATCCCACATAAACAAAGCATCATCACTTCCAGGTTCCTTTCTTCCCTCTGGTCCCCTGTTGATGACGTCCACTACCCATCCACCACCACGCCTTCCCAGCATTCCACGTCACTAATTTCCGGTCCGGCTCTTTATAATGTCCCTTCAACCATCCCTCTGTGTCTAATGTATTTTCTCTTTTGTTTTAAGGAAGCCAAGACCTTATTGTTACAGTATACGGGGCCTAAAAAACCCCAAACCTTTACGACGAGTGGTCTCATTTATTACAATATATACAGTATATCCAAGGGAATGACAGGTCGTGAGAAATGATAAAAGTTGGGAGTCCAAGCATCCCCGTTAAAAACAACCAAACAATGACTTGAAATTGACAACAGTCACATGACTGTATATACAGTGCATCTGGAAAGTATTCACAGCGCATCACTTTTTCCACATTTTGTTATGTTACAGCCTTATTCCAAAATGGATTAAATTCATTTTTTTCTTCAGAATTCTACACACAACACCCCATAATGACAACGTGAAAAAAGTTTACTTGAGGTTTTTGCAAATTTATTAAAAATAAAAAAACTGAGAAATCACATGTACATAAGTATTCACAGCAATTACAGCCTCAAGTCTTTTTGAATATGATGCCACAAGCTTGGCACACCTATCCTTGGCCAGTTTCGCCAATTCCTCTTTGCAGCACCTCTCAAGCTCCATCAGGTTGGATGGGAAGCGTCGGTGCACAGCCATTTTAAGATCTCTCCAGCGATGTTCAATCGGATTCAAGTCTGTGCTCTGGCTGGGCCACTCAAGGACATTCACAGAGTTGTCCTGAAGCCACTCCTTTGATATCTTGGCTGTGTGCTTAGGGTCGTTGTCTTGCTGAAAGATGAACCGTCGCCCCAGTCTGAGGTCAAGAGCGCTCTGGAGCATGTTTTCATCCAGGATGTCTCTGTACATTGCTGCAGTCATCTTTCCCTTTATCTTGACTAGTCTCCCAGTCCCTGCCACTGAAAAACATCCACACAGCATGATGCTGCCACCACCATGCTTCACTGTAGGAATGGTGCCAGGTTTCCTTCAAACGTGACGCCTGGCATTCACACCAAAGAGTTCAATCTTTGTCTCATCAGACCAGAGAATTTTCTTTCTCATGGTCTGAGAGTCCTTCAGGTGCCTTTTGGCAAACTCCAGGCGGGCTGCCATGTGCCTTTTACTAAGGAGTGGCTTCCATCTGGCCACTCTACCATGCAGGCCTGATTGGTGGATTGCTGCAGAGATGGTTGTCCTTCTGGAAGGTTCTCCTCTCTCCACAGAGGACCTCTGGAGCTCTGACAGAGTGACCATCGGGTTCTTGGTCACCTCCCTGACTAAGGCCCTTCTCCCCCGATCGCTCAGTTTAGATGGCCCGCCAGCTCTACGAAGAGTCCTGGTGGTTTCGAACTTCTTCCACTTACGTATGATGGAGGCCACTGTGCTCATTGGGACCTTCAAAGCAGCAGAAATTTTTCTGTAATCTTCCCCAGATTTGTGCCTTGGGACAATCCTGTCTCGGAGGTCTACAGACAATTCCTTTGACTTCATGCTTGGTTTGTGCTCTGACATGAACTGTCAACTGTGGGACCTTATATAGACAGGTGTGTGCCTTTCCAAATCATGTCCAATCAACTGAATTTACCACAGGTGGACTCCAATTAAACTGCAGAAACATCTCAAGGATGATCAGGGGAAACAGGATGCACCTGAGCTCAATTTTGAGCTTCATGGCAAAGGCTGTGAATACTTATGTACATGTGCTTTCTCAATATTTTTATTTTTAATAAATTTGCAAAAATCTCAAGTAAACTTTTTTCACGTTGTCATTATGGGGTGTTGTGTGTAGAATTCTGAGGAAAAAATGAATTTAATCCATTTTGAAATAAGGCTGTAACATAACAAAATGTGGAAAAAGTGATGCGCTGTGAATACTTTCCGGATGCACTGTACATTTTTTAATCCAGTACCAATTTTCCATCCAATAGACAGCAGTCTGTCACTTAATGTCACAAGGCTACAGAGGCTGAAAGGTGCTTTGATTAGTCACTCACATTTATTTTGTCATTCTTTATGATAAGAAACCCTCCAGGACAGGAATAAAAAAAATGAAAGAGTAGTATTGTCTTTGTAACAATTCAGATAAAGATCTAAGTCAATTTCTTCAGGACAACAAATGCACTATTCTCCTTTACTTCCAAAACAACTGGAATTTGTAATAATATAAGATTTTTTTTCAATTACACCCCTCAATAATTTCTAGCCAGTGTGCAGCTGTACTGTTTACCATAATCATTTCTTAGTAAGTATCATTGTCATAAATTCCAACTTACCTAAAACAATTCTATGCGTCTAAGTATCTGGGGCACATTGTTATTTAAAATCACAAATAATGCTGGCTTTAGATGTTTGCATGATAATGTTTTAAAAACAAACAACTCTAGTGTGACTTTGCAGTTTTGCTTATATTGTTTATCTCCAAATTTAAGATTAAATAGTTATATTAACAAGAGAAATTCAGTCTCTGACAAAATATTTGACTTGTAATCTTGTTTTTTCTTAAATGAACGCATTGATATGTCACACCACATTAAAGTAGGACATTTATGTATAATACATAATATTTCCTGCTGCAGAGAGCACTGAAATGTTTCAGTAAACTTGCTTTTGAAGGCTTGATCAATAATTCAACATGACATGTATAATACCCTGGAAAGATGCCTCAACACTAACGCTTCTTTGATGAGACCAGTCTCTGGGACATTTGTATTCTTTGCGTTACATGTTTTTAAGCATATTTTTAAAAGCCATAACCCTTTATTAATTAATACTATGGTTGGACTTCTTTTAACATGTAGACTTCTGTTTAATTTTCTTTATGAGATTAGTTTTTAAATTTTGTGAAATGCTAACACCTAGAGAAATTAGGCCAAGCGAAAATAAAGCTTTCTGTTGATCATCTGGACAATTTTTAAATGAATAAAGGCATGGGCAGTTCAGACATTAATTGAATAGCCTGTTTGCTAGCAGTGTGGCTGAGACTGATTAAGTAATTCCATCTTTTTCTTTTGCACCTTATCCCTCTGTCTTGTCTCATTTTGTTCCCAAAAAGACCAAAGGGCTTCCAATGCACATTCCTCATGCAGCAGGCAAGACAGAGCCCATCACATGATAATTAGATTTTTCTATAGACCTGCTAAGATAATGTCTTTAATTAAGATTAATACATTAAATGAACAAAGTAATGATTTAACTACCATTCAGAGTTTTCCCAGGCCATTTGATTTGCTGAACTGAACAGAATTGAGACTTATTGCTTAAAACAGACAATGCATTTTTATCAAAACTATCCAAACATATAAAGGATGACAACAGCTTTGGCATATATGCCTAAATGTTGAATATTACAGGTTTTTAAAAGACTTCAATTTAATTATAAAGTTGATCGTTCTATCTAAGAACATGCAAATCAGTTAAATAAATGTTGTATCAATAGCCAGAACCAGGAAATGTTAGGTAGAAATTCCACCATCAATAAGTCAATATTCATTATATCCACTACCGTGAACAGCATTTAGTATCAGAAGGCTCTTCACGAAACAAACAAATTTACAATACATCATTAACCTGTCAATTGTATTATTGTTAAAAAGTAAAATTGCAGTACAAGTCGAAGAAGATACGTATTTGATAGAAAATGTCACTTGAGACAGATGGGTTGGGTTTTCTGAAAACAATTAATCATAGTGAATAATGAACAATCTAAAGAAGGATGTGAGAATAAAACTGGAGGGCTTTGCTATTGAATACTTAGCTATGCAGTTTAAAGTGCTTCTTTCTTGAATATTTCCTATCATAAGCATGGAAGAATGCATTGTCAGTGGAAAACTGAACAATCGATGTACCAAATGTCAAATAAACCTTTTTCTGTTACTCCTGAAAAACACAGAGACATGTTTAAAATGAATGCTAGCAAACCATCAATAACACATGTACAATAAAGTAGGAACCGAACAGAAACACAACAAAGAAGTGCTCAAAGAAGTGTGAGCAGTGTATTTAGTAATTTGAAAATAAAAACGGATGTCACATATCAAGTAGCAAAGGAATATTGCCAACATAATTCATAAACGGTTTAGGTGTCCTTGTTGTCTGTCTCCTTTTACACCGCATTTGCAAGGGTTTCTTCCTTTGTCTCCTTGTTATTTTCTTCATCTTCTTCATGGAGTAGGTTATGACAACTACACCTTTCAAAGGTTTGATAATGAAGTCTACCACAGTACTATCCTGACTGGGGGTGTCAGTGAATTTACTTGTACCATGATGAATTGCCTCTGGCTATTCTGGGCAGAACTTCACACAAGATACAATAAAAGAGCTCTCTGTGAATAGCAACCAGATCAGGTGGGTTGTTAATTTCAAACAATTTTACAAACCACCTTAGTAGAAAGGTTTTGGAAAACAGCTGCTAATTAATTAATAACCCTAAATTGAAGCTGACAAAGTGCTTACCATTACAGTGCTTTTGGGAAACTCAGCCCTGATTAGTAAATGCTCATAGGTAAGACAAGTTCACTACCTTATTGTGCACAAAACTATTCATCCACTTATCTTTATAGTTAGTACAGGTTTTTACATAAACTCTGAGACATCAGGCTATGTAGTTAATCTGTTCTGTAATAGTTACATCCCCATCCAGGCTTGGGGCGCCCCTCTGCCCCATGGGAAAGGTGCTATGTAAATAAAATGTATTATTATTAATGTATCGTTATTATTATTTACAGTACAGGTCCCACTTTCCTGTACCGCCACATCCCTCCGGCTGGAGAATCCAGCGTTGCACCTCCTCAAGCACTACTTCCGTCAGGGGCGCGTTTTCCTTTTCCTCCAGCCTCTGGATGATCTCTCGGATTACCTGCGAAAACGACCAGACAGGCTGAAGGATCTCCTCCAGCTCCCGTACAGCCGCAAGTACAGTCATTAAACCAGCCGGCAGGGAACTCACATTCCATGTGCCCTCACCTGCCAGCCAGGAGCCACTGAAACGCTGCACCCCACGCACAGATTCGGTCGGATCCTCTTCCAGTGAGGGGAAGGTACACCACCCCTGCTTGCATTACGTTGCCCGCAGGGGGCCGGCGCACACCCTCCACCCCCTTACCTGTGTGACGAGGAACCTCCAGGCCCTTCACCGCAGCCTGCTCCCTCAGGCCACTCCCCATGGGTTGGGACTCCAGGCATTCCTTTACAAACTGGTAACTTCTCCACAACAGCAGGCTCCCGTCCTCCTTAGACTTTGCCCTGCCGTCAGGTCCAGGAGCGATGTCCTCCAGCCAGCCAAATGCCTCCAGATGGTTTCCCCCTACGAGGTAGGCACCTGGGAAAACGTGATACATGCACCAGGACAATCCCCGCCTGGGTCCGGTATCTACCTCTGGAAACCCCTCTTCCGGAGGTAGCTTCTATGGCCTGGCCGGTTCTTTAGGCCTGCCAGTCCTTTCATCAGCGATGGGCTTCTTCGGGCTGTCCGCTGTCGTTAGGCCGCGCCTGGCCGTCTTCTCACCCATCCGGGAGGTGCAGTGTCTTCAGGGGCCTAGTGCGGCTATGAATAGGACTGCGCTGCTTGTGCAAAATGTGTGTGTGTCACGGGAGCACGCGTACCTCACGCCGTGCCGAAACTGCATGTGTCTTGCGCTGCTGTGCCAGGCTACTTTACAAATTGTTTCTACTGGGTCCCTGCCTTGAAACAGGCAGAGAGTCCCATCTGGGATGCAATGTAAAAGATAGCCATGCCACAGACAGACACAAAACCACAATGTCCACAACACACATGTTTATTTTACACCATTTACAGTATTTACATGTTTGCTCAGTCCTTGGTCCTTTCAGCTGCCTCCACTCCACTCCTGGCAAGCTCCGTCCTCTTCCACCTGACTCCAGCTCCTTGAATGGAGTGAGGTGGCCCCTTTTATAACGCCCCGGATGTGCTCCAGGTGCCCGATGACGAACTTCCGGCAGCACTCCCCAGTGTGGCAGAAGTGCCACCCTTGCACCCGGAAGCGGTTTGGGCATACACCATCTGTGGTCCAGCAGCACTTCCTGGTGTGTCAGAAGCGGTTTCCTCCAGGGCTCTAGGACCGTCCAAGCACCCAGGGAAGATTAGTGCCGCTCTCCTGGTACATCCTTCCACCAGGCGTCCCGGCGGGGCAGGATCCCTGGTCGTCTGCCACACTAGGCTATACAAAGGAAATTACTTGTTTAATGGATAACCCACTTCACCTTTAGAAATAGATGAAAGGAGGCTGGGACTTTGCTACATGCTTTTCTGGGTACTTAGTACCAACCTCTGCAACTGGATTTTGAACTTCCTAACTTGCAGAACTGCACACGTACAAATGTATGAACTGCATCACATTATCTATACAAGCACTCCATGGGGAAGTATACTGAGCCCCCTTCTTGACAAATTGGTCACCCATGATTGTATGGCCAAACACAACTCCATTATTAAATTTGTTGATGACACCATCATCATAGGACAAATAACAACAATAAAGAGGAAGCTTACATAAATGGGTTTTACCTGATGAGAAATTTGTACTAGGAGAATAATCTGACCCTTAATGTCAACAAAACCACATTGCTGGTCACCATACTACCATCCAATGGGGAACAGGTGTAGTCAGCGTTCAATCAGACATCTCAGGATAACACACATTTTTGGGTATGTTCTCACTAACTTCAACAAATGCACAGTAAACCCTTAACCCTAACCCTAAGCCTAACCCTAAAGGCTGTAATTGATATGAAAAGCACATATGAGCAAATACATGTTAATAAACATGTTAATAAATGTTAATCCAGTACAAAAGAGTTAAATCATGAAACACATATAGTGTATGTCCTTTTTTAGACTGAATAGGATGATTATGAGTCAACCAGTCAATCAGTCAGTCATTGTCCAACCCGCTAATCCTGGGCAGGGCGCCAGCCCACCACAGGGACGAGTCAACCATTTAATTTTTAATATCAATCAATTCTAAAGGCAAAAAATAATTGCCTCATACATTTAACTGCTATTTATTCTTTATTGCTGTTAGTAAAGCACTTATTGAAAGATAATACAAGATTATTCCATGTTGTATTACCACTATGTACATTGGAAGTATCTTTGCAGATGTACTGTAAGTTTGACATGAACTTTTTTTGCAATTTATGGTCTGCACTTTGATTAGGCTTTCTTTATAAATACTTTTCAACACAGCAAAAACAACTAAACAACCTGGAGTGTAAATTACACAATGCATTAAATTTGTTAATGGTAATGTACAGAATATATAATATATATATATATATATATATATATATATATATATATATATATATATATATAATATCTCTGACTGGGAGTTTAAAATTAAGACATGAATAATGACATACATGACATGAAGTACAACATCAGTATTCCACAAATTTCTCTGTATATGTACTATCATAATAACTATGTTATTTATGCCTTGACAAAACTGATATTTTCTTCCAGTATATACAAACAGTATATAATGTATTGTATAATGAATATGTAGATTGCAATTTTATCAATATATACACAGTCACACAGCCATACAAACATTTATTAATGGTTTAGTGCTCTCTTCTGTGTTTTGTTTTGAATATTATTATTCACTCTGGACTCAAAAACAAATGTGTGCTATACACCAATAAGAAAATGAATTTAATGAAAAATTCAAAAAACATGAAAAATTCCAAAAATAAAAACAAACATACACACAAATGTAAAGATTTTTACTTTATTACTTTGCCATATTTCAAACTTGTTGCACTTTCCAATTTTTTATGAGTGTTTCCCTTTTCAGTTATATGAAACCTGCTTGGTGCATAAATTGATGTAATATATTCAGAAACTACTGCAGGACTGGTTTGCTTTTATATACTGCCACTCAATATTATTCCTCTCCTCTTAAACCGCCCAATTGAATCTACTTACCTTTTTGCCTTGGGGATTATCTAATTGCTTTATTTATGTCAATGAAATCGGCTCAGTGTAGTTTAAACATTGACATTATCCTCCTGTCATGCAAGGGATCTCTTTTCATAAAGTAGAACAAAGAAATCTGGCCTGTGTAGTCACACCAAAGAAAATGAGAATAACACCTGGGGATTGCTCTTCAAGCTTCGAAGCTTCCCAGAATTGCATAAAAGCTTCTGAACTCTTTTTTTGTTCAGAGTCCATGATGAATATACACTTACATTCTGGTAATGTTCCCTTTTTAACTTTTATTTTACCTATTACGTGTAATTCTGTATTTGGCTAGTAAAACACTCCT
The DNA here is from genome assembly GCF_900747795.2 of Erpetoichthys calabaricus. Classification (NCBI taxonomy): domain Eukaryota; kingdom Metazoa; phylum Chordata; class Cladistia; order Polypteriformes; family Polypteridae; genus Erpetoichthys; species Erpetoichthys calabaricus. Next base: position 153,934,669 of record NC_041402.2, on the reverse strand, counting down.
TAGTATGCTTCAGGTAAATAGTAAATACAGTGTTGATGTGTTTATTGCCAACAGTGGCCACTTTTAAAATATTAATGATCATAACTCTAGCTCAGAATAAATTATGAACTAATCATTAGCATTTGTGTTCACTTAATTCGGGAATAAATAGTATTGACTACTGAAATGTTAGAAATTAAAAGAGAGTAGAAGATCATTACGACCAAATTCTTTCATACAATTGAGTTTGTTCTGATTATAGATGGTTAAATTATATATTAAACATGATGATTGTAAAAAAAAAGTCTGATATAAAAGTAAATGTACCAATAATTAATCCCTAACACTGATGCAACACATGACCTGCATGTTTTCCATTTATATACTAACAATATGATATTATAAAATGTCCAGGAGGGAAGGGGTTGCAATTGGTAGAGAATTTCTAAACTGTTGCTTTGAATGTTACACTATAACTAAGACCTTCCAGGCCAGTCAAACTTAGATTCTGCAAGTTCACAGAAAGGCAAAGGAAATACAAGAAGAGTTCTTGCCAGTGGAGGAACAGCTGGTATGGTTGCTCGCAAGTTTTTTTTACTGAAGATTAATGGTTACATGTATGTTGATCTGTATTTTTCCATTTCTTATATTATGCAATATAACACATCACTTGTCTTTTTCTGTAGAATTGAGTTAAATATATTTAATTTAGTATCAATATAAAATATGGTTTCCATTTTTTTTAAATGTAATTGAAATGCTTATTTATGTTCATAACAGTCTGTCTGATTTGTGCAGAATTTATTTTGTAACATTAACCACCACACTAAGTGCACTCAGCCTGCTCATAAGGTAGTCTAAGACAATGTGCAACTTTGTTCATCTTCTCTGCCTCCAAGAAGCACGCTGCAACCACAATTAGTGTTAGTCTTCATCCATTGCTGGTACACTGCAACAGGCTAAACCAGATTAGTCTTGTTACTGTAAATATGTACCAAGATCAGGTAAGCATGGGATCATCTTGAGTTTATAGCACACTACAACTGACAAACATGGTGTTGAACAACATGTTTAGATAATGACTGGCTTCTAATTAAACAAATTGGTGTGAAAATGTTAACCCCCCCCAAAAAATGGACTCTGAGACACTTGACTGATCATATTTGGGCTTGTTTTACATCTCATTATTCCTTGGTTGCTGGTTGAAGTGATAAGTAACAATTAAATAGGTTCTGAATCTTAAAAATCAAGTTTGACACCCAGGCTACAGGGAACTGCTGGTAACAGTATTTTTTGATTTTCCTCCTCCTCCATTATTTGTAGATATTTATAAATTCTTTTTTTGAAAATGAATTAATGTTGCCATTTGTTTGTGTTTAACCATAGATATTTGTGGTTATGTATGTTTACATAATCTTTTGTTGTAAGGGTTAGTACTTTATTGTTGACATACTGTAGTTATGAATGTGTGTAAAAGCTCTGGGCCTTTGATCGGTGATATACTGTACAAGAATACTTTTTTTTTTTAACTAGTACTCACTACTTTTATTTTTGCATTCAATAAAGTATTACATAGTGCGGCTGAAAATGGGTAGAACAACAACCTCTCATGTAAAGCAATACAGCCAGAAAAGTTGTTGGAGTGGGAGGTAATTTTAAACAATTACATTTCCTTTCAATTAAACTTATTCTTTTTTATTTACTCCAGTCAATAAATTAAAAAAATGCAATTGCATACGGGCACATCGCTTGGATAGTTCAACTGGGGTTGCTGCCATAGTTCCCATGGGCAGCTTCAATTTAGAAATTTCTGTCTTTAATGATATTCCATGAGATGCACTGATGTCTTTTTCTTTACACAACCCCAGGTCAAAGAATTTCAAATGCTCCATCATCAGCACTTTATCAGGCAAGCTTGCTTGTCAGCAAAGCCATTTCCAGTTCGTCTGGACCTTTTGTACTTGTGCAGTGAGAGAGTGAATTTATTTTTAGTGGCCATGCCTGTCTTGCATATAATAATGCCAGGACAGACACTGTGAGATCATTAAAAAGGTAGTTTTTGGGAAGTACAGATGTAATTCTTAGGCGGAATGATATTAACTGATATTTTTGCTGTTCTCTCATGTTCTGTCACTTAGCCATTTTCTTACCTTTACTTTTGATAACACTGAAGATAGCTACTATTTCCAGCTGCTATATAAATTACACAGGTCTGAGGTAACATTAAGATACAATATTTTAAAAGACACATAATGATATGTGTCATTAAACCTGATCGATGATTCAATATAAAACTCCACATTTTAATTTCATTTGACCTTTGCCTAGCTCGATGCAGGAACACTTGCCATATTCTCTGGTAAATCTGGACAGGGCAAAATATGTATAATAGGCAGTGTAAGTGGTTAAATCATGTTGGACCACAAATCTTTTACAAAAGAGACTTTAGTGTTTAAGAACAGCTATGTCTCAAGAGGGGTTGAATGGATTGGCTGTTCTCTCCGTTGAAAAGAAACTAGCAGAAAGTTTGGGATTATGATGATTAAACAGGAGAGATATCTGAAATGAAAGTTAGGAAATTAAAACTGTGAAAATAATCTGCTATGATTTTCACAAAATGACTTGATATTTTGCATAGAAGACACCTATATTTTAATGACTCATAATGGACTGATAGGGAGTACGTAGATGGGGATGGAAATGTAATTAAACATGAATAAGAGACGGTAGGATGGCTGTAGTATATAGAGTTTTATAGTACATTGTTGGTTGTTATTTTTCATCATTTTCTTTCTATATTAAATGACCAAGTAACTTACTCAATATTACTTACTTTTCATACATAGCTTTATATAATTTAGTTCAGTTTTTCGCTGTCTAATGACGAATACTGCTCATCTTATTTTTTTTCTCCAATCTATCCTGTTATTTACTATACATCTTGTTACTAACTACAGTAGATTGGATGATGGCAGGGAAGGCACTCAGAATAAATAAAGACTGATTGATTGCCTTTAAAAGTTAAATCTAAGTGCATGACAGTAATTGTCGGTCTTTTCTAAGTTTGCATTAATGGCACACAAACCACACATTAAAGTGGGAAATTATGCAAGTACAACCTCTGATTACCCCTGCAAACCTAATTAGCGGCACCCTGGGTGGCCATCATTTTCACAGCGTCTTATTTTACCAAGACAGGGTTTATTATATCATCTTTCCTGTGTCAAGAGTTTTACAAAGGCAAAGCAGGAAAAAAAATCACATCAGCCTACTGAAATGTCTTCTGTTCTTTTTTTATTTTCTTAAAACCTTTCCTACAATTGTGAAAAAAAATGGAATATATGAAAGGATTTGAAAATGAAAACAAAGCTATGTTAATTTAAAATCAAGACAGCCAGTCTTAAAAATAAAGTACCATCACTGAATTAAAAAGCCCATCATCCGCAATTAAGCCTACATCGAGAATTTATTCATCTTCATTTAAGATGACTCTGTGCATAAATACCTGCAGAGTAATTCACTATACTCAAAATCTTCCTTCTCCTTTCTCTGTCAGTGAAGAGCTTAATGTTTCTTTCAGATTTTTTATTTACTTTTTTACAATATTTCATATGACTGAAATAGGCTTTTTCATATGCAACCTATAATACACTGAACAATAGCAGCTCCTGGAGGATGCAGTAGACAATAATAAAGCAACCAAATGCACTAATGATATATCAAAATAACACTTTAATTAAAAAAATCATGGACTCAGGAAGCAAACATGAAATAAAAATAAACTGAAATATAATGAAAATCGTACTGCATTACTCACTTCGCCTTATGAAATACAATTCAGTATAATTTATTTTTGGTGATCAAATATTTGTTGAGCTTAAAAATGTAAGAAATGAAACAACAAAAACAACAAAATAAAATGAAATAAAAACACTCCAACCCCTTCTGTATCCTATGTAGAAAAGTGAAAATAAAAAGTGGGAGATGCCGTGGGTATCCAAGAGGGAAGAGGCAGTTGCACGTGCACGCCATACAACTAAAAGGATTGAAAAAACAAGGATTTCAACATGGATATATCAACAGTCATTGGCCATCCACCTCCCAATCAGTTAAGTACTTATTAATATTGAAATCATACTTACTGGCAACAAGAGGTCTGTGCCAATTTCTCTGCAACAGTGCACAAGCAAAAAAGCCTCCACTGCATAGCAATGAGAGGGAGAGCAGAGAGGACCAAGAGAAGACAGATGAAGAGTGAGAAACGAATATCAATAGACAAGTTTGAGAAAAGAAATGAAGAGACAAAGGTCAGGGGGAAGAGGAAAAGTTAAAAGCATCTAAGTTAAAAGTTAAAAGAAAAGAAAAGTTAAAAGAAAAACAAGTTAAAAGAAAAGAAAAGCTAAAACATCTAGAGAAAAGTACCTGGAGCATTTACAGAGCAGAATTGGTTTTTGGGTCAGTCACCAAAAATATCATAATGCTTTTACCAGGTAATAGACAGATGGTGTACAAATTTAAAACTCAATATGTTGATAATTGGGATCTTCAGAGGAAAAGGATTTTTTTTTTGTAAAAGAGCACTCCAGGATAATTTGGAAGTATATGGGAGGTCAGTAAAGGCCTTAAACAATTTTTATATAAAATGGCATACAGTACATGTCAGTGATGGCTGGAGGAAAATACAACAGAAAACCACATTTCTTATGACCTCAGTTCAAAGTTTGGTAGTAGACAGCCTGGTCTGCAGCCATTGGAATATCTAAAACTCCATGTCACTGAAAGTGTCTGATGCCCTGGCAGGGCCAAGACTTGAAGGATGGTGTAATATTCACAGATTTGTAAAACCTTTGCTAATAGGAGTTGCAATCTAGACAGTGACCCCAGTTGTCTTTCACTCTGCCACCTCATCCCAAGAATATATGAAATAAGTGGGTCAAGGTTAGTGAAATGTGATTTCAATTTCAAAGAGATTAAGGGAAGGACAGAGAGAATAGGGGTGACCAAATTAATCTCAGAAGTAATTCAGGATGATAGGTTAGGTGGGGGGACAATCCAACTCCAGATTGGATGGAGAATATATGAAGAGGGTGTAAATCTAGTAAAGATACATCTTACCCATCGTACCTCTCACAAGTTAATGTAGAGTGCTTGATAGAGAGCCTTCTTATATTCCAAAGAGGGACATCATGCCATTGGTAAATCTGAATTGAGGAATTGAAATATTCATTTTAATAATAGTAAAGTAAGGAACAGAAAGACTTGCAGAGAAAGAACATTTTTGGAACATGTTTGTAAGTAAAGACAACAGTATATAGTAACATCAATGCCTAGATTTTCAAATGACTTTCTCAGTGGAAGAGAGTGTATAGATGTTAATCTGTTAGTCTAATTGTTGATTTTACTCCATCTATACTGATATAATATGTCTCTGAAAAGGCAAAAAGGGTAGCTGTCTTGTCCATTGTCTATCCTGGCATTTTTATTTAGTGAGCTCAAAAGTTTGCATCTAGGATTCTGAAAAGCAACATTAATGTTATAAGTTGGGATATCTATGGTCAGATTGGAATATACAACTGACAATACTTTCCTACTCTGTAATTGACCAGGCTGAATGGATATGGTGGTAGGAGTTATGCTATAATATACTAGTGCATGCTAGTCCATCAATTATGTTTTAATAATAATATCTGCTGAATGATATATGCTTATGATGTTTAGTCTTTGTTCTGGTGATTTTCTTAATTGGAATGTAGTAAATTAGGTTTACATGTTTTTATTAACAAGACATTGGGATACGGGTTTGAGGCAATATGCCAACAACCCTTGTGAACATAGTGTGGATTAAAAAAGAATCATTTTATAAGAGAACATTGACAAGTACAATTTAAGAGTAAGTGTAAGGGGCAGCCTTTTCTGCCACATTAGTAAATTCAAAATAGACTTAGATTTGATGGCGTGCATTGATGGGAACGAGTCAAATCTCTGAAGTCTTAGTTCCAATAATTTTGGGGTTAGCAGCGAGGGATTTAATTCCAATGTAGTCTGAGTACTAAATAAATGCAGGGCATGTCCCCAGAAATTACTAGCAGAGAAGCACTATGATAAATGAAGTTTGAAACAGAAAAAAAAGTTGTGGGCAGTGCAAGATAGTTCATACATGAATAAAAACAACAATAACCAAGAACAGATGCAGCTCAGAAGGGGTGTAAAAGCTTCTCCATGCCAGGTGTGGAACCACTCAAAGCACCCTAAAAGAGGAAGAAGTAAACTTCTGTGAACCTTGCAGAGAATCTACTACAAAAATGGCAACAATATAAAAAAATAGGAGTCTAGTCCTGATTTTTCCAGTAGTATATCATTATTGATTAGCATGAACACAAGTCAGAATATGGTATAATAGTGAAATCAAGATGGGAACTGAAGGATGATGAAGGTATTGTAGGGATGATGTAGAAAGGTACTTTGGAACTCGCTTACAAAACCTCCATTATTGCAGCAGGAGCTGTACAAGTTTTTAAATCCATCTTGCAAAAAAGACAGATTAATCAGCAGAGGTATCATAAGCATCAGAAGACAGATATGGATCTGACTCATGGGAGAAAGGGTGCAGAAAAATCCATTAGAGAGAAATGGCCTGGAGGTCTGGAAATTATAGCCATAAGATCTTGCTCCAGGACATTATAAATCATAATTCACAAGGTGTATGTTAGGTTGAGAAACACCAGGTGTAAAAGAAAAGGCTGCAACCCCACTTCAAAAGCTCTTTTTTACAGGTGTCATTGTCTTCCTGACCTAAGCTATTCTAGAAGGGAAGGAAGAGATGCTCTGCTAGCCTTCAAATGAGAGATTGGGGAATTTTTGTCTGACAATAGTATAATTAAGAAATCTCATTATCTTGGGCCCTGTAATAATTTCTTTAAGAGGCATATATTTTGTAACATCTCTCAGTCACCACTTGTGAAACTTATTGAATAGACAATTGAAGGAAATAGAAGAAAAATTGCAAGAGGGATATGCATAGGATGTCTACCAATTTACTGTGTGGCCAGCTTAACAAAAGTAGAACAATTGCTGGTTAGGAAGATATAGCAAGTTTCTCAAGACAGGGCATCCACTGCTTAATGAAACACAGCTGGCTTCTCATAAATGGCAGCTGCTGCTTTGCATAAGCAGATTGACATAAAACAGAAGCACTGTTTTCTGGCTTAAGATAGATAGGTTAACTGAGAGGGAAAAAAAACAACAACAACATCAATAAAACAGCAACAAATACAAAAGCCCTAAACTATTTTCCAGGAGCTCCTTCTCAGTCCCAAGTTTTTAACATTAAAACACATGAGAAACTTTATGTTGACTAAAACAAAGGCTTCCATCAAGCAAGATGAAAGCAAAGCAAAGTTTTTTACAGGAACCACTTCACTTCACAGGACTTCACCAAACAAGGCATAAGCAAACTATTCTATACAGTAATCCCTCGCTACTTCGTGGTTCACTTTTAGCGGATTCACGACTTCGCGGATTTTATATGTAAGCATATCTAAATATATAACACGGATTTTTCGCTGCTTCGCGGGTTTCTGCGGACAATGGGTCTTTTTACTTCTGGTATTTGCTTCCTCAGTTGGTTTGCCCAGTTGATTTCATACAAGAGATGCTATTGGCGGATGGCTAAGAAGCTACCCAATCAGACCACGCAGTTAAGTTCCTGTGTGCTGCTGATTGGCTCAGCGACGGAGTGCTGCATTAACCAGGAAGTCTCATCTCACTCATTCACCATTAACGTGCTCTTGCTACTGCATTCAGGGGATTATCACCTTCATCGTCATCATTTTTACTGCACAGCATATTCATCACCATCATCACGTCATATATAGCTACGTGTACTTCGCTATACAGTAAGTGTAAACTTATCTACCGATTTCATATTGCTTAGCAGTTGTCCCTGTTATTAATAGAGTAAAGGGTGGGTTGTAAACAATACAGGGAGGGTTTAAAAACGTCCAAATACACGTTAAATAATTAAATAAATATGGTGTCCCTACTTTGCGGAAATTCAGTTATCGCGGTCGGCCTTGGAACCTATCTCCCGCGATAAGTAAGGGATTACTGTATTTTGTAATAATGTATACCCTTCAGTAATGTCAGTCATAGCTTCACAAATAACTTTGTGCATATATACAATAATGTAATATTCAGATCTACAATAAACTTAGTTTTAAGAAACCCAAGGGACACAAAAGGACAAGCCATTGAAAATGGGAAAGAATATGTGCAGTATGTGCAAATATTCCACCCAAGTGTTTGTAAAGGAAAAACAAAACAAAACAAATGGAATGCCCCATGCAAATAAACAAACTCTGAGTTCACAGACTTTAAAATAAAACAGACAGATGTTCTCAACTGGAAAGATATGTTGAAAACTGATAAAGTCCATGGACTTGAATGGATTTTACCAATTGTATTAAAGGAAATCAAATATGTCATTTATAACACTTATTATTTATATTTTCACAGTCACTTGAGAAATTAAAGTTGCAAATTGAATCCAATATTCAAGAAGGGAGACAAAATGGTTACTGGTAATTACAAACCAATAATTCTTACTTCTGCACCATGCAAAATTTAATAAGAAAAAAAAAAAGAAAAGTAGCTATATAAAAATACTTTATGAAATAATAGCCAGCATGGGTTTATGAAAAGAGGATCTTGTTGAAACAATCTTTTAGATTTTTTTGAACAGGCAACTGCAATAGTTTAACACTAGAATCCCTGAAGCCTACGAATAAACTCATAATCCTGGGCCAGCTTAAATTCCTTTGCACCTCTCCATTAGCGTCTTTTGTTTTACAAATGTGTCAATCAGCACAAGCAGCCTGCTATCCCATTCCCCCACCAATGCAGCTCAAGTCACACAGAAGTCTGTTTATCTGGGTGTGAGGTGCCTGGAGTTGTATAGGGTAAATAATATATTGTTTTTGTAATACATACATTTCACGTGTGTTCCATGTCTACAATGATCTATGTAAATGTAGGATGACAGGAAATGCGAGGCGAGAAATGTTGAACACATACCTAAAACAGAAACTTTTTTTCGTATTATGGCACTAATGACAAAATTTTGACATGAAGTGTATAATGTGTGAAGACTGAAGTCCAAATATCAAACAAATACTTTCACAAAAGGTATAACAAAACAAGTGCAATTTTATTCAAGAATATAACCGAAGAAAAAGAAATCGGGTTAGGGTACGACACTGACACGACCGCTTGGGTGGTGCAGTGGTAAGAACCGCTGACTCATAATCAAGAGGTTGTGGGATCGATTTCCAGGTGCTTCCTAAATTTACCGTTTTGAGTAGTGAGCTGCTCTTATTGTAACTATTATAGAATAAACACATACGTTTGATTTGAGTCAGTAACAGCCGATGTAAATTTATGGTATTTGTAAAGATTAGTGTTTTTTTTTAATTCAGTTTTATTCTCTCAGTCACGTTCATGCTCCCCCCTGATCTGACACTACTGTTTTCAAGTAAAGACGTGTTATAACAGAGGTGAACTCAGATGAGGATGAGGGTTCTACATCGGAGAAAGAGAACAGAAGCCCTCCCCACAAGAAACGTCCACTCACACATAAGAACAACGCAGCTTCACCAGGCATAAAAGTGAAAGATGGCACCGTTTGGATGCAGCAACAAGTTGGCGTCATCCTGGCAGTCAATCTGCCACACACATGTCCTTCAACGAAACAGCAGGGCTTACAGAGCTCGCAAAGGTATCGTGAAAAGTTCAGTCTGTGATTATGTTTCTTGATAGGCTTTATATGAAAAACATTTATATGTTACTTATATAAACACAACATCAAATGTTGTTTACCTATATTTATTTACTTATCTTCCTACAGCGTAAAGTCACAAGTAGCCTGCTGAGCTTCCTGTGTTTGATCGACATACATGTATGTGAGCAATGGTACCGAGAATGCAGTCAGACTTCTTTTTTGGGGCACATACACTGTCAGCGTGGCACTGCCAGTTCTAAACACTAGCGTGGAGAGTTGCTCATGTACTGAAGTGTCTATAGCTGCAGGTGGAAGCTGCTGTCGCACTTTTCATAACTGATCTTTTCTTAAATAAGGAGTAGCATTGCACATGTACTTTCACAGCATGCCTATTTCAATCAAACACAAGAAGCTCTGCAGTCTACTTTGACTTTATGCTATAGTAATGAGGCAGCCAAAAGAATTTAAAAAAATCTTGGACAAGCTTCAGAACTGCACAAATTCTTTGAAAATGCAGTTTAATGTAGAAAAGTGAAAAGTGCTACATATAGGCAAAAGGAGCATCATTTATAACTACAAGGATGGAGATGCTGTTCTACAAACCTCTGGATTTGGGGGTTTATGTTGTCATTTTCATCATCTAAGCAATGCACAAAAGTTAGGTGATATCATAAAAATTGCTGGCTATAAATCAAGGAGCGTTATACTTAGAAGATATAATGCACTAATGAGACGGCATCTGGAATATTGCATGCAGTTCTGGTCACCACATTAAAAAAATAACACAGCACTTGAAGCTGTAGAGTGGTAAGCAACCAAGAGTATTCCAGGAATTAAGGACATGTTTTTCTCTGACAGACTCACTAAATATTCTCCAAGGCATTGATATATTTGATCCAGAAGAGTTCTTTCAACTTAATACTGAATCACATACTTGAGAACACCAGGGGCCTCATGCATAACACCGTGCATAGAATTCACACTATAACATGTAAGCACAAAAGCGGAAATGTGCTTATGCACAAAAAAATCCAGATGCATAAATCTGTGCGAATGCCAACTTCCACGTTCTTCCGCTACATAAATCCCAGTCAGTGTGAAAATTAACGCACATGCACATGCCTGCTGTCCTGCCCCAACTCCTCCCAGAATTACGCCTCTTTAAATATGCAAATCAATATAAATAGCCCTTAAGCTCAGCCTTCTGTGAAAAGACAAAAGTAAAAAAGGCAAAAGTACGAGGGAAAACGGAAGGATTTCAGCGAATACCAAGAGGAGGCAAGGAATAACGTACTATTTGTTGGTTTAAACAGTGGTATAAACAACAAAAGGAAGTTGATCGAGTGACATAGCGTGTCTGAGAAACTCGAAAGCTCAAGTTCACAACGTCGCACAGTGCCCAAAATAAAAAAGAAGTTGTCACATATCAAAGTCGCCGTGAAAAGAGCCAGTCGTAGCCCATTGTCTTAGTGTCATATGAAAGCTTATTAGGGTATAGAGGAAAAAAAAAAGGCACACAGTGTGAAAAAAGCAGAAAATGTCAACTTTAATCTCAAAATTTCCACTTTAATCACGTAGTTTATTTTGTCATTAAAGTAGAACATCATAAACTTCATCTTAAAATTGTTTAATTTACTAGTTTCTCAAGTCTCATCGTAACTAAAGTAGCACGTTAAATGCTTTGTTTTGTATTTGATCTTCTATGTGCGTGAATCACTACGTGCTTCCGGGCCTTCTCTTCCTCCGAAAGGACACAGAATCCATTACATTTGTGATAATACAGCTCTCTGAATAATTAAAATACTGAGAAGTATATGTGATATCATTTTCATGATGATAGGAGTTAAAGCATGTTTTTAAACATGGGAACACGGTGGTGCAGTGATTGTTCATGTCTCACGCAAGATGCTTGCTGTGTCATGCGTGACCTTCGATGAAATACTTTATTACAGAAGTACTGTCTCTTTCAAACATACTAACCCTCAATTCCTGTCCTTACTTTTCTTTCTCCAAATACCCAATTGCCACACAATCAGCTCTATAATAGACGAAAGCTTAGAATGCCGATTCTTCAAAACTTTTAAGGAACATTGAAATATCTTCGTAGTGTTTAATTATTATATTCATCTATCCTTCCAGTGTCACGCTAGCCACAGCAAGAATACAGCTCAAAGCAGGAACAATCCATGAATGAAGCTCCAGCTAAGTTAAAGTTTTATCTTTATAATATAATAAACATATTTTGCTGCATTTCATCTTAAAAATGATATCGTCATCATATGTAAATACGCGCTTTATAAAGTGACTCAGGTTGTGCAATATTATAACTGTATCGCAAGTTTACAGTGACGTAATTGTACTTATAAGTACAAACAGTTCTACAAGGAGCACTTGATTGAGACTGATTGAATGCGTTTATAGTTCTTGGGATGAAACTGTTTCTGAACCGCAATGTCAGTACAGGAAAGACTCTGAAGCGTTTGTCGGATAAGAGCAATTCAAATTGCGAATGGCTGAGGCAGTGTGTGCTCGATGCTGTATACCAATAATTCTCTTTCCGATCACAGCAGCTGTGATTCACACTCAGATACAGTGATATAAATACTCAGAGTGGTGCATTGATAGTAATATGGAAAAAGATGATCCAAAGTGGCAACCCCTAACGGGAGCACCTGAAAGAAGAAGAAGGTGGTGCAGTGAGAGTAACAACGCTAAAGCAGTTATGGTATTTGGAACAGTTTGACCATTCTGTGGACCATTATATTGTTACAGGTTAATTACAATCAGATGCATTAAACTAATAAACAATATGCGGTTAATTTCAGTGTATTTATAAAGCCGCGTCAGGGATCTGGATCTAAAAAAGAATGGGTAACCACACAGGAACAGTAGTACTGCTTTGACGCTGGGTGCAAAACCGAGTGGTGAACTTGCGTACGACAGGGTATGAGCTACCGTGGAAATGTGCGTGGCTTTACGCCAAGTTTAGATTTTATACATCGCGATTTGAACGTGGAAACGTTCTTATACAACATCTTTGTGCATACAAACTGTTTATACATGAGGCCCCAGGAGAATTAAGAAGAAGTGCATTTAAGATTGAACTATGAAGCACTTCTTTACTCAAGAAGTTGTGGGAATCTGGAGCAAACTAGTGAGATATGCAGTTGAAGCAGAAACCTTGGCAACCTTAAAGAAATACCAAAATGAAATACTGGGAGAGCTTAGCTATTAGCTAAACAACAAAAAGCTTGATGGACTAAATGCTCTCCTCCCATTTTCCAAATTTCTTATGTTCTTATAATGTTATTTCTGCAGTGTACTGGTACATTTGTCAAAGCATTAAATATACTACGAACAAAAGTCAAAGAAAAAAAAGCCTAAAACCAGAAAACAGTATGTATTTCCATCTTGCTTACCAAACCAAACACTTTTAAAAATATTTATAGAATGTATTTGTTTCTGTTGTGACATACTGTGCTCCAAGTACATTTTCACACTCCTTTAGCAGTCTGTTTTCTTTAATTTTGGCATCTGTTCAGTGTTTCATTTTTTTAGTTGTGTTTCTGTTTTGCCACTTATGACATCTGAGATGTAAAAATAGGAATATGCTTTGCTGTAAAAGACTTCTTTGAGAATAAGTAAAAGAAAGAAAAACAAAAGAATTTTTCATTCAGTTTGGGACCTAGAGAATTGAATAAGAGCCCTAGGAAAAAAATCTGGGGGAACTTTTTTCTGAATTTTAAATATTTCATTTTTAAATATTTCATTGGAATAAATTATTACAAATCAGTAAGACTTTCAGTACTACATTGTATTCAAATTTGATCAGAAAGCCCCTCCTCTTCCCCTCTAGAGGCCAGAGAAGGAAATTTATTTAGTATGAAGTAATCACTCAAAGAACAGAAATATCTAAATTGTCTTATGGTAGTTGGGTTACAATTCTTCCAGTTAAGCAAGATAAAATGAAGTTTTAACAATGTGGTGTTTCTTACACAGGAGATTGTTTATTAAGCAATAATATTCCATTGGGTGTTACCCCCATATAGAACTGTTAAGGGAATAAAAATTACAGTAAAACCAAGGCTTTTGGATAATTAAGCACAGATTTTATTCTAATAAAGACTGAACAGGATCCCCAAAAGCAGTTGACTAATGATATCGCTAGTGGTATATAACTTAAAGCATTGCAAAAATCGTAAGTCAAGATAACTCCTATACTGTGGTAACTAACTCATCAGATAATGACAAAAATTTGTCTTTTAGAGTCAAGATAACTCCTATACTATGGTAACTAACTCGTCAGATAATGACAAAAATTTGTCTTTTAGACATAATGACAAAATTAGCCTTTTAGACTAAAAGCAATCAGATTGATGATCTATACTCCCGTCATCTGTTAGGACATGCAAGGCTGTGGTGAAGCTGGTTGAGGTACACAAAATTAACAAATGACATAACCAAGTAAAATACCTACAGTATCTTTTTGTCCCCTGTAAGAAAGCTGTATTTAACTTCAATGACATAAGATATAACACTTTTCTCTTTTCAATTCATGATTGGGACTCTTGACATTTCATTTATTAAAATTTAATGAATTATCTTTGTTATTCGTAATTCATTTTTACAATTCATATTTCTTAGTAGCATAGATGTTTACTATTATCTTAGTTATAGGTTTTAAATTTCCTTGCAAATGTCATATATTTTGCTCTACTCACAATCAATTGTTGAAAAAATTCAGATTATAAAGCCAGTTATACCTTAAAAGTAATTAAATGGATAAAAGAGCAAAATATTGAAAATAGTTTCCCCTTCACGTTTTGCATGTCACTGCTCATTGTTGGTCACACTTTTTTGATTCTGAAAAATATGCTTTTAAAAACTTCTCAGTTTAAATAAAAATGCATGTTTGATCTCCAATCATCACGTTCAGTCTAGTTAGGTACACCAGCCCATGGTGTAATCCTGGCTTATGAATTTGCTATTTAATGCCACTATGATTTTACCTCTGAATTCAGGAAAAATGCTAAACCTGTTGCCTTCATACAAGAGTGTGACTTCTTCCTTTGTGCAACAAAGCATTCTTTCTTTATCATGAATCTTCAGAAAATTTTTTAAATTTTAGGGAAATGTATGTCAGAAAGACAATGAGCTCCTTTAGTTTTGTCCGATTTATCTTAAAAATATTTTAAAAGATTTTAGTTGAAGAACTTGGAGATGAATATACAGTACAGTAATTACTCAGTTAACAACATCCCTAATGACAACATCACATTTTAACAAAGGGGCTTCCACAGAGATATAATAAATGAAACTGAAAAGCATCAAAACCACCATCATAAGCAGTCACATTACAGTATTAATATTGTTACTAATGTATTATTATTACTGTATTAATTTATGGGATGCATGTATTATGCTGATTTTATCTTTGGTTACTTGAAGTCAGGTTAGATTAGGGTAGGTAACGTCAGGTCAGGTGTTAACTTGACTCATCATCATGTTGTGCTGCTGGTGGTCGGCTAGGTTATTGCCATGTGCTACACCTGGAATGCAGCGATGCAGGTCCAGCACCTTGTATCCAGAGTCAGTATGGAGAAAATTACATCAGACACAGAGGCATGCAATTGCACACTGCACGCAGAATGCAGCAATACTGATGTGGTGCCTTGTATCCAGATTCAATGCAGCAAAAATAACATCAGACACAGAGGCATGCCCCATCCCCATAATAAATGTCAATTCACTTAATTATGAAATCGACTAAAGATGATCTGGTCAGAACCATATGATGATATTAAGCGAGGCACAATTGTAGTTAGATTTCTGTCTTCCGTTTATTTCAGGATCCCTATATCTCTTGGGTACTTTCTGCAGTTCTTGAATTGCTTTGAATATTCACATCTACTAAATGTAAATGTTATTTTACTAGTTATCATCTGTCATGAACACCCTGGTGTTCATACTGTTTTATTGCTCAGAGCATAGCCACATTGATCTCCCTCTTTATGTTCTTTTACAGGGCTGTAAAGACACTGTTCAAAGAAAATCAGAAGAAGCTAAGCTCATTTTTAGCATTGGATCACATATTTACTCCAGTTTTCAAAGAATGACTAACTTTTTAATTTCTCCCTTCATCTTCTCGAATGGTGGCTTTTTCTCACCTACTACCTTTTCTCCTTTCATCTGCCCTGGCTTTATTCCCTCCTATACATGTTACCTTCTCTTCCCTATTCAGTTGCACACCTGATGAAGGCTAAACATTCAAAATGATGTGTCTTTAACCTTCTTTTCTATTCAATTTGGAATTAATATTCAGCTTTTTTTTTCTTTGCAGATGCATGCTGAACCAGCCCTACACTAAAACTGAATATATGATTTGGAAAAAATGTGCCTATCTTTAGTGTTTTTATTTCCAAACCCAAAAACATATTTGAAGGACATAGCAATTACAGCCCACTGAAGCAGTGTCGCTATATTCCCCAGTTCATTATGTTTTACTATGTTTTTAATGAGGTTAAAACAACATCACTGCAGATGTTAAATTTCTCAGGTGTGTACCTTAGAATGTAAATCATGGAAAAATATCAGATATTCTGTCATATGCATTTGGTTATACATTGAATTTTAAGTTAAGTAGCAGATGGATAAGGTGTATTTCCCCAAAATATTTAATTTAGTAGATCTCAGCATGAGTGTGAAGTGTTACCTTAGATGGCTTTGCAGAAAGGTCAAAATATACAGAAAAAAAGCCTTTTAACTTTAGAAAGAGACTAACGAACAATTAAGCTACACGTATTAATATTACTCAGAGGTGCCTAATTAATTAATTTTAGAAGAAGAGTGACCTTTATGTTGCCACATGTCTGAAATCCTTTTGTACATCATAGCCTTATGTGGATCAGAAGTAGCCACTTAACAGAATTTAGTAATTATTTAAAAGCAAAGCCAGAGCGAAGTATAAAACTAGTAATATATGACATTTATGACTCACATCATAAGAAAAAAAATTCTGTTGTATAAGGAAAGAAGGCATCAAGGCCAGCTTTTCATAATTCAATAAGGGAGTTAGTAAGCATGAGAAAGGGGGAAAACTGCTGTAATTTATTTTCAGATTGTGTTTAAATGGTAATGGCATAATAAAGCAAAATCCTAAATTATTTATAATTACATTATGTTGAACTGTATTAAAATGGATTGTTTTACCAATAATCATAATTGTACAGTGCACTATATCTCATTCTGTAAACTCAGAAGAGAGATGTCAGCTGGCACTTGCAGCGTTGAGAGATGTTTCAGAGAACAGAACTGTTAGATGACTCACCAGACTGCAAACAGGAATTGGGTATGTATGGAAAACACCTGTAGAAGGATGACATGTCCTGTTTTTCTCTGGAACAATGGAAATGGTTAAAGTACAAATTGTATTTATTATGCCATTAGGAAGTATCTTGACTAGTAATAGGTAAGGAAAATCAGATGTGTATAAACATTGTTCTGGTGGGATAAATTCATTGTTGAGGTTGGCTTTAGAGCACTAGTATACAGTAACTGCAGTGCTGTTGCTCCCCATATGAATAAATGTATTGTTAAGTCTGACTTAAACTGCTAAACAGAGAGTGCTGGTTTCTTCTTCAATTTTAAGGCTAATAGCTTCCAATAACTTTTTTACCATTATAATTTAAACATATTCAGTCAGGCTCAAAATGGGTGGTAGTACACTATAAAAAAAGAAATCTAATTCTATGTCACTTCTGGACTAGTAATTCCATATTAATGACTTAGCAGAAATATATGTGTCATTGCACTTCAGGAAGTAATGTTTGGATTAGACAATACTAAGAAATGTATTGGCTCTAAACAGTAATTAATCATTCTATGAACTTGACCTGTTCACAGGCACTCTGCACCTCATAGTTTTTGAACCATAAAATTAATAAGAATGCAAAATGTTCTCTCTCTACAACTCTTTATGTGGCTTTCATTTGTTAAATGTGGGAGAATGAGAAACGGAAAAAACACTAAAATATGAAAAAATTCATATGATGTAAGTGTTGTTATCAGTTAGTCTTTTGGTTATTATCTACTTCTCACAATATGCAATATATTATATATGAGGAACGTCTACCACTATACACGTCTTCAGCAAAGATTCGTTAGAATCACTTACCCTCTTCCCGTTTAAGTACATATATTTCACTTCTGCTTTTATTGCTGCCATATCCTCAATTTCAGTTCCATCCCACAGTTCAGAAACGACTAGTGCAGACCTGTGTCAAGCCGTCTTTCCTTGCTACTTAGTTAGCACAGTCTCCCTGTTACCCAGTGAGGAATAAGGAGGTATAGGAAATAGAGTGATATAAGACACATACATCGATTTGTTTTAATTAACATTCTGTAAAACATCCTTATTGCGGCCTAACAAAATTATAACTGGTCTTGGAGATAGAGTATAAGGTAAAAGATAGAAAATATACTGAAATCATAAGCTAAGCACTGTACTTTATTTTAATGCCAGGCAAGGCAACATAGTGGATATGAAGATTATGAATGACAAGAATCGTTGCTGGTTAAATTCTGTGTATCCCTTAACCTACATATAAACCAACAGTAACACATGCATATAAACAAATGCACTATGTACTGTAAAATAACTTGCAAAGTACCATGAGAAGATAGATAGATAGATAGATAGATAGATAGATAGATAGATAGATACTTTATTAATCCCAGGGGGAAATTCACAGAAGAAGACTAGTATAGAAAATTATTATATCAATTAAAAGTCAATCGTCTTTTTTTATACTTAATTTTAGGGGTCACACATTCTGTAAGTATCCAGAATTCATTCTTTGTGTTTTTTCAGGAAAATGTCATAACTTAGCTACAAGTATTAACTAACAACCACGCCATCAGTCAGTCACAACAATGCTAAATTCTGATATAATCCTTTTTTAGCTTGACTTTTGCTTCAACTCTCCATTTGTTCACCTTCTATTACAGATGCACAATACAGTCCATTTTCACTGGATGCATAACATTCCAGAATGGCACCTATGCAGCTCAGAACCGTAAAGCACTGTAGAAGTTAGCTCAGAATATTACTAGTATGCAACTATCGTCTTTTTAAAACATACATAACACAATGCCTTTGAATCAGTATTATTAGCCGTCATGCACAATCACTCTTCTCCCGCATCCATGCTGACAAATTGTACAGGACCGTTAACAATCATACCAATAAACTCTGTGGCAGTTTTTATCCACACGTCATATCTTTACTTATGGTGTTGTATCTATTTAGTGTTTTGTTTATTGTATCCACTTCCTAAATTCTCCCTATTGTCTAATGTTTATATTATATTATTTACACTAGTATGAGAGACATGCAAGGAAGCATCTCCTTGTTATCTGTATACATGACAATATACCTGAATTGAACTTAAAAATGTGTAATATATTGTGTAAAAAAACAAATTGTTTACACTACAAAAATTTAGAGCATAAGAAATTTGACCATTCTGTCCATCAAGCTTGTTTCTTTAATTGATAGCTAAGTTGTCCCAGTATCTCATCCAGAATCTGCGTGAAGGTTGTTAAGGTTTTTGTTTCATCTGCATGTCTTGGTAGTTTGTTCTAGATTCAGTCTCAAAAAAATCCTTAGTATTGCAGAAGATGAAAACAGACTAAGGAAGAGGAATGAACAATGCTAAAGTCTACCAAAAAAGTGGAATAAAAGAAGCACAAAGAAGCTAAAGTCATGAATACTGTTTGAATGAATAAAGCTGAACAGTTGGTGAATTGACATTTTATTGTGTAAAAAAAATGCTGTTGGAATATTCTGTAAGGAACAATGCTTCGAGAAACATGTAGCTCAGCAGGTATGGGTTGGATCTTCTGAACTTCCTATAAATCTCTTTTTTATCTTGCTCTGAGGGTGTGTAGAGTGACATGTCCCACTATTTACTATATATAACTATGCTGTAAAATGTGCCTTAGGGGCTATGTACTTTACATGGTATTTTTTAAACTTACAGCTGAGTTTATTCACCCCCATATAATTTTCATAGTGGTGCCTAGCAGGCACATAATAATGATGGGGAAGCTGCTCAGAGGCAGGCCTGGGTGCCTAATTATGAGGAGTAGAACCTCCAGGAGCCTTCATGATGTATAATGACTGTAATAATTAAATAAAATAAAAGACTGTAATAATTTAATAAACCACTGATCCTGGAAGGAATTCTACTTGAGGGTATTTATAGGTCATCCTCACTCATGGATTGAGGAACCATTGGAGAAAGCAGACTACATCTGTTGAGGTAAACTTGTGGCATGTTTTTGGATCCATTTAAGAAGTTTGAAAATAATAGCAATTTCTCTCTTGTTTACAACATAACAACCTATAAATTGAATAGTTTTGTCTTGAAAGGGAATTAGGAAATGCTGTTTGTACATATTACAGTTTTGTTTATTTTATAAACGTGTTATATGTTTTCTCTTTTTGGTTTTGTAGTGAATGTGCTCCTTGTTTGAACACTCGGGACAGAGTGTGGTCCAGATTTATCAGGTAAGTGACAGTTTTGCTCCAAAATAGCAATTTTATTTTTTAAAATGCTTTGAGATATATTATGAATACAGATTAAAAAAAATAAATATGTCTGCATTAGTTAATGTAAAAGATTAAACATAATTCATTCCAAGAATACAGTAGTTGTACTATTAACAGATTGAGTTAACCTTTCGTAAAACTTGATTTGATAAGCTTTTAAAAATTGTTAACAGCATTCAAAAAACAGAATCAAGCAGATTTACCTAGCTAAGTAAAAGAAAACAAAAAGAAAATTTAAGTTGGAAAACAAACAGAGCAGCTCAGTTTGGAACAGTCTGACCAATAAAGTGGCTGAAGTGGATGCTGTACCCTCATTTAAGAATGGATTAAATGTTGTGTTAGAAAATCTTAGTTTAATAATTAACCAAAATCTCTAAATACTGAAATGGATTTCTTTAATTTGTGAATGTGACTTCATAGTTAATTTAGTGTTTGTTGTGAATTGTTTCCATTCACCTTTGCCAATGCACTTTGATCACAATGCATAATAAATGTAATATGGCTGTACTTTTCTCCTAACTACAGTACAGTGAGTCAGTTCTATTGTAATGTTAACTTGGCACAGACTTTATGGGCCTGATGGACTTGACTTGGCTTTAACTTTATTTGTTCTATATTTTATGCCTTTATTTCATTCTACCATCATCTGTGAAATATGTCTATCGATCATTTCTTCCCTCTGTTCATTTCCACTTCAGAGCATACATACCAATATGCTGACCATACTTCTCAAATCCATCATATTTGAGATTTTACACTATATTCTTGTTTTTTTGTGTTTTGCTTCTTAGCTGCTCATGAAATAAAACATTGTCTACTTATATACATACATATATACATGCATACACACACACACAGATATATACTGTATATATATATATATATATATATATATAGTTGTGCTCATTAGTTTACATACCCTGGCAGAATGTCTGAAATATTGGCCATTGTTTGGAAAATATAAGTCATTGTGCAAAAAGCTTTACTTTTAATTAGGGAGTTTGCTCAGGCAAAGCAATTTATTAAAACATAATTGTGTGTGCCTTTCATAAATCATAATGATAATGATAATGATAACTGGAATCACCCAAATGGGCCTGATCAAAAGTTTTCATACTCCTGAATGTTGAGACTGATAATATACACACAAATTGACACACATAGGTTCAAATTAAGGGTAATTAAGGGAGAGTGTCCACACCTGTAACTTCTTTGATTGTGATCAGTGTCTGTCTATAAATATTCAATTTAAATTCACGTAGAGATGTTAAATTTATGTAGAGCTGCACTGACTTTGCTGGATACCGAGCCATGGAGAAAGTAAACGAACTGTCAAAGGATCTGCAAGAAAAGGGTACTGAATTTATAAATCAGGAAAAGGATATACAAAGATATCCAGAGATCTGAAAATGCCTGTTGGCAGTGTTCAAACTCTGATAAAAAAAAGTGGAAAGTTAGGGGTTCTGTTGTTACCAAGCCACAGTCAGAAAGACCAACCCAGATTTCAGCCACAACTGCCAGGATCATTTGTCGAGATGCCAAGAAAAACTCAAAAGCCACTTCGGCTGAAATACATGCTTTTCTGCAAACAAGTGGCTTTGCTGTTTCAAGATGCACACTATGGAGGCACTTGAACAAAAATTAAAATCATAGTCGAGTTGCAAGAAAAAAGACTTTACTGTGCTAATGCCACAAAACTGCCTGCTTACAGCATCTAGACAAGTCTCTAAACTTTGGGAACAAAGTCCTTTGGAGTGATGAGACCAAAACTGAACTTTATGGTCACAACTATAAATGCAAGGCCCATGACAAAAAGTATACCATCCCTACTGTGAAACATGGAGGTGAATCTCTGATATTCTGGTGAAAATTGATAGTGAGATGAATGTAGCATTATAGGAGGACAATTTACATTCATCAGTCTGGAAGCTGCACATGGGACGCACTTGGAACTTCCATCATTATAATGCAAAACACAAGGCCAAGTCGTCCCTTCTGTTGGTGACATCAGAAAAAAGTGAAGGTGCCTGAGTGGCCATCTCAGTCTCCTGACCTCAATATCATAGAGCCACTTAGGGAAGGTCTCAAATGTGCAGTTCTTGTAAGACAACCTAACAATTTACGGGACCTGGAGTCTTTTTGCTAAAAAGAATAGGCAGCTCTACCACCTGAGAAAATCAAAGGCCTCATTCACAACTATCACAAAAGACTGCATGCCATCATTGATGCTAAAGGGGACAATACACAGTATTAAGAACTAAGGGTATGCAAACCTCTGAACAGGGACCATCTAATTTTTTTCATTATTACTGTGTTGTGTTTAATGGTTGTGTTATTCTGTGATGCCTTATAGGTTTAATTTGGATTCCATTAAAAGTAAATAAAACAAGTTTTGCCTGATCAGTCATTGTTTCTTTAAAGTATGGTTCACATCTTACAAATTCTGCCAGAGTATGCAGACTTATGAGCACAACTGCATATATATATATATATATATATAAAAGATATAGATATAGATATTGTATATATAGTTGTATAGATATTTATATATATATATATATATATATATATATGTAATGTTTACACAGTGCATATACTTTTTGGAATTTGAATAATTCTTAAAGTATAAGACTGCAAGTTTTAATCATTAAGGACAGTTTCCTGCTAAAAGATTGATACTGTTGTGTCTGATTTCAGTTCCCTTTATCAGTTGCTTGTCACATTAAAACATTCAAGCAAGATAAATTCTTCATTTGAAAAGTCTAAGCGCATTTTCAGAGAGAAAGATGCGTTTCTTTAAAGTGATGGATTCAGTGGTCTGAAAAGTCTCTTAAGTCTGTTGATTTTTAAAGTGAGTGAGAAAAAAATGAAATGTAGGTTGGCAAATGAACAGCAATTTGTCTTTTTCTTCATCTTTAGTGCATGGAGGATTTAAAAAAATACTGATTGGCCAAAATAGGATTGAGCTCTGATAATAGTCAAGGTTTTATTTATATTTTACATATTTCAACATATGAAATTGAAAAAAGAACTTGAATTTTACAAAAGAAAAAATCACAACAAAATCAACTGAAAATTACTACTAATAAAATGAACATACAGGATAAAGACACCCAGTCTCAGCTAGGTATCTCCATATTAGCAAAACACTAGATGGTACTATGGACAGATACAAGATATATAAGTAGAATAATGGAGTTTTTTAAGTGGCATTTATCAGAGATTAGCAAAAATTCTTAAATGATAAATGTTTGAGATATTATTGACAGTTAAAGATTCTATACACTGCCACACACGTGCGAATAGGAGAGAGCTAAAGGGCCTGAGTAATGATAATACCATATTAGACCAGGGGGTGGCAGGGTGTGCTGACTGTCTTTCTCAGTTCCTTGCAGACCATTCCCAGGAAATCCCACCAGGTTCCAGCGCCTTGGATGATGTCACTTCCGGTTCTGATGCTAGGATGATGTCACTTCCAGTTCCGGCCACGATGACGTCACTTCCTCTCTGGTCCTTTAAAACTGCCATCTTACCTCCAGTCTGGCAGTTCTGTCTTGTGAATATCTCTGTTTAATAATTTCTAAATTTTTGCAGCCAGGATATAATATATGGGTGGCTGCCCCAAACCTTTATAATGTCTGGAGAGTATTTCTTCTCATAACACATTCTATACTTAATATTATAACACTAGCTTAATTCAGATTTTATATGAAATGAAAGTTACCTCATGAAAGATCAATATTTTTTTCTGTGTTTCCATTGGAAGTATGGGGACTTTCACAAAGAATGTGTTGCCATGTTTATAAATTTCCTTGATTACCTCAAAGGCCAAATGAGGGTATGCAGGTGAATGTTGCAATTCCACATGTTTTTCAGAATAATTTGAGGATTTTTGGGATTTCTTGGTAAGGAGTACAAGAAAATAAACAATTTTATTCTATTAATTACATAAAAAGCACTGAAGCAGGAATGCTCAGTTTGAAAAAGCAAAGCCCCCAGTGTTATGACGTAGGGTCTTTCACATGGCAAAAGAGCTATGCATCAGATCGGGTGTAAATTTATGGTACATGTAAAAGTTATCTTTTTTTTCAGTTTTATTCTCTCAGTCACGTTCACAATCTCCAACCCAGCCCCCCCCCCCCCCCCCCCAAGATCTGACGCTGTTAGTTTTAAAAAAATATTGCATTAGTGCGATGATGTTTTCTGATTGGAATTATTCAGGTCATACAATGATTTCTTCACAATGTCACATATATTTGTCTCTTTCTTTTTTCTCCCAGTGCGGCGTTGACATCATGGACCAGAAGGCGCATGCTTATTCAGTGCGAACAGGAACATGCTGGTGGCTAGTTGCTGTGTTCTACAACATGCTTGACCTGGCGGTGATGAACATACATGTACTGTGCAAGGCATGCACAGAGTCCACTGAGAAAAGAAGAGTGTTCTTGGCTCACCTTGCAGAGGAACTTCGTCGTCGCTTCTTACAAGAAAAGGCGATGGAAAAAGAAAAAGATGATGCAACATTGACAAGCTTCTGTTCCAAGACTGACACTTCCCCCAGGAAAGCAAATTCAGTGTCAGGTGCCCCTTGAAAGTAATAGGAACCACAGCATAGAGAGAGGTGTGTGCATTGCAACAGGGATGGTCCTTGGGTGTGTGGGAACTGTTAAAATTTGAATTTGATGATTGTATATAGTGCAGAACTGACCTCTCTGCACTATTCTTTTTTCTGCATGTCCTGGAGTACGAAAGAAACACCACCATGCACCAAAATGTGGAGAGTGGGCAAGATTGGGGAAAAAAAAAAACAAAAGTGATCACTCAGTACAACCGCATGAAGGTATGCAAATGATTATACATAATTGCATCAGTGCCACAATGTTTTAAAAATATACTATACAGGTCATAAAATGGATAATTCCAAATATCATATATGCTGTACCTATGTCTCTGTTTTTAAAGTGCATACTAATTCAGCATGAGCGGGAACACTCAATAAAACTGAATTTAAAACAATTCAAGTGACAACAAGATACCAAGAAGGCAGATTCATCAGCATTTGTGTGTCACCTTATATCCCTCCAGATCAGAGAATTTCCAGTTCCATTGTCTTAAAACACCACTCACATCCACAGTTATTCCTAGTTTACCTATAAAAACTAACAGCGTCAGATCTAGGGTTGAGGGGGGGTCTTGTAGCGTAAACGTGACTGAGAGAATATAAGTGGAAAAAAAAATGCCAACTTTTACAAGTACCATACATTTACACTGGCTGTTACAGATTCAAATCAAATGTATGTTTTTATTATATAATAGTTATTATATAATAGTATATATGTGTCTCACGACTCAAAATGGTAACTGATGGACTCGGGAATTGAACCAGCAGCCTCTTGATTAGGAGTCAACAACTCTTACTGCTGTACCACACAAGCAGTCATGTCAGCAACTTATCCTAAGTCCACTTTTTTTACTTCGGTTATATTCTTGAATAAAAGTGCACTTGTTTTGTTATACTTGTACCTTTTCTGAAAGTGTTTATTCACACATTATACACTTCATGTCTACATTTTGTCAATTATTACTAAAACATGAAAAACGTTTCTGTTTTAACGATGTCTGTAGACACGGAACACACATGAAATGTATGTATTCCAAATGATGATATATTATTTGCCCTCTACAATTCTAGGCACCTCACTCCCACATAAACCACTTGAGCACTGAGAATCTTCTTTGCGAGCTGTGGGGGGAGGATGGGTGTAGGGTGGGATAGCAGCCTGCTTGCTGCTTGTGCTGACTGACACATTTACAACGCAAAAGACTCTGATGGAGAGGTGCGAAGGGATTTAAGGTGGGCCGGGATTACGACTTTTTTCGTAGGATTCAGGGATTCTAGTGTTAAGTGATTCAAACGAGACTAAAATTATTAGATTAGATTATATTAGATTAGATAAAATAAACTACATTAATCCCATGGGTAAATAAGGGTGGCGAATGCACTCCCAACTGACTATACACAAGAGATTGCATACATTAACTACTTTATCCTCATAAGGCAAGGAAGGGGAAATGCTGGTACAGAGTACCAGTGCGTACCAGACCACTTCAAGCACTGCATTACCTCATCCATCTCCTGGTGTAAAACTACTTCCATCCAAATAGGGTTTAAATATTACAGAGGTCCTCCTGGTGAAAAACAAATCCCGTCTGAATAGGTTTTTAACTCATGTTAATTAAAATATCAATATTACTATTAATTACTAGTACACCTATCACAATTTATGTACACACTTATTTCTGTTTTAAATGTTCTTCAAGTATTTTTGAAACAATTTTACAGTTTTAAATATACAAAGCCACAGCTGTTTTGGTTTTATGCTAATCATGTAATATTGTTGTGCATATAAAGAGTTATTTTATTGGGTTATCTCAGGATTGCATATTTTTTTACAAGTGTAAATGAAGTGGTCATTGTCTATTTTATTTACAGTAAATAGGTCATGACATAACTTGTACAGTCCAAAAGCTCTAACTACTCAGACATAAAGA
This sequence comes from Erpetoichthys calabaricus, assembly GCF_900747795.2. NCBI lineage: Eukaryota > Metazoa > Chordata > Cladistia > Polypteriformes > Polypteridae > Erpetoichthys > Erpetoichthys calabaricus. The sequence continues at coordinate 153,907,751 of NC_041402.2, read as the reverse complement.
GGTTTCTGCCCATTAGCAGTACTGATGAAGGGTGCCAGTCAAGAGAGTGAGAGCCCTATTGTTACCAATTTAGCACTTTAGGTTTCTCTCTACCATTGCACTTTGTAAAGAATAATTGCCCTAGGGATATAATTTTTCTCTTAAAATGTAGAGCTCTTTTAATGTTTTTGACAATCATCATTGTATTATTTGATACTTTGTGGTAAAAACTGGTGCCTTTTAAAAGTGCACTTGGTCACCTTAAGTAGTATGAGAAAACAGAACAGATCCCTGATGTACTTGGATACTGCATTACTATAACTGAGACTGAGTGGCTAAATCAAAGATTTACAGCATACAGGTGTCTCTAAACATGCATATTTTAATTGTGTATATGTGCAGTTTGATAGCAGAGATTTTTGTTGTGTTATTTAGAGTGCACATTAATTTTTACCCATAATGAATGTGCTTGTTGCCTCAACACATGCAAATAAAATACTGGGTTACAAGCTAATATTTGTCATGCTGTTTTCAATAATGTATTCATAGTTTTATTTTATAGTCCAAATTGTTCTATTGCCTTTTTGTAATTCATGCTGGGTGCAAAATGTATGTTTCAGAGAAAAAAAAGATACCTACCGGTAAAGAAATCCAGTAAACTTTAACACTTGACCACCTTCAACCATTAGCAAGAACATTCCAGATATGTTTGGAGACCTGGGGCTTTTTTTGAAAGGATGATACCAAATTGCTTCCTGGTGCCTAGGGCAACTTTTTTTCAAGGTTTACAAGATGACAGTTCTTTATATTTATCTGCCCATAATTAACACAGTAAAAAAAAAGCTTCCATACAGCTATGTTTTAGTAGATTTGAAAAAAAAAATCTCACAGAGGATTGTAGAATAACAGTATGTACAGCAACCTCTGAAATATAACAAGGCTGATTAAATTCACAAGTGTATCTGTATTATCAACCCAATGCATACATAATTTTCCAAAATGCTAGGGCCCAGAGGAAAGAAATTAATTAACTTTTAATGTCTTTTTAAGCCCTAAAATAATAATAATTAGAAGAAATATTAAAGAAGCTTTGCTAGGTGAGTTGCTAAGAGTTTTTCTTCCTTGGCCCGAAAACAAAAAGTAGATCAGTGCATTACAGGGGGATGCTAATGACTTTTGAAAACACTTACAAAATAAATTGCTAGGAAACATCTCCCCTTGTATTAATATTATAGCAAGACATGCAGTGACACTCACAAAGCTGCACCCACATAATGTACAACATAATGTCAATACAACATGCAATTTGCTGGAATGAAATAAAGTGAAAAACATGTCAGTGTTCTGAGTTCAAAAGCTATTTAACTTAATGCAGTATGTTTAACAACTTTCGATTATGTGACAAATGTAACATTATCACCTAGTAATATCAAGGTAAAAAAGTTGGTTATCGCTGTTAATTGAAACAAGGTGTTAAAAATACGATGGGCATACTGTTACTGATGGAAGTTGCTGTTTATTTTCTATTACACTTTCTTTTCTTGAAACGTTTTTTCTGTTTTTTTATACAAGAACAAACATATTTTTTACTCTTGTTTCTTTTAATTCTGCTACTGAATTCCAGAGATTCAAGAGATTCAAATAATCACATTTTATATTTCAATTTTGAGTTTCAAGATTTGTTCTTTATATGTGCTTGTATAGCTGTAATGTACTTCTTTTAGTGGCTCACAATGTAAGTTAATGGCAGCACTGTAGCTCATCACACACTAGTTTTTCTTTGTCACTTGCTGTCTCAGTATTTAAGATTAAAGTTTTCACTTAGCTATCAAATAGTATTTTTACTCCAAGATTCAATATTATGTTTGGTTTCTCTTAAAAGCCAGTTTTGACACCTTTTATAACCATGCATTTACTTGCTGGTTTATTTTCTAAACTTATAAGATTCCTGATTAATCATCTCTTGGCTGTTGGTTCCTAAAGTTTAAACCTCAGTTGTATACTCAGATTGTGCAAGAATCTTTGAAGCAACCTGTTAGGGGTTAAAACTCTTATTTTAGGAGGATCAGATGCTGATAGTAAGGACATTATTAAGCACCATAATGCAATACAACAGCAGTGATTCAATGTACATAACTGAGCCTGTTTTCTTGTGTTTTTACCAGAGATGAAACTATGTCCCATATATGTAAGTCTCAAGTAAGCTTCAAGTCCTGGCCTTCAAGTTTTAAGTGAAGTCTTAAGATATAATGATTACATTTAAGTAAATCAAGCTGAGTTGATGGATTTATTCAAGCAAGTCACGTCAAGTTACTGGTTTTATTTAAGCAAGGTAAGTCAAGTCAAGATGAGTAAATAAACACTTATACTTCCACCACTAGCTGCAATTTTTTAATTATGATAAAGTCAGATGTACACTAATATATAAGCTGAAAATATATTATTCTCTGAGAAAGCTACTCTTAATAAGAATTAAGTGATTGGTTTATAAATCCTGCGGTGGGTTGGCACCCTGCCCGGGATTGTTTCCTGCCTTGTGCCCTGTGTTGGCTGGGATTGGCTCCAGCAGACCCCCGTGACCCTGTGTTCGGATACAGTGGGTTGGAAAATGGATGGATGGATGGATGGTTTATAAATAAGTTGTTTACTTTAAAGTAAAAGGAATTTGTACCATTAATTTTCCAGTTTCCTCATAAGTGTACTGCATCTAAAACCCTGTGTATGTAAATAAAATGCCACTTCAGAATAATGCAGCTATGTAATCTTACTCTCATTTTAAAATCACTTCACATAAGTTTGCATATTTATAAATTAACACAATATGTTAACAATCCCTCATCATTTATAATGTATTGGACTTGCAGAAAATTTAATTTGACAGGATTTTATCACTTATTTGTGAACAATGTAGCTGCATTATCATCCCTCCATGACTAAACACCTGCTCAGCAAGGTAATTGGGTGCAGGCATTGCCAGTATTCTCACTTCCATTTTGAACAATGAGGGAGAGTCAGTATAGCTGCAGCCCAAAAGAGATAACTGGTTCTGCTAAACTCAAAGCACTATAACTTTCAGGTTTTTGTTTTTTTTGTGTTTTACTTTACAATACTAACAGTCCTTGTTTGGATCCTGTTCTTCATTTAAATAAGTAGTAGGTGGCATTTAGGTCTGCTCAGCCTGCATTGCCTGTTGATTATCTCTCTTAAACAAAATTATATAAAATTTCAAAGGTACTTATAAAAGATGTTAAATAAAACAATTCAGTTCTTAACATCTGTCTAGGAATAAGCAACAATGAAATGACATGTCAGCTGTGGATTTTACTGTATACTTTTGGCAGTGTTTAGCTTGTGTAATATTGTTTTTTTTGTTGGATGTATTTTCTCACCTCCCATAAAACAAATCAAAGTTGCCATGTTACAATGAAACACCACAAGAGTCATGAGTTAAAGCAATCTTAATGGTGATATCACTTAGTTTAAGCATGAAAATGTCTTAGCCATCTAAACATTATCTAATACATGTTGTTAAGGACTCAGGTGGCATGCTGTAACATCTTGGCCTGTGAGTTACAGAAGAGAGCTGTGATTTTGACCATAACAGCAGTCACTTATACCGCTAAGGAAATAACACTTATGGGATTTCTTTTAATGCAAAATAAAGCACTTGCAATACTCACTGCAGCAACCTTTTGTGTGGCTTTGCAGTGGTATAGACCCTCACTTGGGACTGCAGGTCACAGAAATGATAAAAACAAGTGGACTGTTCCATGCACACACACACACCAATTGGAGAGTAGGTGACTTGAATCAGGGCAGAAGATGGTGGATCAGGGTAAATGAGAAGGAGCACAAAAGGGGGCCGGCAGAACCTTGGAGTTGGAGACAGGCTAAAGTGGTACATTAGCCAGAACAATACTATCTCAATTACTGTATCTGTAGCCAAGTCTGTAGAAAACCTAAGCATTTTTCTGAATTTTGAAATGACAAAGTTAAAAGATGTTATTATTGTGTTGGTGATTTTTGACCCACGATCCTGCTGATGGTCATTCCATTTTTTGCACTGTACTGTTTTTGAGATTAGCCAAAATTGATAATCGTTGCTAATTCTGGCATTCCTTTTGCCCTTCAACATGCTGATAAGTCCTGTTGACTTATGGAGGTATGGAGTGTGAAATGTATATTAACGAAATATAACTTAAAGAAATGTAATTTACAAAATTACAACTGTGATGATATAACATGAGTATTTGTAAGTCATCAATGCACAAGTCTAAGTCACGTCAAGTCTCTCCTTTCAAATATTAATAAGCAAGTCACCTCTGGTGTTTGCAATCAAAAGACTTTGTCACTATGTCACAATACCTTCTTTAAGGCCTCTTGTACAGGCATATAAAAACTACTTTGAAGCAGCAAACTCAGTACACATTATAAGTCCTCAATAAAATGATGCTCAGTCAACGACAAGTTAGGAAGAAAGATTCTCACTCTGAAAGGAAAAAAAATGCAAATTTGGCTTGGAAGAGTTGTAAATCTTTACACCTGCTCTGTAGTAACGAACATTTAGATTCACTTTACCGACTTGATTCTTTTGAACTACCTGTTTAACTGAATCATTTCATTTGATTCTTTTGATTCATCAATAGGTATGGTGGCTAGTGGCACTAAAAAAATGTTCTTTCCTCCCCTTCAATGAATCACAAATATAGGATCAAATAATTCATATATTATGGTACACATTTAATCATATGCTAAACTTACTGATAATTTATATCATATGACATCATCCTGTTTGACAGCATAAAGCAAGGCATCATGATGAAAATGCATACCGTATATACTCGCAGATAAGTTCTCCCATGGAAAAGTCGGGAGTTGATCTTAACATATAATTTCTGGTATTTTATAATGTCGGTCGTATAAGTCGAATACGGAAAACTCACGCTATTGGTACAAGGGATTATGATATGCTAACGCCCACCTGAGAGAGTAACCACGCAGCACACTGCCTTTTTTTTCTATGTGGGTTCGGCAATGCGCTGCATCACCGCATGCTCTTAACCTCCCTCTCTCTATTCTGCCTACGTGACCACACGGTAATATCCGAACTATTCAGAAGGAATTTTTGCACTGATTTATGTTTTTTGTATCTCACACCCTCATACACCTTTATCGTAAGAGCATCCCTTATCTATGATGAAGCATTCGATCAGAAGAAAATATGAAGCTGGTTTTAAATTAAATATCGTTGAAGTAGCGAAAGAAATTGGTAACTACGCTACTGCAACAAAATTCAATGCGTCTGAGAAACTGATGCGAGATTGGAGGAGGCAAGAAGATGTAAAAAAAATTTAATTAAATGTCGCATTTTTGAAGGGGCATATAAGTGGGGGTCTGATTTCTTGACTGATTTTTTGGGTTTCAAGACCTGACTTATATATGAGCATATACGGTAATTAAAAAAAGACAATGAGTTCAAGAAGCATAAGAGAACAAGAGTTGTGTGATTTGTTCACAGGTAATGATTGAGTTCACAAATCAAATGAAAGAGAATCATGTGACTTTTTCTCAAGTAATGATTCAGTTCAAAGATAAAATAAATAAGGACCATATGACTCATTCACAAGTAATGATTTAGTTAGTGGATGATATATGCCCGGCACAGTTAATCAGCTATAAAAAAGTGTGCATTAAATATTTAAATATTGTTTCACATAATACTAATAACTAATTTTACAAAACAAGAAATTAATACATTCCAATATTCATCTGTCGTTGTTGTATTATACTTCTTTGATGAATGAGAATCATCAGTGACCAGTAATCATTCAGTACAAATTTGAAAGAATCATAGGTGAAGTGATTCAGTTTAATAAGAATCATGACATGCGCGTTAAACATCCATCTCTATAACAAAAAATGCTGATTGTATATTGCATGAACTACAGCACTCCTGTTGAGCTATGCTGAATCAATTAATTCGTGGTAAAAAATCCATTCCTATAACTCATTAAAAAGAGTTTTTCAAAAATAATGATTAATTCACAAATCTCTACTGCTCCAAAGAAAATTAATTTTTCAGTTAGAGGTTGGGAGCATGTGCTGATAGTGCTTTGCTGCACCCACCACACGACAAAGCACCTGGATTGGGACCCAAATGTAGCGGGAGACATCTCAGCATCCCCCCAAGTTTTCCTTGTTGAAGGACCTGCTTGCAGGGCTGGATGCAGATTAACATCATACCGAGGACGAAGCAATTGCAGTTTAAGGACCTTGCTCAAGGGCCCAACAAAATAGAGTCACTTCGGGTGTTTACAGGATTAGAACCAAGAATATTTCAAAGAGTAAAGATGCATAATCAGAAAAGTAGAGGCAGATTTTTTTTTGTTTAAGTATTTTTTCAAAAAGTACACTTTGTTCAGTAATTAAAAACAGTTTTCCTTTTCACAGACAAGTAAGCAAACTTAAATGCACAGCTATTTATATATTGTATTTGTAGATTACATTGGTAAAATTAAAAAACATATCATTCCTTAATAATAGTCAGCCTGTTGTCCCTTGTGTTTATTTTCCAAGTAGGTTTTTCTGTCACAGGGCTACATACTGCTCTGTTGGCAATGGCTGTAAAGCAGAAACAAACTCTTAACAGGCCTTCGGTCATTTTCTGTCTAGTAGGTACTAAATAAACTAACAGCAGTTAGAAAAACTCAATCAAAATGATTAAGTTTCAGAGTATCAAGAAAACTGTATTATTATAACTAGTGGTATTGAACTAATTTATAATAAAAAATAAAAAATGTTATCAGTATTAAAAGTTGCACTATCTATTTTCTGTTGTCAGCTTATATTAATTTCTTATGTTCCAACTCTTAACATAATCAAATCACTTACATTCCACCAATATAAATTAAAGCTCCAAGCAAGTTTAGTGGAGGGAACTAAAATCTATTTATTATTTTCAAATTACACTTAACTGTTTCCTTCTTTGTTTTATTATCATTATTATTGGTGCATGAAAATTCAAATTACACTTTGAAAGGGAATGCCTTTCATGTCACAGTTTAATGATAGCTAGCATTGAGGCAGAACCAAACAGAGGATTGTATTTTTTTAAAACTGAAGAGAGTAAATTGAAATTTGGTGTACATTGATGTACAGAGCGTTGCATTGTTTACCACTTACACAGATGGGTGTGATTTGTAAAATCATTAGTATTAAAAAATCTCCTTTAAAGAAAAATTCTTTTATAAATAAAATTTATTGAAGTGACTTTAAATCTCATTTTATACTTTAAAATATCATGGCGTGCATGTCATGGTCTTTTCTTATTTTTCTTAATTACACACCAAGTTTAAAAATTAGTTTTCAAAACTCTTTATAAAGAGCCGCATGGAGGCACAGTGGTAGCACTGTTGCCTACGTCTTGCAGTAGCAAGACCAAGGTTTGCATCCCAGGCTCTCTCGATATCTGCGAGGTTCCCTCTAGGTGCTCCAACTTCCTCTCACTGTCCAAAGACATACAGGCTGGGAGAATTGGCAAAAATAAATTGGATAGTTTGTTCCTGCCTTGCATCTTGTGATACTTGGGATAGGCTCCAGCAAACCCTGCGACCCTAGTCCGGATTAAGTGGGTTAGAAAATGAAGAACTTCATATTCCATCTGCCTGCTTGTTATGCTTTACATAATTAAGACCTGTCTATTATCAGAATATTTGAGTGAAAGAAGAGAAATTGGTTGGTTTAGGTTGATATATTAATTATTATGTTTGCTTTTGGCAATGATAATAGTTAGACAATTCACTAAGGATCACACTTTAACTTTCTTACCTTTCTCTATGAATTACACTTACACTTAAACTTGTATCCAAATAAATGAAAAATTCTCATTTTAATAAAAATAATAATATATTTTATTCATAAACACAAGAATTCTAGATATATCAACATGAGAGACAGAATGCATGGAAAACAAGACAAAAAAAAACATATAATGCAGAAGGCCACTGTTTATTGGTTGACAGGTTTTCTTTAGTTTCTCGTTTTTGTAAGCTTTCACATTTAGCATTTTAGTTCTGGATTTTTATTATGAGGTTACAGTCTGTTGATCCTGTGAGCTAAACTGTTAGTCTGAGACACAAGGGATTTTTTTCTCTGAATTAGTTAAAATCTTACAAAATTAAATGGAGCTGACACACTTAATCTTTAGGTTGTTACACAGTAATCTCGGACATGAGAAAACAGATATTTTGGTGGCTGTTTAACTATGCCAAGATGAATTATAATCCTAAAAAGCTAGTAAACAGTTTTAAAATACTAGACCTTTGTGGAAAATGTCTGATGTTGTGTGGAGTTGCATGTAGTTGTTCTTGGTTTGAGAGAAAAACATTTGTGTATGGTAGAATGCACTAGTTGTCTTTATGCCCCTTTGTGACTATGGTGCAATGTTATGTTTCTCAGCACAATCTAACTCTTTTTGTCTTTAAGTTCTGTTTGACCCTATCAGGCAAAACAGTGTAGGTACTAAAGTTCCTTTCTTGCAATAATTCTGCCTCTCCCAGTCTTCACAGACTGGGCTCAATGACTAGCACAGAGGATAAGCATGAAAGAGAAAATCTAGTTCAGTGCATAATTTCCAGATCCAAAGATGAAGATTTCACTATACTGAGATGTAGGGTCAGTTTCTTGCTCCAGACAGACAGAAGAGATGCATCCAGATAATTTTGAGTGAATTTGTAGATGATTGTATCAAGGTCCCTTCCAGTTATGGATCCAGAGCCTACTTATTGGTGCATTATTGGTGTAAACTCCTGTTGTTATCAAATGAAACTCAGAAAGCAAGCTGATCAAATGCTGATTACATTTAACTACACTAGTACAATCTATAAATGGCATCGTAAATTAATAATACTAGCTGTGTAAGCCTGTGCTTGGGGTCCTATAAACTATTGAAATCGTCAGAAAAAAAATTGAAATGTAGAGATGTCAAGTAATTGAAAGGAACTACTCTGGGCGTCTCTCTCCTAGGAGGTTTCGTTTTGCCAATGTGCTCACCTCGCTTGTGTATTAGCGGTGGGAGGAAAAGTAAAAGGGATACCGTTTTGCTGATGTGCTGGCCTCGCTTGTGTTATTACCGGCTAAACCAGTTTCTGTTTCCTCAGAGGTGGAGCCCTTACCCCGTCTCCACCTCTCATCTTTGGCCCAGACAGAAAAACACACAGACACTTCCACACATAGACGTTTATATATAGGAAGATCCTAGCCCATCAAATACATAAGAAATAAGTTTGGAACTACTGTAGAAATAAACAATGAAATCACAAAATTATTAAACATAGAGATATAAGCAACATATTTGAGGAAAAATGGAAGAAACTTTTCTCATTGTGATATAATGAAAACTGTTCTTTAATTAAAGATGTTTTTACTAAAATACATCTATAGGAGGCATAACGTATAATGTACAACTTTTTGTATTTTCCAAAACCTTGGATGGATGGAGTTGGAACAGTGTGAGATTTTTTATTGTGGCTGGAGTGCCAATTTTGCCACCAACCCCCAAGTTTTTTCCTGCAGGTTGGAGGGCCTACTTGCAGAGATGGATGCAGATTAACGTCATACCCAGGACAGAGCAATTGCAGGTTAAGGGCCTTGCTCAAGGGCCCAACAGAGCAGAGTTCCTTTACGGTATTTGAACCGGCAACCTTATGATTGCTAGTGCAGATCTCTAGCCTCAGAGCCACCACTCTCCCCAATTATTTGTAGAGCTGTTGATTAATTAACGTTAATGTGTGTGTATTTCACATGTTAAATATTTCTTCACTTAATTTTTTAACATAACCTCTAAATGCATTAATTTAACAGGATAATTTGACTGCGCCTCACACTTAATTAAACAGCACCAAATGATTCCAACTCTTTTAATAGCGCTTGTTTGTTTCCTGTGTTGTTTCTTGATAATGGTCTTCATCCACACACACCAATAGAGTTGGCTCTCGTCCCTTGTAATATGGGATTGTTTCATATTGGAATATAAAATGCAGAGTACCATATTGAATCAGTAAGGAACATAATTTGACCAGTATTTTTGTACACACCATTTCATATATTCACTAGCTCTTCAAAATGCAGATAATAGCATAAGAAAATTTCAGATCAAACCATTTATACAAGCGGAGGGTGACTGTGCATGAAAAAAATGTTTTGTGTCTTGCTAATGTTTCTGACAAGCACAGGTAACAAGCACAGTGCACTGAGTAAGACTGCACATCATCAACATCTTTGCCATTATGCTGCGTTTACATATTGATGTTAAAGAAAAAAGTCAAATCTTACAGTATAGCTAAACGTCCAAAACCAGACACTACACACAGTGATTTCTGCTAATTCAAGTTCGACCTTGAAATGTAAGAGGCTGCCTAGACCTGATTGTGAAACATAATGTCAATGGGTGAGCCCTGCCCCTGGTGATGAGCATGTTTGCTGTGGAGCTTTTTCTCTTTCCTATAGAGGGATATCTGAATTTGAAACAGCACAGAGCAGGTGCTATGCATATCCGAGCAGCTAGACAGCAGGACACAGAGTGGAATCGCTTGATTCCTTATACCTCAGTCACACCTCCCCCAACGCAGATCTGGTATGTTGTTGTTGTCTAGTTAATTAAATGTTACCTGCTATAGGTTAAATTATAATAATCATAGCCTATATTATACTGTAACCAATAAAACTAGTCAATAATCATTGTAAATTGATCATGTTAATATATCCATCCATCCATTTTCCAACCCACAGAATCTGAACACAGGGTCACGGGGGTCTGCTGGAAGCAATCCCAGCCAACAAGGGCACAAGGCAGGAACCATTCCTGGGCAGGGTGCCAACCCGCCGTAGGACACACACAAACACCCCCACACACCAAGCACACACTAGGGCCAATTTAGAATCGCCAATCCACCTAACCTGCATGTCTTTGGACTGTGGGAGGAAACCGGAGCGCCCGGAGGAAACCCATGCAGACACGGGGAGAACATGCAAACACCACGCAGGGAGGACCCGGGAAGCAAAACCGGGTCTCCTAACTACGAGGCAGCAGCGCTACCAATGCGGACACCGTGCCGCCCACATATATCCATCCATTTGGATTGAAAGTTAAAATAGTTATTTTAAAATTCATAAATGACACCTTCTATAACAATGTACAGTTTTAACACTTAAATAATCCTATCAGATACATATTTAAAAGCTTTTTTCAGTATATCCTTTGCTATTTAAAAGCCTAATGTATACACATTTTCAATCTATTTAATAACGTCTATTCTTCAGGTAACAGCTGCGAAGCACAACCTGAGCTATGATTGTTGATTGTGAACAAAAGACTGAATCATGATTTTATGTCTCTGTTTTTGAATATGTAATTGCTTGTGTAATTGTTAGTGCTTTTGGTATGTTGTCTTGCAACACAGCAGTCCAAATCATATGTAGCGGTATTCCTAAATATTATAGCAAACTCCATGGGGTGAGAGGGATGTTTGGTGTTCATTGGGTGTTGTTTCTGTTACATAAAACTGTATGCATGCGTCGCTCTGGGGTTGATTAGGGTGAAAATGAAAATGTGAGCAGGTCAATCAAGTGCCTCATTCTCACCTTGGACTGGCAGGAGGATAGCACCTGCACCCAATTAATCAATATAGGAGGAGCCTGCGGAGGGAATCAAAATCATAGTGCAGAGTTAGGTGCCTGAAAGCCAGCCAGTGAGCAAGTGAGAGTGAGAATGGCAGCAAGAGTGAGACCGGGCAGTCAGTAGCCCCAAGGATACTTAGGGATCCGAGGGATGGCAATAAGTCGAGAAGGAAGATGGGAAGACAGCCAAATCTGAGCAGTCTGGCAGATGCTGACTTTGGCAGCCAAGACAGGGGTTGTCAAGGAGGACCACAGCTGCTTAAGTCACCACCAGTTGAGCAAGCCATGAGGCGGGCTGAGGAGACAGAGAGGAAGATAGGCTGGGCTCAGTTAGAATAATGGAAGAAAGATCAAGGACCTGATGAAAGTGTTTTATACAGGTTTTAATCATTGATTATTTATTTGGTTTTAACTCAAGGACTATTCATTGTTTTGATGGATAATTTATTTATTGTCTATTTAAGGAAGATCATTTTATGCACTGGACTTTACAAAACATATGATTGGTTTTAATAAAAGCACTTGGCACTTTTGTACCAGCCCCATGCTGACTGTTTGTATTCTCATTTGCTTGGCTCATCTTGGTTTATGACTACTGATGGATCCAGTTTCACAAGTCACATGTGTAACCTAAAGACCAATTTTCTTTCTAAACATAGATGTTAAAATTCTGGCAATATTTCTTGAAACAAGCATAGAGAAAGTGGTTTATTCTAATATTTCACAAGATTAAACTAAAAATCTGAAATGTATGTTCAATATAATAAAACCATTCCAGTAATACAGCCACATGGAATCTTGCTATCTTTGGAAGAAGATTAAGCATTTAATAGAGCTGAATAGAGGTACTTGTTCACCCTCCTATATAAATCTGGATTTGATCGTTGTTTATCTGCATAGGTTAAACAATTATACTCCAAACAAAACTCTTTAATTCAGTCAGTCAGTCATTTTCCAACCCTCTATATCCTAACACAGGGTCACAGGGATCTTCTGGAGCCAATCCCAGCCAACGGTTTATTTAATATTAAAATGCTTCCTGGTTCTCCAGCCTTTTAGCATAAAAAGGGAATAATGCTATGAGACAGAAGGAGGTCAGAAGTAGGAGACAAAGTAGGACGCGAAGGAGATGAGGAAGGGCAATGGTTTTCAGAAGTATGAGTAGCCAGAGAGCACAGGAGTAGTTACAGTATAAGAAGGCATGCAAATTGCAGACCTTCCAGCTATAGAAGAGTGCAAGGCAGTAGGCATTGTATTTTTGTTGAATTCATGGTGTGCCTAGGACCTTACAACCTTTGGGTAATGGTTGAGAATCTGCAGCATGCAAGTCAAAAATTCACAGTATTAAAGAAGGGCATCTTTAAAAAACATTTTCCTGTGTCCTATGTGGTTTCTTTATGAGTCACTCCAATATATTCTGACAAACTTGTTTTTGAATGAAGAACCAAACTTTAGTATTGATCACAGATTTTTATTTGCTATTGAACCATTTACGATCTACCTATATCCGCAGTTAGTGATTCAGGAAATTGTAAGAAAAAGAATTGGGCAAAATATACCTCTTTATGCAAATAACATTCAGCTCTACACTACTGTGTACTAAGTGTATTGCATATGAGTAGTACGAATTTAATTTGAATTAAGTATACTTTTTGTGTGAATAGCCTTGAACATGAGTCTATTTTAAATAATTATTTGAAAATAGACATTATAACAAAACAAAACTCAATAAAACAAATGAGCTTAATATAGCAAGTACCACAATATGCTTTGAAAGAAATCCAAAAAGAAAACTCGGCCTAAAGCCTAAACCTGACAAAGAGAGCAACATAAATATAAGAGTCCCATTTGAAATAGCCATTTAATGTGATGAAGCAAGAAGTAGAATTCAAATAGAGTGGTCAAAATAGAAAGCTGTTCAGTGAAAGCAATGATAGAACCCTGCCTTGGGTAGGTGAAGTTTTCATTTGCTTTGAACTCTCTTCATTCAGTATGATAATTCCCCTGTTGTTACTTCTGGTGAATTAAATATTATATGTGTATATTTTGTGTTTCTGTGGCTGCCTTCATCATAAACCTCATCGGCATTGGCATTATGTTCATGACCTCAACACAAGACTGAAAGAAATTCACAAACAACTTATAGAGAAGACAACTTCTTTAGCATTTACTTTCTTAGTACTTTTAATAGCCAGATATGGAGGACAAAGAATGGCATATAAAAAGAAATAAAGGTATTTGGAATTGACAAACCATTTTAATAAGTTCATTAGATAGCTGACATGTGTATAGGTTAGTTTTCCTTTCCATTTCATGCATTTCAGTATTCTTTTTTCATTATTATTGCTTAATAAAAATCAAATTTCAGCCACTTTATATTTAGGTCAAGGTGACCTCTAAGAGAGATACATTTCATTGTATGGATAGTATGTTTCTATAGGAGTATATTAACATGTATAGTTTAGATAAACACTCATGCAAATGTGTGCTCTATAATATATTAGAATAGGGTACTTTACAGAAAGAAATGTAATAACTATCCAATAAAACACAATAGACATTCTTATTAAGTGAAAGAAGTTGAATGTATTTTACACTGAAGTGGGAATCACACGTAAAACTAACTGCCTCAATTCCTCTTCACCTGACAAAGCATATCTGAATGGAAATGTGACGAATGAATCTCTTCCAGGATCTTGTTACCTGTAATTGACTCTTATTTTTTTAAATAAAAAGAACCTCAACTTCCCATGGTTTCATGGTTTTATGGCCAAGGTAAAATAGAAAGCCATTCAATATTACAGAAAAAATTCTATGTGAGATCCATTTGTAATTTGAAAGAGCAATTTCTTCTATAGAATTCTTTTTGTGCTTGCCCTATTTTTCTATGAGTGAAGGTTGGAGCTTCAATTAGTATTATTTTATGACAAAAGCAGTGACCACAGCATTATGCTTAAAAAAGTTAGTGTATAAAATGATTACTATATTTCTGATATTATAGACAGTAAGACAGTAAACATAAATGCAATGCAACATAATAAACAAAATCGTTTACATATAATGAAAAGATGTGTTTATTAGTGCTACTGGTACAACGTAAAACATTAGTAGTAGTATTATTGTTATTTTAATCATTCTTAATAATAGGTAAATTAGAAATTTCAAAATCCTTCCCCATTATTGTCTAAATGTTAATAAGCGCTAAATACTCCCAACCCAGTTTACTGAAAATATTAAGTGCAAGGCTTTAGTCAGTACTGGTGAATTTCTGTCCATCGCAAGGCACATCCACATCCACTAACACAAAGACAAAGAAAGAACAAAACATACAATGAAATAGGGAGAATGGGCAAACTCCCAGGTTATCAATCCCATACAGATGACGAGGGCAATAAGGCAACAGTTCTACCAATTGTACATTGACACTAATTACCATTTAGAAAAATCTATAAATACGTCTCTGTGTTCAATCCATTTCATTCCTATTAAGCACAATTTTACTTTTGAACCCAATATAATAATTACAAATATTGCATATAAAACATAATGTTGAAAGAAACCATGAAATATCATGCAATAAATATAAAAACACACATACACATAGATGCAGTAGATGGATAGATAAATAGGTAGAACATTATTTTTCCCCTTTTACAGAAGCTCTTTAAATAATTAAATACATAAATAGATTGATAAGTAAGTAAATAAATATATATACACACACTCTTTGGTCTGACCACACACTAGAATGACTATAAAGCAAAAAAAATTAAAAAGAAATTTTCAGAATGTTCAAGGAGGATGGAATCATAAGATCTTAATGTACCCTTTGGATTATACATTAACTAACTAGCTGTGTAAGCCTAGAAACTATTGAAATCATCAGAAAAAATTTTAAATGTATAGATGTCAGGTAATTGAAAGGAACTACTCGGGCATCTCTCTCCTAGTAGGATTCGTTTTGCCAATGTGCTAGCAATGCTTGTGCATTAGCGGCAGGAGCAAAAGTAAAAGGGATATAGTTTTGCAGATGTTAGTGGCTAAGTGACTTTGTCTTTCTTCAGAGGTTGTGTTTTGCTGACGTTCTCGCCACACTTGTGTATTAGCAGCGGGAGAAAAAGTAAAAGGGATACCATTATGTCGATCTTAGCACCTAAGTGATTTTGTCTTTCTTCTGAGGTTTTGTTTTGATGACGTGCTGGCCCCACTTGTGTTATTAGCAGCTAAGCTAGTTTTCTGTTTCCTCGGAGGTGGAACCCCTACCCCGACTCCACCTGTCACTTCCGGGCCGGACAGACAGACAGACACACTTCCATGAGTAGACATTTATATATAAGATAATGTTTTTGAAGATTGGAAAGGATTAGACTATTTAAAACATTCACATGCAACAGGGTGGATTTTAGAAATTTTGACTATAAATTTAATTTGAAAGCAGACAAGCGATTTAAGAACTGGAGTTACATATTCATACTTCTTACATCTAGTTACAATGTTTGCTCCTATAATTTGAATTTCCTGAAGAGTAGTAAGTATTATGACCTAAAGAGTTCCAAAAGCACTTGCAAAAGTGCCCAGTAGTGGAAGGAAACCCCTCAAAACCCCGGCTATTCAATGAGAGCCATATATAATCTTTATAAATAAAGGATTTATTAATACGTAAATGCTCTGAATAAAAAGCCAGCTCTGTGGAGCACAGAAAGACAAAGAGGAGTTGTCCCTGTAGGGGCAGTCCCTGTTGCTGTGGGGCAGGACCACTCACCAAACACAATACAGACAATACAAAAAAACAAAGAATAATTTAAATAATAAACACATGCAACATTAACATAAATCAAAGAATCAAATATTAACAAAGAAGACATAAAACAATGAACTCTAACTACGAGAAGAACCCTGAAATATAACAGTATGTGAATGATTCAAACAGCCTGACCATGGGTAGGCATTGGGGGGAGAGGGTTCATTTATGTTCTTATGTACATAGACAAAAAATCTATTATTATTGTGTGTTTCCTTTTACTGTATTCCTTTTTTACATTATGAATAAAAACATGACTACAAAAAGAAAACAAAAACAAAAAATAGCCTGAACGTAAACACTACATATTCGGTCTTGCTTAAAACCAAAGAGTTAACTTCAAAGCAGATTAGTTTTGTGAGCAGGAAGGCAGCAAAGGCTGCAAACTGAGTCTCACACTTTAGGCATCCATTCTTCTTACACAACAGCATCAAATGCAGCCTGTTGCTCTCACTTGCCATGCCAACTATCCATCCATCCCTTATCCAACCCACTATATTCTAACACAGGGTCACGGGGGTCTGCTGGAGCCAATCCCAAGCCAACTAACTGAATGTTATTTCCAGCCATCTATGCAAAACACCAATACAAGCAATCCTTGTACTGTGTACTGTACTGTACTTTGTATCAAAAGGCAAAAATAAAACTGTCATCAGCTCAGCAAAACAAACAGGATGACTTACCAATGCTTGAAATTGGTTGTTTTGAATGGCATCATATCTTTTAAAATTATTATCTATAGAGTATTCATACATTATCTGCCATTTGTTAGTTGTATATTTTGCACAATTTCAGTAATCATTAAGTTTTATGAAAACAAATTAGCCTCAAAAAAGTGAATCACCTTCATTTTGATATATTTTTAGCTAGAGAAGTAGGTTTTAGAAAGCATTGAGAAATGACAACTGAAGGACACACAGCACAAAAAAAAATATAAACTCAACCTGGGAGTTTAGGGTTTTATCAGTAACAATATGTGGTACATAAACACTAAAATTATCTGATACTAGTCTATAAGAGAAAGCTATAATCGAGGCACCTTGAACCTACAATTGCCTTTTTTACACTACTGCACATAAGTGGGCTGAAGTGAGTGCCTGACTAATCATAAACAGCTCCTAGTCAGCATAAACAAATCTAACAATGCTGGAAAAACAGATAATTTCCATTTCTTTTTTGTATCCTGATAGCTATAGCATAACAATTTGATGACAGGACCCTGAAGCACAAGAACTGGACACAACAGATGCCATATTATAAAAACAGTTTTTAAAGCCTGCCACACTTTCTGATTCTTGTTGGTTTTTGTTGTTTTGTCAAAATCTGTAAAAAAAATAAGGGAAGGAAGGACATTTAGTTTTTATATTTGACTGGTCTGAGAAACACATATTGAACACATCCCACATCTTACATCCTACATCCCAGGTGTGGCAAAGGGCATTAACAACAGGAGTAAGAGATATTCCAATCATGACTGTACGTTCTCAATCAGTGTCAAGATATACAGTAACTGATCTAAAATAATTGATCTTGCCTTGTTCTTGCATGACATCCATCTTACTTAGCAGCAGTTGCTGTTTTTTATTTTTTTGTTCATTTCAGCTACTTGTGTATTTTGCTATGGTTGTTTATGTTGCTTCCTCCCTCTCTTATTCCGCTCACATAAATCACATTAAGAAACTTTCTTACTTTCACCTCCGTAACATTTCCCGTGTTCGCTCCTTCCTCTCCTTCTCTAATGCTGAGAAACTTGTCCATGCTTTTATCACATCCCGCATTGACTATTGTAATTCCCTACTGGCAGGTACCCCTTCTAATCTTATATCACAGCCCCAGCTTATTTAAAACTCAGCTGCAAGAGTCCTTACTCAAACCAGCAGCAGCGAGCACATCACACCCATCCTGCTCCGTCTCCACTGGCTTCCTGTGTCTTACAGAATCGAATATAAAATCCTACTAATAACCTACAAAGCCTTAAATAACCTTGCGCCAAACTACATCAGTGAACTACTCCATCACTATGTGCCTGCCCGCCCACTAAGGTCCTCGGATTCTGGCAATCTTGTTGTGCCCCAAACTAATCTACACTCCATGGGTGACAGGGCCTTCAGCTGTATAGCGCCCAGACTCTGGAATGACCTACCGAAATTAATCAGGTCAGCTGACTCCATGAATTCTTTTAAAAAACAACTCAAAACTCACCTGTTCAGGAAGGCTTTTAGCTCTACTTGACTTTATTACCCTTCTCTCAGTTTACTTCTCTGTCAAGATGCTCATGTAACCTGTATGTGTGTGTGCTAGACCATCAATTATGTTGTCTGCTTTTTTTTCTTCTCTGAATTCACTGTTGTAATCTTCATTTATTTATCTGGTTTGTACAATGCTATATACTGTATACCCTGGCATTCTTTCTTATATTCTGTAAGTGCCTTGAGCATAGGAAAGGTGCTATATAAATAAAATGTATTATTATTTTATTATTATTGTGATGAACATGTGGCTGTGTTGAGCAGGTTAAACAGCTTATCAGCAATGTGTCTTTTCCGTGCTTGTTTTTTTTTTGTCATATATAAAGGTACTTAAAACAAAAACTTGCCAGCTGTCAGGTCCTTTAGTACCACAAAGTCAGCCAATGCAACCCTTTTAAGCTTTACAATTGGAGCACAGGCATGTTAAGTGACTAGCTCAGAGTCACAAAGTGAGCCAGAGTCAGAAACTAAATTTGTAGTTTTGTTGTTTATAGTCAGATGCCTTAGGTAGTACACCACCCTGCTTGTCTTTTATATTAGATATTGATCTTAGAATACAGTATCCTCTAGCAGAGAGGTGAACCATCCGTAATTTTATTCTATCAATCATTTTATGCAGTTTTCACACAGCACTGTGTGTAATCAGTTGTTCTTTTCACATTTTTGTTAGCCTCTAGTTGAATGGCCGTCTTTGAAAAAACACTTTGTCAATCCATACCAGACAAATGCATACCTTATTAAGTAAATACTATGTACATTTTGATGTACTCACTGGCTTGCATGCTTTATTATGTAACACACTGGTTACTATTAATCATTATTAGTCTTTCTCATAATTATTTTGTTAAAATAACTTGTCTAATCATTTCATTCCATAGGGCAGGACAGACACAACATTGATGAAGCCTCACTTTTGGTAATATGGCTGGCTTATATGGACAACATAAGCACTGATCAACAAAAGGCAGCAAGCTGGACCAGAATGAAAGCAAGCGAAAATCTGAATTAGTAAGGAGAATTGGATCCCTAACATAAAAAACAATACAAGTACCCTTAAAGAAAACTGAGTTATTTTCCATTATGCAAAACAGGCAAAAAATGTAGTTTTTTTGCGTTTTGGTAGAACTACACCCCAAGCATTCTACTACAAACAAAAAGAAAGTAAATGAGAAAGGGCAAAACATGCTAAATGTATACAGTATGTTATAAAGGTACCTGTTAATATGGTTGGTTGGACAAATAAAAATTACAGGGGGGAAAAAACTTGTAGCAAGTGAAAGAGGTTTTTTAACGTCTTTTGTTTAGGCTTGTGCAGAAGAATTGATGGGAATATGAAACAGATTCAGTCAGTACACAGGAGTCATTACTAATCCTTCAACATGGACTATACCGTAGAAAAAGCACAAAATGAAATTCAGTCATTTTTGCCTGATTTACGTTTTTTTTTTGGTTTTGTTTTGTTAGAGTATGTGACATTAAATACAATCCAACATATAAAATACACAGAAATGCAAGCCTTATTCATTTTGTGCTTTTCATTTTGGCATGCATTTTTGTGTCAGAATTAAAAAGGAATCAATCAAATGGTTCATTGCTTTTCAATATTGTACACAATGGAGCACATGCTAATCAAGCCAAAACTAAATGAAGTCAAGTGCCCAGTCACAGCGAATAGTTTGGGCAAAGGACATTAACAGCAAGAGTAAGAGATGTTCCAATCATGACTGTATGTTCTCAATCATTGTAAAGTAAATATTATAATTAGTCTGGAGAGGTAACACACATGATAAGCAGTTTGAACCATTAGACAATAGGGTCATATTTATTGTTTTACTCAAAACAAGGAAAACTCCTTCCATCCTCCCAGAGAACTCCCTGCATGCAGACACTCCTCTCGAAACACCGGGCCACCTAGTAGTCACAGCTCAGATAAATGCCCAGGGCCAAGGGATGCCTAGCTGCTTAATCTTGCTCTCTAGTGATGGAACATAATA
This sequence comes from Erpetoichthys calabaricus, assembly GCF_900747795.2. Taxonomy (NCBI): domain Eukaryota; kingdom Metazoa; phylum Chordata; class Cladistia; order Polypteriformes; family Polypteridae; genus Erpetoichthys; species Erpetoichthys calabaricus. Next base: position 153,887,052 of record NC_041402.2, on the reverse strand, counting down.
GATGCTGGTTCCATCTGATCAATAAAAGCTCTCTTTAGTTGGTCACTACACTGTTATCTCTTCCCTTGTTACTACAATATTTGCAAAAACTACCTGTTTACTATATTGGCTTTTGATTCCACTACTAAATATACTAGTGGTGGAGCTACTGATGGCTTTGTTACCTGCTGGAGTGCTTTTGTATACTGCTGCTGCTCCAGAACATTCATGTATATTTACTTCTTTCAACATCAATATTTGTTTGGCAAAAACCAGACAAAGAAGAAAGATAGAGATAACAATGTAATATTTGGCTATCACAAGGGGTGAAAATAGTAATAAAACAAAAGATAAAGAAAGACGGCATGGTGGCGCAGTGGGTAGCGCTGCTGCCTCACAGTTAGGAGACCCGGGTTCGCTTCCCAGGTCCTCCTTGCGTGGAGTTTGCATGTTCTCCCCGTGTCTGCGTGGGTTTCCTCCGGGTACTCCGGTTTCCTCCCACAGTCCAAAGACATGCAGGTTAGGTGCATTGGCGATTCTAAATTGTCCCTAGTGTGTGCTTGGTGTGTGTGTGTGTGTGTGTGTGCGCACCCTGCGGTGGGCTGGCGCCCTGCCCAGGGTTTGTTTCCTGTCTTGCGCCCTGTGTTGGCTGGGATTGGCTCCAGCAGACCCCCGTGACCCTGTAGTTAGGATATAGCGGGTTGGATAATGGATGGATGGATGGAAGATAAAGAACCTCAATAATTACATTTATGATGAATATATGGTGTTTATTCAGTTAACCAAACAACTATCCACCTCACAGAAATGGAGCCACACTGATAATTAGCAATACACAACATTCGACTATTTAACCCAACACTAAACATTTTTTAACGGGAGCAAACTTCCACTTCCACCACTTCATTAAGTCATGTCAGTTGATGAAGAATGTATTTGCAGCCATCATGATTGGATTGCCTTCTTAACCCCCACTCTTGATGCACCTTGCCCCACCTCTTGATGCTGATTGGTTATTTAATTTCAATTAGAAATGCAGTGCAAACCAAGCAGACACTCTGTAAAATGTAATGAGTTTGCTTTACTTTTAGTTAGGGCACTTCAAAACATGACCAAGTGGACATGAATTAAAATATGTTACAATTTTTGTATTGCAGTTTGTTGTTTTGAAAAGCAACAACTCACTAGATCTGTAGTGGGCTGGCGCCCTGCCTGGGATTTGTTTCCTACCTTGTGCCCTGTGTTGGCTGGGATGGGCTCCAGCAGACCCCCATGACCCTGTAGTTAGGATATAGCAGGTTGGATAATGGATGGATGGAACTCACTGCATAAATGAATGTATTTTAAACATTGGACTGCATTTAAATTTTCTAAGTCTCTCACAAAAGTTTTTGCTAATTTATTTATATTATCCTGGTGGGTAGAAGAGCCAAAGTCTAAGTGTTCTGATCTCACTATTATGTTGTAATAAATATTCAGGCAGCTAAACTCCTCCCTTTATCAATATGACGACTCGGAGATTGACTTGACACGAGGAGTACAAATCTCCAGTTTATTAATAAGTAAAGAAACATAATATTCAGCACGCAAATAACAAACAGTTTGATAACAAGCTTTAAACTGTAAGAAGCAGTACAGAACGGTAACATTTTACAAATATAAACTTACCGGCTATGCTACCATAGGTTAAACAGGAAAGATGAACTTCGCTGTATGTGTTTGTGGCAGATACATTACCTACATCGGGGACGCCCCACTGTAAAGTGGCTCAGGAAGGACAAACATCACAAAGCATGCATATCTGAACACAACAACAGCTCACAAAATGGAAATGGTCAATAATTAAGCACTTTGCCCATCCCAACAAACATGACATTAAGGAAGAAAATAGATGTGGAAAAGGAATAAATTGTGACAATCCAATCTGAAGAATAAAAGGGAAATAAGGAGTATTAAATTGCTAATGTTATTTTTCAGTGCTAGACAACATCCTAATTACAATCAAATGAAGATTTGAAACCACATATGCAGACATAATATAAATTCAAGGAAGTATTTAGACCCTGCAGTTGGAGAAGGTAGAGGTAAAGAAAGAGTACTCAAAAAAAGAAGAAGTTTTAACAAAGGAGAAGACAAGTCTTTATAATAGTGTTTGTGCACCGTTGTATAAACAGAGCGTCAGACTGCACTACTAATCAGATGCCATCAGTGGACAGTAAGGAGCTGATACCTATGTAGAAGCAACTGCTGGCTGTGTGGTAAACTGTGTACAGACCAAGAACAGGCAATTAAGTGCATTATGTGTTAAGCAACTGTACAGCGAGAGAGATGAGAAAATAAATGAAAGGTGTAGTTGAAAAATTTTACTCTGTTTTCAAAGAAGTCATTCACAGAGACCAGATGAAAATACAGAACCGTTCTTTATTTGTCCACAGTTATGCACAAATGTCTCAGTCCATGGAGTAAGCACTCAACAAAACAATTAATCTGCCTTTATGCTGCTCTGTTATATCACCTCATCCAATATGTCATGTCATCTGACTTGTAATATGCATAATATGCAGAGCTTCATCCAATCAACAAGTGCCACCAGTGTTTTGTGACTCCTTTTGACTCTCCCATTAATCTGAATATCGCCTTGTAATAGGGATGATCTGCGGAGGCTTCTATTGCTTTTAGCACTTTTTCATAGGAGGGGTGTTTGGGCTTTCCCATTAATTTATTCCTACTTTCTAGAGGGAGTGTGGTTCATTTTAACCTTAGCAACTATCTTGTTGGCTGTCTAACAGCCTCACAGGCCTAGGCTTAAAACAAAATTTCAATTAACCCTTTAGTTACTTTAAATTCTTATCCTTATGTTTAATAATTCATTGTTATATTTTCATATAAGTATATACTTGTTTTCAATTGTAAAATTAAATCATGTATTGATTAGAAATATTGATTAAAATTATATAAAGACTACACTTAACAGAAGATTTTCATCCATTCAAAAGATTAGCAGCTAAATATAAACCAAAGAGACTCATCAAAAAAGCTGCATGACCAGCTTAAGTGGGTCTGCTCAACTAGAGTTAGAGAGAATGGCCAGTTGATACCCAATGAGATTTAACAGCCTTCAAATTAAGCAAGAAACGCAGGCAAGAGCACATTCATTGCATGCTATTATGTGTGAGTGAGTGCATGCATTAGCATGGCAATAATACCCACTGCAACGGCAGTTTATACCTATGCTGCACCTTGAATGACTTCAACTTATGCTGTCGTTTATGTCAAAATACTAACAAAGAAAGTTCAAAGACCAACAAGAAGCCCAACATAAAGTAAAAAATCCACAAAGAGAATTGGAGAAAAGAAGCACTCAGCAACCTAGAAAGATATAACTATTGTTAAGCACGTACAAATCAGGCATACTGCTAAAATGATTAAACTCCATGTTTTAAAATGAATCAGTGTACTGTAAAAGAAATATTCTGCAATTGGCAAAAATATAAGAACATGGAGTTGTTGGATGACCTTCAAAACCATAAAATGACAAGAAAATTTATAAGAAATATCCTAAAGAACAAAAGGACCATATAAAAAGGATTGCAGTGTCTCTTCTGTTGCAGCTGATGTCCATGTTCAAACTTTAACAATATAACATAAGATGAAAACATTCACAGTTATGAAAAGGTAACCAGGAGAAAAACATTTTCTTAAAAAAAATAAAATAAAATTACAGATCACATTAAATGGCTACTCCACTCAAAAACACATTTTTATATTTTACCCCATGTTTTTTTGTTGTGATAATAAAAAATCAAGAAAAAAAATTATTATGATGTTTTAACGAAGAATGGAGATAAAAAAAATAAAATGCTGGCCTATAGTGACTAAAGTTGAATCTCAGTGAACATCAAAAATGACCACAAAAAAAATCTCACATTACTCCTGTTGCATAATCCACATGTCAATTATCCTTACAATGTGCAAAACACATGCATTTTTGGTAAAATTTTGTTAAAAAAATGCTTCTGAAAAAATCAGCACTCGGTCTGAACAGAAACCACAATTCACTTGTGTCTGAGCTTCTGAATTGAAGACAGGACTCTTTACCAATAAATGAATGGAAGAACATACAAGTGGCCACACTTCCAAAAAGAAATAGCTGTTATGTTTATCTACCAAGCAACCTGCAAGGTAGCTGTTTCTCCTTTTGAATTTTATTGCATCCCCTTCTCAACAGTTCTGTAATTTTTCTCTTGGGTTAAAACATCTTGAGATTTTGTGTGAATGATTGCTTTGAACCCTGGCATTTTGCTGATTTGGAGTTTTGATGAGGGTCCTTATTCTACATATTATTATAGAAAAAATAATTTTGGTCAGGATTTCCTTTCTTGTTTTTCACCTCAATTTTGTCACACTTTAATATTTTTTTAATTTACTCACTAAGATGAATCACGCTGGTTAAAATAATTTTTTCCGTTCTTGTTTTCTTCTTTCATTAAATGTTTAGTTCTTGTCCTGCAGACGGTGACCATTCAAAGAATTTCCAAATGAAAATTTCAAATATTAATCTCAACATTTTTCCTTTTATGTGTAGAATTTGGTTAACAGAAAACACAATGATTTTGTATTGTTTTTGTATTATTTTCTAAACCTTCCAAACCCTAAGGACTTTTCTAAAAACATTTCCCAAATTTAGTTCAGATGACAGTTTTGATAGGATTATTGGAGAAACATTCCACAAAGCAGATGCGTGACTTGTAAGAGGAAGTAAAGGAAATGTTTGACGTATTATAGCTCTTAAAATATTTTGTTTTTGCCAGTTTATTAAAATAAAAGGTCCACTTATTTCTGCACACAAGTTTCAAAGAAAGTTGTACATTATGGATGGACAATATCTAAGCAATATTCATCTGTCCAACATTCTATTAATTTTCTGAATGCACTCTCTACAGTATGGTGTCTCCCTTGGATACAACACAAGAATCATTTTCTAGTTTGTACACCTGTCCATTTCAGGCTAAATGTTTGAAAATCATTTACTCATAATGCCTAGTTTAGTTGGTCTTTATTCAACCTAACAGTGTACCTCTTGGGCTGAGTGTTTGAGGTGGTTAGTGCAGTATGTGATGTGAATTTTCATTTAAACTCAATTACAGAACGCTTTCTATAAGTTCTTTACTATTCCTTAACCCACTTATTGTCTTTCTCTGCACCAAAAAGCCTCTATGTGTGGCTAATGTTCATGGAGCGGATGTAGAGGTGGTCCTCTCCTACAAATACTTGGGGTCCACATCAATGACCAGTTGGACTGGTCTCAGAACACAGAGGAACTATATAAGAAAGGGCAGAGCAGGCTTTTTTTTTCCTTAGGAGACTGCATTTCTTTAATGTGAGAAGTGACATCCTTCACATCTTCTATAGCTCTGTGATGGCCAGTATGACCTTCTATGCTGTGGTGTGCTGGGCTAGTAAAATCACTTTAGGAGAGGCTCACTGTATCAACAAGCTAATTAAATGGGCAAGCTCTGTTACAGTATGTAATTTGGACCCCCTGAAGTTAGTAACAAAATAGAGAGTTAAAAAAAAACTGAGTGCCATTATAGACATGGCTGCCCATATTAATATTGTCACACATGTGTGCATAGGAGGCAGTTAAAGGGATTGAATAGAGGCAATTCAGTGTCAGACCAGGGGGTGGCAAGGTGCACTTTTTCCCTCAATCCTCTGCAGCCCATTCACGGGAAATTCCACAGGGTTCCGGTGCCCGTGATGACGTCACTTCCTGCCCAGATGACATCACTTTCCGGTTCTTTTGCCTGCGATAATGTCACTTCCACTTCTGGCACCCATGATGACCTCACTTCCAGTCCTGGCACCCATCCAGACCTTTAAAGCCGGCATCTTTGCCACATGTCATCAGTTCTGTTTTGGACTTTGAACCAATAACAACTCTACACAATCCAACCCTTTTTGCAACCAGGGCATAATATACGGGTGGCGGCCCCAAACCTTTTTATGTCTCCTGTCCATTCTTGTAACAATATATATAAGAAGGTATATTGTGGTGGGCAGCCGGTTTCCAGTGGGGCCATGGGTCATGAGCATGTGAGCTCAACCCTATTGGGGCCTGTGGCCACCGCCAGGGGGTGCATGGACATTTACAGGGCCTTATTTGGACATACTTCCACCACACCCAGAAGTGCGGCTGGAAGAAGCTCATTGGGCACCTTCCGGGTGCCCTATAAAAAGGGGCCAGTCACCACCATTCTTTGGCCAGAGTCGGGAGGAAGAGGACGAAGCCTGAACAGGAGTGGAGGCGGATGGACTGGCTTCAGAGAAGGGACTGTGTTGTGTGGTGATTTGTGCACTGTGCTGTAAATTGTAAATAAACATTTGCTGGGTGCTAAAACTGTCTCCTGCTTGACTGTGTCCAGGTTGGCTTTCCCTATATGTATATATATATTGTGGTAAGCAGCCCGGACACAGACAGGCAGACACCAATGGTTTCAAACCACACACACGTTTATTATACATAACTCCAACTATTTACAATATCACGCACAACCCAGTGCCCCTGTACCACGTACCCTTAAGTCCAGGCCTCTCACAACAATGCCTCTCTTTACCGCCTCCACTCCTTTCCTCTGCGCTCTGTCATCTTCCACCCGACTCCAGCTATCGAATGGAGGCGGCCCCTTTTATGTTCACCTGGACACGCTCCAGATGCCTCCAGATGAGCTTCCTGCAGCACTTCCTGGTGTGGCGGAAGTGCCACACGAGCACCTGGAAGCACTTCGGGTGTCTCAGGTAATCCTTCCGCCATCTCCTCCAGGTGTGGCAGAAGTGCTGACATCCAGGGCTTTTCAGGCATCTGGGCGCCCCCTGGCGGTGACCACGGGCCCCTATAGGGTTGAGCTTCCATGCTTTGTTTCTGTGGTCCCCATACCAACTAGGGAGGCTGCCCTCTCGTGGTCCGGAGGAGGTGTAGTCCCTCTTCCGGTCCTTCCAGGTGTTCCGGCTGGGTACCGCCCCCAGCAGCTCGCCACAATATATATAGCTTCTGTAAATGCCAAATATATCCCGTGGGACAAATAACGATCTGTCTGTCTTTGTATATATCTATCTATCTAAATATGCATATTCAAATCTATTAACAATCATTTATTCAAACTATTTTAAGTTTTTATTTTACATTACAGCATTGTTTGTGTTTGCCTTTACAGGGTACATTACAAAAGTTATAAGAATACAAAATAAAGTAATAGAGGACAACATGTTTATATACTGTATATTGAGCATCTGGTGGGATTTAAACCCTTAAACCATGTATTAAATTTAAGATGATGATACTGATTTTCAACATCAGTTGTAATAGTTTTTCTCCCATGTGAAATGCTGAGTAAATAACATACAATTAGAGTAATGCAAAAGCTGCAAACATGTACAGTATATGGCAATATTTATGAAATTTTAATTGTGCTACTACTGTATGCTCTACTTTCTAAGTTTCTTGTTAATTCTGTATATTTAACATTAAGTCTATTTCTATATTTTGCAAAAGAAAACATTAAAATACAACTATTAAATAAACATTGCAAGAGGCAGTTTCTGCACACATTATATAGTGTATACCTTGGCATTACACTATTACATTTAGATTGGCTTAAAACACTTGAATTTTATTTTGCTTTTTCATTTGAAACAAACCATGATATGTACACGCTGACAACTAGTCAATTTATGATTATCTAATACAAATTGCTGAACTGTTAACAGTTTTCATGATTTAGCTGAAACTGGGAGATTAAAAAGTATATGTAATATTCTTTATAAATACTGTAACACATGAGACATAAGACATCTAATCCTGAATCTATACTGCCATCTTTGGATCAACACATGAAACACTATATTTTAGTCATTTTTTGCTGCTAAATAAATCAATTGAAATCATAAGAGTTTAAAGGAACATCTGACTCAAAGTGTTGTTCAAAGTGAAAGCTCATTTTGGACTATTATTATGACTATTATTATTATTATTTTGTCTATTTCTAAAACACAAGTGACCATTTCATTTCTATGATATTTTTTTCCTTTGTCTACATTAAATTGCACTCCTGTAATGAAGATTTTCACTGCAGCCAATCGCAAATTCATGAAAGAGGCAGGGGTGTACCATGTGCTTAATTCATATTTACATACATATATTTAAAAGATTGTATTGTTTGTGATATTACAAAACTGCATTTAATATCTCAACTTTTGTCAGAATATTAGTTATATAAAGCAAAGGTATAATGGTATGAAGGGGTCTCCAGCCACCAGACTTAAATCAAGGTTACTGAAGTCCACTTGTTTTAAGAATTAGAATAATACAATTTACTGATAAACACAAGGATTATAGAAACATGAAAATTGCATATATACATATTATACATACTTATATATTTACATATATACACAGACATATAAGACAGTACACAAGACAGACAAGACAGACAAACATAAAGACAGAAGTGGCTGGCTGTGTACTAGCTACTTTGAGCTCTAACTTAACTTGCCACCAATAATCAGTTTTACAATACCTTTAAGTCTTTAAGGATGGTGTCCGATGTTGTGCAGAGCTGTTGCTGTTGTTCTTCCGTGGTCAGGTGAAGGACTTTTCCTGCATTAGAGTGCACTCTTTCTCTGTCCTATATGATCCTTTGTTTGTGTTGTACTATGATGCTCCCTTTCTCAGCTCACTGTTTGCTGTGTTCTCTGCAACATTGTAGGGAAAGGTATTACTCTTCCTGGCACAAAAGCGTAGGTGCTGAAGTTTTCTTCTTGAAGTAATGGCTGCTTCTGATTTTTCTCGGACCTCGTTCAGTCACTGACACAGAGCTTGGTTTGGTAGAGTGGATCTCAGCTTTCAGGAATCTAAAGAAATTAGGACAGTCAGCTTTCAGTTCTCCAAAGAAAGTGTAGCTCATCAGCTTAGAGGTTTCAGAGAGCTACAGATGAATGCAGCTAGTTTTTGAAGGAAGGTGTAACCTCTGGTTATTGGAGCAGGTTTAGTTTACGGTCGCAAGCATAAAATTAATATCCATTTGGGCACCATTTGTGTAAAGATGTCTTTACACAAATGTCAATTTAAGTTCAGGGCTGTCCTGAGTCAGTCAGTCAGTCAGTCATTTGCCAACCCACTACATCCTAGCACAGGGTCTGCTGGAGCCAATCCTAGCCAGCACAGGGTGCAAGGCAGGAACAAACCCCGGGCAGGGTGCCTGCCCACTGCAGGGCACACACACCCACACACCAAGCACACACTAGGGACAATTTAGGATCACCAATGCACCTAACCTGCATGTCTTTTGACTGTGGGAGGAAACCGGAGTACCCGGAGGAAATCCACACAGACACGGGGAGAACATGCAAACTCCCTGGAGGGAGGACCCGGGAAACGAACCCAGGTCTCCTAACTGCGAGGCAGCAGTGCTACCACTGCGCCACTGTGCTGCAGCTGTCCAAAGTGTAAGTAAAAATTGTAGTTTAGTCATTCATTTTGTAATGCTGGTGGGAGAGCAGATAGCTTTCTGCGTGCCTGTTAAATCTGCTGTCTTAACAGGCCATGTGTGCCGTTACAAATTCCTAGCAGAAAGGGTGTCTCCCACTTTGTTCATTATATTTCAATGCGTGTCTCATTCTGATGTGAAATTTTGAAAACAATAAAAAAAGTATTCACCCCATTGAACATTTTCAAATATAATTTACAACACTGTAAACAACCCAAATCCAGGGTGTTCATAAGAAATGTAATGATAAACTGAATCAGGCAGAAGTACATAATAAACAAGAACAGTTGTGTCAAACATTTGAAATGTTAAAATGTGTGCTTCAATGTAAAACATTTAAAGTTTAAATATTCTCAGTTGTAATAGAAATTAGTCATTTTTCACCCTCTGATAGAGTTCCATAAAGGACTAAATCAAAACTTTATATTATAATTGTAACCGCTGACCTTGAAATAGTCTAACATGATACCAAACCATGCTTATGTTTGAAATTTATAATCTTAGGCAGCTAGGATCACCAGTAAAGAATCACATATGAAACATATTATCACATTCGTGATCAGCAACCTTGAAATAGCATAAAATGACACTCCACATGCATATATTACTGATCCTCATTTTTTTCAGTTTTGTGAAAACTTTAACTTCTTATATCCCATTAGGGGTTAAACCCTGGGGTTGGTTGATGTGGCATTCACAACTTCAAGTCCTCCTGATAGTGTTTGCTGAAGACTATTGGTTTACTCTTTATCATAAGGGTGTAATTTCCTGCACAAAATATGGTCCGGAAATGGCCTAAAATTTAGAGGCTTTTTAGGTCTCGAGACCAGAAATAGGGGAGAATCCCAAAAAGCATGATGTCTTGCATAACTAGACATCAAGATAAGTTGAACAGTACATCATATGTGGAGGTTTCTTGAAAAAATAGAAGCAATTACAAAGCGTTTCTAAATAACTCTTATGAACACAATAAAACTCTATTTTCTTTTTGGCAACAGTAATGCAAATTTAGACCTTCCTCTCTCTCTTCAAGATGATTTGTCTTTTTACAGATTTTATTCTGTTGATATAAGAAATCTTTTAGCACAAGTGCTTAGATCCTTTGACTTAACTTTTGTCCCACCCTGGACTTTACCTTCTGAGTAGGCACTTTCCTTTCATATCGACAACACATTATTAAAATATATGTTTCTTTCTATCTGTAATATTTTCTCATTTCTATTATCACTATGATTCATACTTAACATTATTTAAATACATTATTATGAGTAAATATTCATTTAGTCATTTCAATGCTCAAAAGATCAGCTTTGGCTTCAGAGGCAACTTGTATGCCCACTGTCCCTCAGTTCTGCAAGAGTTGCTGGCGAATACGCACCCAGGCAGATGGACCCCCGATACATCTCCTGGCTGCTAAAGTGCGGCAATCAAAGAGCTACTTTAATGTCATCTTCTCGAGGTAGTCCCATCCTAGTCAGACAGGCCTCAACCACCTGAGGAGCATGTCCGTCTCAAGTCAGGACTCAGCAGCCCTACACTGCTAATTCCATGGTATACCAGTTGAAAAACTCTTGTGTAGGTATAATTATCAAGTCGTTGATGGTGATGAACAATTGAGGATAGTACAGTATTTACGGAGTTTTAATATAAGTTTTAATGTATGCTCATTTAAGAGATACAATTAAATCAATCTTCAGCAGTGCATTTCAAGTCAACAGTCGTTATAGACGTTTAATTTTTACTTCGACACGTCTGTGTCTCACATGCTATGCCAATTTGAGAATTAATACACTGACCTTGTTTTCCTATTGCCTTCTTTTCAACTTGCTTTTTAGGAATGTATTCAGATTCAGGTCCACTTGCTCAAGTAGAATTTTGTTAAAAGTTCAGGTTTGAGGAAGTTGTTTAAATATAAACTATACCATTAATTTTTTTAAATTCCTTTGTGTTGATTTTATATTAAATTTGTGATTCAGTGTGTATTTACTTCATGATTTATGTATTAGTTTTATAATTACATGTTTTAATGTTAGATGTGATTAATCGCAATTAAGTTAAAAAATGTATGCAATTAATTAGTTATTTTTTTTATTCAATTCCAAACCCTAGTTTAAATATATAGAACAAATTCAGAACTTGATCATTGTTGCTCACCAATGTATTTTCTTTAAATAAAAAACTGCAGTAGGTTGTGCAGTTTGTGTCGTGTGAGTGTGTTCCACCCATAATTCCTGTTTCTAAATTGTTGCTGTGATGCAATTTCAGTGCTTCCCGTCCCTCATGGACATGTACTGCTCAAGGAACTGTGTGTAAGACTAATGCTGTGACCAGAAGACACAGAAGCTTACACTTAAACAGATCACAATTATCACATCACTTTATAATGTATTTAGTTAAACCAGGGCTTAATCAGTGGATGTTTTCTTTTTTTAGGAAGGTGGTCAGTGTTACTGCCCCACAACTCCCATGACTTGGGTGTTATGTTCAATAATAGAGTCTCTAGGGTTCTTTCTGAATGTCCTTTTAAGAAAAATAAAAATTACTTTTTATGTTCAAGAAACCATAACAACACTTCCTGTAAAAGCTGTAGGTTTCCGTTTTTGACAGAAATCTTTATTTAATCACTTCTAATACTGCATCACAAAGATTTTTCTTCCAAGAAACACAAAATCGAATTAGGAAAGCTACAGTTACCATCATAATAGCAAATAATCTGCCTGTCTATAGCTGGCAAGTTGCTTTTATTACTGTATTTTGAAATTCTTAAATTTTAAACTGCTGTAGCTTGATGGCTGCTCAACACAGTAGCAAACTACTATGCACAAACAGACAGTGCACAGCATTATGATGCTGGTGATATTTCAGACGGTATACATTTCACTTCTATGCCACTAAAAGCACGATAAAAGACAATTCAAGCAAAATAAATAAATAACATTTTCACCTCACCTTTTCTGATTTTTATGAATGTTGTTTTATTCTGTTTCTGAAACAGCATGTTGTTAAGCCGTCAGTGAATACATTCAACTTGATCACAGAATGCAAACAAGCCAGTGCTGCCTCTCTGGATGCCACACCCTGTTGCAACACTAACGCAAACTGTCAGTAATGGTTTTAAATGTGATCTGGGGGAGAAAAAAAGGGGTCAGAGCCAGGAATCTCATCATCAATAAGCAAAACTTGTGGTCAGTAAAGGTTCCTAAGTTGTTCTTTATCCATCTATCCATTATCCAACCCGCTATATCCTAACTACAGGGTCATGGGGGTCTGCTGGAGTCAATCCCAGCCAACACAGGGCGCAAGGCAGGAAACAAACACCGGGCAGGGCGCCAGCCCACCAGTTGTTCTTTATTGATTCAGAAAATACTATCCTTCTAAACACAAAGTCTGAGTTTAAATATGTGTAGCCAAAACTTCTATAACTGTGAAAATTATTTAAAAATCTATTAAATGTTTTTGAGGAGTATCGACAGTCATTGACATGGTGCAGCTTGTGTTGCTATCTTATAAATCACTGCCCCAAAAATATTAGGCACCACTTCCAGGGCACACTCCTAGCAACATGTCACTGAGGCACAAACAAAAAACAAAATGGTAACATGAAAAAATTAAAAATTAAATTATCAAGATTTAAATCACAAGATACAGAAGACAACACTAATATATTGTAACAACTCAAGGGGGCGAGCCAGCCACCCAACCCAACACAGACAGACGCTAGAGGTACACTGATAAAACAAAGATTCTTTTATTTTTCTTCTCCATGTGGGAAACGCCTAACCCGTTTCCCACTGGCACAACTCAGTCCCACAAGCACAACAGCACAATAACAATACTTCCTTTTCTTCTCTCTTTACTCCTCCACTCCTCCTGAGCAAACTTTATCCACCTTCCACCCGACTCTGGCTCACCAAGTACTGTCCACTGGTCCCTTATATAAAGCACCCGGAAGTGCTTCAGGTGCTCGTTGCCCTACTTTCAGTAGCACTTGTGGGTATGCCGGAAGAACGGGCTCAGGAACAGCTGCAACGCTCCTGGATCCCAACAGGGTTGTATCGGACTCCATCTCCCATGAAGCCCTGCGGGCATCCAAGATACGGCTGCCACTCAGAGGGGCTGCCATCTAGTGTTTCGGGGGAGGTAGTGTTCTGTCCACACTGGCTTCCCCGGTCCTTCCACATCAGAGGCAAGGGCCCTGGCCATCCATGACAATATATAAACTCAATATATAAAACCTTCATAAAATTGATCAGAACCCAGAGAAAAATGTAATAATCAAAGTCTAGCCAATTCTACCAACAGTGCTGTGTGACTTCCATGAGCCTATTTGTACAAAATACGGCAACAAACTGTATACTGTATATATACTATATGCTGTAACTGTAAAGTTAAAGATCTTCTAAAAGTGCATACAGTAAAATTCTAATTGTTTTGATTGATTATGCTGATATGCCTTCTATCCTGATGTTACAAATGAGATGAGGTGAATTAAGGGCATATTAAGTAAAATTAATATTTTTTTTTATTTGTTTGAACAATCTAATACATGTCAGTAAGAAGAATGAAGGCATTATGACATTGCAGTTTGATTAACACCTGTATCCGTGCCCTGCAGGGACTCTCTTTTTCATTTAGTACACAGTTAATTTGATTGATACCTCTAAATTGAGTTGATATAGATGTCACTGTGCAATTTAACCTAGTAGCTTTATCTGCAATGTTTGATTTCTGCTTATTGTTAAATGCTCTGGTTCTCACCAACCCAGATGAAAACAAAATGCAACTAAAAATGATTACATGGATGGATAAATGAAGAAGTGTTTCCATTACCAACATAGATTTAGAGAACTTTTATTCCCTATTTTGGAAATCAAGAAAATATGCTTATGCTTTTTAAAGCAAATGTTGTAAATTTGATATATTTGGACAAAAGTGGTTTATTACTAATTGCATAAAGTAATTCTGTAGAAGTGTTTATACATTCTAAAAATTAAACACTACAAGGATTCTTCAATATTTCTATATTCAAAGAAACATCACTGAAATAATAAAAAATGGTATTTTAAAACCCTAAAGAAAGCCTCTATTCAAGAATACATTGAATCATGGTAACCTATTGATCTGTTCATTTCACTTTCCATTGTGTTAGAGAAAAAGGGCAAGGTTTCCCACAAGGAAATGTAAAGTCTTGAAGCATTAGTATTTCATAGTTCTCCAGACCAAGGAGCTCTCTGTGGAATCTCCTTTGCTTTAGAATGTATGATATGTTAGGCTTATCATTACAACATTGTTGAATGCTTTTACCATAGCCTTTACCTTACACATTTATAATGCTCAGTCTTCCTGTTTCAAGATTACTAAGATAACATTGAAATAGATGACAGTTTCTTTTTGTTGGAAAACTGTTCTTTTATTGACATAAACGAGTAAGACTGTTTTACTCCTTCAATGAATCTGAGTACTGGAATAAATGGAAATTCTATATATTTTATGTTTCATTCGGTTTAGTTCCTGCAAAAAGTTTCCCTATATACATTACTTAATTCTGAAGTTTTGCAACAATTGCCTCTTCATGTACTTAAGTGAACTGACGAGGCACCATTTCTGGAAAAAGTGAATGTACTGTAATTCCTCAAAGCATAAACTTGGAAAGTAACTAATCTCGCCTCTGATAAATAAAAATAGATTCAGTAAAGTTTTATTACTTGTGAAATTCCTTTTTGAGACTTTGCAAATGCCCTAGGAAATAAAAACTTGTTCAACAGTGTGTGAAAACAAAAAACACATGCTTACTACCAGCTATTCTTAAGCACAAAACCTGTTTAGCTCTATCGTATAAGTGTAATGAATTAGAAGGATCAACAGTATACTGTCTTTCCTCTTTTACTGCACTCTCCATTCACACAAATCTCATTTAATTAAATTAAAAACTTTATAAAGCAAATCATTTTCCTAATGATCTTTTCTCTTTAATATATCTAAAATGTAAAGTTTAGTCAATTTAAAAAGACAGAGCAAAATATGTGAAAGCCTAGTTAGTGATGTTAATACAAAAATAGCAAACTGCAAATTGTCCTCAACTGATGAAATAGATAATGAAATATCTAAAGTACATAACTGGGTAAGTTTGTAAATTAAGTATTCTGCACTAGAAAATTATTTTACTTACAGAACTATGCAGAAAATATTATACAACAGCAAATTTAAATCTAATTTTGTATATATATACTTATGGGGATGCTGATCAACATATATCATACGGTGTCCATTCTTGAAAATAATTACCTTTAACGTGACTGTAACATAACAAATCATTCAGCAATCTGCTTGCGGGAAAGGCAAGAAACCGCATGAGACAGGCTACCAGTCCATCACAGAGCTCACTCACAAACCACCTTGAGCAAAGTTCTGTGACTTAAAAAACTATACTTTATATAAACATATTGCTCCATTAAATAGCATTTACTATCCAAGCTGCAACCTTATTGTAACTTTCTTTTTTGCTTAATCAAAACAACAATATTTATTTATATAGCATATTTTCATACAAATGCTCAAAGTGTTTTACAGGATGAAGAAAGAGAAAAAAAGACAAAATATAAAAAATAAAATTAGGCAATACAGGTAATAATTAACATAGAATAAAAGTAAGGTCCGAAGGCCAGAGAGGACAGAAAAAGCAAACAAAAAGAAAAAACCTCCAGACGGCTGGAGAAAAAAAAATCTGCAGGGGTTCCAGGCCACGAGACCACCCAGCCCCCTCTAGGCCTTCTACCTAACATAAATTACCTCAATCAGTCCTCATGGTTTTCAGGCTTCATATGGAAGAACTTGATGATGACGATCTTGTGGACCTCTGGCCTTTAATCCATCAATGTAGGGACTGCACGGTGCTGACATGATCAATATTATTTTTATCGGTATTATCATTCTTTATATACCAGGTGCCTTTATCTGAAACAACTTGCAAAAGCTACTTTTCACATTTCAGTGGTTTTAGTGGTCTGGGTAGTCATGCTCATACTATGAATATTGTTACATTTTCCTTTTTCCTATGTAAATACTTGAATTGTATAGTTTTATATCTGGTTAATTGATTTGCGTGTTCTTTCCTGATTTTTCTTGCACTTTATGTTTGCTCCAATAATTTTGTTTTACTTGCTTCTGTGTGTGTACTTTTTTCTACTCAGCCGAAGTAAACCTCTTGAATTATCTAAGACTGATACAATAAGATTTTGGTGTAGTATGTTTGTTTAAATTACATAAACTTTATTCTGATCCCCTTTTTCTTTTCTTTGCATCTCATAGTTCAAATCAGGACATAAGCTGAGAATTAATAGTATAGTGCTTCTGACAAGGTTTATTATTGTTTACATTTGTTGTAGGATTGTGGTATTTTTATTTCTCTTTTTAATTTAATGTGTGTTGTATATTACACTTATCTTATTATAGTACTTGTCCTTGAAGAGGCTAATCCTCCAAACACATCAGCCCATTTGTACAAACCCTTGATCCTTAAAACAGAGTGTTCCTTTACTACCTTGACTTTTGAGATTTCTCTAGTTTCTTTTATGGACATTGGTGTCTCACCTATTTCTTTTTGATTTTTTTTTATTATTTATCCTAAATTGTTTTCCATGTTTTATTTGTACCTCCTCCATCTTCTTATTACTTTAGATGTACTTCTCCTATGAAAGTATTTGCTGTTCTTATTTCGTTTGGTGATTTTTGACTCCAAAAATTTTTTGTTTTGACTTATTTTATCTTAGTTATTATTTTATTGTGCTATCAGATCACCATTGACATGCACCTAACACAAATGGTACCAACTAACCACTTAGTTTTTTTCTCAACAAGGGAAGTAATGTCTAAGCCAACTATACAAATGTTACCTGTAACCTCTTACTCACTTCAGTGTCTGTGCTGCACACCATATATTCTTAGGGACCCCTGCAGTAGGCTGCTTCGCTGACTGGGGCTGTCTTTACTTTCACTACTTTATTTTAAGCCAGTTTACCACCAATAGAGAACTTCACAAGAACGTTTCTCATGCCTTTAAGTAACTGCGCTTAAACAAGGAATGAACAATCTAAACCTCTCAGCAACACTAGTAACAGTCAGACAGAGACCCTAGATTTAAGCTTTCACTTAAAACTGATTTTTATTTGCATTAAAAACAATAGCAGAAAATATAAAGTGATATAAATACAGGTATACAACCTGGGTGGGTCCATGTAGTCCTATTTGTAACAGCAAAACACAGATGACACTTTCTCAGATGGGCCAGGTTCTTCAATACAAATGATATATTCTTCTTTCCAAAATGAAAAGGAAAAATTTTTTCTTCTTCTTCCTAAGCAGCTCACAATAGAAATCTCCATAAAAGTGTCCATTTCAGTTTTTACAAAGCAGCAGAGAGCAACTGAACTGACCTTTTCAAAAAAGTTTCCGAAAAACAGCAAATGACCTAAACTCTTTTTGAAGAAATGTCTAATAAAAGGCATCTGCCTCCCATACCTGCTCTCCTTGCCCAAAGAATAAGCACTCAAACATAACACCCTGGCTTGTTTTCCTCTCCATTGGCTGAGCATACAGACATTTTATGGTTTCTCGGAACATAAGTATGAGGTTATTTTCCCATGGGAGTCAAAAGATGCACAATATCCATCCATTCATTATCCAACCCGCTATATCCTAACTACAGGGTCACGGCGGTCTGCTGGAGCCAATCCCAGCCAACATAGGGCGCAAGGCAGGAAACAAACCTTGGGCAGGGCACCACCCCACCGCTGCTGCACAATATAACTATGCAAAATTCTCTGAATCCTTCATCGTCTTTCCCAGTTTCCCAGAATACACTGCACTCCAAGTCAGCTTGACAAAACTTTGAGGGTAAGGCATATCATCTGAAATCTTTCAGCTGAAAAGTTTTCGCTTATATAGTTATAAATGCTATCATATTTTTTTGTTTTTTTTCAAAGTCATAATATAAATTTGTTTTACTATTATAATTTAATTTTTTTACCTTCAGTTTCCCATATGTGAGCTTGGTTTCAAGCACCACGATTGTATTTGACCTCCTTCTGTGCCATTTTGATTACAAATACAATCTCCGCAAATACAGTTTAATAAAATAAAGTTGCTAAGTTGACCAACAAGAAGTGTGGCATAACATTTAGTTTTTAGGACAGATGAAAAACTAGAGCTCAAAAAATATCAAGACAGTTACGAAGTATCTTTCATCTTTAACATAACAGGCAAAAGAAGAGACAGTCTGCAGTCAGGTGGAAGCAAAACATATATTTATACATAAAGCATATTGGCTATACCATACTGCGGACATCTGGTGTTCATGTCATAATATCTGAACAGTCTCCACCAGGTGATGCTTTGTGGATGGGGTTTCCACTAGTCAATCATACTGTTTCAAAGAATATCAAAAAGTTTGAATTAGGCTAAGACACAGTAAACCTAAAACTGCATTTCTTTGAGTTAAAATGCATTGATTCAAGCTTACAATTAAAGAAAAAAATAGATCAGTACATCAGACAAATGAATATGACAAAGCATGTTGTTTACTATTATCGATTTCTGAATTTCACTATGCTTTTGAAAACATAAAAATGTTAAATTATATTACATAAAAGTTAACCAGTTCACGATTTTTTTGCATTTGGTAGACTGAGGCAAGACACTGGCTGTTGAATGAAGTGGGTTTTCTGCTGGTTTTAATTCATTCTGCACTTACTCCATGCTGCTAAATAGTTCAATGCCACAGTTTCCCATGCCTCTCAATCACATGTCACCATTGACTGAATCAGTTTACGGATGCACTTGCTTAGCTTCTCTGACTCAAATTGTTGCATGAATGATAAGACTGTTTTGAAAACAAAACATTTTTGGAATGTACTTTCATAGAGAATCTTAAACAGCATTAATTAAGAAATGTTTTGTTCATTCTGTAAAAGAATAAGAGCAGTTAATTGAACAAAAATGTGATGTTCTTTGAAAATACAGTCTTGTTTTGATATTGTTTTCAAAAATGCGTGTAAATTTGGCAGTAAATTCCCAACATAAATGTATAATCTGTTTCCACTGCTTTTTACCTTCTCCTTGTACCTACTGTATATGCAATTTTTTCTGTGTGCTCCAGCTGTCTTCCTACATCCCATATTCCAGAAATCTCTTTGTTAAGCTAACTTTGAATACAAAACTGACTTTGCATTAGAGAGAGTGCCATGGGCTATATCCCAACAAAAATTTTTTTTCCAATGTTGCCATGATGCATTCACTCCGACAGTTCTGTGGTTGATTTAAATTAAATTAAACTTTGGACTTAAGGCATAAACCATAATATGCCAGTTTTACTTTAATCTGTTTCCACTGTGCCCCATTTTGGCATATGTAATGACTATGCATTATACACTGGTTGAAGACTGGGAGAGTATCATGTTATTCTTTTTTCCATACCTATGCTTCCACATCATCCGTTATATTTGTCTTCATTCTCATTTCATATAGTCATTGCCAATGCCTTCCAGTGCATGGTGGCACAAGTAATAGGACTACTGCTTCATGTTTCCAAACAAGGAGAAGTGCATGTTCATACAAAGTTGGGTCAAGAATCCCAGGAAGGCTGACTCAGCGATTTTACAGGCTGAGACATAGCATAATTCCTAGGACACACCCTAAACATAAAGGTCAATTGTTGAGAACTTGCATAATTCCTAGTACATCAGCAAAATCAAATTAAGGCTGTATTCATGTACTGTACATGGTATTTTGTCTGTCTCCTCACTTTCAAGGCTTGTCTATCTCCTGCTGTATTCCTGTGTCTCTTTAGATCTCTCCCTGTATATAAATCTTTCCTTGCTTCTTTCTCCCATCAATAAGACTTTGCTCCAAACTTTGCTCCAGACTCAAAGCACGTTTGGCTTATAGCAGCTCTAAACCACCCCTTGGGTTTACTTGTGCACTAAGCCATTAAATCACTGTTAAAGTGAGTTTATATTCAAAAGTTGAACAGATGTAGACAGCTACAGATGTGGTCACAGGTAGAGAACATGCACCTTGTTCTGTTTAAAGTACAATCATCTGTGTGTGGCACAGCGCACACACATCCATCGTTTGTTGTCTAGCACATCAGCAGTCAATGCAGACTGGACTGCGCTGAAACAAAAGTTTGAAGGCATGCTGTTATGAATGTATACGTCCACACAACATGACTGCTGATGAAACTTATGTCTATAGGACATGGATGCACAAGGTATAATGGGTCTTTATGGTTAGAATTACCCTGTTTGGCTATAGGAACAGACAAAGGACTTTGGATACCCCTCATGGTCCTGAACTCCTAAGTCCCCATTGCCTTTAATAGGCCAATTCTCTCGGTTCCCCAAGTTGCTTCCACTCAATAACAGGGAAGATAGTCCTTCGTGTCGCAGCCAGGAACCATATGTTGGCATCTACTGTCCAGAATGTATTGTCAACTCTTGCTAAACTGCAATGATTTTCCTCTTAAAATGACATTGTGTTTCTTTCCAATTCCTAAAATGACCCCAAAGATACATGAAATTTGGAATACCTCTGGTATATTTGCAGCTCTACAATACCTTGCTCTCAATGTTTGTGGTACCTTTGAAGGCTTTAATTCTGGAACACAACTCCTGCTGAGAGCGTCAACTACTCACAACAGCCTCTGTCTTCCAAGAATGTCATATACTGTAGCTATAGATAAAAGATAAGTCCACTTGTCCGTGTATTTACTGAAACCACTTAACCTAGTCTTAGAGTCAAGGAATACTGTACTTTGCTTAGTGAAAACTACATTTATACCTGAACACTATGTCTACACCTTAATTTACACATTTTGTTTTCACATGGTATAGTAATTCTTTTCCTTTGTAAAGTGCATTCAATTAGTTTCCTCAAGGCCTCCAGGCTGATTTTATTTATATCACAGATGGTACTCTGACATTATAGCTTATAAAGAAAGCTATTGTCATCAGGTAATGAAAGTAAAAGATGCTAAATCAGCCACAAAACAATATGAAACTGACAAACTAGCAATACATTTCTAAGAATACATTCAATTATCATCTGTAACACTTTTATTCAAAGATGGTTAAATTCTGAAAAGGTTGTGTTTCTTACAGATATGAAATGAAACATGCTTATCACAGTTTCAGTATATTCAGTAGGTAAAGAAAACTGGAAAGTGGCAATATGTTATCTTTTGTTTATTATATTGAAATGGAATGAGGTATAATTGGTCACACCAGATAACCACTCATTGGTGCAGATATGTAAATCGAGTTAGAGTGAAATCCCACTGGAATGGTGGTAGTAGTAGTAGTAGCAGTAGTTTAGTTATATAGCGCACTTCACAGACAAAAGGTCACAGAGTGCTGGACAGCAATACGGTACAATACATAAACAAGACCAATAAAAATAATAAATAAACAAACAGGAACAACTCAGCACTGATTAAAAGCCTGTTTAAAAAGAATGTTTTCAGTTGCTTTTTAAAAGAATCAACAGACTCAGCTGCATGCAGACTATAAGGCAGGCTATTCCATAGTCTTGGTGCCATAGGCAGAAAGGCACAATCCCCAGGGGTTTTTAGCCGAGTGCATGGGACAACTAAAAGGTCCTGTTGCCTAGATCTAAGAATCCGACAAGCCATATAGCGTTGGAGCAGACTGGTTAGGTACTCAGTAGCTTCCCCATGCAAAGTTCTGAAAGTAAGTACCAAAACTTTAAAATGAATTCTATAAAACACTGGGAGCCAGTGCAGTGTGTACAAAAATGGAGTGATATGATCATTCCGGCTAGCACAATTAGGAGCCTGGCAGCTGCATTTTGGACAAACTGAAGACGTGAGAGAGAGGACTTGCTCATACCAGTATAGACAGCCTTACAGTAATGAAGTCTTGAGGAAATAAAAGAATGAACAAGCATCTTCAATTCTGACTTGAAACAGCATTTCTTAGTTTAGAAAGATTTCTCAAACAAGTGGCTGACTGATCTTACATATGCATCAAGAGTCAGGGACTGGTCAAAAATAACCCCAAGGTTACGTAAACTCAACTTAATAACAGGAGAGACAGAAGATGGGGGTGGTGGAAGCAAAATTATGGGGAGTAAACAGGAAAACCTGAGCAGGGAGCAACTATAAGGGTTTAAGTGAAAAGTGAATAAAAATATCCCATCATGCTGCAAAGTGGAAAACATTTGTGAAGGTGGGCCAAAGTGAGCACCTTTGTTTTGCTGTTTTATGTGCTTTTGGATTTTTGAGAATCACTCCACTGACATATAATTAAGACATTTTTGTATATATTTGGCAGGGATCTCATTTTTTTTTTCAAAATCGTGGGAGTATACTAGAGAACCATTTTTGCAGTAAATAGTATTTTTTTTATTTTGATTAATCTGTATCTGTATTTGTATTTTTATTGAAAGAGTACTTATAGTTTATATGTCAGGCTTAGGTTAATGTTTATAATTGTTTACATTGTGTCACTGCTTTTGCAACATAGGTGTTCAATATTTTTTATTTTAAATAGAAAAAATGTTTTTAAAATAGGTTGTCCTTCAATAGACTGACACCTATTCCTGTTTTCTGCCTTATGTCTAAAGCTGTTTGTATAGAGTCTGGCCACACTATAGAGCTGTCAGAGTGAATGCACTGTGGCAACAGTAGACAAAGGGAAATAAACAGCTGTGGGTAAAATACAGCCCATGGCAAGGAAGACACACAGAACACACACACTGTCACTAATGCAAATATTTCATATTGACACTCACCATAATATGCAGGTCTATGGGATGTGGGAAAACAACTGGAGTACCCAGAGAAAATTGCTTACAGACACAAGGAGAATGTGAGAACTCCACACAGTGAACGAGGTAAAAGAAAAATCTACTTGTTTGGAAAGTTGAACCAGTAGTTCTATCCCTTATGCTTTCACGCATTGGAAGGCATTGTAAGTTCCACCTAACATGTGGTGAGAATGACAAAAGACAGATAGCATGGAGGAAGTGGAGGCATAGGTGTAGCAAAAAGAATAACATGTTACCCTCACAGCCCTCTACAAGTGTGAATTGCACAATCACTACATATGCCAAAATGGTGCAAACAGATTAAGAATTCTTTTGGGAATTTACTGGAAATTGTACCTGCATTTCTGAAGAGCTGCAATAACGATCTGGAAAAAAAAAATCACATTTAGGTTCAATTAAATTCTCTCTGTCTTTTACAGAATGAAGAAAACATTTCTTAATTAAAACTATTTAAGATTCTCATAGAAAGTGTGTTGCAAAAATGTTTTGTTTTCATTGGACACAAAAGAGTTCACCATCAAAAATATTTTTTATGTTACTTACCCCATGTGTTTTGTAGTGGTGACTGAGAAAAATTGAAATCTCATGTTTTCATGGAAAATAGAGATTATGACAGAATGGGATTCAATGGTGACCGACACTGAACCACAGCAAACAATATCAAAAATGTTCATGAAAAATAAATCTCATGTTACTTGAGTCACATAATCCAAATTAGTTATCCAGTTGTATGCTCAAATTGTGCAAAATATATGTATTTTTTGCAAAAAAAGAAGGTTAAATAAATATATCTAAAAAAAGTACAGGGCATTAACTGGAAACACAATTTGCATGTGCTTTTGAATTGTAGACAGGAGTCTTGACCAATGAATGAGTTGGACAGACAGACCTTCAGTTCACTAAGATTCCAGTTTCTCCCAAAAGAAGGCACCATTCATTTACAGAGAAATCAAGTCTGGGTATGTTTGATGAGACCGCAGCAAATGTCAGATACATTTTAGTAACATGGCTCCTCAGAAAGCAAACAATGAAAGAAATGTAATGGTTTACATTCATTCAATATTCCTATCCTCCAAGCAAAATACACAAGCAATTAAAATTGCAAACAAGAGTACATAGTGCAATGTTTTCAATTTAGCTTAGGGTTGTGGAAGGCAGTCTGTAGGGTACACTCAGGCATCTAGTATAAATGAAGGGGCCTATACTCAGACCACATAATGGGCAAGTGAAAATGCATTTAGGGTATTGTGTTTATCTCCAGTCATAATACTGACAAAATGACCCAACAACAACAGAATCTGAATAAGAAGAGCAATGAAAAACAGCTGAGAAGAGGCATGTTAGCCCATGTTAGCCCAAAGTAAATGAATGCAGGGATCAATTCTAAGTTTTCAAAATTCTGAAAATTATTGATAAATTTTATCATAGAGAATTCTTTCAATTAAACAGTGAATCTTGGATTTTAGAATGACAACTAATGCTAAGGGCAACAACATTGATCATTTACACCATGCATTTCTTTTTCACATAAAATGTCATGGGGCTCTGAAATAAAATCTTTTCTCTTAATAAACTTTCCAGTTGTAACATTTAAATTTACTTGCATTAAGTCTCATATGCCGCATATCTATCTTTGCACTGACCCCTGAGGGGTAATACTTTAATATTCCCTGTTTCAGAAAAAAGAAAGATCTTCCTACTCTAACTCTTTCATTTCAGTGTTAGTGTCAATTTTTCACAGTGTGTATCTTGAGTTCCCATTACTTTTCATTTGATCATTACCCACCCAATTGTTACCTTATTAAAGGTTTTTGAAAATTAAAAAAAAATAACATAAAAAAATCATATGCACCTCTCTGGGCAAATGGTTGTGATGCTTCCTCACAGAATTTGAGTATATTATTTGAAAATTTGGCCTCCTTCTAAAATTATGTTAATTGTTCAGTAATACACAAGTTTTTTCCATTCTTTTCTTTAATAATTGCTTTCTTTAATTTATATGCAATACAATTAAGCTTACTAAGTTATAGATTTTAGCATTAGCATCAGTTACCTTTTTTTGTAAAATGAGATAACATTTGTTAGCTTTCGATCTGTAGGAGTTATTCTACTTTCCAATGGTCTCAGCAAAATATGTGACAATGGCTTTTGTATAGTATGTAATCCCCAACTTCCTTATCCACTCTATGACAAATGCCATCTGGTAATGGGGATTTATTTCATTACACCCTTTTTAGTTCAATTTGCATTTTTCCTCCACTCTGCGATCACCATATCGCTGAGCACCTCGTGAATAGTCCCTGTAACTACTAATAGGTTACCACATTATTCACCTCTGAAAACTTCAGAGAAATATAAATTTAGAACATTTGGTATCTCAGTTTCCATCCACCCATCCATTTTCTAAAACCTCTATCCTGAACAGGGTCATGGGAAGACTAGAGCCTATCCCAATAAGCATAGTTCACAAGGTAGGAGCAACCCCTGCCCAGGGTGCCAGTCCATCGCAGTATGAACACAGACACACCCTTGGGCCGACTTAGCATCACCAATCCACCTAACTTGCATGGAAACCAGAAAACCCAGCGGAAACCCACATGGATATCGGGAAACCTGATCTCCTAATTGTAAGACAGCAGTGCTTCCACTTTGTCATCATGTGCCCCCATCTCGGTTTCTTTATATATATTTTTACTTTTACCATTCCTAATACACTGTGAAACTTCTTATATTATGATTACTGGATCCAAATGTTTCATTACTTTTAACAGCTGGGTTATAAATCTTATCTGTGCTAGGGGTCTATAACACGATGTTATTCTTGGTGATTTCCAGTTGAATCTGCAGCTCTTCACTAAGATTTAGTTCACCTCTTATTTGAAGAAGAAACTTATTTAAACCCTGTCTTATTTAAGTGAATGCCCTGGGCTGACGCCAATATTAAGGTGAATTAGGCATTTGCCTAAGGCAGAGATCATGAATGGGGGGGAAACCCAGCCGCATGGTTTAGCTATCGAACAGTTGGTCAGCGCACTAATAAGCTTGGCCCTGAGGCACAAAATCACCCAGCACCGGCAATGTGAACAGCACATTCACCTTTTTAGTTTTGACTTTCTTAACATGTACTCATTTATGTTACACTCATCACCACTTCAAGGATTTAGCCAGGTTTCTTTAACTGCTATAACATCATATTTATTAGTAGCACTGCATATCTCCAGTAAATAAATAAATATAAAAAAAATATAAAAGGAAATTAAATGTTTTTAAATACATTCTTTTCTATATTTTATTTTATTAAAAACACTATAACAAAACATAGCCATACTAAAAACGTAAACACAATAATATGTTCAGAGGATAAGCCATGAAACTCAGCATTCAATTTCCACTATACTCTAACAGATATACAGCACAAAACAGCCCATCGCAAAATGGATCTTTATATAGGATAAAATAGGAAATAAAATGATCACTTTACAATTAGATTAATACATTCTTGCCATATTCTGAACAGATCCCCGTAAAGAGAATTTTGAATTTTACTTAACTGAGATAATATACGCATTTTCCCACTGAGTTAAAGAACGGCATCTGTTTGATTTCTGAACATTTTTGCCCAAAATCATAAAACCTTTAAATGCAGGCACTTGCTGACATTGCTCACAGGTTAAATTTTGCCCTTTGGTCCTTTTTAGATGAATATATCAATGAACACTTTTTAGTTAAGTTATGGCAAGGCTGGAACATTTTTAACTAGAATATTTTTTATGAGTAGCTGATTTCCATTTCTTTTTTGAAATTTTAATTGAAAGATCCCTTTCCCATCATTTTCTAAGATTATCAAAGGGTTAATTGCTTGAAATTTGTTGAAATAATTCTGGAGATGCCATCTATCCATCGATTTTCCTCACATGCTTATTCTGGGCAGGGTCATGAAAAACCTGGAGCCAGTCTCAGGAAGCAGTGGGTGTAAGGCAGGAACAACCCCTAGATAGAGCACCAAGCTAGCCAGTATCCCCAAATTAGGACCTTTATTAGAAGCATGAAGATAAAGATGCAGACATAAATATTTTTAAAAATAAATTTGGAGATTATTACATTAGTAGACAAGTTTAAAGAATAATTGATTCTGACACAAAAGATTGTTTAGAGTTTTTTCCTTATTAGCAGTCAAAGCAATAATTACAAATTACAGTATGAACTTGGCATCCAAAATCTGTTTCTTTTTTTTAATCCAAGCATACAGGCTAATGCATTTATCAAGAGGAAAATAATGCAGTAATGGGTATACTACATTACACACATGGAAGTCTATATTAGTTGGTTAGGAATGGCAATTCACCAAAGAGAACATGGAATGAATGTTAAGATCTGGACAGTTACACAGTGTGTTTACAGTAACTCGTTATCATTTTCTTAAATATATCAATTTTAACTTCTCTGTTCTACATACAGAAGTTATATTCCTTATTAGAACTGTATCAGAGAGAGAAAATTTGAACTGCTCTTGTGATATAAGATACAGAAAGCTGAATCCTTGTGTTTGACATGTTTAACAAGAGTTCAAGTAAAAATGGCTGCATCTGTTCATAAAGCCAAAAGCAAAAGAATGATTATGTTATATTAAAATGACAGAAATAATTGACAGTACTATTTTTATAGACCTTTGTCTGTTTTATTTAGTAGTTAAATACTAATAAGCTTAATGCTTAAACTTGACCATTTTTTTATTGGAAGATAGTTTCATATGATATTAATTTTCTTATTCAATAATCAATAATCTTATGCTTGGTTCTTTTTTCTGTTAACACCTCTTATTAATCGTAGATATGCTTTGCGTATCTTCTGTATCTGTGCAATTAAGGTCGATTGACAGAAATGATTGGTATTCTTTGTGCATGAAAGTCACATAATCATAGCCAGTGCTCCATGGCAAATCTCAGATTTCTTTTTGATTATGAAAGCGTTAAAATAAACCCCAAACTGTAGCTTTTTAATCTGTGATATTATTTATCTGCTTACTGGGATTTTGATTTCAGGCATAATTTCTATGCAATCATATCCAGAATCATATTTTTTGGAATTATGATTGGCTCACAATTATCTGCAGTTACCTGGAGAATTTCCAGGTGACAGTTTTGCTAATTGTGGACCACCACAAGTCTTTTGCTTTTTTTTTAGGAAACCATTTATTCTGTTTTTCAAAACCTGGACAATGGGCTGTAACAAATTAAATTGATTAGAAGATGAAAACAGCCTCTATTAATGTCATTTAATGTAATGAGCAAAAATTTTGTTGGTTTAATACTGTTTGATTAAAAAATCTAAATAAGCTAATTACATATGCCATCTTTGCAAAGTGTGCTGGGGATCTGAATGAGTAAGAAATTATCTAAAGGTGAGGACTTTAGAAAGCATCACACCTGACTACAGCTGCTGATATCTGACGTGAGTGCTCCTTTATTTTACTGCCTTTCAGCTCCCACCTGCTTTAAAATTGCCTAGTGCCACATGAATAGAATTTACTTTTGTCAAGGGTAGATGCTTTGAAAGATACAAAGGCAGCTTCATTTTAATTGTCTTCAAATGACTAAGTGTTATACCAGCATATATACTAGTATTAGGAGTTTCATGGTTGTTCAAAGATGTTTTTCTGTAGCATTTTTTGCAAAGGTTTAATTCTGACAAGGTAATGATATAGTTTTTTATAATGAAGAAGAGTTCTGTAAAACACTGATCACCTTAAAAATAACATTAAATATAAAATAAAAGGCTAGTTAACATACTTTTTTAGTTTTATTTACTTCATTTTGAGCTAGTTGCTGTCAGAATCCTACCTGGCATTTGTGCAATACCAAAATAAAATCAAGAGGATCATTACAAATTAACTACTGAATGTGGGTACTGAAAATGTAACAACCTAATTGTGGACAACACACACCTCAAACCGAGAACACAACTATTTAGACCAAGTCTGTGGAAGAAAAAAAAAGTTTTGTTTTACCGTTACCTACACAGTGTAGTTATTTCACTTCCCATCTCCAGGTGAGCACCTGAATCTAAATCCCCTGACAGAGTGGTATAGTCTACATTAACAGCTGAATCTGGGAGTATTTCTGGTAATGTTGATTCACATTACATGACTTCTAGGCGTAGGGTATGTCAAACTTGCCAGTTGTTGTTGCTGATCTCGTCACTGGCCCATCCCAATTTAAACAATTGAAAATTGCTGGGTATGTCAAATTTAGTGACTGCATGAAGACTTCCCAGTATATTCATGCTCACCTCTGTTTCACATAGTCTCTAACATGCTGCATGATGGAGCTTTTGCTGTATGAAGGGTAAACAGGTGTGGAGAGTTCAGCCACAATCTTGGCCCCTTTTTTTATTTTTTACATTTTGTCGTAGTATGAAAAGGTGCGGTCCAAAACACCCATGTTCCTAATTCCTTGTTGTATTGTACTTATGGATGAACATTCATTGGTTGTCAGCTCCCATGCACACAGAAGCCTGTTTGATTTTGTAAGGGCAAGTCATAACAGGTGGCGCAGTGGTAGTGCTGCTGCTTTGCAGTAAGGAGACTGTGGAAGGTTGTGGGTTCGCTTCCCGGTTCCTCCCTGTGTGGATAGCGCTTTGAGTACTGAGAAAAGCGCTATATAAATGTAATGAATTATTATTATTTTTATTATTATTAAACTAGTTGGAGTGAATTAGAGCGTATGTTAGATTAGATGACTGTCTTTCATAGGAGTTTGTTGCCGATTGCCTCCAACTCACTAAGATCATGGAAATGAAGACTACAACTGAAAATTCCTGGACAAGTTTTCTAATGTGAAATGGTCTAAGGCACCAGTCCAACCTAAAACCAGTTCTGAGTCATATGGATCAGGGCAGGGAAGCAGTCTCCCAAGATCTCACTCTACTTTTTAATGCAGACCCGTAGGAGTCCATCCCGGATTGATGCCAGAGGTATGCTGTCCCCGAGTGAACTCAGGCAATATATTGTTCATGCAGGCAGTCCTCTACTGTCAATCTGTTTTAATGTCTTCCCATTCAGGAAACGTATACATAAACTTCAGCCAGTCTTTCAATGTTGTGGTTTGCAATATCTCTCTATTATAATAAAAAAATCTTGGAAGACGAGACTTTATCCTGCGACGAGGCGTGATCTTTTGAAGAGACACACATTCACGTCCTGCAAGACGAGACTTTGTGTCAAGAGATTTAACCATGGCAGTGGCCAGAAATAAAAGACAAAGAGTAGGTGACAATGTAGAACGTTGTAAAGAATTAAAAAATGTTGGCGCGATACACATGCAGAGCAGGTCAGAGATAATGGAAGTACAAAAATTCGAACGACCCAAAAAAGTGATAGTAAAGATCGCACTAGCGCAAACATATGGAAATTATTATTTGGTGAAATAACTCAACAGCGAAAACAGATTGAATATATTGTTCGGATTTAAACTTTAAGTCGGAGACTTGTAGATCTTCTAGTTCGTGTTGCCATCAGGGAAAAGTAGTGTTTCTTCCCAATGAAGAAGCATATCCGCAAGAATTAAAAGATTGGTTGTTTGGTGGAATTGAAATCCAGCGAGAGAAAATTTCAAGCCCCGCGAGACAAGACTTTATGCAAAGAGATTTGGAAAAGTTCTGCCCACAAATAAAACATTTACAACCATGCACATGGTTCAATCATTTCTCATTTCTGTAAATTCTATTGTCAGACACAGTTTGTGTTGAGAGAAAGAAATGATATTCACTCACGGGCAGTTATACATTGCGTTGTCACAATGTAATTCCAAACACAGAATCAAAATTCAATGCAATATTGATGAAAAGGTAAAAGCGAAAAGAGATTGAATATATGGACATACAGTAGGTGATATGACAGAAGTATGTAAATATTGTTTGGCTTTAAACTTTAAGTCGGAGACTTGTAGATCGTCTAATTCATGTTGCCATCAGGGAAAAGTAGTGTTTCTTCCCAATGAAGATGCCTATCCGCGAGAATTAAAAGTTTTGTTGTTTGCGAGCGGTACAGACGTGAAGTTGCTGGCATGTAGTGCAGGCAGGGGGGTTGGCGAGCAAAGCGAGCATGGGGCAAAGCCCCCTAGTATATAAATATTTACAAATTTGCATTCATTATTAAAATATATATCTGCTAGTAATTCTAAGGGATCATATTTTAATTAGAAAGTAGGGACCTGATTGTGTATGTTATAGTTTAATGTATGACTCAGTGAGAGTAGCCTTAAAATGCCTTAAATATTCCTCTAGTACATAATTATCTCATGGAAGCCATATTTTTAAGATGTCGACCACCTTTAGCTGTATTATTTCATGGGATATGATTAGGAAGACATTATCCATATGCTGTAGGGCACAGGTGTCAGACTTCGGTCCTTGAGGGCCGCATGTTTTTATTCTAATCATCTTCTTCATTAGTGAAACGTTTTTACTGCTAATTAACTTCTTTTGCTTTAGTTTTAATTAACTTGACTCAGACACCCTTAATTGTCTCTTTTTCCTTAATTAGTAACCAAACAATAATGAGACATCAAACAAGCCACCATATGACCAGCTCTCCTGTGCCCATCACACAATATCTGAAAATGAAGAAAGGTGAAGGACTCAGTAAGGTTGATCTCTCAGGTCACCAAAACATTTTGACAATGTTCTTAGAAAAAACAGAAAAATCAAAAAATTTGGAAATATCTGCTGTGGCAGAATGAGAGCAGCAATAAGCCATTGAATTAAATAATGGGCTTAATTAACAGCAAGAATCAGCTTCTCATTAAGAGACTGTTTGGAGTGAAATTGGTTGGAGTTTGAAACCCCAGTTTAGCTGGTCATCTGTTGGCTCGTTTCACATCTCAGTTCTGTTTGGCTGCCAATTAATAAAGAAACAAATCAATACAGAGGACTGAATCCTTAAAAACAGGGCTATTGAAATGAAGGGAAAAGGAGTTAATTAGCAGTGAAAACTACTCATTGATTAGGAAAAAGGTTAGAGTGAAAACGTGTAACCACTGCGGCCCTCCAGGCCCGGAGTTCAACACCCTTGCTGTAGGGCAAGCACATCTTTGTTCGACGATATGTATGACATTTATGACCATAACAGGGATGTCACAGTGAAATGATTATCCTGGACACAAAGGAAATTGCAATACATGCTAGTGAGTAAAAGTGATAATCGCATAATACTACAAATCTCAATTTTCTGTCATTCCATAATGAATGAACGAAATATCATGAAAAATGTAAATAGATTGCTGTTTCAATTTTGTTCAGGTACTTTAGATAGATAGATAGATAGATAGATAGATAGATAGATAGATAGATAGATAGATAGATAGATAGATAGATAGATAGATAGATAGATACTTTATTAATCCCAAGGGGAAATTCACATACTCCAGCAGCATCTTACTGATACAAAAAACAATGTTACATTAAAGATTGATAAAAATGCAGGTATAACAGACAATATCTTTGTATAATATTAACGTTTACCCCCCCGGGTGGAACTGAAGAGTCGCATAGTTTGGGGGAGGAACGATCTTCTCAGTCTGTCAGTGGAGCAGGACAGTGACAGCAGTCTGTCGCTGAAGCTGCTCTTCTGTCTAGAGATGACACTGTTTAGTGGATGCAGTGGATTTTCCATAATTGATAGGAGCCTGCTGAGCACCCGTCGCTCTGCCACAGATGTCAAACTGTCTAGCTCCATGCCAACAATAGAGCCTGCCTTCCTCACCAGTTTGTCCAGGCGTGAGGCGTCTTTCTTCTTAATGCTGCCTCCCCAGCACACCACCGCGTAGAAGAGGGCACTCGCCACAACCGTCTGATAGAACATCTGCAGCATCTTATTGCAGATGTTGAAGGACGCTAGCCTTCTAAGGATGTATAACCGGCTCTGTCCTTTCTTACACAGAGCATCAGTATTGGCAGTCCAGTCTAATTTATCATCCAGCTGCACTCCCAGGTATTTATAGGTCTGCACCATCTGCACACAGTCACCTCTGATGATCACTGGGTCTATGAGGGGTCTGGGCCTCCTAAAATCCACCACCAGCTCCTTGGTTTTGCTGGTGTTCAGGTGTAGGTGGTTTGAGTCGCACCTTTTAACAAAGTCATTGATTAGGTCCCTGTACTCCTCCTTCTGCCCACTCTTGATGCGGCCCACGATAGCAGTGTCATCAGCGAACTTTTGCATGTGGCAGGACTCCGAGTTGTGTTGGAAGTCCGATGTATATAGGCTGAACAGGATCGGAGAAAGTACAGTCCCTTGTGGCGCTCCTGTGTTGCTGACCACAATGTCAGACGTGCAGTTCCCAAGACGCACATACTGAGGTCTGTCTTTAAGATAGTTCACGATCCATGCCACCAGGTTTGAATCTACTCCCATCTCTGTCAGCTTGTCCCTAAGGAGCAGAGGTTGGATTGTGTTGAAGGCACTAGAGAAGTCTAGAAACATAATTCTTACAGCACCACTGCCTCTGTCCAAGTGGGAGAGGGATCGGTGTAGCATATAGATGATGGCATCCTCCGCTCCCACCTTCTCCTGATATGTGAACTGCAGAGGGTCAAGGGCGTGTTGAACCTGTGGCCTCAGGTGGTGAAGCAGCAGCCTCTCCATGGTCTTCATCACATGTGATGTCACAGCAACAGGCTGGAAGTCATTCAGCTCACTAGGACGTGATACCTTTAGGACTGGGGTGATGCAAGATGTTTTTCAAAGCCTCGGGACTCTCCCCTGTTCCAGGCTCAGGTTGAAGATGCGCTGTAGAGGACCCCCCAGCTCCAATGCACAGACCTTCAGCAGTCGTGGCGATACTCCATCTGGACCCGCTGCTTTGCTGGCACGAAGTCTCCCTCAGCTCTCTGATCACTTGAGCTGTTGTAATTATGGGTGGGGATGTCTCTCCTATGCTGGTATCAGCAGAAGGATGGGTGGAGGGTGCAGTACTCCGAGGTGAGAGTGAGAGTGGGTTAGGGTGGTCAGACCTGTTAAAGAAGTTGTTCATTTGGTTTGCTCTCTTCACGTCTCTCTCGATGGTGGTACCCCGCTTCGAGCTGCAGCCAGTGGTGATCTTCATCCCATCCCACACTTCCTTCATGCTGCTATTCTGCAACTTCTGTTCCAGGTTTCTCCTGTACTGCTCCTTCGCTGCCCTGAGCTGGACTCTGAGTTCCTTCTGCACGCGCTTGAGCTCATGCTGATCACCGCCTTTAAAAGCCCTTTTCTTCTGGTTCAAAAGTTCTTTATGTTTAATAATAACAGCATTATAACAACATATATACATAGAATAAATATTTAAAGCAGGGATAATCAGGCTCAGTACTGAAGGGCCACTGTGATTTCAGATATTCTGTGAAACCAGACTCCTAATGTAAATGTGTGCCATTGCTACTTTTTCTGTTGCACACTGTCAGATAGTATTGATTAAAGTATATTAGTGCTGATATTGGTTTAAACCATTGTATGGCTACATTGAAATATTACTGTATTTTGGACACATGTGTTGACATTTTTCTATGATTCTGCAGTATGTTCTTGTGGTCACATTTGTTACCGCACCCCAGATGCACAGGTCTTATAAATACACCACCCTAGGATGATTTCTGGTGGTTGAAATAACTTTTTAGAAAATTAAAAGATTATACACTGTGCTTTGGCTAATACCCTTCTCCTTCAACTGTCTTTTCTATTCAAAGGGATAAACACCAAAAGTAGAGTAAAATAAACAAATAATAACAAGCTTTGCTGTTTTTGTTCCTAATATGGAGTTTTCTTTTGCAGCCTGTAGAAGATCCTGACCGTAAAAGAATTCTATGTAGCACCCATTGTTGACATATTTTCAAAGATGGGGCTGTATGGTTATGTCTCATTTTTTAAGACTCCCCCACTGAATTACCCTGACTATCTAACTCCTCAGGCCACATGTACAGAATTATGTTGGCCAAGTGATTTTGATAAACCATAGCAACTTTTTTGAGGTATGTTTGCATTTAATGCAAAAAGCACCTACTGCAATCCCGTGTCTGTCTGTCCGTATGTCTATTGTTCCACATGAAACAACACAGCTGCCATTGGACAATTTTATTGAAATAAGGCGCACTTATACTTCAAATAATATGCCTGAAATCTTTCACTGAGGTATCTCGAATGCAATGTACCGCTCAAAGTTTTGAAACTTGAAATCCTCCCAGGGAACAGCTTTGGCAAATTTAAAAGCATTTCTATCTAAAAACAGAGAAACATTCAGTGAGGCCTTAATTACGGATTAGTTTACTGTTACAAATTAACTTGAGAGAGCTATATTTTATGCTTTTATTCATCCAAAAGCGTCCTCCTGCTGGAAATAAGATCCCCAATACTTTGGGACAGATGTGCATGCAAAGGGTGTTAGTTCATTTTTTCCTGTTACTTTAATTTCTAGATAACTGACTTTTTGCTTTTTGCAGCAGGAGAGATGAGCTGATGAACAAAGTGTTAATCTGTAAGCATAGAGTGAACAAGTATGTACTCATGTAGTATTTACAAAACACTAAAAACAATGTAATGGGTCGATTGTCTACAGTATGTCAAGGTCTGAAGCAACCAGCAATGTCATAGACTTCAAAACAGATTGTAACTCTCCATTGGACACATCTTTGAAAAATGTTATTTTTAAGAAATGTAAAGTACTATTCACCAATTAAAAAGAGGACATCTATCAATGCCATTTTTACATCACTTGAATTGGAATCGGCTATCCCTGAAAGTTATTGTCTTAAACAGCACGGACTAAATGTAGTCTACTAACACATGTATTTGCATTCTGTTATCACTTTTATTTATGTAAATGACTCACTGTTAACCAAAATATTTAATACATAAAAATGTGATAATTGGCTGTTTGATGAAGTAAGTAAAAAATGCTCCAACTTCCGAATCAGTTAACAAAGAAAGAAGTCAGATGTGCGGGTTTGTAAAATTCTCTCCTCTTGATAGTTTTTTACTCATTCAGGTCCCAAGCACAATTTATAAAGATAGCATGTGTAATTAACTAATGTTGATTTTTCATCCAAACACTTTTAAACTAAGAACATATTTGTTCATTACATCAAATTGCAATAATGCTGGCTGAAATAGTTTTTTTTCTGAGTGATACAAAGAAAATACCTGTTGAAATCATACAGGATATGCATTTTTTAAAAACAGCATACACAAACTTTAGTAAGCAACATCAACATTGTCTGTGGGTAGGTGCGTTTTTGAAGTTGCTCTTAAGTGTTGATTAAAAAAATACTAAACTTTTCAAATCTAACAAAAGTTTGTGCAATATCCTTCATAAAGAAAGTGGCTTATCTTCTTTGAATTTTGAAAGCTGCACCATATCTTGTATCCACTTTCAGAGTAATCCATGCAACAAAATTTGACAGAATGCAAATAGTTCTTTCATCTTGTATCAGATTTTAATAAGATTGAGCTTCAAAGCAGAGTTATGAACAAATGCCTGTCATTTCTTGCTGCACCATATGACCTAAAAGGCTTCCAAATTTATTTCCATCACCTTAGTTATAGATGCTCAAAGAACATAAATCAGAAATGGATTGCAAGAATGTGTTCTCTATTCTCTTGCCTATCAATCACTACTCTATAAGTTACACCTGTTGCTTAATTGCTTTAACAAGTTTTTAACATTTTTTTTTTTACTATTTTACATAATTGTGTAAGTTTGCAACCATACTTAGACCAATTATATTTGTGCTTCATTAAGTGTTTCCATACATTTTACTAAAAATATTGAATATCACAATTAAATTTAGATAGCATGGTGTATGCTGCCTTGCAGTAAGGAGACCCAAGTTTGTATCCTTGGTCCTCCTTGCTTGGAGTTTGCATGTTCTGACCTCGTCTGCATGGGTTTCCTGCATGGTGCTCTGATTTCCTCCCACTGTCCAAGACACACAGGTTAGGTGAATTAGCAATGCTAAATTGGCCCAGTGTGTAGATGTGTGTGTGTGAGTGTGTGTGTGTGTTAACCCTGTGATCGACTGATGCCCAGTCCAGGGTTTTTTAGTGCCTTGTGCCCTATAGTAGCTGGTATAGGCTCCTGGACAACCCACAACCTTAATCTGGATTAAGTGGGCTGGAAAATGACATGACATGACAGTTATGTTTATTTTTCCTGATGCTGACCTTTACAGTGACTGTACATTCCCATTGTTCATGCCAAACACAGTTAGGTAGGTGACGATGTGGAGCTAGAAATTGTCTCATCGCATATTTTATTGTGGCAGCTTTATTGACTGTTCATCCCTTTATTTTTAACCCTTTTAGTTACAAGTAAGTACAAGGTCTTTGGCCACGGGAGACACCACTCCATTTCAAAATACAGTCCTCCATAAACACACACTCACACACACATTGGGATAATGTTGAGTGACCACTCAACCTGTCAGAGTACTTGGAGAAAACACATATGGTAAAACATGGGAACAATGGAATTCTGAAGTGTGTCTTAAAGGAAACATACCATTTGTGTTGTTTCACTCAATAATATTGTATAAGACCTTTAAGTATACATATATACATATACACACATATATACATATACACATATATATACATATACACATATATATACACAAAATTGAGCTCAGGTGCATCCTGATTCCCCTGATCATCCTTGAGATGTTTCTGCAGCTTAATTGGAGTCCACCTGTGGTAAATTCAGTTGACTGGACATGATTTGGAAAGGCACACACCTGTCTATATAAGGTCCCACAGTTGACAGTTCATGTCAGAGCACAAACCAAGCATGAAGTCAAAGGAATTGCCTGTAGACCTCCGAGACAGGATTTTCTCGAGGCACAAATCTGGGGAAGGTTACAGAAAAATTTCTGCTGCTTTGAAGGTCCCAATGAGCACAGTGGCCTCCATCATCCGTACGTGGAAGAAGTTTGAAACCACCAGGACTCTTCCTAGAGCTGGCCGGCCATCTAAACTGAGCGATCGGGGGAGAAAGGCCTTAGTCAGGGAGGTGACCAAGAACCCGATGGTCACTCTGTCAGAGCTCCAGAGGTCCTCTGTGGAGAGAGGAGAACCTTCCAGAAGGACAACCATCTCTGTAGCAATCCACCAATCAGGCCTGTATGGTAGAGTGGCCAGACGGAAGCCAATCCTTAGTAAAAGGCACATGGCAGCCCGCCTGGAGTTTGCCAAAAGGCACCTGAAGGACTCTCAGACCATGAGAAAGAAAATTCTCTGGTCTGATGAGACAAAGATTGAACTCTTTGGTGTGAATGCCAGGCGTCACTTTTGGAGGAAACCAGGCACCGCTCATCACCAGGCCAATACCATCCCTACAGTGAAGCATGGTGGTGGCAGCATCATGCTGTGGGGATGTTTTTCAGCGGCAGGGACTGGGAGACTAGTCAGGATAAAGGGACATCCTGGATGAAAACCTGCTCCAGAGCGCTCTTGACCTCAGACTGGGGCGATGGTTCATCTTTCAGCAGGACAACGACCCTAAGCACACAGACAAGATATCAAAGGAGTGACTTCAGGACAACTCTGTGAATGTCCTCGAGTGGCCCAGCAAGAGCCAAAACTTGAATCTGATTGAACATCAATGGAGAGATCTTAAAATGGCTGTGCACCGACGCTACCCATCCAACCTGATAGAGCTTGAGAGGTGCTGCAAAGAAGAATGGGCAAAACCCAGGGGGGCTGCTCCCTGGCGCCCAGGGAAAGATAGTGCCCCTCTCCCGGTCCGTCCTTCTTTCAGGTGTCCCGGTGATCCCTGGTCATCGGACACACATATATTATATATATATATATATATATATATATATATATATATATATATATATATATATATATATATATAGAGTGAATAGCACTGTATTTTACAGCTAAAGAGTACTTGAAGCAGTATCCCATGCATGTCCATGTTAGCTTATTTGGCAAATATATGTTGCCCGGTGTGAATAACTGCAGCCATGCATATGAATATACCCTATTAGTTATATTCCATCCAAGATTAAAGTAAATGTTGTTAGCTTCAGCTGTGGACACTAAGATCCTGAGCTGGATTTAGCATAGTTGATAATGGATAGAATGGATTGATGGAGGACCTGTCAAGAATAAAGAGTCAAAAGCATGTTGGAGGCCAGGCAGCGACAAACTGATGGTGCATAGTCTGTCCTAGAATCACAGCATGGTATTTATCTCAAATGAAATTCACTGTTCTGAGAGCAGTGGGTAAATGTTTATTTTATAGTTTGCCCTGATATGTGCAATACATCATACAATTTTACACGTTTAACTATGAAGAGAATGGGAAGATAGGTATCAGGAGGTCAAGAAGAGTGACTTGGCCCCTACTCTGTAGTGGCGTTTACTTCAGATTTCAGAGTTCAAAGCACTTTGTTATTTTATGTTATTTATGGAATGTAATGTCAGAATAGAAAATACTAAAACTCTAGAGTTTATTTTTTTAAAAAGTAGGTAACCTTAAATTCTGTTGTTTGATGTACATTAACTAACATTTTTTACTTACACACAATTTGGTAGATGCAATAGCAGGTATTTCTACCAGCTCTATAGCAACAAAATTAAATGTGATGATGTATTAGTATTGACCGCTATCTTTAGATTTTTTTAGCTGTATATGTTCATTTAATATTGCTTTGAGAATGAAATGAGTTATGGTCCAGTGGTTGATGATTTTGATATCTGGTGTGGTAAGTTCATTCTGCAACCTAATGTTACAAAAACCTAAAGAAATGATTATTGATCTCATAAAATGCACTATTCACCCACAACTTACAATCAAAGAGCAAGAATTACAGTTGGTTGAAGGTTGTGATTAGGATTAGTTTTTTTATTGCTGCTGAGAGAA
Organism: Erpetoichthys calabaricus; assembly: GCF_900747795.2. Taxonomy (NCBI): domain Eukaryota; kingdom Metazoa; phylum Chordata; class Cladistia; order Polypteriformes; family Polypteridae; genus Erpetoichthys; species Erpetoichthys calabaricus. Next base: position 153,846,788 of record NC_041402.2, on the reverse strand, counting down.
GTCTGAAAGTGTATCATATGTATAAGAATATACTTGATTTTAAGTTATATAATGTTGTTTTGTTGTGGGAGGGTCCTAGGGTGACCCTATTACCCCACTTTATACTGTTTATCATGTAAAACTTAACAGAATACCTCAAAGTCCATACTCTTACACAACTCTTGTTGTGTTGAACCTATGTCCTGCCTGTGTGTGTCAGGGTTGGCTTCACACTACAAACAATCAATTTCAAACAGATACAGTTTACTAGGCATATTTATTTAACTAGTGTAGAAATGTTAGATCATATGTAAAGTCAAGATGTTGAATTGAGAAAGCTCACGACATTGGGGTAAATAAAATTATAAATGTTCTGGCTCTGGTGAATTGTCTGGAAGAGTACACTGTTTTCAATAAAGGGGTTATAAAATGATAGATTTAAAACATTAACTGGAAAGCTTACTTAAAAGCATAATTTTGGCTATGAATGTATTTACTCCATTGTAGCTTGTGGACAAAAAGGCACTCAAATATTAATACACCTACACATTATCACAAGATAGACTGTAATAACTGTAGGTAGGCAGCAATCACAGAACAAGCAAAGTAATAAGTGTTACACTTCAAGATGAAGAGAGAACTGCAATGCATGTGAACACAAAGTGATACAAACAGTAAAGAAATTGCCACAGAAGAGCAGAAGATAGTTATGGCACAAAAATAAATTATGACATGTGTTAATTAATAATGTTAGTTTTTTGAATGACCCAGATTAAACATAAAACTTTATTCTGGATTCAAATAAGATGAGTTAGTTTTCCAGCAACTCGGTCCAGTAGTACAACAATTAGGGCTGATGGTTCTCAGCTTTTGAGTGGATGGCCTAAATCTTGGCAAGAACACTCTAAAACAGAGTTGGTGTAGTTGTTCAAAGACAGCAATCATATTATATCAGATTGTAATAGGGTTACTTTATTTATTACTTCCTGGAAAATATATTTACATTAATAATTGCTTTACGGTACTCTTCAAACCTTTATAAATATGTACAATTTGAAAAGTGCAAAGATGACATCCACATGTCCTTATAACAGTTACTTTCATACGTTGTGTCCTGGCTATGCAGCAGTGTCCTCTGTGCTTTTCCCTTCCCTAATCATATCCTAATGAAAGAAGTGTGATCATTATCTGTTCACCTGGAGACTATTTTATAACGTCTACAGTCATTGTAGGTGTAATATAAACCATGAAATACAAAACACAACATATTATATAACATACATGATTTTAAATACAATAATTACAATTTCAAGATGTTTCATATTTTACTCATAAAATGGTTATAATTGTTTTTTTACTTGCATATTGTCCTATTATTTAAGAGTATGATGGCTGATAAAATAAAGCTAAATTTAAATTTAATTTATATTTTTTTATATTTTTTCCACTGCAGTGGCTACAGTTCCAGTGTAATTTTTAATAGAAGTGTAATTGCTCCTGAAGTAATTATTGTTCAAAAAATTTCTTTTTGTGCTTTATTTTAGTCATGCCTTGATTACTTCTTTTCATCTTAAAACACTGCATTTGCTGTTTTATTTCCTGCTGTTAACAATGAGATACAATGACAAAAGAACCAGTATCTTGCCATATAATGTGGTCCTATGTATGCCTGTGTGTGTTCATCATGAAAAATCTGTTAAATAAAATATTTGGAATAAGATAGAAAAGAAAAAAGTAAAGAACCTGGAATTACTCATCAAAATGATATTGTAGAAAAAGAATTATTAGTGACTTGACGTGGTAGAAAAAACAATAACCAGATATAAAATATATAAAGGATTGGCTTCTAATTAAGCAATTGGGATGTGTGACGTATTGCATCATGGAGTCGATTTAGTTTTGTATGTAACTGTTTATAGACATTTTTCACTTGTTTAAATAGTACTCACCTTGAAAGTTAAAAGGTGTTGCTGACTGAGGGTCTGGTTAAAGAAATGGCTGCAAAGCTGCACAGATATATGCGTTTTAGGCATGCAAGGATGGGGAGGGTCATGGAGTGCTACGTGTCTCATATGTGCCCCTGGACAGGAAAAAACTTCCTGGTGTTAAGTACAATACTGGGAAGTAAAGGGAAAAGATTAGTGAAGGTGTTAGAGGGCCCGTGAGTACAGGGCAGGTATACTTACAGGAGAGGGACTGACGTTCGGGTGGCTGTGGAACTGCATCCTCTTATACGCTTGAGTTCTTGGATATATATATATATATATATATATATATATATATATATATATATATATATATATATATATACATACTGTATATATATATATATAGTTCCTTCCTGATTGGAGCACATAGTGTAACCTGCATGAAGGCACGTAAGGTCATTGAAAGGGGATGGAGAGGTGGCAGCAGGGATTGGAAGGCAGAATCCAGAATCCCCAAGGTCATATAAAATTTAAAAAATGGATGCTAGAGGCCATCTTTTTACATTAAGTCAATTGTTGGTGAATGATGCATTGGAGTCCTTATAATAACTCATATGAGTCCTTATGATAACCTATAGGACAGAAGGGGAGAGTGGACAGTATTTGTTATTTATCACCTAGTGGCGAAAGTGGGGGTTGAGAATGGTTTAGTTTTGTGTGAACAATTTTTCTTTTTCTTTTTTTTTCTTTGAACAAATTAGTAAAACGATTTGAGACATTGTTTTTTCATCTAGTTTTTGTTTCTTATTTAACAAGTTATAACTTGTTCATCGTGGAATAACAATTTAATTGTCCTGGTTGATAGTTTTCACAGAACTTCAATTTGGATATTTTCATATCTTTTAAATAAAGAACTGTCATTTTTCTACCACCTACTATGTTGGACTGTCTCTCTGTCTCTTATACCCTGGTTTATCATCAGTTATGAACTATAAGATGCCCCTCTATAAGATTGGTGCAAAGGATGTTGTTTGCACAGGATGGAAAAAGAAATTGAAACCACTGTGGCCCTTCAGATTGTGGCCCTGGATTGAACTTGAGGAACCTTTCCAAGCACCCTAAGGAAAAGAGTTTTTCGCTATCAAAACACCATCTTGCTGTTTGCATTTGATGGTTACAGTTTTTATGTATCAGGAGCCATGCAAAGAACTGATCTCAGTAACACTGCAAGGTAATGTGCCACCATGTGCACCTAATATTTTAACAATGAAAAATGTGGCGTCTTTTGTTTTTTCTCTAGCACTTCTCTTCAGAAGGATGAAATCTTATTAATAAAGGTATTAAGGAAATCTAATGAACAAATGTTACTCAATCTCAGATACACTTTGATTTCCATTTAAATTCCCTTTTATTTTGATATGATCTTTGTATTAATTGGCGTATACACTCAAGCCCTTGCATCCACTGCAAGAGCATAATTACTGTACTGAATGTGCAACCTTATTGGGTAACATGGACTGTGCATTTTGTAATTGATGTTAATTACTCTCCATCAATATCCTAGCAACAATGAATGATAATTAATATATCATTTAAAGATCCAATTGTTATTCTTGAAACATGCTTAAAATGATTAAAGAGAGATTATTTAGGACAAAGAATCAATATGATCCCACTGTCCTTTAAAGTCAGGCATTTTAGATGTGAATGTCTTACTGTGTATCAGTGTAATAAACTAGACACATAACAGCCTCTTTATCTTAATTAAATGCATAGCTTGAGAACTCATCAAAAGTCTAATTATGTGATGTCTAATTGCCTCTCATCTGCATAAATTATACTATATGTTGCTAATTCACTAGAGACTTGCCATTTTAGACTGGTTATTTCTTCTTAGTGCACAGTAGTTTGTATCTTATGGTAGATCACATTTTCAGATGAACTGGTATTTTAAGTTGTACATAGAAAACCAAGTCTAGCACACCTACTGTAAATTCTGGTAGCCAGCCACAGTAACACTTGTTAAGCTGGTTCTTGAAAATACATTAATTGGCATAAAATTACCAAAAAGACTAACAAAAATTATTAAACAATGTACCACAGACATTTGCTGTCATTATGTTGGTCCTAATAGTTATTTGAAATTGACAAAATATATGGTAAACCATTTGTGTTTTATGGGAAATATATCATGCAATTAGACAGATACACTGTATTAACTATACTGAACATATTCTGCAGTTTTATGTGCATCCATCCATTTTTTTAAATTGCTAATTCCAGTACAGTTTCTGGGGGTGTGCAACCTATCGTAGTAGAGCTTAGCATGAAAGAGGAACCAACCTTGGACAGGATGGCAGTTCTTTGTGAAGTACAACTTATGTACACACCCTTTTCTGGGTGGTCTGCAAGTCCATTGTGGGGCTTTTATGCCAGTACAGTAAAATTAAAACACAAAACAAGAATATACCCTAAAAATAATGTTGAAAATAAAAAACATGGAAACATAGAAAAATTACTATCTCTGAATCAAGCTGTCCTTGGTAATTCATCTGCCCAGGTACTCTGAGGCACACAAAAATAATGATTAAATTATATAACTAGATAATATCAACCTAGATATTTGTAGTGACAAAAAAAGAATCCAGGATACCTCCAAAAATAATTTGATGTGCATGTACTAGCCTGGGAAAAAGAAACATTAGATTATACAGTAAATGTTATAACATCGCTGGACATGCACTCAAAGCTTGTGCTTCAACCCTGGCTGATGTTCTGGCTGACATATTTAACCTCTCCCTTATGCAAACCACAATCCCCACCTGCTACAAAACAACCACCATTATTCTACTGCCAAAAAAGGGCAATGTTAACTGTCTGAATGACTACCAGCCCATTGTATTGACTCCTATAGTGATGAAATGTTTCATGAGAATCATTTTGAGCCACATTCAGACAATTATACCTTAAATAATGGAACCCCTACAGTTTGCATATAAACCAAACAGGTTGATAGAGGATGTAGTTAGCACAGCATTGCATACAGTTCTTACAAACCTAGAGAACAAGGACTGCTATGCCTGATTGTTATTTATTGATTATAGCTCATCTTTTACCACTATGATACCAGCTAAGCTCACCAACAAGCTCTCCACTCTAGGTGTGCTACCTACACTGTGCACCTGGGTCCTGGACTCTTTAACAGGCAGACCCCAGTCAGTCAGGCTGGGGAACAACATTTCCAAAACAATAATCATAAATACAGGACCCCCACAAGGATGTGTTTTGAGTCCCATGCTGAACATGCTCTTTACCCATGTGCCACTTCCCAGCATATCACCACTATTATTAAATTTTTGGACAATACCACCGTCATTGGACTGATTTCTGGGGGTGACAAGTCAGTGTACAGGATGGAGGTGGCTGGCCTTGTGAAGTGGTATCAGAACAGTAATCTCTTAACACTAGCAAAAAGAAAGATGATTATTGACACAAGGAGGAGGAGAGGTCAGCAACCACCACTTTACATTGGAGAGACTGAAGTGGAGAGAGTGACCACATTTAAATTTCTTGCCATTAACATCTCTAAGGATCTCACCTGGACCTTCCATGTCACAGAACTGGTGGGGAAAGCCCTGAAGAGTTTGTATTTTATGAGAAGGCTGAGGAAGTTTGGCATGCCACGCACTATCCACAGCAGCTTCTACAGATGTACAATTGAGAGTATCCTCACCTACTTCATCACAATCTGGTTTGGGAACAGTACACCACGGGGACCACAAAGCCCTAGAGTGACTGGTTAAATTAGCAGAAAGCATCATTAGAACAGCACTCCATGCACTAGAGGACATCCATAACACCAGAGTTCTCAGGAGGGCCCATAACATTATTAAGGATACAATCCACCCACTACAAGTACTGTGATGCCCTATTGGCTGTAGGGGTTGGACAGAAAATCTATAAATTTGCTCACTCCCTCACTCTCCCTCTCTTACCAAACTGATGCATGAACTGAAAAGGACAACACAATGAAGAGCACAGCTCGGCAGCCATATTGAGACAGGCATGCGGCCTGTTCTGAAGAAAGCTGACCACAAAATGATGCCATAACTAGAGACATTTTAAGTAACTAACAAGTCTGTGTGCCACCTGAAGCTACACAACACCATTTACAGGTTGTATGGTTGCCAATATTCAAATGTACTTTGTATATTGTTATTATTTATGAATATTACCAATAATACATTGTTTAAATTGTAATCTTTTACTACACCTAATTGCCTGAGGTTATAGATGTAGAAGGGAAGGTGGGGAGAAACTATATACTACTAGACAACTGGCGGCGTAGCATACACCGCATAATTATGTATTGATGGGTGAATACTTCCTGAACAACACAGTTGTCCAAACAGAAGTAAAAATAAAATTGAGCCTGGTGCATTCTTTAACTGAATTTTCTGCCTTGTAGCGCAGTGGTAGTGTTGCTGGTTAATAGTAAGGAGACTGTGGAAGATTTTGGGTTCGCTTCCCGGTTCCTCCCTGTGTGGATAGCACTTTGAATGAAAAAAGTGAACATTTGCAAAATCCATAACGGTGCGTTCAGTAAGTACAATGCACACGCGTTTAATTTGTCGGCCACTTTTTGCCAGGTTTGGGCTGCTTTTGCAGTGTTACCGCTTGTGCATATTAAATGTTGAAATCCTTCGAGGAACTAATTAACTAACTAACACCAACCCACCCACACACACACACAGCTTGTGTGAAAAAATGCGCCTGTACTTTCGTAATTTTGTTGCAGCCTATTAACTGTTTTAGATGCTGCATTCAGCAATTCACATCCGCAACAAAATGCCTCTTTTTACATGGTCCTGCTTTGGTGGGTGGGAAACGTTTTCCGTGTTCCTGCAGGACCATCTAAGAAGACGCATGTTTGTCGCGGAAACGAATTGCTGCATGTAGCGTGTAAAACAGTTTTCTATGGTGCATGCGGTCATGCGTCGTAAGCGAAAAGTCAACCTGGCTCAAAGGTGCATGTATACTGTAGCCCAGACGAAGATAAATGACGGCGTTTTTTCCCAGTCGACGCGTCCGAGTTGGTGGGCGTGGCTCTGCGAGTTGTCGTCGTAATCCAATGGTCTTAGAGTTGGTGGGAGTGGTTCCTTCCTACGTGCACCATGGGCGGCTTACTTGTCAGTGGCTTAGTGAATCCACGCCCCTTCCCTTGTTTTTGCATTTCTTTTTCACTTGTTTTTGTTTATAGTTGTGAATTCATGTTTATAGCTGAAGGACTCACGGAATTAGATTTTCATTGTACTGAGTACATATGAAATAAAGTTGAAGTTGAAGTTTAATACAATTGAGTATACAGCAAATAGATAGATAGATAGATAGATAGATAGATAGATAGATAGATAGATAGATAGATAGATAGATAGATAGATAGATAGATAATAAATAAATAAATATAATATTATGACAAACAACAAAAGCCCTATGGACTATACACCAGAATGGCTAAAATGAAAGAAATCTAAAAAGAAAGGAAACTTGTGACTTATATTAAGACAAAAGAGAATTCACAGTCACAGTGAGGGATTATGCAGGCATGAAGAAGAGTTCAGTATTGTTTCTATATTCATTTCTCTTGAATAATTTGTTGGCTATAAGAATTCAATACTAGTGTACCAGAGAGGGTATAAACATAATTATATATGATTACTCAAAATAAGGTATAACAACAAATTTAGAAGGTCAAGTGCCAAATAACAACTGCAGCCATTGTAATTTCAATAAGGAAGGCAGTCCAATGAGTTTCGACCAGGGTAAAAACCAAAAACCCGCAAAAAGGAAACTATATTTTCCCAAAAACTTCTAAACAGAAAAAGGCATCTTGTAATGACCAACAGATTTCAAGCCCCACAGCTCTTCATTAGGACCAAGAATTCTAAAGTAAATAAGTAAAACTATGATAGTTAACAGAGAATGCACCATCATTCGTAAATATATATATATATATATATATATATATATATATATATATATATATATATATATATATATATATATATATTGAATCATTCTGTATATAATGATGATATTTCTCTGTATTTTATATAGATTAATATAAGGATAAAGGTGGAAGAGGTTGAAGCATTTACAACTTAATATGTGACTAGCTGTGCTACCCATCTAAGAAGGGTTGAAATCTAAATAATCAAAATAGACCTCAGTATTAACATTTGCAGTGTACCATGCAAGGCACATGTCTGATTTATAAGTCATTTGGTATGGGATTTGTTAAAGCAGCATTAATGTTTGTGATGTGCCATCTATTGGAATTACAGAGACAGCAACTGGACAGGCACACAGACATATATACACTTATCCTTTTATCAAGATGGATAAGGAGAATTTGCAAAACAGCTCTACACTTAACTGAAAGTCAGCATAGTGATTTGAGAACTGTAATTACCTGGTCATATTTGTCCTGCTGTAAAGGAGAAAGAAGAAGAAATAAAGTAAATAATACTACAATAAAAGGGTAGAAAGAAAGAATTTTTGCTAAAAGACCAGGGGCCTCATGCATAAAGGTGTGTGTAGAATTCACACTAAATCATGGTGTACAGACAAAAGCGGAAATGAGCGTACACACAAAAAAATCCAAATGCATAAATCTGTGTGTTCGCCAACTTCCATGTTCTTCCGCTACATAAATCCCGGTCAGCGTGAAGAAAAACGCACGTGCACGCACCTGCTGCCACTCCCCAGCTCCTCCCAGAATTATACCTCTTTGAATATGCAAATCAATATAAATTGCCCTTACGCTCAGTGTTCTGTGTAAAGGCAATGGCAAAAGCACAGGGGAAAATACTGGAGGCAAGGAAAAACGTACTATTTGTTGGTTTAAACAATGATATAAACAATAAAAGGAAGTTGATCGAGTGACATAGAGTGTCAGAGTCAAACTCGAAAGCTCAAATTTACGAAGTTCCTCAGTGCCCAAAATAAAAAAGAAGTTGTCAGATATTAAAGTTGCCGTGAAAAGGTGAGACGTAGCCCACCGTCTAAGTGTCATATGAAAGCTTATTAGGGTACAAAGAAAAGAAAAAAATAAGGACACAGTGAGAAAAAAGCTCAAAATGTCAACTTTAATATCAACATTTCCACTTTAATCACGTAGTTTATTTTGTCATTAAAGTAGAACATCATACACTTCATTTTTAAATCATTTAATTTACTAGTTTCTTAAATACCATCGTAACTAAAGTAGCATGTTAAATGCTTTGTTTTGTACAGTATGTGTTCTTCTATGTGTGTGAATCAGTACGTGCTTCTTAAACAGGCTTTCTCTTCCTCCGACAGGACACAGAATCCATTACATTCGTGTTATTACAGCTCTCTGAATAATTAAAATACTGAGATGTATACTTAATATCATTTTCATGATGATAGGAGTTAAAGCATGTTATTAAACATGGGAACATGGTGGCGCAGTAATAGTGACAACCTGGCGCCCTGCACAGAGATTGTTCCTGCCTCCCGCAAGATGCATGCTGTGCCATGCGTAACCTTCGATGAAACAATTTATTGCAGCAGTACTGTCTCTTTCAAACGTACTAACCCCCCAAGTCCTGTCTTTTCTTTTCTTTCTCTAAGTAACCAATCACCACACAATCAGCTCTGTAATAGATGTTAAGCCATCTGTAAGCTTAGAATGCAGATTCTTCAAAACTTTTAAGGAACATTGAAATATCTTCATAGTACATGTTTAATTATTCTATCCATCTATTCATCCAGTATCGTGCCAGCCCCAGCAAGAATACAGCGTGAGGCAGGAACAATCCTGGAACAGGCGCCAGCTCCTTGCTAGCGCTGCGACACCATGTCCTCACATGTTTAATTATTAACAATATGGATTATTTAAATGATGTTAACATTTTATCTGTATAATGTACTAAACATATTTTGCTGCATTTCATCTTAAAAATGATATCGTCATCATATGTAAATACATGCTTTATAAAGTGGCTCAGGTTGTGCAATATTATAACTGTATCGCAAGTTTACAGTGAGATAATTGTACTTATAAGTACAAACAGTTCTACAAGGAGCACTTGATGGACTGATTGAGTGCGTTTATAGTTCCTGGGATGAAACTGTTTCTGAACCAAGAGGCTCTGAAGCGTTTGTCGTATGAGAGCAGTTCAAATAGCGCATGGCTGAGGCAGTGTGTGCTTGATGTTGTATACCGATAAATCTCTTTCCGATCAGCTGCTATAGAACTGTGATTCCACACTCAGATACAGTGGGATAAATACTCTAAGTGGTGCATTGACAGGAACAACGCTAAAGCAGCTATGGTATTTGGAATAGTTTGGCCATTCCGTGGACCATTATATTGTTACAGGTGTGAGATATGGCCGGCCATTCATCCCGGCCAACACCCCCAGGCCGCCAGATGGCGCCCTCCTTGCAGCATGGAGATGCCCCGAATGTCAGCAGGGAATTATGGACAGTGGACTTTTAATGCACAGCCCTGCTGGATACCATGGGGGCCACCAGGAGTCGCTGCACGGAGGCCCAGGAACTATTTTCCCTACACCCCGGAAGTACATCCCAGTCACATGGGCAGAAGAAATGACGTGCTTCCGGGTTGAAGAAAAGGAGTTTTACCTGACCCAGAAGTGATGGAAAGTCACATGGACTGAGGGACAAACACTTCTGGGTCAAGGACTATAAAGGACTCTGGGAAATCCCAGACGGACGAGCTGATTTGGGAGGCAGGGTGGCTAAGTGTCTGGGAGTGGAGGATTATTGTGATTTGTTTATTGTGTATGGTTTATTGGAGATTTGTGGAGTGGTGGTGCTTTGTGCACAGTATTATTATAATAAATATCATATTTGGACTTTTATCCGGTATCTGGCGTATTGTCCGAGGGTTCAAGGGAGTGAGAGCGCCCCTATCTGTCACACAGGTTAATTACAATCAGATGCAGGTTAATATGCGGTTAATTTCAGTGTATATGATAAAGCCACGTCAGGGATGTGGCCCTAAAAAAGAAAGGGAAACCACACTGGAAGAGCACTGCTTTGACGCTGGGTGCCGCCAGTTTGCAAAACCAAGTGGAGAACTTGCATACGCCAGGGTTTGAGCTAGCATGAAAATGTGGTTGGCTTTACGCCAAGTTTAGGTTTTATACATCACGATTTGAGCGTGAAAATGGGAGTACACAATATTTATACATGAGGCCCCAGGAGATGGGAGAGTTAGCCAACTACGGCAAGACAGATTTTATTTGATAGAAATGATAACCAAAGTCAAAGAACAATTAATAGGAAAAAAACTAAGCCAAAAAAACAAAACCCTAATACCAAATGAATGAAGAAGCTTATCTTCTTTTTCTGCCATTCATATTCTCTGAAGATCAAGATAAACACACAATAGGAGATCCAGCAATCCCTATCTTGACTGTTATTTAAATGGCTGCCATGATGTCACATACATACACCCTAACAATGCACAGAATCACATAAAAATAGACAAACAAACTGCTGCCGGTTGTGATGCTGCTGATGGAATCCTTTGTAAAAAGGAAAAAGAGAAAAAAAAACAAAGCAGCAAAACTGCTTAATTTTTGATAGTGATATACTGGCATCACTGTACTCGAGGTGAGAAACAACTAGGCAGGTGGTGTGGCATAGTGACTAAGGCTTTGGACTTCAAACTCTGAGACTGTGGGTTCAAATCTCTCCACTGATACTGTGAGACCATGAGCACGTCACTTGACCTGCCTGCGTTCCAACTGGAAAAACAAAAGTAATGTATCCAATTGTATCTGAAATGTTTTAAGTCACCTTAGATAAGGGCATCAGCCAAATAAGTAACTGTAATATAGCTATGGACAGGGCACCAGCCCATAATAAAGTACACATATTCACACACCTTCACTCCTACTCTGACCAATTTAAAGCTGCCAGCACATGATGCTGAATTCATGAAGTAGTGGGATTAAACATTATGTTACCGATCTGTTCTTTGAAATAATTAAGAAAATGTTTGAACATTTTTGAAAGAAAAAAAAAACGTATTGAACTTAAAACTGCTGGAAAACATACAAAAGTAAGAAACAAATTTGCTTATGTTGGAGCTCACATTACTAACCATTGGAAACACCTCCACTTGGCACATGCACATACATCAATATGTCAATAATAAATCAGGTACAGGGAGTGAAGTAGAAAAAAGATCCAAACCTTTATACCGGGTCAACTTCATCTTCCTTTTTTTTAATTTGTGTATTGCAATGAAAGTAAAAAACTAATTGATGAGTAAAGGAAATCAACTTTCTTCTGATAATGTATTTAACGAAGATTAGTTTCATATTTTTAAATGGCTATGCTGCTTTGTGGCAAAAAAGCTGATATATAAGTGATTGTTTTGAGGTCACATATTGGCACTAAATAAAACAAAGGACCAGATAGGGGATTCTTGATTCAGGTTTGGCCCCGTTTACCACGTCTTATTACTCCTGCAGTGGCCTCATTGTCTACACTTTGTTGTTCACGTCTATGTCGGTTACTGTGCAAAACTGAACTGTGCGTTGCTGTTTAAGCTGCTAGAAACTATGATATTCATCCTCTCTTTACCATTTGCAAGGTCATTCTCATTAATCTCAAGTACAGTATTTGTGCATGTTCGAATCATCGTTTTGGTTTATTTTTTTAAATTGTCAGGCACAGTTTTCAATACAATAGCATCTTTTTCTTCCCACTCTTTTAATTTGTTCTTTTCGCTGCACCCCTGGGCTCTTGATTTGATTGACCATCATTTTTGAAGTCTCCTTTTTTGCAGCATGGTAAAACATGAAATGTATGATTTCATAATAGTGACCTATTAGACACTTGCTCTGATTGGGCCTCACCCATATCAACCAATCAGGACCCCTATGTTTCTTTTATAAGCTTTGTTTTCTGGTCTGTTTAGATAAATTTATAACTGAAGATCAAAGTGGGGTAGGTTGTGTGCTGGACAGTGGATTTCTATAAGTGCCCGTCCTGTCAGTGGAAAGGTGGACTTTTCCTGCTTTTAGGTCATTGTATCTCTGTCACATATACAAAGGCCCATTTGTGAGCAGGGCACCACAGTGTGTACCCAAGTCACTCTGAAGGCAGATCCGGCGATGTGTATTAGAATGTGCAAATTAGGAATTTGGATGGACAGTTTATTTGTCTTAAGTTATTTGCAAGCCCAAGTGATGTCCATTTTAAAGTCTATCGTTTTTGCTTATCGTGGTTCTGTGACTATTTCTCCTTCTCAGGAATGAGTTCTGTCTCATTGAAGAACTGAAGTATGCCTACTTTTTCTCCTTACTCTTTTGACAACACAAAGATATTTAGAAACAGAAATATTCAAAGTGATGATACATGTTCATGCTTCAACTGTTTTTTTCAAATTCTGTAATTCTTTTTGTCAGTTATTTGGCCTGGGCACTTCATAATGATGATTTTAGCTACCAGACTATTTTGATAAAAGAATGTGTTGTCTTTGGTATTTTAAACTATTGCCTTCATGTTAAAGGATAGAAGTATCATAATGTAAAAAAAATCAATGCAAAAGAATAAACAGAAATTTAAAAATGCATTCAAAATATGTCTGATATAGCTGCCTTATCAAGAACTATGTATATGTTGTCAATGTAGTTCCAATGCTCTGGACATTAAATGTTGGACACGTCTGCAGAAACTGAAGTCAAATAGCATTGAATTTCTAATTCCAATGTTTTGTAATACATTCTGTTATGAGACTACTACATTGTTACTTAATTATAATTGATGGCGGTAGTATAATGTGAATACAAGGTTATAATTTGCCTTGGGGGTTGTTGGTGTTGCTCATTTTTTCTGTAAGAAAACACCACCACTTCTCTTAACAAGATTATTTAGATTTTACTTTCAATATCTAACGGACCTTATTTCTTAGTTGTTATTCCATTGCCCAAGAACATATTTAACATATTTTGATTTTTTTTCTCTGCTACAATTAGTATCTGCTAAAGATTAAATTGAGTCCATTTTTAAAATGTTCTAAAGGTCTCATGAGTTGTTAGCAAACCTGGCAACATTTTCCGCAATGCTCCCTTACATTGCTAGGCTGGCTAATACAGTCATCAATCCTTGCCATCTGTTTGCCAGTTGATGTCGGCATATCTAGCTGTTTCTAAGTCACTAAGTACCTTGAGAAATGTGACTTGACAGCTCCCTCTAATTGTGAGAAGAGGACAGGGATTGCCGCAGTTCAGTTTGTGAGCTATCTGAAACTCTCGGCAAGGAGCTTCATACATTTATAAAATCATTTGCCTTAGGCAACAGCTTCAAGAGAAAAACGAACAATCTGATTTGACAGCACACTTATTTTACTACATGGGTGTAATGAGGTGTTTAGTTGTTAGGTCTGTCATGTGGGTTTTGTTACCAACAAAAAAAGAAACAAAACGGATTATAAACATACATTTAATTCCTATGTTTATTACTATCATCATCATTGTTAGTGTTACTAATTTTATTTATGCACACTTAGAGCTGTTATTTTATGCTGTTTTAAGGCACTAAGTGTTCAGTGTTTATCCATTTATCTTTTTTCCCTTAAAAGATTTAGAGCTAAGGTAACTTGTTCTATTGGGTGATACTTAGGATCAATGAACCTCACCACAATAAGTGCCAATAAACAAAACTTATAAATTGCTTCTACATGCATGAGAGAATCAATTCGGATATTCTTGCTTAAGAGTTGTTCACAATACTCAGCCTGTCAAAGATAGAGAAAAGATTTCATCTGGTGTTGAAGTGGCTGAGGATGATGGAATTTGACATACACCTGTGTGTGTGTGTGTGTGTGTGTGTGTGTGTGTGTGTGTGTGTGTGTGTGTGTGTGTGTGTGTGTGTGTGTGTGTGTGTGTAACAATCCGCTCTGCTCATGCTCAAAGACAAAAACGGGAGTTGTTATGAATTCAATGGAAGATGTAGAAGCTTTTACAAGTGTGACTTGCACTTGGTGAGATGGTGCATGCATGCAATTTTAAATTGTTTGGGCGCTTGCATGCACCTCACTTCTCATTCAACCCAAGCAGATAAACTCAACTTTGTGGTTACATACATGTTGTACGTTCACACAATGAGCTATCACACGTTTGCTTGAGACAGGTTTCAATCTGTCCCGCTCAATTTGTGCCACAGCTGCACTCGACTACACTTCCATCTTGGAGAAGATACAACCCGTCCCAGCCCACTTACAGTAGCTGACACCTCTGTAAGTTCACCAATATAGCAAAACTGCTAGGGAGACTGTGGGTTGTTTTTTGTTCAGAAGACCACATTCAGCCATTAAAATATTTTGTAACAGGAACACATGTAAGGATAGCATCACTTTTTTAGCTCACTTTGCAGTAGTCTTTTACTTTTTCTTTCAGAATTGCATCCCTTGTATTACATCCATTCACCCATTTTTGCAGCTTACATTTTCAGTACAGGTTAGGAGATATTGCCTATTCTGACATCATCGGGTACAAAGTAGGAACCAACTCTGGATGAGGTGCCTGTCTGTCAAAGAGCACAGGGCACACTCATTCTCACTCGTATCAGTCTAATTTAGAATTACAAAACACTTCTTTGGAGTGCACAAAAAACCTGGTTACACAAAGAAAACCCACGTACTGTAGACCCTGAAAGAATGCACAATCTTTGCAGACAGATTTGTGAGTTTAGTATTTAAACAAAGGATTCTGAAGCTGTAAAGAAAAAGACTAACTGCTGCATCAGTGCCATCCATTATGAGAATGTGTGTAGTTGAAGCATCATAAAAGATGGAGGGTAATGGTATGTCAGTACGTGTGCTGAGGAGAAACCAAGTTGTGTGTGAAAGTTTAGGATTGCAAGATAGCATCTCTCCTCTGTGGATTCACTCTACTCTTCCAGACAAAAGCGCACAGCTCTAAACATCATATCTGACCCATAGCACTCCACTCATCCCATGTTCACTATTTTCCCATGGCTTAGATCTTCTAAGACTTGGACTTTCAGGTTTCATTTTGGCCACTAATTTGTCAGCTCCAACTTATGTATCTCAGTTTGTGATTAAAATGTTTATTCTTTCTATATATTAGACGTGACTAATTTCTTATTGAACTTACCTATACAGACATTGCATTTTACACATTGTTATACAGAGGTATCTTGCTATGAATATGTTGCTCCATTAGGTTTAATCACCAGTTACATAAATTCTATTCAAAACAGATGCGAGCTGACCTGTCAGACTTCCTGTAACAATGAAGCTCACATCTCTGTAACAGTAGTAAGATAGCTTGATGCAACCCTCACACAGAGAATATGCAGTCCAACCCAACCAGATAAGAAAAAATACGTTTAAGTTTTCCTTTTCTAAATTGCAGCACAACTATCAGTACCACTGTCAGTAAACTAAATTGTTTTAATATAATGTTTTAGAGTTTGTGATTATCATTTGTATCTTGTCAGGTATCAGATTTCTTTGTTTGCTGTTACTGTTAGTTTGACATTGGTTACATGTTGGTAGCAGGGCAATAATATCAATAGTCCACTAATGTGCTTGGAATGCTTATGTAAGGATTCATTTTAGTTATGTGCAATGTGGTCGACGGAAGTACTGCAGGTTTGCAGTAACAAACACTCAGGCGCCAACCCAGTTGTCCCGGTTTAATCAGTGATAAAACAATAAACAGAAACACAAGCTAGAAATGAGTAGAAAAGGGTTTCCGCAAGTTTGTGAATCTCTCTTGTCTTTAAATGCCCATTTTAATCAACGGGTTAGGAGCTCCGTCCTGCTCTTGTATTGAGTGATGTCTCCTTCAGGTGACCACAGTATATATAGTATGGAACTGAGGAACTAGAAGGGGTGGAGGTAAATGCCTTCAATGGGCAACTTTTCAGCACTGTGGTGGGAACTGAAGAGAATATGGTTAGCGCCATTGCCCGGGGTGCTAGTACATACCATAGACAAGTTCAGGGAATGATCCACTAATGTGCATGTGTGACAGCAACAATAACAGGAACATTTATTCATATAGCACTTTTTTATACAAGAAAGTAGCTCAACGTGCTTCAAAATAGTAATAAAAAAGTAGAATTTGAAAAAGAAAATAAAAGTTGAGCAAAAAGACATTAAAATAGTATAATAACAAATGCTTTAAACAGATAACTAAGGATTAGAGGAAAGCAAAAGCTCCAGTTAGCCAGATGCTGGAGAAAAAAAAAACCCACGGATTTCAAAGCCAAAAGACATTCAGCCCCTTCTGGTCAATTTACAGTAAATGAACGAGTCACCATACAAGGTATGCTATTCTGGGTGAAAGATATTTTGTGTATTTTTCCTCGGACTGAGTTATTAAAAACCACCCAGCTGAGTAAAACACTTTGCCTGTCAAGGGCACCAAACTGAACACCAACTAACTCCTGAATCCCATATTTGGTTCCACAAGAATATGGTTACACTAGATTTAAAAGATTGTGTTCAATAATGTTATTTTGCACTCAATGTCATTCATTCCATTATTTTTACGATTAAAGTAATTGTTGTTATTTAGCATTTTTCTCACAACATAGTGTTGTGTATTGTTTTTCTATGGAGGCTGTCATTTAGTAATTATGCAGGGTTGCGTCAACGTTGTTTTGTTTTATTGTCCAAGGCTTATTGAATACAGAAGACATTCTCAAATTTTCATATCTCTAACAAATGTCACAAAACATATGATTACAAAGCCCCAAAATAGGAAACTTTATAGGGAAAAGGTTTACATTACTGAAAAGTAAAATGTTATGAAAAAGTAAAATCAAAGTTCAAAACCAAATGTCCCTAATAAAAACTAAATGCAAACACGTTTGTTAAAAATATTCCAATACTAGGATGCAAGCAGTAGTGCACCACCATCTTTTGCGGATGGGAGGTGTGATTTTAATGAAGTACATTACCCTGCAGTAACCACCAAGGCAATGACAAAACAGTACAGCCGTTCCCATGTAAAAACCTCACAAAGGGGTGTCAGAATAGGAGAAATTCATAATAGTGTTGAGAAAAAACAAAACAAAGCAAATTATTATGCAACTAGCAAAATACCTGTGCTTCGCAGCAGCGAAGTACTGCCTTAAAATTTTTATTAAGAAGAAAAGTAAACCTTTTTAAACTGAGGGAAGATATACGAATAATTATTTGTTAGGGATCTGTTTGTAAACCACGTTGTCAGTTCGGCCCTCCGGTTGTAATATGACCAAGCTGTGCGGTGAGCTTACTCCTGAGCATGCAACGTACAGTTGGCCATGTGAAAAGCAATCTTGCCTCAAATCAATGCCAACCTTTTGTAGGGTCTGTCCCTGAGACTTATTAATTGTCATTGCGAAGCAGAGCCTTACTGGAAATTGGAGGCGTTTGAATTGAAATGGGAGATCAGAGGGTATAACGGGGATGCGAGGAATAAAAACTCTATCCCCTGAGCCACTGCCAGTAAAAATTGTTGCCTCAATTAGGTTCTTTTGCAGACACGTGACCTGAAGTCTCGCACTGTTACAAAGTTTCAGTGGCTGTAAGTTTCTCAGTAACATTATTGGTGCCCCAACCTTCAAAATTAGATTATGCTCAGGAGTGCCTGGAGGATTCAGAGTGTGGAGAAACTCTACCGGATAGTGCACTGCGTCTTCCACTTCTACAACTGAATCCACAGACTGATATGTTTTCAGTTTTGAAGGTAGTTCTTGAAGTAAAATGTGGTTTATAGTCGTAGTTATGTCATTTCTTGGTGTCAGGATAGTGTCTTCCTCAACCATGACACGTCGTTTTCGTGGAGATTTCGTAGATTGGGGTAAACATTTTGAAGAAGGCTTTGTAAGAGGCATTGGCGGTTGTCCAAAGGTGTAAAATATTTGGCCATTTCGGTACACTTGAAAGGGACAACCGAACAATTCAGCGGCAGCCATCAACTCACATGCAGGACCATAGGTGAAGGGCTTAAGCATTTCCCTCTTATAGTGCTCCTGTGTAGTATAATAATCTCCTGTGCCGTCATCAGTCCGCACCTTGAACCTGTCCCAGTCATTCAATACATAAGACACAATGTTCTTTCGGATATCAAGAGTGAGCCTGATATGGCTGTGCAATATGTAACACAGAGAATGGAAAAGGCAGGCGCCATCTCCGGGCATGGAAACCACTCGGTAAGTGACAGTTCTTTGATCGATGGTGATCACCTTGATAGACATGTTAATGGGGGTATGGTTGGAACGATAAAGGAAATGGATACCTGAACAATGTAAACTAAGTCTAAAATACCTACACAATAACTATAATCATAATAAAACAAACAATAAAACAGTGGAGAAGCCGCGGATTAAATAAAAAGGCTGCAGTTATCAGCAGAGAGACGTGACTACCGTGGCGAAGCAAGGAAGGGAATGAAGAGACCGGAGTGATGGACGGCCTTATATAGGCAGGCAGCCAACTACGTGGGAGACGTGGGGATGGGGGACCCAACGCCGCCTCACATGGCGACCGAGCTACAGGCTATGGACGTATATATGTACGTAATTAAGATTCAGTTAGCGTAGGGAACCAACGTACCAAATTTCTTTAAGATGGGTCCATAAGTAACAAAGACCGTTGGAAAGTTCAAAGTTTGGCGTCATACCACCAAATAAGTACGTACATCGGTTTCGGTTAGTGCAGGGAAGCTGCCTACCAATTTTCATGAAGATGGGGCCATAAATAAGAAAGTTTAACATGGCGGACGTTGTCGACCGTTACACGTAGAATTTTGAAATGAAACCTGCTTAACTTTTGTAAGTAAGCTGTAAGGAACGAGCCTGCCAATACCTCGTTATGCCTTATGGATTAGCAGACATTTCTGAAGTCATTCAATCATGCTAAAATTTAATTTTTGTGACATCTTGGGTCAAACTTAGAATCCCATATACTTGAAGAAGTTCAAGAAGTTTGTGGCAACGTTCACTCTAGTATGTTTTCATTTTAATGTATAAACATTAGTCTCTGTTTTTACTTATTGTCAACACTAACCTGGCTTTTTTTAACCCCAAAACATAGACACTTTTGAAAATGCTGACCTAGGCATTTATTTCTGAAAATGCTTGTTGCAGTGTGAAAATAAAGTTTTGAAAACACACTCAAATTGCACTCTGATTGGTTCATGCCTATTATGTGGCCCTTCCCTGAATGTCAGGTGATGTATAGTGCTCCCTTGTAGTGCAATAAAATGTCGCTATACTTCCTCTATCATGACTCCCAGTTTATATTCTTAGCCTCTTTGCTTTCCTTATACCTGTGTGTTACTCTCAATAAACATTACATCTTATCTTCAGTCTAAACAAAACATCTTGTTTTGTTTTTTGTTTTGTTTTTCTTATTTGCCATGGCTGTTCTTTGTGTGTAAATGCAAGCTGCAAATGAATAACATGTCTTCCTGCTTCCACTAATGTGTGCATGCCCAGAGTAGGTGAACAGGCATGTCATATGCATTTTTGGACATTTTAGTGTAGACGGAGATATTTTTCTCAACAATGTGAAAACACTATTGTGTATGGTGATCGTTTTCATTTAAAATTGTTTTTAAATATAAACATAGTAGTGTGGCTATAGGCTTAATATGGCTTAGAGAAAATAAACTCTCTCTACAATTTAAAGTCAAAGTAGATGCAGCATGTTACATTTATGATATTTTTCAGATACTACGTTAACAGTTCTACATTTTACAATGTTTTGTTGTCATGTAAGAATATAGATTTAAATCACTGGGTCTGGTTTACTGCATGTGACCATTATATCCAATAAAATTTAAGATAAAGGCAGGTAAAGTGATAAGTCTCTTCTGTCAGGAAATGATGTCTGAAAAATATCAATATGTCATTAAAAATTTTATTCTAGCATTATATCATAATGGACGACTGATTTATGCTAATAATATGAATGTCATTACCAGTTGTGAATCTATTTTTTAAAGCTTTTATATTAAATTACTTTTTAAATATTATCATTAAATTATCTATCGTCTGAATGTGCTATGATTGCTTAATTTACTGAATACTGTAAAGTATACTGTAGTAGTATACTGAAAACTGTATAGTATGCATGTAGTGTAATACAAAATACAGGAAAACCAAATACAAACCATAATGGTGTAACTGAGCGTAGTATGCTGCCTGCTTCAGTTAACTCTACTTCTGCTTTTCAGCAGAACATAGAAGTAATTGCAATTTCTTATAGTTAGCATTTCTAATTAACAAATAAAGAAAAGACAGACCCATGGGCCAGTGTCTGTATATTGTAATCACTGACCTTTTCTCCTATGTAATTCCGAGCTGCCTGAATTACTTATGGGGCTCTGGGTCATGGCAACGTTCAAATATGAAATGAAAATGTTTTTACTTATTTGTTTCCCTTTGTATTCATGGACACAGCATAATAATCACATTTAATAAAATCAAAAAAGCATTATGCATCACAGTCATGAAAAGGCTTGTAGAATAATGTGGATTTATAAGCATATTTCACTACCTCCTTTTGTGGCATTTTCTTTATTTACACACTAGGTATTTTTTGACCAGTTAGTTTCAATTAATTTCCAGTAACACTTTAATTTAGGCACTGCAAAAATACATCTGTTATTTATTTACTGTTATGTAATAAAACCTTAAGAAAGGTTTCTTTTGGTCTTCATGATGCTTATTAAACATCAGTAGAAAGGTTGTTGTTCATCTGTGGTATAGCGGGTCCTGAATGAATGGCCAGTTTTTAAATAATCCATTTGGCCATGTCAGTCTCCGTGGGCGCGATTGTGCAGCCCGGGGAGTTGATGAAGTAATTTGGGCAAGTCACACCTGCACGTGAGGGTGTGATCATTCTTAATTGCTTAATCGGCTTCCTGCGGTGCGTGATTGAGCTGCTGCACCCACGGAGCCTTATAAGTGAGGAGAAATGGAAAAAGAAACAAAAGAGGCTTAGAGAGCGAGAGCAGCATCGGTGTCAAAAGAGAGTGGATGAGCCAGCCAGCTGAAAGGGGTCCCGGGTCAGACCGAAGGATCAGTGCTTGAGGGATGGATCGCGTCCATTGATTATTCAGAGGAGTGGGATCGATCGAGGTGGTGTCCTCCATAGGGATCTGAGGAACGACTACGTATGCAAGTTGGGAGGACAACCGACCCCAAGCGTTCTGGCAGCCGCTGGCGGAGGCAACCAAGACGGGGGTCAGCAGTGTGAGGACCGTGACTGCTGAAGTCTGTTCAGCTGAGCAAGTCTTGGGTGAGCTGGAAGGACCAGGAAGGAGCTGTGTTTGCCTGGTTTGCCCCAATGTCTGCTGCAGGTTTTTATTCTCGTGTTTTAGCCTTGTTTTAAACTTTTGTAATTTTACCTTTGTATGGATTAATTATTTATGGATGTTTTGAGCACTGCACTTTATTTGGACACTGTTTTGTTTGAGTTTTTGTTTCTAATTAAAGCACTGCACCGTTTGCACCATCCCCTTGTTCTGAGTGCTAATTGTTCCCATTTGCCAAGCTCATCCGGTTACATTACCAATGGTGTTGGGTTGAGAGGCTCCCAAAAGAGTGGTAATATCAAGAGAAATGTGTTTCAGTTAAGCCATCTCAGACCTCTCAAGTGATGTTTTGTAAGTAGGTCACATTACAGCGATGAACAAACACTTTAATGAAGCTTTGTAAGTGTTAGGAAGACCCTAAGAAGTAATTGTTGAGGTCTTGTTACATAATAGTAAATGAATAACAGAGTTTTTTTGTACTAAGTAAAGTGTTACCTCTTTATAATTTTAATGTCATTCCTGCCTTAGTTAATAAGTAATATACCACCTTGTCAGTGTCTTTGTTTTTTGATGTTGACATTCAATAAAAGAAACACAGCTGTTAATTTGTTACTAGATAGATAGACAGAGCTTTATTTGTCCCCAGGGGGAAATCTGGCTTTAAACAAAAGCCTGCCTTTTTAATTAGCTTCTTGGGCCTCTCTTGAAGTGATGTTACCAGTCCAGCACACCACAGTACAAAATCGCACTGGCCATCACAGAGGTATAGAAGAATGTGAAGGATGTCACTTCCCACATTAAAGGAACACAGTCTCCTAATGAAAAATACCTTGCTCTGCCCTTTCTTACATAGTTCCTTTGTTGTTTGGAGCCCAACTTGTCATTAACGTGGACCCCCAAGTACTTGTAGGAGTGGACCACCTCTACATCCACTCTTTGAAGAGTGACCAGACATAGAGGTTCTTTGGTGTGGCGAAAGTCAATAACCAGTTCCCTGGTTTTGCTGATATTAAGATGCACACAATTCTCTTTGCACTAAAAAACAAACTTTTCCGCTTGCCTCATATACTTTAGCTCATTCCCTTTATCAATACACCCCATAAGTGCAGAATCATCAGAGAATTTCTGCAAGTGACATGACCTGGTGTTATATTTATAGTCTGGGGTGTACAGAGTAAAGTGTGGGGATTGTAGGTTTACATTTTTCTTCTCTAAATCTTCTCTAATCACTCTTCTTTTCCCCACACATCCCTATATGTTATATAAATCTGAGATTGTTCATTGGCCCACTATGAATGAGTTGGAATAGGACCTTTAATGGACAGCTATATGAAATGTATGGTCACTTGTTGCTGCTGTATATGAAATACTGTATATGATTATTTGTTGGTATGTGTTTAAGGAGTAATAAAGTGGAACCGGATTCTTGAAGCTGAAAAGGATGTATTTTTGTATGAATATGCATTACGTTACATGTCAAAATTATTTTAAGGAAGCCGAAGGCAATGCAATACTTTTTACCTTACATATAATTTTTTTTTTTGCACACAGGGACTATGTATGTCTATAACAAATAAATAAAAGACAAAAGCTTTCTGAAAGCATTTTTTTTAAACGAAACAAAAGAAACTAACATTTTATGAAGGCTCAGCAAGCAAAATGATGTGTTTCTAACTTTATTTTTATTTTTTTTCTGTGTGGCATGATACCACTGAAGTTAGTGTTGCCTCGCAAGAAATTGTGGTAATTTTCCAGCCCCTAATCCCTAGCTCCAGATCAAAATGGTAAGGAGGCATCTGAATTACTATTGGGGAAGGGGGCATTGTGTGATAAACCCTTGAAAGTCTGTAAAAAAAAAACAAAAAAACACTGTACTCAATATTGTTTGTAGGTTTGGACAACTTGACTTGACTTTTTTTGGAGGGGCATGACCTGGCTAAATCACTCCCTGGAGTCGGGTCTGCCAACCCTATTACTCTGTATGGGCCTTCTCTAAGTAATGTTCTTTTCTCACACATCCCTACATTGTGTATGTTATATAAATCAGCGATTATTCATTGGCCCACTATAAATGGGTTGGAATAGACCTATTAATGGACACGTATCTTATGCTGAGACAGGCTCTAGTTCCCCTTTACTGTGGAATGGACACTGTAGGTCAGGGGTCTCCAACCTTTTTTCATTCAAATGCTACTTTGAAAAAAATGAAAATGTTTGTGTACTACCTTCATTTTAAATGTGTTCATTTATTGTATTACTATACAATTGTATTTATTGTATTCAATTTATTGTATTAAATGCCTCACGTAATAGAAAAAAATCATATCACATCCAGATAGGTTAAAAGAAACTACTTTTTTTGTATGAACATATAAAGTGGTTATTTGTACAAGCTGTTTAAAACATTAACTATAACAAAAATGCCAAAACACAAATCAGAGTGCCCTCTCTGGTCAACCGTATCAAACATGTCTGAACAGGGTGAAATAAACATGCTTCAAACATCAATATAACTTGTACCAAAAAACATATCTATGTTTAAATTTTTAGTTTAGCCCAAACTGTTCTACAAGTCAATGCATTAAAAACAACAATAACAAAAAACACTAGCGCTATTGTGCTGACTGACACTGAATTGAGTCTGCAAGAGAGGAGTATGCTGGTTTGTATTCACTTAGGTTGACGCTGATAGAGTCATTTAAATGTTCATCTGTCAGCCTCATTCTGTATTTATATTTCATGATATTCATATTGGAAAAGGCTTTCACTGAGGTATGTAGAGCCAAATAAAGTAGATGCTTTCAGGGTTGCTTGTTGAAGATTCTTATACCTTTCTGGTTCTGTCAAGCTCCAGAAATGTTGTGAATGCTGTTGAGTTTTTAGATGGATATAATTTTGGAAATTTATAATCTCAATCTCTGCAGAACTGACACTGAACAGTTCAGCCATCTACTGTGAAATGTCAACCATGTCTGCTTCCATGAAAGGGTTGGCAATGAATGCCACACAAGGCTCAATTTTCTCAAAGTCACTGAACCTGTTTGCAAACTCCTGCCCCAACATGGACAAAATCTGGCAATATTTCTGCACATCAAAAACATCAGGTGCCCCTGCATAATTTTCAAATATCTTTCCAACAAAGGGGAAGTGTTGCAGTCTTTTTTTTAGTTGCTGAATGAAAAATGTCTTCACAACACTGATTGTACCACATTTATTTCTATACTTACCTTTCAACTGTAGGTTCAGGTCATTTAGTTTGTCTGTAACAAATGCAAGGTCACAAAGCAACTCCACATCAGACAACAGAGTAGTGTCCTCTCTCCTTGATTACATGAAAGCCTTGATTTCCTTCAGTAATTATAAAAGTACTGCAATATTTTGCCCCTGCTCAGCCAGCTGACGTCTGTGTGGAGGAGAAGATCACCATACTCAGCTGAACATTCCTCAAGAAAAAGTTTGAAGCATCTGTGTTATTTGGTTTTTGGTCCAATGGAATTAATGATTTTAACCACAGGTGTCATTACGTGTTCAAGTCCCATAACCTTTGAGCATATAGCCTGCTGGTGAATCATGCAATGATAGTGAAGAAATTTTAGAAAGTCTGGGTCTGCCTTGCAATGTGTAATAAATCCCAAGTGACGCCCTATCATAGCCAGAGCTCTATCTGTTGTGACAGAAGTTTTTCAATAGGCACCTTTTTTTCCACAAGGTATTTCTTTACAGCGCTGTAGATATTTAGCTCCTTTGGTTGTATTTTTTTAGAGGAAGCAATGTCAAAAACTCGTCTTTGGTAGAAAAATCCTCAAACACCATCCAAATGAACACAGCCAACTGGGTGGCATGGGTGGAGTCCACCAATGCGTCCCACTGAATTGCAAGCCATTTGCACAAAGCCATGTCCCATTCTAACTGCCTCATTGAAAGTGAAGAAAGTGCAGATACTCTCCATGCGACTGTTAGCACCAAGTTGAACATCAGCAATGGCAGACATAATTTCTCTGTTGTTTTTATGGTCACTAAATGAAGTTTCTGCCACTGCAATCATTGCCTCTTTTACTATGCCACCATTGGTAAATGGCTTCTTGTGCTTTGTTAGAATGTGTGCTGCTTTAAACAAAGTCTCTGTTGCTGCCTGGGACTTTTTCAGTGCTTTCGTGAATAGAATTTGCTGACATTTTAGCATCAATTTCAGCTGTTTGACCGTCTCATTTTGTTGTCTGCTACTTGATGGAAAGTCCTGAGCAAATTTGCTGTGGACTTTTTTGAAGTGGCTCACAATGCTACATTTTCTACTCTCTTGTGCACATACTTATCTTTAACATTTATGAAAAAAAAAACACTTTCCCACTCCTCATGAATAGTGTTGTACAGCAAATTTCACTTCAGCATTATT
The DNA here is from genome assembly GCF_900747795.2 of Erpetoichthys calabaricus. Classification (NCBI taxonomy): domain Eukaryota; kingdom Metazoa; phylum Chordata; class Cladistia; order Polypteriformes; family Polypteridae; genus Erpetoichthys; species Erpetoichthys calabaricus. The sequence goes on along the minus strand of NC_041402.2, from coordinate 153,820,140 downwards.
TGCTGCAAATTGCCTGCATTTGCGTTTGCCCTTGTTCATCGAATTATTTATTGAAAATTCAGCCAGGTTAGGAGAACGTTTTTCCCCAGTGCCCCATAATGCTTTGTTAGGTTAGTGCAACATCCCTTAGAGGTGTAACAGTCAATACTGGATGGGTTCATAATGCTGATCATTTGCATTTACAGCATTTTATGGGACTTAGTGGTAGAACAGCTAAGTAAATAACGCAGGTTCTCAAAATTTTATTTTTATGAAACAGATACAGCATAAATAACGAGTTATCTCTACTTTTCGCCAAATGTGCAGGTTGATCTTCGAGTTCCACGTCAGTATAAGAGAAGGAGGTGCATGCCGTATGCATGCATAATTAGCCGTGTGAAGATAAAAAACAAATCTTGAAGAAGTCGGATGCCTCCCCCAAACAAAAGATTTATTACTATTTACAAGACGTTTCTATCTTTTTGATAGAAGAAAAAGTGCAAAGATTCAGCAGAGACAGTTTGGAGAGCCTTCAGTGAACAAGTCAGAGGGTTCAATCATGTCAAGCTTCTTTTAATTTACTGACTTTTGACTTTGATTTCTGCATTTCCGCTTTGTTTTGATGAAATACATGATTGTGTGTCTCTGACTGCATTCTTTCTTTTTTGAACTCACGGTGGCAAAACTGCCGCACAGCTCAGATCACCTTTTTGGCCAAAATAATCGGTCCAGTATAGTTGATAGACAATTCTCTAGCCTTCAGGGACACTTTAAAGACAATTACACCATTATAATCCAGTCAAATCTGGTTTAGTTAATCCTTCTGCACACAATATGTCTGGAGCACTAAATGCAAAATCTTTGGGATGGAGTGAAGAATTTCTTTCAAACTCACTCATTCAAAATCAGAAAATCAAGAGGAGCGCTGATATTTACTGCTAGCCTCTAGCCCAAAATCGAAGATAAGCTTTATAAAGCTTGTGACATAAAATATAGAAAACAATAGGAGAATACAACTTAGGTTTTGTAAACAAAAGAACAGTCACTGTGTCTAATTCATGTGTGGTGTTAAACAGCATGGTACACACTGCAGGCTTCGTTTTGTACGTAGAAGTTAACAGAAGGTCTTGCCGGCCACCACAAATGTCATTGGTGGTTACTTTATTTTCTAACATGTTATATTAAGGCTTGGTCATTTTTATTTCTTGTTGCAGCTCATATTTATTAGATTTTAAAAATTGCTTTGTCTTCTTCTTTAAAAGGCAGGTTTCATTTCTTACGAAATGACAATGTTTGTATTTTGCTATTGATGCTGGGCTTGCTATTTTCATAAGAGAAAGCGATTTGTGAAGAATGCAAAAAGGATTTTCTGTGACAATCAGCTCATTAGAGCCACATAAATATGTTACAACCTGTGGTGTCATGATTTGGAATACTGGTTTGTGGGCTTTCAGTTCCTGTTTATAGCTGGGGAGGAGAAACAGGTTATGATGCCATTGAAATGGAGGGCACAAACTTATGTCAACCGCATGTCTAGAAAGCAATGTTTCTAGCTATTAATCCTATTTGATTTTTGTATCTTGGTAAGCCCCCTCCTAGAGAACCATGATTAAAGTTCTGTAAAACAAGGACAGAAGGAGTTTGAACATACTTTATATACATTAATCTTCTCTGCTAGTTGCTGAACTGTGGCAGCATCATTAAGTGTTCTGGTATGCATGCAGCCTGCATCAACAATTAAGATTAATTCTTCCAGTCTGCTAAAGGAATTTCTATAAAATCTAAATTTTCATATATTGCTGGTCCACGTAAAAGCAGTAATCTCCATTGATGAATTTGAGTGATGGATCAGCTAATTGCTTAATAGAGAGAAATGAGAAAACTGGTGGTCCAAATGCAGATCTACTCTCAGTTGATGAGCTCAGTCATATTTGAGTAAAGTAGAGCTCACAATAATTGGTGTAGTCTTTCTGTAATATGCAGAGCCAGGTCATCCATTTTATTTAGTAAGGAAAGGACATCTGACAGAAGGAACCTGTTAATTCTAACTTTGGCGTTTATTTTTATGTCTTCTGCCTTCTTTTATTCTCCAGTGTTGGTGAATTATTCATGAGTCAAATAATTGTCTCCAGCTCATAATATCAAAATTAAGTTTTGTTAAATTTTAGGAATTAGCACACATTTTACTAATAGTAGCAGGATATGATTTAGTCTGTTATGGTTATGCACACTTAATATAAACTCAACTAACAGTAAAATACAAATAGGAAATTTGTTCACCATCATCTTATTCCCAGTGTCACCTTAAACTGTACTAGTCCAAACTAACTTTCTGCCTATGAGTCACATTCACCTTCCTGCCTCTAGATTTAGGGGGAATGATATCACATTTTGGGTCAAAGGATATTCTGCAAAATGTAATACTTTTTCAATTTTTGCTTGGCTGCATGGGCACAGTTACTTCTGTTATTTTCATTTTTGATATTTTTAAACATTCTTTTTTAAAATAGTTACTCTTCAGTTGTTATTAAAAAAAGGCAAAAATATTGTCTGGAAACTGACTGTTATCCATATTTCTTTGTATGAATTAGCACAAATTCTTGTTCATTTTAATTCTCCAAATTTAAGTTTTCAGAGCTTTGTTACCAGCTGCTCTTTGAAAAAGCAGAAACTCATATATGTGAGAAGGTTATTTCTAATACAAGTTCCTACTAATTTTAAGCACTTTCTGAAGCTGATCAGTTACAAATTAATAGTCAAATGTCAGAACAAAGAGAATTCTTTCAGTTTTGTATGTTGCTATAGTTACAGTGTTACAGAATTCTGTTCACACAACTCTTTATGCTCAAATTTAAAATATTGTGTCTTCAGAAAAGTAAGTAGGATAGATAGACCTCTTTGTACACCACATACTGATGATTGGTAGAGTCAGCGCATCACCATCTACAGTATATATATATACACAGCATATACTGTATATATAATAGAATGTCTGCCTATCCGTCTGTATGTTCCCAATACAATCTCACACCCTTTTACTGATCTGGACCACATTTTACATAGTTGCTTTCTAAGCCCATATGGATAAGATAGACTACTTTGGAATTCTAAGCTTTTGTCCTCTGGTCACAGTGTATTTTATTGCCTATGTGCTACAGTTTTTACATTAGTGCCACCTTGCCTCAGAACAAGTAAAACATCTGAACAGACAAGGGGTGGGCAATGTTGGTCCTGGAGGGCCGAAGTGGCTGCAGATTTTTGTTCCAACTCAGTTGCTTCATGAGAAGTCATTTACAGTATTACTGATGAAGCACTTACTGCTCAAGTGACATATTTCTCCTTCATTTTATTTGTCTTGGCTGTTAAGATTTTAAACCCCTGAGCACCTATTTTAATCATAAACAGTTGAATTTGCAATTTCTAACATCTTATTAGCAATGACAAAGGACCCAGCAGTTCTACATCTAGCTCATTTCCATTTACACGTGTGTGCATTCATCATGCACCGTTTAGTTTAATACTAGAATCCCTGAAGCATACGAAAAAATTTGTAATCCTTAAATTCCCTCACACCTCCTCATCAGCTTCTTTTGTTTTGCAAATGTGTCGATCAGCACTGACAGCAGGCAGCCTGCTATCCCATCCCCCCTACTGAAGCAGTTTTAGTCGTACATCAAGTTCTGGTTATCTGGGTGTGAGGTGCCTTGAATTGAATAGGGTAAATAATTTATCGTTATTTGGAACACATACATTTCATGTGATTTCCGTGTCTAACAATGATTTGTATAAATGTAGGATGGCAGGAAATGCGAGGCAAGAAATGTTGGACACATAACTAGAACAGAAACTTTTTCATGTTCTACTAATAATTGGCAAAATGCTGATGTGAAGTGTATAATGTGTGAAGACTGAAGTCCAAATATCAAATAAACACTTTCACAAAAAACACAAATAACAAAACAAGTGTGCTTATTTTCAAGAATTTAACCAAAGTAAAAGAAATTGGGATAAGGTATGACACACACAGCCACATATACGTCTGCTTGGCTGGTGTAGAGGTAAGAACTGCTGTCTCCAAATTGAAAGGTGTATATTTTTTTGTCAGTGTGCTATAGTATGCACACCAGTGTCACCTGCTGACTCAGAGCTGTTTGTTGTTTAACTATTGCTTTTACAAACTGTCCACCTTGAACTAAGAGGAAGAGTCAGACATGACAGTATTAATGATTACAACCCCAACAAAGAATTACTACATTTCTGGAATCCAATCAAACCCAAAAAGAATAAATTCTTGACTCATGAGAACAGAGACATTGGTAGAGAGGTAGTGTGGATGAAGGATGTGACAGCTAGCATTAACAACAGGGACTCCATTAAAAAAAACAAACGAAAAAAAAGCACTTTACCTTTTGCTTTCTTTCCCTAACTTATTTACAAATGTACCCAGGTAACGGTAGGTACACCGGATAGTAGGTTTAGAATAAAATTAAATGTAATGAAATAAAGTTAAGAAGATTGTGTAGGGTTTAGTCTGAACAACCAATGGAGGAAAGTATCTGTGATGAATCACAGCAAAGCACAGCATGATTTTATTTTAGAAAATTGATGATTTAATCTCTGTATCAAAAATAATATGAAATGATTTAGAATCTAATTAGTAGCAAAGATGATCTTAAGAGAAAGCTATAATAATAATAATAATAATATTTTTCAACCTACTTTCCATATTCAACACACTTCTAAATGATTACATGCAAATAATAAAATATACAGTACTTACTGTATACAAGCAGATGCAGAATGGCAGATTCATGAAGGGCAGAAAATCGAATCAAAGCAACAAAAACTAAATTAGTTTGTACAATGAATATAGAGTATTATAAAAGCCACACCCATTTTGATAGCTGTATCCAGCAGGGTGCGCTCACTCCCTTGTTGAAATAAGTTATTTTGTAATTGCGGCATGTTACATAACCCGAAACCATATAGATATAATATAAAAAGGCGATACCCCTCCCTTAGTGATACGGTGGTAAGAAATCACATAGGAAGAATAACTTAAGCTTTCTTTAGTGGCGGTTTATGTGGCATAACAGATGAGGAAGCCATGACAAGACCATCACCGAAGTGGGGGCCCGATGTATAGAGTCTGCCATTTTCGTCGCTGCATTGGAATGATTTTCAAGACCGTATGACAGTACCTCCTATCCGTCCATCAGCTTCAAAGGTGTGCTTTATACTCTTTCTCCATGTGCAGGCCCCCACTTATGTGAATAATACAATTCCAAACAAGGCAAAGAGAGGATACAATTTGATGCTGAGTTTGACACACAGAAATAGTGCATGTTGCCCATTTCGCAGTTGTCCTTAACTTGTCTTGTCTTAAAATGCTTTGCCTAGCAGTTCTAAATGCTGGGCCCCTGTACTAAATCTGGCTCAGCTATACATGTGAGTAGAAATAAAAGAAAACCAGATTTAAAATATTTGCACAGAGCACAGCGACATATTAAACTTATATTCTGATTATAATCTCAAATTGGGAGAATTGGCCAACAACAGTGCATTGGTCATTGTTATGCAATGAAGGGTATTATTGCACTGCAGACCTCAGATGTCAGTTTTTTAGGGTTTCCCCTATATACAAAGGAAGACCCCTAGAACTTGTTTTCTAAGAATACAATCAAACAGATATTTTTGTTGGATAATTTAAGCTGTTCCTGTATAGGCATTGAAACTGTGGATGGCCTACAGCACAAGTAGTGTCCCTGCAAAGCCCCCCATCTCCCAGCAGAAAAATTACATACATAGTATACATGTAGTTTAATTTCACATGCTATGTTCGCTGTGATTCCTTAGGCAGATAGACACTTTATTTTTGGAGAATGTGAAATATGCTTTGTGCCTGGGGCCACTGGCCTATTTTCAAGTTGCTTGGACAGGCCCTTGCCACTAAAGTGTTGTAGATATACCTTTGCTGAAGTTTTCAGTTCTGTCTTGGGTTTTGAAGGGTAGAGCCCTTTTAATTGACCCATTAATTGATCTTTGTGTGACACAAAATAAATTTTGCATGAAGTTGTACATGATTACTTATGTACACTTGGCCACTTAACAAAAATCGGACATTTCTCAACATTCATTTGCCTTTCTGATTTTAGTTTTGAATATTTGATGTTGATGTTAAGATATCTTTTATTATTCCCCTTTCGTGACTGTACCGTATGACAACATGTTGAAAGATCTTCATTTAGTGTGATTTTTTTATGACATTTTTCAGTTGACTCTTCTGTATCACTACTGGTTGCAAAATGCAGTTTCCCTCTTTCACACCAGTTTGATGAAAGGCCTTCTCCTTTCTTGGCCACCCTCTAATACCACTGCGACTGCTCTGATCTTTCACAACTTCTTTCATGCATCTCTCCAATGATCTTTATTCCACTGCCTCCACTGTCTAAATATTCATGTTAGCTGCTGCTGCTCTGCCTTACACCTCTCACTTGGATACAACAACATCTGCATTACTCTCCTCGATTCCATGAGCTAATCTAAGCGAGGACGCTTTCCAATACTCTCCAGCAGCTATGCATTGAAACCAGTGTATTTAAGGAGAACAACTTGTAAGTTCTGCTTTCTAAGTGCTTCACCCCCTCCCCCTCTCTATGTGTCTCTCTCACAAATACACACACACACAGGAACACACACCCTATGGACAGCTTCTCAGAACATCTCTGAACCTTTTGAATGTGTTTATTTCCCAGGTCTGTATGCCCCCAAAATTTTCATGCCAGAAATGCCAGTGCATGGCCCTCAAAAACAATAATTAATGGTTACTGTTTTCAGATTAGATTTTGAAAATGGATTCAATGAAATGCATTCAAGGATTGACCAGTATGACACTAGGAAGAAGGTTGACAGTTTGACTGAATAAAAATATGTGTTTAAATAACTTTTGTCACAAACTCCACACAGAGCCATAGCAAGGTTTGGGGCAGCCACCCGTATAATTGGTATCCTGGCTGCAAAGTCAAAAAATGAATACAGTACTGATGTGCATAAAACTGAGTCCAAAACAGGACTGAGGGAATAGGGAAAAGGTGGAGGCTTTTGAAGGGGAAGACAGGATGTGAGGTCAAAGGGGTCAGGCTCATAAGGGTCTTCAACCATAGGCTCAAGCCTGGACGTGACATCACAGGGGCCAGAGTCAGCAAGGCTTGCTCCCGGAAATGACGTCAAGAGGACCAGGTGGAATCTCCCATGAATGGTCTGCAGGAAAGGGAGAAAAAGAGTCAGTGCACTCTGTCACATCCTGGTCTAATTTGCTTTTTTTTGTTTTTTTTTTTTTTTTGTATTAATTTTATTGTAATCATACAGTACATATAGATCAATTTTTTACAAAAAATAGGATTGAAAACAAATCAAACCCCACCCCTGAGAAGGAGGACATGGCCAAAGGAGTAAAACTTAAGGCTTGTAAACATGCCTAAATTATTGAGTTTAATAGGGCAAAAAAAGATAAATGGAGAAGGAAAAGAAATGCGGAAATAATTATCTCTTCTTATTCTAAAATATTATTGATTAAATCCTGCCAGGTTTTGAAAAAATTCCGTACAGATCCCCTAACTGAGAATTTGTTTTTTTTTCCAATTTCAAATAATATAAAACATAATGATTTTAGCTCCAAAACTAGAGGTGCATGGTCGGAGATAACAATTGTGTCGTATTTACAAGATTTAATCGTAGGCAAGAAATTATTATCTGTAAAGAAATAATCTATTCTTGAGTAGCTGTGACGCACTGGTGAGTAGAACGAATATGTTCTTGAGTTTGGGTTTAGAAACTTCCAGGGGTCGGTTACAAACTGTGTAATTGTCTTTGCAGTGTTAGATGTCGCCCCCCGTGGCAGGAGTCCTATCTAAGAGTGGATTTAAAACACAATTAAAAAAGTCCCCAGCCATTATAATTTTATGAGTGTTGACATTGGGAATGGATGCAAATAGATTTTGCATGAATTCCTTATCATCGACATTGGGTGTATAAACATTTATCAAAATCATTTTACAGTTAAATAAGTTGCCCATGACCATCACTTATCTCCCTTCAGGATCCAATACTACATCTGATGCTACAAATGGGACTGTTCTGTGTATGAGAATTCCCACACCTCTAGTTTTCTTTGTATATCTAGAATGGAACATTTGGCCAGTCCAGTCTTTTTGTAGCCAGAATTGATCATTGCTTAGTAAGTGGGTCTCCTGTAAAAATACTATTTTAGCATTTAAGCCTGTTAGGTGAGAGCATACTTTCTTTCTCTTTAATTCGTGATTCAGGCCTTTAACATTCCAGCTCACAAAATTAACTGTCCCATCATGGAGACGATGATTCTGAATTTTTAATGTTATGTCATAGTCTTAACTGGGAGTGAGGCAGTTTTACTCTTAATTTACTAATTTCCCCACGAGTTATTGCCATACAGCCTATTGTTGAGTTGATAGTTATAAGGATTAAAAGGATAGATTAGATATAGCCTGCTCTCCTTCTCATCCTGGTCTAATTTGGAATTACCCTTACTCAAGCCCTTTAGCTTCCTTCCATGCGTACATGTGTAACACTTTAAATTTTTAAACCACATAAAAACTCATGTTCCAAATTGTATTGATAGTAGGCTGCTTATTCTTTATGTAGAGAAGTCAAGCTGTATTTTTTATCATATCTTTTCAACACCAGAAAGTTCCAAAACAATGGAAACAGGAAATCCAATAGCCTAAATATACATCCAGAAGTCTTTAATGATTTTAGACCAGTAGCCAAACATGTGAAAACCTAAAAAAGAAAACTGACAGCAGAAACACAGGGTTCATTTGACCACTGCAGCTTGCTTGAGACTCTGGAACAAACTACCGAGACATGTAGTTGAAACAGAGACCTCGACAACCTTTTATAAGCATCTGGATGAGATATTTGTTCAGCTAAGCTAATAGCTAAACAAATAGGCGTGATGGACTGAATGGTCTTCTCTCGTTTGTCAAATTTCTTATGTTCTTATGCTAATCAGGTCGATAAGAGGACAGAGAATGCTCTTGTTACTTTGCTCAATGTCTGCTTTAAACACCACTCAACCTTATCCTCTTTTGAAGCATTTTATTTAAGATTTTAATTTTGATATTAACTTAACACTAGAATTACCAGAGCCTACGAAAAAACTCGTAAATCCGTCCCACCTTAAATCGCGTCTTAAATCCGTTTGCACCTCTCCGCCAGAATCCTTTGTCATCTAAATGTGCTGATAAAGCTACTAGCAGCCAGCTATTCCATCCCCCCACCGACTTAGAATGAACTTCTCTCCTAGCTCAAGCCTTGCCTTGATTTGATTACCTGGGATTGAAGTGGAGTTTTACAGTGGAAATAATTCTAGCGTTATTTGGAATACACGCATTTCATGTGTGTTCCATTTCTATAGTTGGCTGTGCAAACACATTTTTAAAACAGAAACGTTTTTCATATTCTAATAGTAAATGACAAAATGTAGGCATAAACTATATAACGTATGAAGCCTGAAGTCCATATATCAAAGAAACACTTTCACAAAAGGTACAAATAAAAGAACACGTGCGCCTTCATGCAAAAAAAAAAAAAAAAAAAAAGCCGCGTTAGCATGCCACATTGACTTTCTTACTACAACTGCCGCGGTGGCGTAATGGTATCAGCACCTGACTGGGACTCAGAGGGTGGCGAGTTCGATTCCGCACGGCTCTACTTCGAGAAATTAACTGCTCTTATTCTTACAATTTTAGAATAACAATATAAATTTGATTTCAGTCTGTAACAGGCGGTGTAACTTATGATACTGGTAAAGGTTAGCTTTTTTTTTTTTTTTTTTTTTAATTCACTTTTCATTCTCGCAGTCACATTCAGAATCAATCCATACAACCCCATCTGACACAGCTGGTTTCACATAAATAAAAGTGCACTTTTATTCAAGACTATAACCGAAGAATAAAGAAAGCAAGTTACAGTTGGTGGTTGATACAACAGCTTGCGTGGTGCAATGTTAAGAACTGCTGATTTCCGATCCGTGCTATATAAAATCATCACATTCAAATATTAACAGTTCCCACACACCCAAGGTCCGCCATTCCTACATTTACAACATATGTACTTGTTGCAGTGTACACAACTCTCTGTGCTATGGTTCCTATTACAGTGAATGAGCACCTGACACTGTACTTTCTTCCCTGGGGGAAGCTGAGGTCTTAGAACGGAAGTTTGTTGACGCTGTATCATCTTTTCTTTTTCCATCGCCTTTTCCTGTAAGAAGCGACGACGAAGTTCCTCTGCAAGGTGAGCCATGAACACTCTTCTTTCCTCAGCGGACCCCGTGCATGCCTTATACAGTACGTGTGCGTTCATCGCTGCTAGGTCAAGGATGTTGTACAACACAGCAACCGGCCACCTGCGTGTTCCTGTGCGCACTGAACAAGCACGCGCCGTCTGGTCCATGATGTCAACGCCACGCTGGGGAAAAAAGAAAGACAAATATATGTGACATTTTGAAGAAATCATTTTATCACCAGAAGAGCACCAGAATACTTCGTCACACTAATATTTTTTTCATTAGCATACCTTCATGTGGTTGTAGTCTGTGACCGTGTTTGTTTTTTTTTTTTTTATCTTGCCCAATCTCCACATCATGGTGCATTGTGCTGAGAATGCAGACAGACTTCATCTTTTTGGGCACATACACTGTCAGCATGGCACTGGGAGATCTAAACACCAGCGTGGAGAATTGTTCGTGTACTGAACTGACTTTAGCTGCAGGTGGAAGTTCCCGTCGCACTTTATTCATGGTGCCAAGCAGAGCTGTATTGCGGTGCAGCAGTCTATTAGCCAGCGAAAGTGACGTGAAGAAGTTGTCTGTTGTTACGGTTCTGCCTTTGTCCAGAAATGGCTCCATAAGCTTTATGACCACAGACTCGGAAAGTCTTTCTCCCGTGGGACGACTGGGATCTTTTCCTAAATAAGGAGTGGCATTGCACATGTACTTTGTCTCCAAATCTGCCGCAATCCAAAAAGGCAGAACCGTAACAACAGACAACTTCTTCACGTCACTTTCGCTGGCTAATAGACTGCTGCACCGCAATACAGCTCTGCTTGGCACCATGAATAAAGTGCGACGGGAACTTCCACCTGCAGCTAAAGTCAGTTCAGTACACGAACAATTCTCCATGCTGGTGTTTAGATCTCCCAGTGCCATGCTGACAGTGTATGTGCCCAAAAAGATGAAGTCTGTCTGCATTCTCAGCACAATGCACCATGATGTGGAGATTGGGCAAGATAAAAAAAAAAAAAACAAACACGGTCACAGACTACAACCACATGAAGGTATGCTAATAAAAAAAATATTAGTGTGACGAAGTATTCTGGTGCTCTTCTGGTGATAAAATGATTTCTTCAAAATGTCACATATATTTGTCTTTCTTTTTTCCCCAGCGTGGCGTTGGACATCATGGACCAGACGGCGCGTGCTTGTTCAGTGCGCACAGGAACACGCAGGTGGCCGGTTGCTGTGTTGTACAACATCCTTGACCTAGCAGCGATGAACGCACACGTACTGTATAAGGCATGCACGGGGTCCGCTGAGAAAAGAAGAGTGTTCATGGCTCACCTTGCAGAGGAACTTCGTCGTCGCTTCTTACAGGAAAAGGCGATGGAAAAAGAAAAGATGATACAGCGTCAACAAACTTCCGTTCTAAGACCTCAGCTTCCCCCAGGGAAGAAAGTACAGTGTCAGGTGCTCATTCACTGTAATAGGAACCATAGCACAGAGAGGTGTGTACACTGCAACAAGTACACATGTTGTAAATGTAGGAATGGCGGACCTTGGGTGTGTGGGAACTGTTAATATTTGAATGTGATGATTTTATATAGCACGGATCGGAAATCAGCAGTTCTTAACATTGCACCACGCAAGCTGTTGTATCAACCACCAACTGTAACTTGCTTTCTTTATTCTTCGGTTATAGTCTTGAATAAAAGTGCACTTTTATTTATGTGAAACCAGCTGTGTCAGATGGGGTTGTATGGATTGATTCTGAATGTGACTGCGAGAATGAAAAGTGAATTAAAAAAAAAAAAAAAAAAAAAAGCTAACCTTTACCAGTATCATAAGTTACACCGCCTGTTACAGACTGAAATCAAATTTATGTTGTTATTCTAAAATTGTAAGAATAAGAGCAGTTAATTTCTCGAAGTAGAGCCGTGCGGAATCGAACTCACCACCCTCTGAGTCCCAGTCAGGTGCTGATACCATTACGCCACCGCGGCAGTTGTAGTAAGAAAGTCAATGTGGCATACTAACGCGGCTTTTTTTTTTTTTTTTTTTTTTGAATGAAGGCGCACGTGTTCTTTTATTTGTACCTTTTGTGAAAGTGTTTCTTTGATATATGGACTTCAGGCTTCATACGTTATATAGTTTATGCCTACATTTTGTCATTTACTATTAGAATATGAAAAACGTTTCTGTTTTAAAAATGTGTTTGCACAGCCAACTATAGAAATGGAACACACATGAAATGCGTGTATTCCAAATAACGCTAGAATTATTTCCACTGTAAAACTCCACTTCAATCCCAGGTAATCAAATCAAGGCAAGGCTTGAGCTAGGAGAGAAGTTCATTCTAAGTCGGTGGGGGGATGGAATAGCTGGCTGCTAGTAGCTTTATCAGAACATTTAGATGACAAAGGATTCTGGCGGAGAGGTGCAAACGGATTTAAGACGCGATTTAAGGTGGGACGGATTTACGAGTTTTTTCGTAGGCTCTGGTAATTCTAGTGTTAACAATGTGCTGGGCTGGTTTACTTTTTAAGAAGAAAACCTCCACAAATAGAATTGAAAGACTATTATTTTTATTATTTTCATCAATAGAGTCTTAACAAGACCATGTTCTTACATTTCTTGTATACATTCTGCATTGGAATGGAAATAGCATTAACAATGAAAAGTGATATTTTTTAGATATATACATGACTTTTTGCTTGTGAACTTGTTTAATGAGAATGAAATGTATCATTTTTTAGGCATAGATAATTTTGTTAACAGGTTTAAAAATCCTTTCTACAACTTAATATGGCAAACATAAAAGAAATGATTATTGATAATAGAAAAAACAGCATTCACATATGAGAAACAATCACTAAAGGCCAGACAAAAAACATTAATAAAGTTACTGTATACATATAAGAAGAAAGTTATAGACTTAAAAAATAATTTCCCCGTAGAACACTGATGCAATCTAAAAAATGGACACCTGTGTCTCTTCTAACTTTGGAAACTGAATCCTTTTAATGTTAATTCTCACATTATTGACACTAGTATTAATTCACTTTTTACAAGAATAAAATACAGTTTAAAATGATGTTACAAAATGATAAAGACAGAACAGACAGATACCAGTCAGTACTCTGACAGATAAGCAGTGTAAAAGTGCAATGCAGCACGCATAACAATACCTGGAATTCTAGCTTTTGTCTTGATGGCAGAGATGAAAAAAATCAAAAATAAAATGTAGTCAATCCAAATATTGTTTCATTAGAACAGCTAGCAACATTCCCTTTTTTCCCCTTTAATATTTTTAAGAATGCATTACACTAAGAATAACACGGAGCAATTGAGCTTATGGTAAATAATACAATATTTCATATGAAATTCAAATTAGTTTCAAAACCATCCCCAACCCTTTTGTAGATCAGTTAAGTTGGATAACCCAATATGCAGTTGTCACTCAAATATATGAAACTTTAATAGAGGCCTGGCTTGCTCACTTAAAGACAATACTGGTAAATTATTACCAAATTCTAAAGAAGCTTTGGACAGTACATTGTAGGAAAATTAAATTTTTTAAGCTTAAATAGGACAGAACATCCCTTCTCCCCTTTAGTTGAGGAGGTGGAACAAAATATTTCCAAATGAGTAAGACAAGGTGGCCAACTAACAATATAGTGTTATCCACTTATACTCCAGACCCTCCTACAAGTGGATTAAGAGTAATAACAGCAACAGCATTTGTTTATATAGCACATTTTCACACAAATGGTGTAGCTCAAATTGTTTTACAAGATGAAGAAAGAAAAGTATGTATGAGACAAAAATAAGATTAGGCAATACTAAGTAACAAAGAACAAAGTAAAGTCAGATGGGCCAGAGAAAAAAACAAAATCTACAGAAGGTCCAATACCAAGAGACTCCCAGCCTCCACTGGGCATTGTACCTAACATAAATTAAGTCCTTATGGCTTTCAGGCTTCACGTGAAAGAATTAGATGATGATGGTTAAATGGACATCTGGCTTACTGCCTTCAGTCCGTTAATGTAGGGACTGCATGGTGCCTTGATCAGGTGGTAACCAGAAAAAGAACAGCAGAGAATAGTAGTGATTAGCATGGATTGCGGAGCCTTGATCAAAATGATAATTCAATGCATGTACAGCTTGACAGGGATACACAAATAATGTCGGTATGAGAAAGCCATGTTAAAATAATGGGTTTTTAACAGTTTTTTTTAAATGTTCCACCGTATTAGCCTGGTGGATCTCTATCAGTAAACTATTCCAGATTCTAGATGCATAACAGCAGAAAGCTACCACACCATTTCTTTTAAGTTTAGCTCTTGGAATTATAAGCAAACACTCATTTGAAGATCAGAGGTAGTATCAAATGCTGCACTCAGATCTAAGAGGATGAGAACAGATAAACGGCCTCTGTCCACATTAACCTACAAGTCATTTACTACTTTAACCAGCCTTTAATAGTGTGAGAAAGAAATGAAACTCCACGCTCTGATTAGCGGGCTAGATAAAACACTGAAAAATGGCAGTTACATTTACAGGTTAATTGTCTACAACTTGAAGGGATAAACGTAGTTCTTATGGTTACAGAATTTCCCATAAAAACTTGTTTCAATCCAATTTGAGCGGGTCTTTTTGTCAGTGATGTTGTCCCCTAGCTGAACCTGCTGACATAATGCTCAAAATGTAAAATTATCCATGGCTTAAAGTGCATGAGCAATACTTCTGTGTTTCTATTTCAGTTAGTTAGCCTCATTGCAGTGAACCTTTCAAACTGAGGAAAACTATGTTGAACTTGCTAATGAGCACAAGGTCCTGGGTTTGTGCCAACAAAGTTGCTGTCATCTCCAGCTCCAGTTAGCATGCCTTTTTTGAAGTTCATCAATAAATCCAAAATAAATTGTGTCAAATCATTATAATTCCACATTGGTTCCAAAACAGTGCGACTGGTAGGCATTTTTTGCAAAGAAGTTCAAAGTGTGGGACATTCACAAAATGAAGGTAAGTAAGCTAAATAAGTAAGTCAGGTGCATAATGATATTGCTTACAGTTTGGTTATTAGTCTGGGCATATCTAAGATAATCCAAGATGAAAAATGTACTGCACTTCATATGGGTGTACCATTTTTAAATGAATACCATATTTTACTCAGGCTGATTAGAAATACATCATGTAATGATTTCCATTCGTTATTTGAAATTTTGATTGAAAGATTCCTTTCCCAGTGCTACCTTAAGTTATAGTAATAATTTAGACTTAAAGTGTTTTTTTGTACACTGGTGTGATATTCTAAGTGAGTACAGTGATCCCTCGCTATATCACGCTTCGCCTTTCGCGGCTTCACTCCATTGCGGATTTTATATGTAAGCATATTTAAATATATATCGCGGATTTTTTGCTGTTTCGCGGATTTCTGCGGACAATGGGTCTTTTAATTTCTGGTACATGCTTCCTCAGTTGGTTTGCCCAGTTGATTTCATACAAGGGACGCTATTGGCAGATGGCTGAGAAGCTAGATTGCTTACTCTTCTCTCTCTCTTGCGCTGACTTTCTCTGATCCTGACGTATGGGGATTGAGCAGGGGGGCTGTTCGCGCACCTAGACGATACGGACGCTCGTCTAAAAATGCTGAAAGATTATCTTCACGTTGCTATCTTTTGTGCAGCTGCTTCCTGAAACGACATGCTGCACGCTGCTTCGCATACTTAAAAGCTCGAAGGGCACGTATTGATTTTTGACTGAAAAACAAACTCTGTCTCTCTCTATCTCTCTCTCTCTCTCTGCTCCTGACGGAGGGGGTGTGAGCTGCCGCCTTCAACAGCTTTGTGCCGCGGTGCTTCACATACTTAAAAGCCAAACAGCCCTATTGATTTGTTTGCTAGAGATTGTTTTCTCTATCTATGTGACATTCTGTGCTCCTGACACGCACTCCTTTGAAGAGGAAGATATGTTTGCATTCTTTTAATTGTGAGACAGAACTGTCATCTCTGTCTTGTCATGGAGCACAGTTTAAACTTTTGAAAAAGAGACAAATGTTTGTTTGCAGTGTTTGAATAACGTTCCTGTCTCTCTACAACCACCTGTGTTTCTGCGTAAATCTGTGACCCAAGCATGACAATATAAAAATAACCATATAAACATATGGTTTCTACTTCGCGGATTTTCTTATTTCGCGGGTGGCTCTGGAATACAACCCCCGCGATGGAGGAGGGATTACTGTATTCAACCACAGAGTTCCTGCAGTAAATGACAGCATGGAGTTGAAGCAGAATTTTATTTCCAAAGCAAGCCAAGTTGGGACATAATTGGAAGTTAAGTAATGCCATGTCCCCCAGTAATTTAGATACAATATAATACAACTTATTTTTTATATAGTGCTCTTCACTGATTGCATTTGCAGAGTGCAGTGAACAATTCTCAATTATAATACCACCACACATTATACTGATTACTAGATATAGAACTGGTACACATATCAATGCAGATTTTTCACACAAAGAACAAGGTAGGACTGATTAAACATAAATGGAAAGTAACAATATCTGTCTAATAATTAATAGATTAACTTTGACCTGTTGAGAGTGGTGGAGATTAAAATCATACAAGAGAGGGTCAAAAATAAAGTCACAGTCCTGAAGACTTCGGCCAACTGGCCATCTTCCCGCTCTTGGGTTTTCTATACTAGAGTCTGTGCTGGCTGTCCAATCTGATGAGTGAATTTTTCCATTTAATGGTTTCAATGCTCCTTTATCCAAAATGACTTTTCTATATGCTAGAGAGCAGCCTAGTAGTAGAGCAATGGCAACAAGTGGCACATCCAGATACTGAGAAGAAAAAACAGAACAGATGAGGGCTAGTAACGAATTGTGATATTGTGATACTTATAATTCTGTAACATTGAATAACAAACTGAAATTCGTGACAAGTAATTCACTCCAGACATCATAAAGGTTTAGGGCAGCCACCTGTATATTATATCCTGGCTGCAAAAGTTTAAATAATTGAACAGAGATATTCACAAGATTGAGTCCAAAACAGAACTGTCAGACTGGAGGTAAGATGGCGGCTTTAAACGCCCGTAGAGGAAGTGACGTCATCGGGGCCGGAACTGGAAGTGACATCGTCGTGACCGGAAATGACCGGACGTGACATTATCCACGGCGCTGGAACCTGGTGGGATTTCCCAGGAATGGTCTGTAAGGAACTGAGAAAGACAGTCAGTACATCCTGCTGCCACAGGGTCTGATGTGGTATTACAATTACTCAAGCCCTTTAGCTGCCTCCTCCTCGCACGTGTGTGACAATATGCACAGCTAATCAGCAGCTCTACTCAGGCTATGCTAGAGTAAAATAGATATTTATAATATAGACATTTTAACCTAATGCCTCTTTGCATTCCAATTAAATGTACTCTAATTTTTTAAAGGGATTTGTTAATATACAGGAATACTCACAAGAAGAACTAAAAACTTAATTTGTACAATATTAGCTGTTACAGCTAATGAAAGATGAAGGGAGTCCATTTATTAATATGTAGCCCAACACCAATAGTTTTAAAAAATTGTTGTTTTCACTCTTTTTTTGTAATTGTGATTCCAAGATATTGGAACTGTGGTGAAGTAGTAAGAGAAAGTTAATCGAATGCAAGGTGAAGTGCAAAAGTATTGTCTTGACATAATATGCTCTTATTCAAATGAATCTTAACTCAGATATTTTATGATTTTTCTTTCAGTTCAACTCCATCCCTTATGACACACCAAATAGACACTTATTTATAAAGAGGTTCAATAGCAATGGCAAATAACATTGGTGATAAGAGGCAACCCTGTCTGGTTACAAACTCAAAAGCAATATGTTTATGTTATTCAAACAAAGATATTTTTCTTTCCTACAGTATAATAGCTTAATCCAAGTACATTAATAGGGTCCAAATTCAAATTTATGTAGTACAGTAAACATATATGCCCATTTGACTTTGTCAAAGGTTTTATTTGGGAACATTCTTAATAACTTTTATTTTAGTAAACAAGCCAAACCTATATTGTGCATGCCATTAAAAATAAAGATATTAGTAGAGTTTACTAATAGATTTTACTTTAATTAGATTTTATAAATAGATATTACTTAGAACCATCTAATTTTACCCTGCATCCACTTGTCTATTACTACATTATATACTGAATAGAGGAGGATGTTTATCAATTTATATTTATATGTGTTGAGTGTTTAATAGCCCTGCTTCCAAATCACTTTTGTCTTGGGATAATAAAAATTTTAACTGAACTAAATCCTACGAAAAAGCATCATATCACTGCAATGTGCCTTAGTAGTGAAGGGATTGACCAGAAAATGGTAAGATTGTTGATTCACTTACAACAGTTGACTTTAGGATTTTATGACCCAGCAGTGATCCAATCCTAGAAATATGAAAACAGCTGTATTGATTTGTGAGTCACTTTGAATAAAATTGTTAAGATTAAAAAACAAACCTTAAAGTCACACCATGACAACTACAAATCACAACAAGACTTTTATTATTGACAGCCCCAATACACTGTAAAAATTTACATTATTTTCCAATATGCTTTGTATTTTGGCATTTCATGATACATGGCACAATTTACCATTCCATTTCAGACTATATAATTTGGAAAGATTGTATTTTTACATACATCTATTTAAAGTAGCAAATACTTCCATTATGGTCTTCTAACAAAGGTGACTTATTATCAGTAATTGATTCACATAATGTGAACAGGTACTTTGTTACTGTTACCTTGTAATTGCAAAATTTTTGGTCATCTGAATTTAAACCAGTGTGATTTAACTTCATGTAGACATTGTAGTGGTATTCCCATTGGAGTTGAAAACTGCAGGAAGAAGCGGACAAAAAAGCTCAGGTGTAGCACCTAACAAGGTCCTGGTATTAAATGAAAAGTCGGATGTGAGGCTGGCAATGCTTGCTAATATGACAACACCTGAAGGTTAACACCTCCAGGGACAAGTACATCTTACTTTGAATGAATTATTTTATGACCATTGAGGTAAAAGATGGGAAAAGTAGAATGAACAATACAAAGATTCTCAGTTTGAGAGGTAACATCAAAGTGATCCAAAAAATGCACATTTTGTGGAGGACAGGCCAACTGAGACATGTGAGGAGTGCCATGCCCTTTAATTATAAGCTGCATAAGTGTGATGGCTATCAAACAGAGTTCTGAGAGGTGTTTAAAGAGAGCATTTCTGATGGAGTAAACCCGTAAGAAGCCCTGAGTTGGCTCTCCATACTACTAGACTGGAAAAGTTTTAGTTAAGCAGTGAGTCAATATTAGGGTTCGATGGCCAGGGGCAAAGGCATAGTAAGAGTGGGGAAGTTGACATAATGGAATAGTTTGTGCTCATGTTGGCAGAGCCAACTGTCAACAGTGTTAGATTGAAAAATAAAATGTAAGAATATAGCAGCAGTCAGTTCTGGAAACACAATTATATTCTATTAAAGTCTCATAAACATGATAAATATTATAAAGCAATATCATGATGCGTGATATATAAAGTCAAAAATTATATTTGTGTGTTTTTGAAGTATATGTTAAATCTGCAGTATAGTATGCATATTCAGGTGTATAGTCAAATACACTGTTCTAAACTACTCTTTGTAATTAGTTTAGTTTCAAATATGGAGGATAGATGAGATATTGTAGCAATGTAACTTTCATATAGAAGACTGTTTTTGGATTGAACACTGCATGTCAGTTCTGACTCTGTCGTATTCTGTGACACTGTTTAGAAGATTTATAGCTCTGACTTTGGGTCTTGACCTCTATTGACAGCTTCCAAGTTAAAATGGGCTAATGTGAAAAGATTATATAAAAGATATGCTGATTTTCTTATTAATTCTGCATTTAAACAAAAAAAGTTTAAAGTCAAAGTTGTAAGGATTAGAAACTAGTCAGGCAAATGGAATATTCTTTTAGCTGAACTGGTCAAACTAATTTGTTTTTGTTCACTAATGAAGTTGGCACTGGAACACAAGCTGGGTTTTGACTAGCAGGACTTTGGAATCTTTTTCATTAGTGGTGCTTGTTTCTTTCCATGGGCAGCAACCATAAATGTGAGTTAGCATGTAAGAGAATGCTTGTTCCAAGACAAAATCACAATCTATAATAATGGTGCACTATACCATATTTTAAAACAATAAAAGCCTACTGTTTTTATGTTTTTTTAATAAGTTATTGTAATTAGTTTCCTAAATGGCTCTATTTAATGTATGCCTGTTTCATGAATAGAGTTCCAGAATCAACTGTTTACAAAAGCCATTTCTATACTTTAATATCACAAACCCGTAAATCTTGTTTAATTCTTCCTTTAACTAAAGCTAATCTACTTCTTATTGTTGCCTGTGTAACTGTAAATTAATTTGTGAAAGAAAAATGGTCATGACAACATGTAATAAATCAAGATCAATCGTTTTAATGAAAGTAAGGCTTTAATCAGGTCAACTGGAAGAGAACAAAACAGTTGGAGACTCAGGGCATCAGTAAGATTGAGTGAGCATAGCGGGTTTCATTGGCCTTATCTCACTTTGTCATGCCTTACAAACCGCTTCTTATTCTTTGTCACATCCTTGGTCGATTTATTTGATGCACTTTTCTTCTTACTGACCTAATTTTCTTATGATCAATCTGCATGGAAATTTTCTATTTTCTCACAGCAGCAGAAAAAAGATCACTATAGCTCTCCACCCAAAACCGAGTTTACTGTTAACTGCACATGGGAAGTTAGAGAACATGTCTTACACACTTTAATTATTTTTGTGACCAAGTTTATTTCCTTTCTAGTTTGCAAGATGTATACACTACTCTTCAAGTTCAAGTTCAGCTACTTTATTGTCATTATTTAACACAATGAAATTACTTTTGTGACAACCCCAAAGTGCATTTAAAATCCAAAAGGCAAATAGTTCAGATATGATAACAATACAATAAATAATTACAAAGAAGAACTATAAACAGAGCAATCATACAAGATATGTTCAAAATATTAGTAAGATGCCATATATAATGTTAAATGTTCAAGTAACCAGGACAGATTATTATTGCATAAATGTAGAGCAGCATAGATTATTATTGCAGATGTTAGTAAACAGTATGTTATGCTTTGCCTAAATAATTTATTGTACATGTTCAATGAAAAATTATCTCAGACTGAGGAGATATCAGAGTTCAACAATTTTATAGAAGTTGGGAAGAAGCTGTTTTTTAAACAAGTTATATCCAGGATGGGTGTTGTCCTTGATGATGTTTTTATGCCCTTCTCACACAGCGAGAGTCTTGTACAGATGTTCAAGTGATAGCAGTTCAGTGCCAGGGCTTTCTTACGGCTTTAGTTAAGCTGTTATACCAGTCTGTAATGCAGTTAGTTAAGATGCTCTCTGTAGTGCATCTGTAAATGTTGACCAGCAGCTTCTAGGGGAGGTTAGCACTCTTTAGCCTTCTCAGAAAGTAGAGGAGAGCTGTGCTTTGCCTACTACCACTGAGGTGGTGTCAGTCCAGTAGAGGTCCTCTGTGATGGTGACTCCTAAACACTTAAAGCTGGTGACTCTCTCCATAGCCTTTGCTTTACTAATCACTGGACTGTATGTGGTCTTTTTAGTGGCCCTAAATTCCCCAATGACTTATTTGGTCTTTTTGGTATTTAAGACCAGTTGTTGGTGTCATACCACTCTGTCAGATTCTGAACTTCCTCCTTGTATGCAACTTCATCATTATTTGATATTAGCACAATGACAGTCGTATTGTCAGCAAATTAAACAATAATGTTTTATTCATGGAAGGATTGACAGTCATGGGTAAAAGTATATTTTTAAAGTAAAGTATATATACTGTATATATATATATATATATATATATATATATATATATATATATATATATATATATATAAAATCTTAGACAAGAGAAGGATCTTTATCTGGAATGGGGTGTGTCATGGTACCACAGTGGTAAATATTGATTCATAGCAACAGGTTTAGTATTCTTTGCACGTCTTCACAGATGAACATTTTAATTTAACTGCCAATTTGAAAGTGGCCACAGGTTGATTCCAGGTGTGTCTAAAGCTAAAGAGAAAGTAATTAATATATCATAGTTAGGTATCGGTCCAGGAAATAAATTCTGGGAAATAAATAACAGGTCTGACCATTGTAACAGCTAGAGGCGCTACGGTTCTGTAAGGACACAATTGACACGCACTGCAGTGTGGGAGGAGGCGAGGTGATGAGTGGAGAGGCAACAGTTATGTATATAGTTTTAAAAACGTTCAATAATAAAGTTTAATAGCTTTTGCCTGCATCGAGAAAACGCTGTCTGACGTGTTTTCTTCCCTGGCAGGGTGCTACACCATTAACACCATTTGCTGCATAATTTTACAAAACTGATTCCTGTGGTCTTGTTCAAACACTTTTGTTCTATTTTTTCTCTGGAGCAATTATACATTTTTAGGTAATGTTTTGCTTTTATCTTATCTTCATTTTGTTTTCAGCTGCTAAGACGTGATCCCTTTGGCTGGGATCATAGTTCAAGAAAGTCATGCTGCCTGACACTTTAAAAGCTATGCATATATAGTGACATCCGAAGTTACCGATTGCTACTAAAATTCAGTAAATACCCATTACTGCCAATATGGCATATGAATGTTTAACACCAGAATCCCCAAAGCCAGCGAAAATGTTCGTTGTCCCTGACCATCTTAATTTTCCAGACATATGCGAGGAATCTCGTAGCTCCTTATCCTTACACATTTTACCCTTCTACTCAACATTATATTGTTATTACTATAACATGAAAAATATTTCTATTTTAGCTATGTATACATTTCTTGCATCACATTTCTTTCTTATGTCATCCTACATTTACACAGATTATTGTAGACAAGGAACACACATAAAATATATGTATTTGAAATCACGCTATATCATTATCTATATAATTCCTAAGAACTCATTGATAGATAAAATCTTCAATGCAGACTTGAGCTGTGAAAATTGTGGCTGGGTGATTTCTTCAGCTGGCTGAATGGAGGTTGGGTGAGTGCAAATTGAGTGCCACAAATTGACACATTTGCAAAACAAAAGCACTTACAGGTGAGTAATTGGTGAGGTGATAAGGACCTACTAGTTTCCTTGCGTGTGTTAGGAAACAGGATGTTCAAGGAGAACTGAATTTTGCCAGGAATTCTTGTGTTAATCTGGGTTTTCATACTACATCTCAAAGACATGCATTAAATATTAATTATAACATCACGATTAGTTTTAACAGGCCTTGCAAATGGACTGTTATGGTATTGTAGAAGCAAGTTATATACAGTTTTAACCTTATTATCTTTCTATTTAAATAGATAGCTAACTAGATAGATTGATTATACTTTATTTGTCCTCAAGGGGAAATTAAAATTTTACACAATTACCAATAAACAAGTAAGTATAAAACCAAACAATCCCCCCAGAAACACCTAAAAATCTCTGGCTTGGATAACAGAGAGCTGCTGCTGTCAATAACAGGTTTGTAGATGGCAGCAAGATAAGATCACACCTTTTGAGATTGTACCATACTTTAAATTCATTAATATTTGGATAAAGCAGGTCCAGCTTGTAGTGTCCATGAATGGAACATGTCTAATAGACACTTGCTTCCTTGTTTGAAGTTACCAGAATTCAGAATTATTCATCATTAACATATTGATACAGAGTGAATAATTTCTGTTGCTGAGTCAGCCAGGATGATATAACTTACTTGCCTGGGCAGGGACATGGATGAATTCAGTCCACATTTCAATATCTTGATCCCACATTTAAGTTTTTACTGTACCTTGGTCTTTTTCACCACTGCACATTCTCAAAAATCTTCAATCCCCCTCCGGCTTTTTCAACTCTGTTGAAACCCATCCAGCATTAAAATAGCATCTGAGATAGAGGTGTTAGCCCATTTTCTGAAGTACCCAAAATATCATAGCACCTGAACTTGCCAGAACTCACTATGAGATATAGCAGCTCAATCAACTTATATGAAAGGAGCAGAACATTTTTCATTGCATTAGAACAATGTAGACGAGAACAAGCTATTCAGACCAGCAAAGCTCGATAGCCCTATCCACTTAATACTTTCAAAATAAAATCAAGTCCAGTTTTGAAAGTCCCTAAAGTCTTACTGTCTACCATACTGCTTCGTAGCTTATTCCATGTGTTCTGTATTAAGAAAAACTTTCTAATGCTTGTGAGAAATTACCATTAACAACTTTCCAACTATGTCCCTGAGTTCTTGATGAACTCATTAGTAACAGCCTGGATCCACTTAATTATTCCCTTCATAATTTTAAACATTCAATCATGTCTCATCTTAGTCTTATTTTGCTTAAACTATAAAGGCTCAGCTGCTTTAATCTTTGGTCATAACCCATCTTCTGTAGATCTGGAATCAGTCTAGTCACCCTTCACTGGAAATCAGACCAGAGGCCTCATGCATAACACAGTGCGTAGAATTTACACTAAAACATAGCGTACGGACAAAAAAATCCAGATGCATAAATCTGTGCGTACGCAAACTTCCACGTTCTTCCGCTTCCTAAATCCTGGTCAGCATGAAAAGTAATGCTCGTGCATGCGCCTGTTGCTCCACCCTGACTCCTCCCAGAATTACACCTCCTTGAATATGCAAATCAATATAAATAGCCCCTTATGTTTTGCGTTCTGTGAAAAGACAATGGCAAAAGCAAGGGGAACAAGTAGAATTTCAGTGAATACCAAGTAGAGGCAAGGAAAAACTTACTATCTGTTAGTTTAAGCAGTGTTATAAACAACAAAAGTAAGTTGTTTGAGTGACAGAAAGTCACACAGCACCCGAAATAAATAAGAAGCAGTCAGATATCAAAGTCGCCATGAAAAGGCGAGTCATAGCCCACCGTCTGAGTGTCATATGGAAGCATATTAGAGTACAGAGAAAAGAAAGAAACTGGGACAAAGTGTGAAAAAAAGGTCAAAATTTCCACTTTAATCACTTAGTTTATTTTGTCATTAAAGTAGAACGTCATGGATCGTGGACTATCTTAAAGACAGACCTCAGTATGTGCGTCTTGGGAACTGCACATCTGACATTGTGGTCAGCAACACAGGAGCGCCACAGGGGACTGTACTTTCTCCAGTCCTGTTCAGCCTATATACATCGGACTTCCAATACAACTCGGAGTCCTGCCACGTGCAAAAGTTCGCTGACAACACTGCTATCGTGGGCTGCATCAGGAGTGGGCAGGAGGAGGAGTATAGGGACCTAATCAATGACTTTGTTAAATGGTGCGACTCAAACCACCTACACCTGAACACCAGCAAAACCAAGGAGCTGGTGGTGGATTTTAGGAGGCCCAGACCCCTCATAGACCCAGTGATCATCAAAGGTGACTGTGTGCAGATGGTGCAGACCTATTAATATCTGGGAGTGCAGTTGGATGATAAATTAGACTGGACTGCCAATACTGATGCGCTGTGCAAGAAGGGACAGAGCCGGTTATACTACCTTAGAAGGCTGGCGTCCTTCAACATCTGCAATAAGATGCTGCAGATGTTCTATCAGACAGTTGTGGCGAGCACCCTCTTCTACGCAGTGGTGTGCTGGGGAGGCAGCATTAAGAGGAAAGACGCCTCACGCCTGGACAAACTGGTGAGGAAGGCAAGCTCTATTGTTGGCATGGAGCTGGACAGTTTAACATCTGTGGCAGAGCGAAGGGCACTCAGCAGGCTCCTATCAATTATGGAGAATCCACTGCATCCACTTAATAGTATCATCTCCAGACAGAAGAGCAGCTTCAGCGACAGACTGCTGTCACTGTCCTGCTCCACTGACAGATTGAGGAGATCGTTCCTCCCCCAAACTATGCGACTCTTTAATTCCACCCGGGGGGGGGGGGGGGGTAAATGTTAACATTTAACATTATACAAAGTTATTGTCTGTTTTTCACCTGCATTATTATCATTCTTTAATTTAACATTATTTATTGTATCAGTAAGGTGCTGCTGCTGAAGAATGTGAATTTCCCATTGGGATTAATAAAGTATCTATCTATCTATCTATCTATCTATCTATCTATCTATCTATCTATCTATCTATCTATCTATCTATCTATCTATCTATCTATCTAAACTTCATCTTAAAATCTTTTAATTTAATAATTTCTCAAATGCCATCATAACTAAAGTAGCACATTAAATGCTTTGTATTCTATGTGCTCTTATGTGTGTGAATTAGTACGTGCTTCTTGAATGGCCTTTCTCTTACGCAGACAGGACACAGAATACTAAGATGTATACTTGATATCATTTTCATGATGATAGAAATTTAAGCATGTATAACACATTGAGGCACGTTGGCGCAGTGGTAGCGACAACCTGGTGCCCCTTCCAAAGATTGTTCCTGCCTCCCACAAGATGTTTGCTGCCCCGTGCATGAACCCCAATAAAATAATTTATTGCAGCAGTATGTCTCTTTCAATCATACTAACCCCCGATTCCTGTCCTTCCTTTTCTTTCTCCAAATAACCAATCGCCAAACAATCAGCTCTGTAATAAATGTCAAGCCATCTGTAAGCTTTGAACGCAGATTCTTCAAAACTTTTAAGGAACATTGAAATATCTTCGTAGTACATGTTTAATTACTCCATCCATCTATCCATCCAGGGTCGTGCCAGCCCCAGCAAGCAGAAAGCGCGAGGCAGGAACAATCCCTGAACGGGGTGCCAGCAAGTCCTCGCATATTTAATCATTAACAATATACATTATTTAAATGAAGTTTAAAATGTATCTGTATACTGTAATATATATACTTTAATGAAGGTAGCGCCTGGAAATCTAAATCGATTTAGAAGACAGTTGTCATCAGTTTACATGTCTGTAAATGCACGCTATCAC
This sequence comes from Erpetoichthys calabaricus, assembly GCF_900747795.2. Classification (NCBI taxonomy): domain Eukaryota; kingdom Metazoa; phylum Chordata; class Cladistia; order Polypteriformes; family Polypteridae; genus Erpetoichthys; species Erpetoichthys calabaricus. The sequence goes on along the minus strand of NC_041402.2, from coordinate 153,792,874 downwards.
TTGAAATGAATTCCTTTATTGTTATTATATGGTACTACGAGATTCAATATGCAAATCCTCCATATAGTTATTTTCTTATAAAATGGTAAAATAACAACAGCAATAATAATAATAATAATAGGATAAAAAACAGTGAAAAATATACAATATGAAAGCATAAGTGGCTCAGGTTGTGCAATATTACAACTGTAATGCAAGTTTACAGTGAGGCAAGAGTACTTATAAGTACAAAACAGTTCTACCGGTCAGCTACTGAGGGTACTTGATGGACTGATTTAGTGCATTTATAGCTCTTGGGATGAAAATTTTTCTGAACTGCAAAGTCTGTACAGGAAAGGCTCTGAAGTGTCTGCAGAGTAGGCGAAGTTCAAATAGACTGTGCGCATGGCTGAGGCAGCGTGTGCTAGAAGCTCTATCCCGATATTTCTCCCCGCTGTTGACACAATCTGCGGTACAGCTTACTGATCAGCTGCTGTAGAGCTGTGATTCCACACTCAAATACAGTGGGGTAAATACTCCGAGTGGTGCACTGATAGTAACAACGCTAAAGCAGCTATAGTATTTGGAATAGTTTGGCTATTCTGTGCACCATTATATGGTTACCGGTTTGTTACAATCAGATGCCTTAAACTAATAAACTATATGCGGTTAATTTCAGTGTATTTGATAAAGCCGCATCAGGGATTTGAATCTAAAAAATAAAGGGAAACCACACAGGAACAGTAGCACTGCTTTGACACTGGGTGCCGCCAGTTTGCAAAACCAAGTGGAGAACTTGCGTAGCTTTACGGCAAGTTTAGTTTTTATACATCGCAATGTGAGTGTGGAAACAGCTGTACACAACATTTTTGTTCGTACACACCATTTATACATGATCCTCCAGGTCTGAATCCTTTCCACCTTACTTTACCCTTTATTTCTTTATTTCTTCCATTTCTAGATGAGTTTGTGACTTTTATCCTTGCTCCGAATATTTGCTGTTTAAATTTTCTGACGAGCAGCTCATCTGATAGGGGTAATTTAGCTCTATAGATGGTGGTGATCGCAGTGCTACCAGGTGAATACAGGAATGTTTAATATATTTCACTTTGCATTCTCAGAGTCTTTTACATTCTCAGATGTTATAGACATAGTTTAGTTTAAAAATTAATTACAGAACCTGCCCGATTTTCCTCATCTCGCACCTTCCTCTATGCTGGAAAAAAATATTGCTCAGTTTCGAGAACTCAGACAGCATTTCTGCAATATATAAAATTATTTTACAGTCCCTCCCTTTCAAAGATCCAAGAGGACAATGGGAAAGGACCTCTCACTCAACATATCAGAAAAGGAGTGGAAGGGAGCAATGCAGAGAATTCACTCGAGCTCCATATGCGCAAAGCATGCAATTATTCAATGCAAAATTATATATCGAGCACATCTGTCTCGCTTAAAACTGTCCAAAATGTTTCCAGGGCAAGATCCAACCTGCGAACGCTGCAATCAAGTTCCAGCATCACTGGGTCACATGTTTTGGGCCTGCACCAAATTAACATCATTCTGGACAAACATTTTTAAGTGCCTTTCAGACAGCCTTGATGCCACAATCCCTCCTAACCCATTAACAGCTGTGTTTGGTGTTCTTCCAGATGGGCTTAAAATGGAGAAGGACAAACAAACTTTAATTGCCTTCACTACACTATTGGCACACAGACTTATTTTGCTAAACTGGAAGAATCCTAACTCCTCTTTTAAGTCAGTGGGTAACTGATGTTGTATACTATTTGAAATTAGAAAAAATCAAATTCTCAGTTAGAGAATCTGTGCAAAACGTTTTCAAAACCTGGTAGGATCTAATCATTAATATTTTAGAATAAGTTCTTAAAGCACTGAGAAAGTAGATTCTCTTCCCATTTCTTTTTCTTCTCCATTTATCTTTATCCACCTATTAAACTCATCAATTTATTTATTTTTACTAGCTTTAAGTTTTACTCTGTTGGCCATGTTCTCTTTCTGAGGGGTGGGGGTTGAATTGTTTTCAATATTATTTTATGTAAAAATTGATATATTTGTATGGAATGATGACAATAAAATCAATAAAATTAAAAAAATAATAATAATTAAAGAATATATGGTAACAAGCCAGCGGCCAAATGTTAACACTTATTAATAATGTTAATTAGCTGCATTAAAAACACTGATAATTGTAATTAAAAAGAGCATTAGGGAGCTTGTGTTTAGATTTCTCCATAATGCGGCACCTAGAAATAGAATTTATTTATATCTACAATGTGGTGGAGGGCTGTGGCCCTTGCTTGCCTGGGAAACTACCATGGCGGAAGGACCAGGGGAGAGAACGTGCGTAGTGCATTATCAACCCTGGAGAGCTAACTTGGCAGTCCCCTGAGTTGCAGTAGCACTACAGTTTTCCACAGGGCTTCATGGCAATTGGAGTTCTATAACTCTGCCCTGTTGGGTGCCATGGGTGACACTAGAGGGTGCTGCTGGAACTGGGGAGCCCTAATTACTGGGGCTCCCGTCTTTCCCAGAAGTGCTCCCGGGCCAAGCCTTCGAGGATAACAGAAGTACTTCCGCGGATCACTTAAAAGGAGCTGCCTGCCGTCATTCCAACAACCAAAGGAAGAGGACAAAGCTTGTGGAGTGGAAGAGGCTGTGACAGAGAGAGAACAGAGTGCTGCGTTACTACTGAGGACTGTGACTGTGATTGGTTGCACTGTGCTTTGGTGATGGGAACACTTACTGGGAGCAATTCCCATGAATAAAAGCTTTATTTGTTCTGCACTTGTGCCTAGCATCTGTCTGTGTCTGGTGTTGGGGAGCTGGAGCGTCTCCGGTGTTCACAATAAATAGACATAAATTATAAATACAGTGTCTGAAAAATGAATAAAAAAATAAAAATAGATTTACATCATTTTTGCTTTAGCACTAGTGATGATAACACTTGAAACAAATTTAGGTCTAAGTATATTTTTATTAAAATACTCTTTTACTCTTTTTTAATCTATGAATTCTCATATCTGGGTTTCAGGATGTTATGCTATACAATATGTGTATGTGAAGCGGAAGAGAAAATAAGAATACATTGTAGGAAGGTTTTGGCCCACTTAAAACATAGCACTTGAAACAAATTCAGGTCTAAATATATTCTTGTTAAGAACGGAGGTATGGATTAATAAATAAAAGATATATTGTGTTATTTGGCATGAGCACATGTCCAATGTTTAAAAAATTATGAATTAGTAATGCAAGGGCACATTTAATGAAGATGGCATCAATGAACTCTGAAGTTGCTATTTAAAAGAAAATGTGAGATTTGTAATGAATGATGTGCTTTTCATTTATTCTGGTTTGTAACCTTCTGTTTACAGGTATATAATAATCAGCAGTTTTCCTCTGACATAGTAATGAATTGAGAAAACTAATAATTGAATAAAGCATCTAATTTAATATTGTCAAGGGAACCTATTTTTAATGAGCCTTGTTCCCTCAACCATTCAGCAATCTTTTTTACTATCATAAAATAAATGTTAATAAAATATTCCCTAGGTTGAAATCAAAAAGCAGCCAAATAATCAGGTTTTATTGGATGGCTGCTCAGCAGTATAAATTAATACAGTAAGGTAGCCTGTGTGCTTTTTTTAGTTAGCAAACCGTAACACTAGATGTTCCCTTGGCTGGGATACAGTAAGTTAGCTTGACATAGACATGGATGATGGACTGTAATTGAACGTGTTTGCTTTTTGCTAAGCCGGTCAAGTGACTAGGTGAAACCTGTCCAATTACATACCGTACTAACCCACAGGGACACCCAGCCACATATCAATTGAAAGTTTGCTTCAATTAATTTCAATTTTCTAATTCCCAATCAATCAGTCAGTCTTTTACCTCCTACCCTTTGCTTTCGCTGGCTATTAGACTGCTGCACTCTGCTTGGCACCATAAAGTAAAATGAGACTTCCACCTGCAGCTAAAGTTACTTCAGTACGCAAGCAATTTGCCACACTGCTATTTAGATCTGACAGCGCTGTGCTGACGGTGTATGCACCCAAAAAGAAGAAGCCTTTGATTTCAGTCTGTAACAGCCGGTGTAAAGTTTGGATGCATATTAGCCGGTGAAAGCGCTGTGAAGAAGCTGTCTGTTGTTAAGGTCCTGCCTTTGTCCAGTCTGATAGCGGACATTTGATATTGTATTTGATTGCCGGTACAACAAATAGTTCTGAGCAGGCATCAGTGACAGTGCTGCTCTTGTGAAAAGAATGGGGATAAATTCCATCAACTCAAACAGGGAGAGGAAAGTTCGTTGTACCATGTGAACGTCACTGAGAGAATAAAACTGAATTAAAAAAAAATAGGCGCTAACTTCTACAAGTAGTGAAAATTTACACTGGGTGTTACAGACTCAAATCAAATGCATGTTTTTATTATATTGTAGAAATAATTATAATAATAATAATAATAGTAATAACAGCTCACTACTCAAGACGCGGATCGCTCAGACTCAAACGGCCTTTGCACCATTCAAGAACATGTGTAAACTCCCTGTCGATTGACATTTGAGCTTCAGTTTCTAACTCATTGACAGCCACGTGTAAATCGAATGGTTTTTTTTTCTTTGGTTATACTCTTGAATAAAAGTGCATGTGTTTATTTGACATTTGGACTAAAGTCTTCACACATTATACACTTCATGTCATTATTAGTATATCATGGAAAAGTTTCTGCTTTAGGTATGTGTTCAGCATTTCTTGCATTTCTCACATTTCCTTTCATCCTACACTTACCCAGATCTTTGCAGACACGGAACACACATGAAATGCATGTATTCTAAATAACAAAATACTGTATTATTTTCCTTATACAACTCCAGATCTCACACACAGATAAGGAGCCTTGGCTTGAGCTGGAAGAAGGTTTTGCCCGAGATGAACTCTGTCAAGACGGGGGATGGTACAGCTGGCTGCTTGCTCCTTGTGCTGATCAACGTATTTACAACACAAAAGACGCAGATGGAGAAGTGTGAAGGGATTTAACGTGGGCCGGCATTAAGAGTTTCTTCGTAGGGTTCAGGAATTCTAGTGTTAAGGCTTAGGCAGATTTGTGACAGATGAAATTTAATGTAAGTAAATGCTCATGTATATGTAGGAAGTACAACTGTTAGATCTGAATACACAGGGGAGTCTGAAATTTGAAAGTATGGGTACACCCTTTGAAAAGGATCTACAAGTCATAATGGACTCATCATTATCCACATCAAGACACTGAACAGAAGAGATCAAGAAGGCTAATAGGATGTTAGATTAGTGAATATAGCATGATATGTGGAGTTCAAGTCAGAGGTTGGGGGTATGCTTAAGTTACATAATGCACTACTGAAGCCTCACCTGGAGTACTTTGTGCAGTTTTTGCCTCCATATTTCTAAGAAGCAATGTAGTAGCACTAGAGAAAGTGCAAAGGAGAGTGACTAGGGTGATTCTGTTATTGAAAAGTATGAGCTATGGAGGGAGATTGAAAGAGTTGAATTTGTTCTGTTTAAGCAAACAGAGATCAAGAGGTGACATAATCAAAGTGTTTAAAATTATTAAAGGAATTAATAAAGTGCATCCCAGCATTTACTTTAAAATAAAGTCTTCAACAAGAATACTATGACACAGTTAGAAACGTTTCCACTCACAAATGGGATAAATTATCAAGTAGTGTGGTGGGGAGTAAGACTTTGGTGATCTTTAAATCTCAACTTAAGACAAGCTTGTTGGGATGAATGGCCAGTTCTCATCACAAGTTTTCTAATGTTTTAAATTATTAGGATTGATGTCTTGGTCTTTTGTTTAGGTGTAGCCATGCTTTTGACATTGTGGCTTGCCACTGATGAAGAGGATGCTCATCTTTTTCTTCATGTACCCCACTACAAGCTGCAGCAGACAGGGCTGTTCAAAATAGAACTTGGTTTTTGGGAATAATGTAAATATTCATGGTTTTGATTCTGATTCAGTCTGTTAATATTACTACCATATATACTCGCAGATAAGTTCTCCCGTGGATAAGTCAGGACTTGATTTTACAGTATAATTTCTGGTATTTTATAATGTCGGTTGTATAAGTTGAATGTGGAAAACTCACGCTATTGGTACAAGAGATTATGATATGCTAACGTCCACTTGAGAGAGTAACCACGGAGCACACTGCCTTTTTTTTCTACGTGGGTGTGGCAATGCACTGTATCAGCTCGTGCTCCTAACCTCTCCCTCTCTGTTGTGCCTATGTGACCACATGGTAAAACCTGAACTATTCCGAAGCAACTTTGCACTGTTTTGTGTTTTTTGTATCACACACTCTCATACACCTTTAGGCCTATTGTAGGAGCATCCCTTATCTACGATGGAGCGTTCAATCAGAAGAAAATATGAAGCTGGTTTTAAATTAAAAGTCATTGAAGTAGTGAAAAAAAATGTTAACTGCGCTGCTGCAGTAAAATTCGATGCGTCTTAGAAACTGATAAGAGATTGGAGGAGGCAAGAAGATGTAAAAAAAAAAAAAATTAAGTGTCACATTTTTGAACGGGCATATAAGTTGGGGTCTGATTTTATGATCGATTTTTCGGGTTTCAAGACCCGACTTATACGTGAGTATATACGGTAGTTCAATAACTTAGTATAATCAGATAAACCCTATTGAATTAGGTTGTCTTATCAGATTTATTGAACACAAATCCACAAATTTAGTACATGACAGGTTCTTGCTAGATCATACCTTAACAAAAACTAACTAAATGGAACTTTATAAAGACTAAACAGTTTTATCCACCAACACTGTTAGTGGAAAAGAGCAAACAACTTTGTTCAAAAACAAACTAACGCCATAGTTTGGCTAAACAATATAAGTGCAGCAATGCAGTTTAGTCTGTGCAGAATGTGTGTGGGGACAAAAGAAAAGGCAGATCTTAAATTACATTACTTTAAAAATGAAAAATACAGAAAATAAGAAAAATATTTTAACACAATATTTTATTTTTCATTTTAAAATATGCCCATATAGGAGATCAGAGTGACCCAATTGCAAACACAAAAGCAGAGCAATCTGTGTTTTAACTCATTGGCTTAGAGTGAGACAATGTGAGAGTGGGAGGCTTAGCTCACCATGGTCACTCATGGAGCTGGACCAAATACTTTATCTCTGTTTTGATGAGTGCAGTCAAATCCCTTTGCTGAGAAAAAAAATAATAAAACTGTTAAAAGGTGGCATGGTGGATAAGTGACCAGCACTACCGCCTCATAATTTATGGTTTCTACTTTCACTTACCAGTCTGGTTACTGTCTGTGTAGAGTTCACACATTTTCTATTTTGTGTTCCAATTTCCTGTCACATCCCAAAGTCATTCATGGTAGGTTACCAGAGACTGTAAATTGTTTTAGCGTGGGTGTGTGTACAGTATACGTGTGCTGTGACATAGACTGAAGTCCTAATCAAAACTGTCTTGTGCCCAGTGCTGCTGGAACAGGCTCTCTGTAACAGTAGTGGAAAAAGTCAAGTTGAAAAATTGGATGACTACATGTTTGATTCAAACTTGCTATTATGTGTCACATTTCACACTAAAAGCTAACGCACTCAGGTTTAAGTTATCCAGTATAAAAAAGTGGAAGAGGCTTTGCATAAATAACTCATATTTGATAGTCTCAATTGATTCTCATGTTAGCAACAGAGAATGACGAGAATACATTGTAATGTACTACATTTGCAGAGAAGGCAAATGATGCCAACCATAGGAGCTCTGAGCTATTTGTACTTCACAGTCCTGCTTTGTTGAATATTGGAATCCACACTGTGGACTCCAGCGATGACTGTCTTTTAATCTCCGTTTCAGATGGTTTCCTCTTAAATAAAGAAAAAGGAAGTTAAAGATGTAATTACTTTTTTTTTTTTAAAACCTACCAGTGGAATGTTAGTATGACAAATGACTGATATTCTCACCACGGGTAGTTGTGTATTAAAGTCAAAGAATGCCAGCTGATCACAATCAAATTTAGAAGCTCCAGATAATTGTCAAGTTTGAGAAATTTTTATCTTGACTGACTACAAATAACACATGCCTAGGTGACAAATTTATCATCTTCGAATTTTGACTTAAAAAGATGAGATTTAACATTTAAAAACTAGAGAGTAGGAGTGAAGCACACATGGATATTACAGAAAGATAATTGCCTTGCCTTAGTTCTCTAACGATTAAAACAAGCTGAAAGCCAGTTATCATTAAAAATGTCATTAATTAATAATATAATGGTTTGTATTTTTTAGCTGGGCACCTATGTAAAGTAAGGATGCAAAATGGAGTAATAATCCTTATTTTGAATCCCAAATGTATAAAACATATGAGAGATTTTCCTTAAAGATTATGAATGAAACAGAAACAAGTGTTTGATCCTTTCAGTATAAAAATATAAAATTGAAAAATGGGGTTCAGTGTGGCAGAAACAAAGGAATAGCAAACATCAGCCCATATCATTTCAAAACTACTAGTTTTTTTTTTGGTTAATAGGTGTTTTATGGCCTTATACAGCTTGGCCCTCAGTATGACTTACAGCACAGGTGGATTCTTTGTCTAGTTTATTTTTTTCTGCATTCACTTGGGTTTCTTCTGAGGACTCCCAGTTGTTCTGCCAGAATGAATAAGGTAGAATATAATTTAAAATGGAACCAGAACATAAGGTGTGAACCAGAAAACAGGCAAAGACTTGTAACCAGGAAGTCAAATGCAGAATAATCCAGACAAAATTCAGAACTCTAAATCATAGTCACCATTTCGTTTGTAAGGATTAGGTTGCCAAGAACAAAATTTAAAGAATAACATGCCTTTCTCTTTGTTTACATTATATAAATTTGGTTGATGATGAAATGCATTGCGTGACCTTTATACCGTCTTGCTGATGATGTCACTCATAGAGCACTTCCTGAGTATTTGCCTAGCAACATTGTAGCAACCACTCCCAAAAAGATAAAACTGTAATGAGCAAACTATAAATGAAAAAACATTAAAAAAATTTGAATTCTACATGATCCAAACCTCAATATGCAACAGAAAAACACAAAAATAATTTAAACTGTAACCATATCAAAATTTGAGGTCCAACCAGCAGGCACAGAATGGTTACTCCAGATTGCTACACATACTGTGTGTATAAATATGTCCATGTCAGCTAGTATGCTAACCTTGTGCCACTTGTTCCTGTGACAACCTCTGAGTCTCTCTGACACTCACACGGATTGCGGGCCCTTGGCATATGTGATATAGGTGATTGTCTAGGGTGTGCCACCTTGGTAAACACACACTAACTTGGTGTCAATCTGTGACGGATGTAATTTATAAAAAAAAATGCACTCCCTGCAAAACATTTAACTAAACATGAGACTGCAAGGTGAAATATTGTGAGGATAACTATGTGTACTATCACCAATGAAGTCAGGTCTACTGACCAAAACAACACTATATTTACTTACTATTTACTTACTCATTTTCTTAATTTGCTTCTGTTTTGTGTTATGGGGAACCAGATCTACATTGGCAGTATCAGGCACAAAGTAGGAATAAATCCTGGATGGTACACAAGCCTGGACAGTGTACCAGGGCACACTCATAAACACAATACCAGTTCATACCTGAAAACTGTTATAATTATTTCTGCATTACAGTAAGAAATTCATTTATTCAGGTATAAAAGAAAAAAAATAATTTAATATTTGATCACTAAAGGTAATCCCCAGAATGAGAAATGGACAGAGACAGCTAAGATCAACATTCAGAGTTAGTCATCCATTAGATAAATACTGTAAACTGCACCTAAAGAGACATTTAGTTCGTAAGAGCTTAAGAATGAAAATGATGAATAGGGAAACAGCGTAACTTACCAGATTTGTGATACAGTTCAGTGACAAACAGATGAAAGCTTATTATTTTTCCAAGTCTTCGGCATCCTAAATATCTTCATTGTCTGTCACAAGAAACAAAAGAAGCAGAGGGAAAAGGCATGTTGTCATGCCTCATGCTTACTCACCTTGATGGGTTTAAAATAGACTGACATTTGATATACGTCCTGAGCAACGCTGAATGCAGGGTGCCCAAGATTAAGTGAAAAAAGGCAAAATGAAAATAACTTTTGTATGGATAGAGACTTTGACATGCAGAAAGGGAGATTTATTCAGGAGATTTTTAAGGTTATTTACAGCACAGTCTATTTTCCTACCCTTGACAAGACACATCTGTGGGGAGGGCTGCACCACCTTTCATTAATAGGCATTTAAAACAAAAATCAGTACATAAAGTATAATACAATAAAAAGGTAAAACATCCCTTTCTTCGTCAAAACAATGTCAGATATCTGTTATTTTTAAAAATATGTATTTAAAACATTTAGAAATGCATTTTATTCTTTCAGTAGGATGTTGTGATAACACAAAAAAGAAGTGTTGGTTGCCTCCCAGGACCATTTTATTGCAGTGTTGTTTTTTTTTTGCTTGTTCTTTATATATAAATACTCCATAGAGCATACAGTCTTTGGTCCCCTGATGGATTTCAAATACACCATAAGCTCTTTTTTTTCTTACATTTCTGCATTGTGGATTCTGCTCTTTCTGCCTTCTGGGATTTGATGTCTGGACACTTTGTTGTGGTTGCAGTGACAAGAATGACCAATTCAAGGCTTCACTGCTAAGGTGTGGCCTTTTTTTTTCTTTGGGGAAAGAACAGAGAAAAAAAGTTGGACTTTTAGGCTTAGACATCACATTCTAGTATTAATTAGATTTTTTTTCTCATTAAACTAGAACAATGGTTGAAGTCACTAAAATGTTAAGTTTGTTTATGCAAACATTAATTTAAAAGGCGTACTACTACTTTTTTAAATGGCATAGAAAAAAGAACTAATCTCAGAACTATTATTATTAGTATTATTATGATCATTTAGCAGATGCCTTTATCCAAAATGGCTTAACAAAGCAAATTCTATTACATACAAAAATGATTAGAAGGTGCAAGCACCAAAAGCAAGAACAAGATAAAACACAAGGATAAGATCAAGAATTGACAGAGAAGGAGAAGTACAGCTTCTTCTTTTTCCTCTTCATCTTTTCCCATTTCTATATGGGGTCGATGTGCTTCATCAACCTTCTTCAAACTGCTTGGTCCTGAATCTCCTTGCCAGTCAACCCCTTTTCCTTCAGATCTTCTTTTACTTTATCCATCCATCTCCACTTTGGGCCTCTCTCGCTTTCTCTTCCCCTGTACTGCCATTCCCATCTTATTCTGAACTTTTTTGTAACTCCACACAACTCTCAACATTCTCATTTCTGTCGCATCTAACTTCTTCTCCTGAGTTCCCTTTACTGCCCCTTTCTCAGCTCCATACATCACTGTTGGTCTTACCACTTAAAATCCTTACCTTTAACCTTCACCTTAATTCTTCAATCACACAATACTCCTGACACCTTCTTCCAATTTTTCCATCCACACTGTACTCTATGGGTTATCACTGCATCTAGTTTTCCATCACATCTACTACTATATAATTATACCTTAAGCTAGACTAAAACAAAAATGAGAATCCTTACTTCTTTGTTAATACATTAGCAGCTATCTGGTAGAAGAGAAGTTAAGCCATAGCCAAAGAGAGATCATTCCACGGCTTTGGAGCAAGAACAGAGAAGAATTGTCCAGTCTTTGCATATCTCTGCAGATAGGCAGATATTGAGTAGCAGAGCCATTCAGAGAACTGAAAGTCAAGCCAATAGTTTTGAGTTGGATCCTTGCAGTGACAAAGAAGAGATGGAAGCAGAAGAGCAGCAGAAGTAAAACAAAGAATAGAGAACACCAGTCAAGCAGCTGTATTATGAAGGAACTAGAGAGGGTGGACAACTGTTAAAAAAAACTCTTCCAGGAGAGAGGTGGAACTGTCCAGTTGAGTGAACCAGTGACTGAACAAGGAGTTAAATGGCATACACGTTGAATTAGGGTCAAATTCCCTTAATAGTATAATAAAAAAAAACAACATGATTGGGTCACTGAAAAATACATTCAATGAATGAAAGTCAGGAGTCCATAGACATGCCAAGATTCCTGACATTGAATGCACACAATATAATAAATGATCACATGTCAAAGTGCCAGTAAAATGTAAAGCCCGACAAATTCGATACCTGAGCTCCAGTTATTTGTAAAAACTGGGAAATGTAATCTATTTTCGGTGTGTCTGGTGGTAAGAAGAACATACTGTATATTAGACAAACTAAAGCTGAACAATGATTTATTGCTGGTATGTATAAACAGAAGATATACTGGGGTATTGTTGAATAGAGCTGTGCAGTGTTCTGTACTGTATGTTAAAGCCACAGTTTTGAATTTGTATAGTAGCTGCTATTGGAAGCCAATGGAGACAAAAAAAGAACAGAAGTTAAAACTGAAACAGAATAAAGCACTCAGGATGCAGCATTTTGGCACAGATAAAGAAGTCGGAGGGTAGATGCAGGGATCCCTGTTAGTAGAACAAATAGAACATATTGAGGAATGGTCACAGCATGGAAATAGGTTAAAGAAAGTTATTGATAGGATTGGGTCAGTGGTGACTGAATGTGAGTATACTCGATGGAGGGAGAATGAAACTTTTAAGGTGTCCATCTGGGTCCAGTTGCAGTACTGTTCCCTAAGCTATTGGTAGAAGTTCTATCTGCCTGTGACCTTACATTAGAAAGGAATGGAAAAGCTATGAATTCATCTACATTTAGGCTGTACATGTTCCAAATTCTAGTTTTAAACTGACACTTAAACAGTTAAAAGCCTATAAGGACTTACCAGAGAGAAAAAAAATTAAACATAGAAATGCTAGACAGATGTGCACCCTACTTCTGGGATTATTTGGATGCAATTTCCAGTACAATTAAATTATTTACTGATTGGAGCAAAATCACTGATTCAGTTACTTGAATTCCACACACATAAAAATGCAATTTATAAAAGATCTACGAGTCAGCATCACAGACACTTTTCCATCTGATGCGAACTGTCATTCAAAGACAGAATACAGCAACTTTATTCTGGAGGGAAATCACAAGAGAGCTAACATTCTGCTGACTGATAAATAATAACTGCAAGACAACAATAAGAGTCTCAGAAAATCACTCTACTTCACAGAATGGAGAATGGATGGTAGAGAGCAAGGTTCAGAGAGGTGAAATAAAGCTACAAGTCCACCTAGGCTATGTAATGCTAAAAGCCTATCCAATATATAATGGCAATCACAAACTGTCCTTTAGTGTTCAGGATACAAATTCATCATGTGTGGTTACTGAAAGTTTAACTTTTGACAAACAAAATCTGTTTTAAAGAGTAACCCAAAATTAAGGTTTTTGATCATAAGTGAAAATATCGCTGTAACACGTATCATTGCTATTGTACTTTTTTTAATGTTTTATTGAGTTGCCTTATGCAATCTTGGTATATTTATTTGGGATTCATTTACAAATGATTACTTTAAAACATTCTATAAATGCAATGGTAGAATACAGTTCTGTATATCAATTTAAAGCACATGAAATAACAAAAAGTTTTCAAAAAACATTTGCCAGGTGAGTGATGCTTTGTTTTCCTTAATGAAGTCTCGCCAACTTGAATGAAGTAGGATTTCCCCAGTTAACCCATTCATTATTTCCAAGAATTAAAGCATTTTATGTTCATTCCCCTTCTGTAGAATCTGTTAATTTATTCCATAGTATTGTTAATTTGTTGTCTAAGGCAGTCATTCTTCCATCTGCTGCAGAAACCATCTGTTTCAACCATTTCATTTTGTGTTGTTGAACTGGGACATGATTATATTTATTTTGCTCTCTATTTTTATCTAAATTGTCCCCTCTAAGGATTACAGTACCCTCAAACATGTGACATGGCCCCATGTGTTAATTCTACCCTTGGACTCAGAGTATGCATAAATGTGAGGTTGTGAACTCAAGAAACAGCATCCACGTTACCAAGAAGAGACACGTTATAGTGCTCTGCAAAAATAATTTTGTAGATCAAGGAACCACTTGGTGACTTGGAGATTACCATGTGTAAGAGCCATTTTCCTAGTTCTATAAGACTCATGAATATTTATTAGATGACAATGCATAATCTATGGGAGGTTCCTATAACCCCCCTAAATAGAATTCTATTGGTATCCTCGTGATCGTGCTTGATGGCCTACGGGCTCTTTGAATGTGAGAAATAACACGTAAGGAAAACTTGTTTACTTAAGTACCATACCGTACGCTACAGCGTACAGAAGAAGAAATTAAGAATCTTTAAGTAGTGAAATAACTAAAGTTCTTTCAAGAAAAGCTAAATTTATAGAAGATACATTTTTTTTTTGTTTTGCCTTTTATTCTATATGTAATTATTTTTTCTTTTATTCTTGTGTGGATTATTTGCCTTTAACTTTCACTAAATACTTTTAAAACAAACTTTTGGACTTTGAGAATTCTCTTGACACGCGTTTTACCCGTGCCTGATAGCACCTTATATTCCAGCAGCTATACCCTCAGTGTGACTATACAACAACACATATACTGTATAACAAATCATGCTTTTGTCAGTATGACTGGCTTTTGGGTAACTTTATGACCAACAGAAAGGCCGGCATGTTAAATAATGTCATCTGAGGCAAGGCACATTTTTGCCACCATCCTTTTATACAGTATATCCTTGCTAGGAATGTGTCGATGCAGTTAATTCACATACAATATGTTTTGCAATACAGGGTTTAAAATACAAAACTCCTATGATACAGTACATCCTTGGAACAACTGGAAAAATAATAAACAAATAATATTATTTTTTGAATAAATGTGAAAAATAAATGAAAATAATTAGCTTAAAATGAATAAAACATACAAAATAGGCATTAAAAACACTACAGATATATAAAGTCCAAACTGTCTCTGCTTGACTCGTTTACTTTTATTGAATTTTGTGATTGTGAAATTTAATGGAAAAACAAACCTGTTCTGTTAATTGTGCCCACTTCTCTAAATATTTTTTCAAACTCTGTCTTACATGCTAAAAGAAATCCTTTGTTTCTAACTAAACACAAACAGTGCAAACGTTAGAGACATTTAACAAACATTATACCTTTGAGTGAAAACTTAATAACATTACAAAAACTAACAGAATTTTACAAAATGACCATCAATATATACAGAACTCAGTATGTGAAAATCACAAGAAGGAATGCCCACACCAAGTATTGACATGAAGCTTTAAATTATATACAGTATGTGCTGTTTTGATGCAGCAAAGCACTGCAAATTGCAGATGTAAGATAACTGAAACTTTTAAAATGAAAATATTTCTTACAATTTGTAAAGGCTGCATATAAATTAGGCACTTGTTACTTATGTAACTCTTAGGGTTCGTATTTAACTCTCATTTTATGGATTATTATTTTGTAACCAGTAACAGCGCACTGCACAATAACATGCAGTGAATACACATGACTTGAGCATTCCTAGTTTTCATCCTCTTTTTCTGTTTGTTTAGCATTCATTTGCTCAGAGGGTGATGCACTTGCTTCTTCCTGAGTAGCTCTTCTTTTCTCCACCCGCTTCTTATCTTCTTTCGGGAAGTGATGACAAAGGTGGTAGGGATGAGAACGGCGCCCGTACTCACATGCCGCACGGCTGCTGCCGAGAGTTGATTCTACAATAAAATAAAATAAAAATAAAAAGAGGAATAACCTTGGAGGTCAATCATTACCCTGAAAGCGGATAGTAGATGTCACGTAGTATATGTACCAAATGTCAGGTCAATACTTCAAACTACAGCTACAGGTTCTTTAAAATCGTGGACAGACAACGAACAGCCACGGTAGCGTAATAAGATGTTTAAAAAAATACTTTCTTAGGAAAATGTTGCCCTAACCAAAGTGCCTCCTGACGTGATCACCTCGTCACCTCACGCCACTCACAGGACCTGCCTGTGGATAAAAACTGTCCCTGAATCTAGAGGTGTGAGGGCTGATATACCTGTATGGTGTGCCAGAATGGAAGAGAGAGAAAGTGACTGTATAGAGTGGCTGAAGTCTGTAATATTGCTGTTTGCCTTTCTTTGGCAGGGTGTGAAAAATGTTAGTCCTAAACAGCACAAAACTATCAGAAGGAACATTTCTTTAGTCTAGAATGGGAACTAACAACATTAATTACATTTAAATATGAAGTGAATTTGAATGCAAACTAGTTAGTCAGCATAGTATTACTGGAACTGAAAAACAGACGTTTTTATTATTTTCTTTGTAAATAAATTATTCATTTATCTATAGCTGTACACCTCTTCATAGCTTAATCTGCATTAATAACACAACACATACCTCACCAATTTCTTCCATTCTCACTTTTGAATTTATATGTGGGAAGTGCTGTTTTCCTTTTGCTTTGTAAGATATGCTGGTAGTTTAACTTTAAACATAATTGGGAAATGAATTTATATTCCTACAAAATTTCTGGAACAGTATTTATTCAAAAAGTCTGCTAATATTTAATTTTCAGGTTTGTTGTGTTTTTCTCAGATACTTTAACAAACTTGTGAAGTAACAGAAAATTGGAAGTCCTTAGTTAAACATGTTTTAGAGTGTATACATTGCTTTTGTGCACACAAAGTAACGCTGCCCTTTTAAGTGAGCAGCTTTCTTTTTGCGCCCATTGTTCATTGTAATATAGACTAAAGTGGCTCTGTGACTTCAAATTGAAAAAGGTGGGTATTGAAATGGATGGATGGATATGCTGATATAAAGCTAATATGACCATTGCTCTTGTTGGCAGCATATGCCAAAGTGAGAAGTTTTTCTTATACTTTGACAAATTGTTTGGTTATCTAGTTGTATTTTATTGCAGAATGGTAAATATCAGATATGAAACTTAATTTTAGTATATAAGGGAATCACCTTCCTGGAAGCAGAGACAATTCAACAAAAAATGTGACCTATTTAATGGGTTATAAATCGCTATGTCTAACTTGTTATGAGCTTGATTAAGACTTTAAAAAAATAATAAGCATGAATAATAGAGATGAAATAGTAAAAGCATAAATATTTAAAGATTTTTTGTGACCAACTTGTGATCAGTCATAAAGAATTTAATATGTCAAAATTAGAATCTATCAATATGTGAAATTTATCCACATGGTACCCCTTATCTCCCAAGTACCAAGTTTCCTGCCATGACACCAAGAACTGCAGCAGCACTAACCAACTATTCCACTCGACTGCAACACAAGCCTCTGCACATAAATGACTTACAGGAACTTTGGAAGCATCAGAATTCCAGTTGTGAATGGAGTCACTAGATGCTCCATTAATTCATGCAGAACAAAACTCCAGTATAATCACATTATAAATTGAGCTCTCCTTCTCAAGGGTGGGGTCTGATTTGTATTCAATTCTTTTTTGTTATAAATTAATCTATATGTATGGAATGATTACAATAAAACTAATAAATAAAAAATTAAATAAATAAATTAGACGGTCAGTTTTTCAGTGTAATTAGTTTAGGGATCTTGCATCTAGAAACAAGGAGATGTTCAGCAGCTATTGTGTCCCGACCTAAGAATTTGCACTGGATAAAGCCTGAATATATGGCAAGGTTGAAACAGTACCTGACAGAAATGAAGACAGTGGGTAATTAGAAACCAGAAAGCCATAAAGGAAAGACAAAACTAATAAGTATGCATACATGTACCTGGGTCATAATAGGAGCAAAAGTGACAGAGGGGATCAGGTCTGGGGCCCATTACTAAATGAGATTAAATGCACCTGAAACAGGTTAACATCCATTTAACATCTATTTAATAACTTATGCTGACTGAAAATCTACATTTAGCCTTAATCCATGAAGTGTACATAAATAAGTTAATTACTATGATGTTTTATTAGAATTTTAATTAATCTGTTATACTGGTAGTGGAACCAATGACATTTTTTATCATTTCTTCACATCTTAACACAGCATAGTTTTAGTGGTCAAGATGTCTCTCATTACAACATAATTGAAAGCATTAGACCAGAGTGTAACTGTGTGCTTGTGCCAATGATTTGGTAGAACCATTCTTTTTACTTTTATCTAGCTTTCAAGATGAAATACAATTGCAAGTTTTGCCATCATGTATTAGCTCCTCATAACACACATGCACTATTCTGTTTCAAGTCCACAGTAACTTTCCTAATGTTAGTTTAATTAAAGTAGATACACACATGTGAAATTTACATTCACATAATGGTACATACCTTAAACTTTGCATCATAATATTGCACTGGAAACAGAGCAATAGTCTATGTTTTTCCTAGAGCTGTATCTGTTGTAGGAGCCAGGAAGAGAACAGTAATCAAACAACATGCTGAATCACAGAGCTAATATGAGAGGTTCTCTAGGATTGGAACATCTTTAGTGTTGAACTAAATCAATATCTGATCTAAGTTTTTTAAATTTTCAAAGGCACTGACAAGTCTTTCCAAAAATAAACTGAAAATAACGAATGTTCTGAAGGGCATCAAATACAATAAAGTAAAAGTTAACTGAAGTTGGAAAACAAGAAGTATGTCTTCACCAAATAAGTAATTGGAATTTATCACCGACCTTTTCATTGAATTTAATATAACTTCTATTCTATAGTATGTGAATTTCCCCTTGGGGATTAATAAAGTATCTATCTATCTATCTATCTATCTATCTATTGCCAAAAAACCTCTACAGTGTTTTGTTTCTCCACATTGATGATTTCATCTGTTCCAATCAGTACTTGTCCATTTTGGTAGAGTTGTCTTTGAAAGCATCCAAACATCTTCCACAATGGTCTGTTTTGCATTTACATATTCAAAACAACCTGCAGAGAGCAATTTTAAATACAAAGGAGTGTAGGCCTGAAACTACACAAAATGTAAGATTTACATTCACCAGTGGTCAGGTAAAAAACATGCAGCAGAATCAGACCAAATTCCCAGGGTTATCAACTTCCTCAGGTACTACCTTCACAGAAACATCTTCCATCACCTGGAGTAAGAACTACTTAGCAATTATATACCACAGTCACTCTTTTGACTCATGTCTGTACTCCCATGTCTCCAAACACTAACCTATATTGAATTTACTTTCAAATTCAATTCAATTCAATAAATTGTCATACTGATTTTAGTATTTATTGTGTTTTGTACACTATATTATCATTTACTGCTGTGGTATATAATTAATTTCTCCAACCTAGTGTAAAAGAGGCGTTATATTGCACCCGACCCAGCGCAGACTCACACAGAGGCACGTGTAAAAATAAATAAACTTTTTATTTTCTTCACCTGTGGGGCACGTCTTCCCCATGAACCCCACAGGCACAACACAGTCCCAAAAGCACAATCCAACAAACACAAAACGAGGCTTGGCGCTGCTGCGTCTTGGCTGCCGCTGCATTGCAGCTGCATCTCGTGTAGGAGGTGGGGCGGTTTGGCAAGCAGAACTGACCACTACTACTGCCGTTGTGCTCTGCCCTCCCCTTTCATATACGGCACAGGCTTCACTTACCTGTACTGCTGCATCCTTCAGGCTGGAGAAACCAGCCCTGCGCCGCTTCAGCCACTCGTGGATGGCTCCTAACGGCATGCTGAGCTTCTTCTCCAGCCTTTCTTTTGCCTCTTGCAGGGCTTTAAAAACCTGAAAAAGGGACTGCAGGGGTAGAAGGACTTCCCGTGCAGCCAGAAGCAAGTTAGTTTAGGCCCCTTCGGGAGATCTTCAAGAGTGGAGTGAAGGTTCGCTGTCCCTGCCTCTTCTCTTTTGTCAGTGGGGCACCGACACACATCCTCCACCCCCTTGCCTGCATCTGAGAGGTGGCATCGCTCCTCCACCGGCCCCTCCTCACCAGGGAAAGCTGCGTCGGGGAGATCATCAGGGTGCTCGTCCTCCGCTCGATGATCTGTGGAAACAGGGGGTACATCTTCCCTGTGAACCCCACAGGCACAACACAGTCCCAAAGGCACAATCCACCAACACAAAACACTCCCTTCTGGCACCACCACTCCTCCCATCAAGCTTCATCCTCCTCCTCCCAGCTCTGGCCACTAAGTGGTGGTTGTTGGCTCCTTTTATAGCCCACCCAGAAGTGTTCCATGTGCTTGATCACCTGTTTCTGGTTGCACTTCCTGGTGGGGCTGAAGATTCATCCAGCCAAGCCCCAGGCCCCATGCAGCACCCCCTGGCGGCCACCCCAGATCCCAACAGGGCTGTGGAGAACTCCATCTCCCATGGAGCCCTGCGGGAAGCTGAGGCACCACTCTAACCCAGGGGGGTGGCCATCCAGCATCCAGGGGGAGGTATTGCACCATCCAGGGCATCTCCCCCCTGAATATACAGTGAAGGGGCATGGGGCCCGGCCATCCGCCACACTAGATAATCCCTTTCAGACACAGACTCGCAGTGGGCTGGAGCCTATTCCAACATTACTGATCTTAAGACAGGAATTCAGCTTCCATCTATCCCATTGCCCATTCGCACACACCCATATAGAGACAATTAGAACCTACCAATTAACCTAACCAGCCTGTGCTTGGAGAAGAAACTGGTGGATCCAGTGGAAAACCAATGCAGACATGGAGAGATCATGCAACAACTGACTGCTGGATTCAAATCCAGGCTGCTAGATCCATAAAGTGGTACGATTTTGCCCTTGTGATAATCAAAGTACAATGTATATAAACTGTACTGTCAATTTCACTTTATTACTGTTTTATTTATGGCTGTAATTCTTGCAACTGTGTTGATCTAAACATTCCTAACAACTATTTCTGTCCCCAAAAGTAACAGTAAGTAAAGCAGCACTGTAATCTGATTAGAGTTAACTATTTGCCTTCCTTTTTGTTGTAATTCATGTTTACATTTAGTTTTTCTTGTGCTTTCCTAAAGTTTTATAAATGAGTTATACTGTACATCTTTTCTGAGGTTTTCAAACCCATAACATCTTTTTCTTATGTCTGTTCTCCATTTTGTTTTTCCAATGGGTGCTGCCATTTCGAGAATTGTGCATCTCACATTACCCATAGTGCACTGGAACAGTGCAATGATATCAACAGTGCAACTATATAAAGGTTAACTTTTAGTTTATCTGAGAATTAATTTATTTCTGAACTATGTGCTTTTTGTGAATTTTTAGGATTAAACCTTTGTTATGTGCTTTGACTTTAATTATTTATGTTAAAGTTTCTGGTTTTGTTGTTTTTCACTTTAACAGTTTTTGAAGTTTTGAAGATTGCTGCATTATTTTTAACCTCATCTTTTCTCCTAGTCCTTCCTCATTAAAAATGTCTGAAGTCAGTACACTTTTCTAGGCATCTTGTTTGTCTTATTTGGTTTGGGGAAAAATATGATTTTTTTTGCACTTGGAAATATTAAGTTTATTTATTGTTAAGATTCAAATGTGCTGTTTATTTTAAATATTTTAAACCATACACAATTTACATTTGACAGTAGAAGGAGGTGTAAGCACAGCTGTTCTATCCGAGGGCTGAAAAAATAAGGAATGAAAAAAGAGTAATGGACCAGGAGATGAACTTTAGGTAGAGTGCCAGAAATGGGTCAAATACCAAAAAGATGTAATTCAATTACCAAAGCCAAAATGAAACTCTAAAGACATAGTCAAAGTGAAATGCTACAGATTTTCAAATACAGAATTCAAACAGAAATGTGCAAATCTCCTTGTGTTTATTCTTAATCACAAATACTAAATGAACCTTTGCACAAGTATTTCAAGTGTCATGTTGATGACATCAGATGCAGCAACATTTGAAACAACTGCCCCCGGCAACCAGGAAAGCAATCCAACAATTTGATTCATAACAGACTGGCACCCATTAGCAAAACAAAATAGTACCAAAAAAATAATACAAACTTTCAGCGGTAATCTATACTAATTAATAAAAGGCAAAGCCCTCACTGACTCACTGACTGACTGACTGACTGACTGACTCATCACTAATTCTCCAACTTCCCGTGTAGGTGGAAGGCTGAAATTTGGCAGGCTCATTCCTTACAGCTTACTTACAAAAGTTAAGCAGGTTTCAGTTCGAAATTCTACGTGTAATGGTCATAACTGGAACCTGTTTTTTGTCCATATACTCTAATGGAGGAGGCGGAGTCACGTATCGCGTCATCACACCTCCTACGTAATCACTTGAACTAAAAACAAGGAAGAGATTTACAGCACGAGTCAAACGCGGGAACGAAGGTAAATGACGTTAATTTTTGAGTGTCTTTTAATACTGTGTAAGCATGCATATTAACACATGTGCAATTAAACGTGTGCATTTACGGGGTGATTTCTCAGGCTTAAAAGCTCGCCTTTTATTAAAAAGGTAAATGCTAACTGTTTTCATTCTGAAGGGCACAAACCACGTTGGATTTTGTAATGATAGTTGATTAGTAAGGTCTATTAAGGGATAAACACAGAATGATTAGTAATGCCTGTGAATGCCGATGCAAGTAGGAGAATGGGCGTGAACTAAAGAACGATTAGTAACTTGTACAGTAAATATCTCTAAAGTCTGTCTATTAAAAAGTTATTATATCTTTCAATCGTGTGTATTGATTAAACTACGAACCTAACAAGATCACTACATGGTGTCAGAAGTGGCGGATTGGAAGAGGAATGTGAAGAAGAGGTTCAGCTTTTGAACGAGTCGCGTGTCTGTTAGTAACCCGAAAACGTGATCAGAAAGCGCTAAGGCGTTCTAGCAAAAGAGAAAAACAAATATGTTAGGATTACAGCCCCCACCAAATCTCCAGTTAAAGGGAAATGTAGCTGAAAATTGGAAAAGATTTAAACAGAGATTCGAGTTGTATCTTGCTGCGATTGAAGCAGATAGGAAAAGTGAAAAAATGAAAGCGTCTATGCTTCTACATGTAATTGGTGAAGAGGCGCTAGAGGTGTATAACAATTTTCAGTTTGAAGAAGATGGAGACAATATGAAATTGAACAAAATAGTTGAAAAATTCGAAACGTATTGCAACCCAAAGCGCAATGTGACGTTTGAGCGGCACAAGTTTTTTTACATGTTTCCAGAAAAGCGGAGAAACAATAGACCAGTATGTGACGGAATTGCGTAAGGTAAATGCTAACTGTTTTCATTCTGAAGGGCACAAACCACGTTGGATTTTGTAATGATAGTTGATTAGTAAGGTCTATTAAGGGATACTTACAGAATGATTAGTAATGCGTGTGAATGCCGATGCAAGTAGGAGAATGGGCGTGAACTAAAGAACGATTAGTAACTTGTACAGTAAATGTCTCTAAAGTCTGTCTATTAAAAAGTTATTATATCTTTCAATCCTGTGTATTGATTAAACTACGAACCTAACAAGATCACTACATGGTGTCAGAACTGGCGGATTGGAAGAGGAATGTGAAGAAGAGGTTCAGCTTTTGAACGAGTCGCGTGTCTGTGAGTAACCCGAAAACGTGATCAGAAAGCGCTAAGACGTTCTGGCAAAAGAGAAAAAAAAATATGTTAGGATTACAGCCCCCACCAAATCTCCAGTTAAAGGGAAATGTAGCTGAAAATTGGAAAAGATTTAAACAGAGATTCGAGTTGTATCTTGCTGCGATTGAAGCAGATAGGAAAAGTGAAAAAATGAAAGCGTCTATGCTTCTACATGTAATTGGTGAAGAGGCGCTAGAGGTGTATAACAATTTTCAGTTTGAAAAAGATGGAGACAATATAAAATTGAACAAAATAGTTGAAAAATTCGAAACGTATTGCAACCCAAAGCGCAATGTGACATTTGAGAGTTTTTTTACATGTTTCCAGAAAAGCGGAGAAACAATAGAGCAGTATGTGACGGAATTGCGTAATAGGAGGTGTTCTAAGAAGAAACCGTCAAGACATCAAAGGACCAATAACCTCTAATCAGAACACTAACACCAGCGAAACAAATATTAACGAGAAAACAAGTGTAAATCAGGAAAGAACATCTCAACTGCAAACACAATTAACCAGAATATCAAAATGTCAAGTAAAACCACCAGAACGACTCATTGAGACATGTTGAGGATTAAAGGAACATTTTCAATTAAGAAATGCTGAATTCCTTTAACAGTTGTGCTTTTTATACATAGTTTGAATGCTGGATGTATGCCTGAAATGTTCTGGATAGTTCAGTTGTTTGAAGTGATCAAGAATTAAACGTGTGCATTTACGGAGTGATTTCTCAGGCTTAAAAGCTCGCTTTTTATTAAAAAGGTAAATGCTAACTGTTTTCATTCTGAAGGGCACAAACCACGTTAGATTTCAGCCGTTAAACGTGCAAAAATGTCGGTACACCAGATAAATAAGTGCAACATATTATCAGTTGTATTGTATGCTTACAATACATATAGAAATGTGTTAATCGTTAACTAATAGTATCGGATGGTGTTTTTCGACTCGCACCTTGATTTAAACGATTGCATGTCTTGGTGGGTTTGCATAGCTTATTGTCAATATCTTTACACCTCTTTTTAAGACTTATTGACTGAAACGGGCTTTCATGAAAAAACTTAGGGCTTTGCTACAAGATACACCCTCCACAAGTTAAGGAAGTAAAAATAAAAGGTATATATTTCTGTTTTATTTAAACCTTTTAAGTTTGTATGCATAGCCCCATTTGGTTGTTTAAGTTTTTTTTTTTCTTCAGTAATATTTAATCTCCTTAAAGAAAAACAACATATGCATTTTACTTTTTTTGTATCTCTTTAGTAATATTTTAGTGTAAAAGGATAACCAGTATTTAAACCTTTTATGTTACTTTATAAAGTTATTTTACACAATGTTGAAAAATTAATAAGAAAGCTACATATTTTGGCAGCTGCTGCTTTAATTTTCAATGAAATGAAAAAAGCTCTCCAAGAGAAAACCTCAATGAAGAAGAAACGGTTTCCACTATCTAAAAACGAGAAACCCTCATTTATAAAGGTTTGCTGCAGATGACTTAACTGAAAATAAATGAATAGTTCCTATGTGTATAATACATATTTATCTATTTGACTTATGCCTTTATTCCAGCAACTTGCAACATCTGAGGTACAATTTGTTACATTACTTTTGTTTTTTGCAGCACAGGCAGGTGAAGTGACTTCCTCAGGGTCACACAGTGGTGTCAGTACCACGATTTGAACTGACAAGCTCCGGGTTTGCTTAAATATTACTGAAGAATGAAAATAAACGAAAACGGGCAAATGGGGCTATGCATACAAATGTCCATCCATCCATTATCCAACCCGCTATATCCTAAATACATGTGCCCTGTGTTGGCAGGGATTGGCTCAAGGCAGGAAACAAACCCTGGGCAAGGTGCCAGCCCACCGCAGGGCGCACACACCCACACACCAGAGACAATTTACAATCGCCAATGCACCTAACCTGCATGTCTTTGGACTGTGGGAGGAAACCAAAGATGTGTGTATATGTAGATATGTATATATGTATATGTATATATATGTTTACATAACCTCTTTAACATACTACTTCTCCGCTGCGAAGCGCAGGTATTTTGCTAGTAGTTAATAAAAATGAGTAACCAGAATAGATCCTAGGCACATAAAACCCTGATTGCATGTACCACTTATCCATGTATGCTCACAACAACAGATGGATGACAAGGGTAAGATGTTTGTGCTAGAAATTCAGGGAGCATCAAGGTGTACAGTTTAACGCCTGGTACAGCTGCGTTGTTCCTATGTGTGAGTGGACATTTCTTGCAGGGAGGGCTTCTGGTCTCTTGCTCCAATGTAGAACCCTCATCATCATTTGAGTTCACTTCTGTTACAGCACGTCTTTATATGAAAACAGCAGTGTCAGATCAGGGGGAGTGTAAACGTGACTGGGAGAATAAAACTGAATTTAAAAAAAAAAAAATCTAACGTTTACAAGTACCATAAATTTACACCAGCTGTTACAGATTCAAATCAAATGTATGTTTTTGTTCTATAGTAGTAAGAATAAGAGCAGCTCACTTCTCAAAACAGAGGCTTCCAGAGTCGAACTGGCGACCTTTTGAATACCAGTCTGCAGTTCTAAACGCTGCGCCACCAAAGCATTTGTATTAAGGGCGTGTCAATGTCACATCCTAATGCGAGTTCTTTTTCTGCAGTTATATTCTTGAATAAAAGCACACTTGTTTTGTTATACTTATACCTTTTGTGAAAGTGTTTATTTGATATTTGGACTTCAGGCTTCACAGATTATACACTTCATGCCTACATTTTGTCAGTTATTACTAAAACATGGAAAATGTTTCTGTTTTAACGATGTGTTTACCTAGATTGTTGTAGACATGGAACACACATGAAATGCATGTATTCCAAATAACGATATATTATTTACCCTATACAACTCTAGGCAACTCACACGTAAGTAAACAGACTTGAGCTGGGAGAACTTTCTGCCCTTTCTGTTTTGGTGGGGGGATGGGATAGCAGGCTGCTTGCTGCTTGTGTTGATCGACACATTTACAACACAGATTTAAGGTGGGCTGGGATTACGAGTTTTTGCATAGGCTTTGGTAATTCTAGTGTTAATGAAAGTAACAGAAAAAAACATAAAACAAAGATGAAAAGAATGCAGAACAGAATGGTCTGAGGGATGTGTGGAATGTCACAGAATGAGAAGAAGATGAATGCTGAATTAAGAGAAAAGACTTGGTGTGGATGCTGTAAGTGCTGTGCTCAGGAGAAGCAGATTAAAGTGGGTTAGTCATGTGGAGCAAAATGCAGAGGATTAATGGGTGAAGAGTTGCACCAAGACAGAGGTGAAAGAAATCAGACAGAGGGAGTATAAATAATTTGTGGTTGCATTTATTGTCAGATGATTTGAGATGAATGGGTCTCACATCTTGGAATGCTGTGGGCCACAGAGAGTTGGTGGAACAGAAATATTTTGGGAGTGAACTAGGTGAGCCGTGTAATCCTAAAAGTCATCATTGAACCAGTGATGATGATGATGATGATGATGATGACAGTTTACTGTTCAACATATACTTTGGCCTTTATTGCTTGTTTCTGTCTAAAAACACTTCCACATTTTTATTACAGTATGTATCTTTGATAAATCATGCACACCTTTCCATGCCATACAGCCCTCATTCATTACTGCGTGCAACCTTTTAGTTTACATGCAATTATTTTACCCTTGCTAACAAATACTGGCTTGAAAAGACTATACATTTATAATATACTTCTTATACAGTATATTAATTGAAAAAGTATTAATGGAACACAATATGAAATATTACTGTTGTTTATCCTATATGTGAAGGCAACCCGGTTTCTGTACCTAATTTTTCAGTACAGTCTTGACTTCTGAAATTGCACGAGCCTGTGCCACTATTTGTCACTGCAAAAACATGACCAATTTTGCAATCAGTGTTCCAACTTGCTGTAGTTTTTGCCATTTTTCTGTTATACCGACACACATCTATTTTATGTGCTCTGAAGGAAGAAGCCTGTAACAGCAAATTCTCTCTTAAATTTAGTCTAGTTGAATACATCTATGTGATTGACGAGCCAGAGGCTACAGAAGCATTACTGTGTATCAAATGAAAACAGTTAAGAGAAAGGTTGCTTCAGTGTACATGTTCCAAATGAAAAATAGTTGAAAGTTAGTTCCATAATGAAAAACAAATTAGAAATACAAAGTGCCCGTTATTAAGTCTTCATTAGGTATGCAGATATCTCCACAGACACAGTAACCAGTCAGACCTGTGACTATTATCATGATAGTATTTCAGCCCTATATGAATTTGGAAATTCCCATTTTAGAACTGATAAATCATTAGACAACCATTAGAATGCAATTTTAAAAGTAGTTTGATTATAACAGTTTACAATCTCTGTCCAGTAAGTAAAGTACTTTGTGCCCTAATAACTCTCCAATCATGGTTTATATTCCCAGTACTGAGATATCTGGCTGATTTCTCTTTCACAATCAGACACTTGCATTGATTGATTTACTTTACTTGTGATTATGTACCATCGCAGCCACTGCAAAGTTACCTACTTACTGAAACATAATTATTTTCAAAGCTATGCTCTCTGTCACACTATGGATTTTTTTATTTCCCTGTTTGCAATTTGTTTCTGCTACCTCAGCTCTCCCACTACTCACCATTGGACTTCTACAATAACAACAACATTTATTTATATAGCACATTTTCATACGAATAATGTAGCTCAAAGTGCTTTACATGATGAAGAAAAGAGAAAAAAAAGACAAAGAATTAAAATAAGACAACACTAATTAACATAGAATAAGAGTAAGGTCCGATGGCCAGGGAGGACAGAAAAAACAAAAAAACTCCAGACGGCTGGAGAAAAAAAATAAAATCTGCAGGGGTTCCAGACCATGAGACCACCCAGCCCCCTCTGGGCATTCTACCTAACATAAATGAACAGTCCTCTTTGTATTTAGGTTTCTACAGACATTTCAGTTTTTTTTTTGAAAGCTTATTACACTTCCCCATTAAAATACACAAAACCTGTGTCTATAAGTGAGTAATTGGTTAACTTTGTAATTAGTTTGGTTGTTATTCCTCATACTTCTCATTTTGTGACATTATTAGCATTCTTAGAGTTTGTTCATTTATTTATTCTATCCATCTACATTTCTTGTCATGTAGATAATTTTTTTCATGTTTGTTTGTGGTTTGCACTGCAGTTTCACAGCTCTGGGGGCCAACCGTCAAGTTTGCACATACTTCCTGTCTCTAGGTAGGATTTCTCTGGGTATTCCAGCATATGTCACATCACTAAGACAGGCATGTTAATTTAAAGGACTGGCTTCCTTTTACAGTTTGTTATAATCATGGCACCCAGAGATACTGGAATAGGCTTCATTTTTCTGTGAACATGTGATTGGTAAACTCATCTAAGAACAAAATGAAATAGAAAATGCTCAAGTGTGTTCAGAGACTTAATTAATTATTTTGAAAGATGGTACATTTTTAAATTTTATAATGACTTCATCAAAGTGTTAGTTATCCCATTTTGTTTATTTCATTTCTTTGTAACGTTATTCATTCATCTGTCAATTTTCTGCTGCTTATCTGGATCTGGGTCGTGTAGGTGGAAGTCTAAGCAATGATGGCTCAGACATTTGTTTCCCTTACCATGTCTTCCAACTCCTTTGGAGGGGATACTGAGGCAGACTCAGGCCAACCAAGAGATACAGTATAATCTCTTCAACGTATCCAAGGCCTGCCCACAATTCTCCTCCTCTTTAAACCTGGCCAAAACACCTTCCTAAGGAGCCCTCCAGGAGGCATTCTAATCAGATATTTAAACTACCACAACTGGCTCCTTTTGTCCCTGGGGAGTTCTACGTTGAGCTAGTCCCAAATGGCTGTGCTTTGACTGAGCCCAGACACTCTGAAAAAAGCTAATTTCTGACCGCAATCTAGTTTCTTTCATTTACTACACTTTTTTGTATCATTTAGTCATATTGAAAGGACTATATTAATTATAATTATATTCTATTTTCACAGTTATGTTTTAAATATATGTAACTTATTTATTTGGTAACACATTACTTTAGGTACTGCAAAAATGCATCTATTTCTCATTTATTCTTATGTAACAAAACTGTAACAGAATTTTCTTTGGGTCTCCACAACACTTAGAAAGCACCAGTAAACTGTTTATTTGTCTTTGCAATGTGACCTACTAACAAAACTTTACTTTGGAGTAGTCTGAGTTGCCTTAACTGAGACACATTTCTCTTGATATTATATATTTAGCGTAATTATTGTGAATCCTTCATATTAATGCATAATTTTATTTGTTTGTCAGTATGCCAACACTGTGCAGAGATGAATGACGGATCTACTAATGTTTTGTAAGTGTTATGAAGACAAAAAGAAGCCTTTGTTAAGGTCTCTTTACATAAGAATAAATGAGTATTTGAAACATTTTAGCAATGCCTAAACTAAAGTGTTACCATTTATTTTTGTGCGAGAGAGTAATATTCAAAAATAACAGTGATAATAGAATATAACTACATGTATTAGTAGGGTTAGTTTAGGGTACATAAAATACATGTTTTTTTAACGTTCTTTACAATGTCACGTAGTTAAAAAGGTAGCCAAAATAGGCTTGAGGTGGTTCAACTGCTTTCATAGTCAATCCAACTTAAGTGTTAAAAAAATTGCATCCATTTAATGTGTTGTTGTTGGTTGTGAAAGGTCTTCAGCTATCCATCCATCCATTATCCAATCCTCCATATCCTATCCTAACTACAGGGTCACGGGGGTCTGCCAGAGCCAATCCCAGCCAACAATGGGCGCAAGGCAGGAAACAATTCCCAGGCAGGGTGCCAGCCCACCACAGGACGCACACACACACACGCACACACACCAAGCACACACTAGGGACAATTTAGAATTGCCAATGCACCTAACATGCATGTCTTTGGACTGTGGGAGGAAACCGGAGCACCTGGAGGAAACCCACGCAGACACGGGGAGAACATGCAAACTCCACATAGGGAGGACCCAGGACGCGAACCCAGGTCTCCTTACTGCGAGGCAGCAGTGCTACCACTGCGCCACCATGCTGCCCTGGTCTTCAGTTAATTGGAGTTAATATTTTTTAAATATAACAGTTCTGAAACAATTACTTCATGGAAATTTTAAATCTCTGTTGAATCTCAAAGTAAAATTGTTGGATTAATAGCACGTCAATGTGGCACTTTGCTGGTAAACTATAGTGTCAAAGAAATACTGAATCATTATGATATGCAGGTAACGTGAGCATGAAATGTATTTTTAGTATAACGTAAATCCTAAGCATGTGTTTATTCACACTATGCTTAACATGTTACTGAGCCAAGGGGAGTTCATTCCCTTTTTCATTTATTTCTACATAATTTAAGTTGCTTGCATTTTTTACTCTTCTGGTCGCAAACATCATATAAGTATTTGTGCTATGACTTCAAGCATCAGTAGAAATCAGCTGTTGAGACAAAGGTTCATGCAAGTACAAGCCACCGCTGTGCACACAACTATGCTATTGTTTACCTGTTTTGCCATTATGGAGAGTTTGAAAAGTCACCAGTGCTTTTCACCAGGAGTTTTTTAAATTAAAAAAAACTTTACAGTGCACTCTCAAGAACAACTCATCAAAAAATTCCTTGAAGAATGAGTGTGCCAAATTTAAACAAAATTGGTCCACTGGGAGTCAAGTTGTTTCATTTTGACCAACAGTCAGAGAATCAGGACGATGACAGCAGGTGGTTTTCACATCACACAATATGAAATGCATCTAAAATCAATTCACAACTGATTGATCAAAGATGGAAATATGACTTGAATTAATCCCTGATTTCTGCCCTGACTGCAACAATAAGGGTCTGGTAGAAGAAGCTGAATTTCATGGTATGTGGTATTTGGAAGAAAGGCATCCTTCACCTCTCTATATATGTTCGTTGATATCTGTGAAATACCTATCATCCTTATCAGTGGAGAGAGTCAGAGTATGTAATGTGAACAAACAAGAAAAGTAATTTGGTTTGTAAAAATGTCACTTCATCATTTAGGCAGTGCCCCACAGTATTCTCTTTAAAACTACAGTATGTCCATCCATTTTTTATGTTATCAAGTTATGTTTGCCCAATGCCACCTAATTGGTCAGGTGTTACCAGCTGCAGGAACTTTCTAGACTATTTCTGCCCACTGCTGTTGCCTCTTTGCCACTGCTTCAATACCTTTCTAACTTAGTATCCCATAGCTTTTCCACTTTTCTCTCTTGTACTGAAATCACACGTTCACGGAACAAGGGCCTTTGCAACATATCTTTTCTTCCATATTGTAAAAAATGTATACATTTTTAAATATGTGTTTGAAGTATTGTGGTATAGCGGGTCCACAGCTCCCATCAAAGACCTGTTTTAAAATAAATAATTACCGCGCTTGCGGCTTGGTGAGGGGGTGTGGTGGTTGTGTGGCTGAAGCGGTTCTCAGGGTGATTCGCGATGTGGGTGTTTCTCACCAAACTGCACAGGTGAAAGACCACCCACATCTGTGATTGTTCCTGGGGCTGCTTGTTTGCCAAAGCTGCCATGCCCTCTTGATAAATAGAAGTGCGAAAAAATGAAAGATTGAACGAAATGGAGGTTGCAGGAGAATTCAGGAAGCAGGAGGAGAAAGTCAGTGCGGGAGAGCGAGCGAGTGCATGCTCGCGTGCAGCTGTAAAGGTATCTTTGGTGTTAGGCTGACACCCGAGGAGTAGCAGTAGTGGTCGTTCCCGCAGAGTTTATTCTGTAGGGCGGGAGTGACCAGAAGGCGGGTGACTGGCCGCGTAAGGCCGAGAAGGCTGCAGGAGTCAGGACTTGGGATGTGGTTTTCCCCAGCGTGAGAGCCCTGGTCGTTGGGGAATCCCAAGTCGCTGTTCGGTGGTGCCTACCGGAGCCAGGAATCGGAGAGGCGAACAACCAACAGCAGAGTGAAGAGAAGGCCAGCTGCAGGAAGGGCGACTCCCCTGTTGAGAAGTCCAGACGGGGGAAGCAGGGGAGCCGCCAGGTAAACAGGCACCGGGTTTGTTGTTGTTGTTTTTTTAAAAAGAATGCTTCCTGCATTATTTTAACCTCGTTGTTTTTAAGAAGACTTTTTTCTTTTGTTTTTAACCTCCACATTTCACTACTGTTTGTATGGATTATTTATTTATTGAAGATTTGAAGCACTGCACTTTATTTAATTTGAACACTGTTTTTGTTCTGTTGTTTTAATAAAAGCGCTTGACACTTTTGCACCATCCCCTTGCTATGTTGTTGCCTCACTGAGTAGCTTATCGGTAACATTACTGACAATGTTGGGTTAAGGGTTCCCAGATAGAAGATGGGAGTATGCAGCAAACCGGCATCATCACAAGTATCAACAATTTCATTTTTTCTTTTTTGATGCTATTCAGATTTGCGTATGGAGATCAGACTTTTATTGTCTCATACATTTCACCTGTGCTTCATTTATTACAGTATTTCTTACACTGATATTACGAATGATATCATTATTTCATTTGCATTGGTCCCTGTTTAAAACTGATGCAAATCTTCTTACAAATCTTTGAGAAACTGGTTATAAGAGTGTCAGTCAAATTCTCATCATTTGTTATCAAAAAAGAATTGCATTACTGAATATATTTAATTCTTTAGAGTGTACAGACATAAAAATCAGCAAAATGAATGTGCTTAAAAATAAAAAAAGAAAACCTGCTGTATTTTCATTTGAGGGATATATTAGAAGATCATAATGAAAATATTACGGAGTACTGTCACTGCATATATAACACTCCTGCTTATATGCTGGCAGCGCAGTGCCGCATGGCTAATTTGCATGCATAATTAGCCACATTCTTGAGCTACAATCCAAATCAAACCAGCACGCAGTACTCACTATTAAAAATGTTTTATATTAATAAGACACTCTAAAAATGTTGATTTTCAATTACTTACTTTAGATAACAAAAAGATAATGATAACAATTAAACTGTTTTAGCAAAGACTACTTGCCTGTTCCTAAAACATAACCTGATGTTTTTATAACGATGCATTGATACACCATCTGTCAGACTGACTGGCAAGTGCAAAATAGATTTCTGCTGTGAATATGGCTCAATGATGCTTGCTTAAGAGGTTTTCTTTCAATGTATGAGACATCAGTTTTCTAGGTAATTGACTCTCAGTTGTTTTTATTTTCTTTGTATATTCTGT
This sequence comes from Erpetoichthys calabaricus, assembly GCF_900747795.2. Taxonomy (NCBI): domain Eukaryota; kingdom Metazoa; phylum Chordata; class Cladistia; order Polypteriformes; family Polypteridae; genus Erpetoichthys; species Erpetoichthys calabaricus. The sequence continues at coordinate 153,759,109 of NC_041402.2, read as the reverse complement.
GAATCAGCAGCAAATCTCAGCTCAGCAGCACCCATGAGGAATCTTCCTATTTTATTATACTACTTAATCTTTGTTACAAATGAAGTGCAAAGTAAAATGTATTCATATCTCATTATGAATATAACTTTAGTAACTCATGTCAGGCATTATGATGTAGAACACACTGGACTAGGGAGTTATCTATCAGTTCATTTATTTAATCAAGAGCTGTGGTATAGCGGGTCCACAGCTCATGTCAAAAGGCCAGTTTCTTTTAAATAAATAATAGGCGCACTCGCAGCTTAGAGAGGGGGCATGGTAAGTTTGGCGGATTGGTTCCCGGGGTGATTTGTGATGCAGGTGATTCTCACTTAAGTGCACAGGTGAGGAGTCATCCGCATCCGTAATTGTTCCCGGGAGCTGCTGATTGCCACAGCTGATCCACGTTCCCGTAATATATAGAAGCACGAGGCGGCTAGTTGGGGAAGAAAGAAAAATAAAAAGATCGGAAAGAGAGACGGAGGTTGCAAGGAAGAAGGTGTCAGAAGCATAGAGAGGATAGCTGGTGTGAGAATGAGAGAGAGAGAGAGCGAGCAAAAGAGAGCAGGCTCAATGGAGAGAAGGCTGACAGCTGGGAGGTGAGCCCCCGAGAAGAGTGTTTTGCCGACAGTCGGTGGGGCTGAAGGAAGCGATCAAGGAGCTGGAGTGACCGGTGTTGAAGACGACTGGCCGTTGAAAAGCAGCGGCAGTCGTGGAGGCTTTGGGCTGGTTTTGCTCGTTGTTTTTTAAAGATTTTGTCTATTGTGTTTTTAACCTCCACTCTTCACTCGTTTTTAATGGATTATTTATTTTTGGAAGATTTTTTGATAGACACTGCATTTATTTATTTGGACACCGTTTTGTTGGTTTTAATAAAAGCACTTGACACTTTTACACCATCCCCTTGTTCCATTGTTATGCCTCACTGCCAAGCTCATCGGTGACATTACCGATGGTGACGGGTTCAAGGCTTCCAAAAGCAAGAAGGGAGCATGGAGCGAACCCGCATCATCACAAGGGCTGTTAACAAATTTTATATATATACAGTATATATATATATATATATATATATGTATATATATATATATAGCGTGCATGTTTTTCACCATACATTGTTTTTTGATTTTAGTTTATCATGTGCCACCAGGCCAGTACAACTGAAGTTGGGACCAGCAGCTAATCAGTATATTTTTTATGAAGAGACCAGAAGATAACCATAGTCAGGAAAACAAAACAAGGTGTATACCATATGATCAAAGACAATCAATTGTCAAAACTAGAACATAAACCAAAAAAAAGGTAGTCAAAAGGGAGTTGCAGGGGTCAATTACAAAGTAGCACAAATTGCTACTTTTTATCCAAACTTGAATAGCGAATAAAGTCCCATGGTGATCTTTTATACCTTTGCACAATATGACATCATCAATCATTCACTTGCAATTTCTATGAAATTGCTGTGAATGCTAAAAGAGCACATGCTAAACTCTCAAAAATTATGACATCTATAAATGAAAAAAAGTTTAGGTAAAAACTTATTAACAAAAAAAGTAACTCAGAAAATTTCTAGTAGAATTGGGTAATTGGATTAAATAAAAGGATTTCAAATCATAATACCAACACTGAAAGTGAATAGCCCTTATTCAAAATTTCTTTAAAGAAAACAAAGAATTTTTTCTTCATATTTTATACATTTAGATAGCACTTTTTCATGATAAAAATGACTGTTTTCAATGTAGAAATACATATTCTCAGCATTTTGAAAAAAAACATGCACTGTCATTTGAAGGGTACATTAGCTGATCATAATGAGAATATTATGAGTATTATCACCTGATATATAACACTGATCTCTGTGCGCTGAAAGCGCAGTGCCACATGGCTAATTTTCAAGCATACTTAGCCTGTGAAATAATAATAATAATAATAATGAAAGGTTTATTACTTTTTACAAGGTGTTTCTATCTTTTACATGGAAGAAAATAGGATAAAGCATCTGCACTAAAATTGAAAACAAAATAGACATTCTAGCTGCACCCAGTGCCACGACCTCTAACAATGGTATAAGCCAATACACGGCTAATGTATGCCCCAAGATTGTAACTTTGTGAGTACAATTTCAATTTTTACAGGCGTCCTCAATTACATTATTCAGTAAGTAAAAGAATTCTGCTAGGTCAGTTTTATCAACAAGAGAAAGAATTTTATGAACATGAATTACATGTTCACATGACTATCCCTGCTCACAACTAAAGCCTGTCCCTGAGCCTGTCCAAGTGAGATGGTCATTGCTCTTCACCTCAGGTATCTAGAGCTGCTATACCTTTTTTGTGGTACAGTGACCAACTAATGGTAAATATGATAAACAGTGAAAAATAACGTGGATGTAACATGTACAGCAGATTGTATATATTGCAGCATAAATTTATTACATTCTTATTATACTCTGAACAATCTATTAATTATTAAATTATAGCAAAAATGTGGATACCTTTTATACATGTTTATTTAGATATCAAGATGTTTACATATAATTTAAATGTCTTTCATACATTTTAACACATCTATGAGTTTATTTCATATGGTGTACAGTATTATTGGTTTTATCTTAACAGTTAAAAGTTAGCGTTTCTTTAAGGATATTACTCAGATGTTAGTAATATTCTGTTAAGCTGCCTTAATTAAATAGGATTTGAAAATATGTTAACACCTGCTTTTATTATGATAGCTTTCAGTTGGTAATTGCTTATGAATAGAAGTAAACTAATCCATGCAGCTAAGGTTCTAAAACTGTCAGTGTTTTCTGAAAATGCCAGGATAAATTATAATACAGAAAACAGTAGAACGAACGTGGCTATTTCCAACAAGATCTGCTTTCATTGGGATAGTAGGGAGGCTCTCTTAGATGGGAATTTTTGTTGCTGTGTGACTTTAACATATCACAGCTTCAAATTGGCAGTCTTGGAATACAACTGCTAACTTACTTTTAATGAATGTTATTTCAATAATTAAATCTTCTAGGAATGAACAGCAGTGACATTCTTTAACATTTTTGGTAATGTTATATTTGGTATCCCATCTCCATGAGGCAGCACATCTTGAGTGAGCCTGTGTTTCAATCAAGGCTATTGTGTACTTGGTGCCTTGAATAAAGTAAAATTAAAAATACCTGCCAAAGTAATCTGTTGTGAAGGTATTGATTTTACATATTTTTATTTTTTTCTGGGCCTCCCTTCTCCATCTCCCTTTTTCATATAAATCTGCATCAGTGTGCCCAAATTCCTCTCTCATTTTAATCAGTGCTTTTCTAGGGTCATTCTAAGCCTTCATTATAAAGCTACTAAATGTTTTGCATTCCCAACCTTAACTGCTAAGTACTGGTTAAATAAAAGACAGGAATTCATATGTAGTATAATTCTTCTTCTTATTATTATTATTATTTAGGCCTACAGTAAGCAAGTGTTACAAACATAATTTACAAATCCTTCTTTAACTTTAAAAAAGCCTCTAATGTATAAATGCAAATGTGAAACCTAAACCTATTTACTTTTAGTTAGAAGCTTTTCAGTTTAACATTTTGAATTTTAAATGGTAAAAGGTCCATGTAATGATAAAAAATTTGGGTGAAGCTGCAGTTCAAATACAGGGACGTACAGGTACCGTTTTATACTCTGTCAAGGTTACAAATTTGATGTTATTTTTGATTTTTGATCCTTTACTAGGGAGCTTGCTCCATACAGACCTCTATCAGAGAGAAATGAGAATATTTAGACTTTTAACATTTAAATTGAAGCACATATTTCAAATATTTAATGCAATCATTTTTTTTATGATGTACTTCTATGTCATATAGTAAATCATTACAATTCTTATGAACACCCTAAATTAGGGTGGCTTATGCTAATTCACACTTTTATAAATTTCAATTGGCACTGCAGCAAATTCTGCACCTGACCCTAGCTAAGTATGGCATCAAAACCCTGCAGTACTTACTAATTGCAAATCACCGTTCTGCCAGTAGATTTGATCAGGGAGACAGCACTGACTCGCTTATATTCTCTGGGTTAGGTGAGTTTAGTCACTGATGACTTTTTGTGCCTGTTATGTGTTGAAGTACAGAACAGAAGTACAAAGCTGAGTAGAAAAACTGAAAAAGAATGGAAAGTTTGTCTGCACACTATGCCAATCTGTTACTGATCAGAAGAATGTTGGCCCTGCCAATGGGAACTGGTCTGGCAGTTGCTACATAAGAAATCCTTGCCATGAAAAATCTATCATTACAGAATGATTTTTCTTTTCTTATCATTATTATTTGTCAACCATGCTATTTGATTGTATATGCAAATTATACATTTCTAAAGATTTGTTGAAATGATAATGATGTTAATTATAGGTTTTGCAGTTAGCCCTTTTTTGAGTGCAGTCCAGTCAACACACACAGCAGGGAGGAAAGGAATTAAAAAATGTATTTAGAATTTTGGCCAGTTCCAGATGAACAGGCTGACTTGTCATTTCCCAGAGTTACAGAAGTAAAACTACTTCAGGCACCAACCACTAAAGATGGAATGAGACAACTAAAAGTACTTTTTATAAATATTGCTGAGGTGAGTGGTATTAATAGAAACACAAACTTGCAAAGAAGAGCACAAATTGTTCACACTTTATGTAACATGATGTTAATAACCCCGAGAAATATGTAGTTTTTTTTAATACTAATCCATTGTCTGGATGTGTGGAGATGGAACGTGAAACACTCAGACAAAGCAGAATTCAATCTCAGAAACAATGCCAGTGTATCACAAACAAGACACTTTCATTCATTCATTCTCTGATATACTTTGCCAATTGTGCACATCACAGAGATGTGAGAGGAAATATGAATATTCTGGAAAAGTCTTTTTACTAAGTTTTGATCTGTATGGTCATATTATCTTTTGTTAATGATGACAGAGAAAAGTATAAACAATTTATACTGCCTAAATCAGTGCCAAGGTTGTATCAATGCAAATTAGTTTACTACTAAATGGCATGTTGTCAGAGCAGCTCTACAGACAGGCTTGAATTCAGCCCAGTTTCTATATGTATACCGTATATACTTGCAGATAAGTGCTCCCACAGATCAGTCAGGACTTGATTTTACAGTATAATATCTGGCGTTTTATAATGTCAGTCATATAAGTCGAATGCGGAAAACTCACGCTATTGTTACAAGGGATTATGATATGCTAACGCCCACCTGAGAGAGTAACCACAGAGCACACAGCCTTTTTTTGCTATGTGGGTGCAGCAATGTGCTGTATCAGTGCGTGCTCCTAACCTCTCTCTCTCTCTATTGTACCTACGTAACCACACGGTAATACCAGAGCTATTCCGAAGCAACGTTTGCATTGATTTGTATTTTTTGTATCTCACACCCTCATAAACCTTTATTGGAAGAGCATCCCTTATCTACAATGGAGAATTAAATCAGAAGAAATTATGAAGCTGGTTTTAAATTAAACGTCGTTGAAGTAGTAGCAAAAGAAATTGGTAACTGCGCTGCTGCAACAAAATTCGATGCATCTGAGAAACTGGTGCGAGATTAGAGGAGGCAAGAAGATGTAAAAAAAAAAATCAAGTGTCACATTTTTGAATGGGCATATAAGTTGGGGTCTGATTTTATGTTCGATTTTTCGGGTTTCAAGACCCGACTTGTACGTGAATATATATGGTAGTTATTTACTGGGCTTAATAATATGGCAAAAATGTATTAGCATTCCATCAGGGCTATGGGGCAATGAAGATTTGAATGAGCAAAATGTAGGTACATTTTAAAAATAAAATATACACAAAATTTTCTTTTAAAGTAAAACAATTTTATTTTCTTTAAATACAAATGCACTAAAAAGCAAAAGCTAAATTTTTCTCTAACCATAATTTTTGCGGTTATATGTGACTAAATAAATTGTGAACTGTACTTAAAACAATCTGTGGTGGGCTGGCACCCTGCCCGGGATTTATTCCTGCCTTGTGCCCTGTGTTGGCTGGGTTTGGCTCCAGCAAACCCCTGTGACCCTGTGTTAGGATATAGTGAGTTGGAAAATGACTGACTGATTGACTGACTTTAATTCTAATATAATATTATTTTACTTTAAAAAAATGTATATATTTTATTTACTTTTTAGTTTTTGAGTATTTTGCAAATGATTTCCCTTTAATCATTTTTCATGATCGGGAAGCTTCTTTAAAAGTATTACATAATATATCTTCTTTACAGAATTATTTGAATACTAAAAAAAAATTATATTTTGGTCTCTATTTTTGTGCTCAGGCTCTTAGGGATTTGTCACTGCGAAAAAAAAACATAGACGACAGAACAGCAAGCTTACGCCAATACTTCCTCATCATGATTATCAAGGCTACTCCTTCGCAAGAGTAAACAAGTAACGTCGGCATGCATATTTACCCACTCCACTCACTGGAAGAGGCAATTGGGGGCAATCCAATGCTCTCTCACTTGTATGCTCCTATATTGCACTATAGTCTCTCTCCGTTATTATTGTATGTGCGTTAATTGGGATTGCATAACCATCGATTACGGCAACATTTGATACATAATTGCATCGGATTTGACAGATTATTATATTGTCATCAATACTGAACACATATGCAAAATTTGAAGAAATTCACTTCTCCAAAAGTGGATTTAAAATCAGTTACAAGATTTGACCCAGACAAACAAACAGACAGAGGAGTTAAGTTAAATAAAATTGTTTAATATATACAGTACAAAGTGGAGATACAATTATATATCCACACAGTGTGCAATAAAATGTCCAACAAATCACTTATTTGATAAAATCTTTATATGATTAAAGATTTCCAGTCATATTTTGAGTGACTTTTCATGCTTTTGAAAATCCATGTTCTGGCAGACAGAAAATTGTTACAAAGTAGGTTACTTGCACATCATACAAAAAGTAAAACATATAAGACCATCAGCATTTAGGCAAAAGCAATCATAGTACACAGCACTTAAGTAATTCGTAGGAAGAAGTTTGTTACATTTATAGTTTTTGGTTGTTGTTTGTTTACTGAGAAGAATGCCATGCTTGTACTCTCTCTAATGCTTTTATACTGTAGGAAGTGTTGTGGACTTTACAAGTTAGCAGTTGACATTGCAGATCAATCCATGGCAATAATAATAGCATTAATGCATTTTACATATACAGTTTGGAAACTGCTTTCTGGAAGTTCATAAATAAAGAAATGCATTTGAATGAGTATTGTTAAGCCATCCAGAGGAGTTTTAACTTTTGATTTAAATCATTTGTTAATTAAAAATGGAAAAAAAAAATCAAATTCTACTGCAAATAGATAGTATTACATATAACACTAGATAGTCTTTCAATTGATTGCACAAATAATTAGGTCTTTAATTCATGGCAATAGTATAAAAGAGAAAGTGAATGTTAAAAAGAATTGCTTCTAATAATCTTGTCTTCTTTATTTAATGGCTTGTTCTCCAGTTTGGAGTACAAAGATATTTTCTCCCAACAGACATACTGTATATATTGTGGAGTAAAGCCCGGACACAGACAGGCAGACATTGTATAATCACCCACCACACGTTTATTATACATTACTAATATTTACACAAGTGCACACAACCTCCAAAATTCCCCTAAAGTCCAGGCCTCAAAATGCCTCTCTTTCTCTGGTCTGCCTCCACTCGGAGGGAGGCGGCCCCTTTTATAATCACCTGGATGTGCTCCAGGTGCCTCCCGATAATCTTCCACCGGCACTCCCCAGTGTGGTGTAAGTACCGGCTGCGCACCTGGAAGCACTCCAGGTATCCCTGGTCGTCTTCCTCCCAGCACTTCCGGGTGTAGCGCTAGTGCTGAGGACCAGGGCTTTCCAGGCATCGGGGTGCCCCCTGGTGGTGACCACGGGCCCCTACAGGGTTGAGCTTCCAAGTTCAGTTACCATGGTCCCCAAAGCCACCAGGGCGGTCGCCCCCTTGCGGTCTAGAGGAGGTGTAATCCCTCCTCCGGTCCTTCTGGGCATCCCGGCTGTGTGCCACCCCCAGCCGCTTGCCACAATATGCATGAAGAAAATACACACATTTGTCTTTGGGACAGATTTAAAGTAATCAGACAATAATCTTCCTTGAATTGAAGCCAAGTTATAATATATGCAAAAACGTACATTGAGAATAGATGTAAATCATAAAAGTTGTTTATAGTATCTCCCTGATTTGGAATGTAAGCATCATCTTATATACTCAGTTGTTATTACTCCTCAATGCAGGGACTGCTGTTAGTAAAGTGCCTCTATGCTGCATTCCCTTCAAATACTATGTTACTTTTAAAATTATCCATTTTCCACAATGTGAATTATATACAGCTTGTGCTGTGATGTGTAGTTGATTCTGTGATTAGGCACTGTTTATAGATATTACCTAACACCTGGTAAGATATTTTATACCATTTGTCAATGACTAGATTATTAACATTATACCTTGGTATCCAAATTATCAGTTGGCAAATCCTGAAAATGTCACTTGCTTTTCTATATTATTTATGAAAATGAAAAACAAGCCAAAAAAGAGGGCAGTGATGCTTAAGATTCAATTCTAGTACCAAGTAACTAACCATTCAAATTCTTCTAAGATATTACTGTGCACGTGTTACTTTTTCTTTCTTTTAATTCCACACTTGATGAAGACAAGATTTCCTAATAATGGTGCTATATTCAATGAAACAACCACTACCACAAAAAATGCAAAAAATATAAACAATCCGTTTACTGGGATAATGACCAAAAAATAAAGTAAGCAGAACCCGAAAATAGTACTTTTATGTATCTTAAATGTATTAAAGAAAAAACATTGTCACAGTGTATAATTCTACTCAATATATTTTAAATAAAATAAAGGCAGGTATTATAGAATGGCACAATGAACATAAAACAAAAACTATTATACAAAAAGTAAACATATGAAAAATTAGAATGCCCCCCCCCAAAATAATATAGACCCAAATTTAATATCCCACATGTAATACAACAAAGTATGTACACACAGCAAAACAAAACTCAAAAATAAATGTTCTATACATGTCAATGAATAATACAAAAAATTATGAAGTACGCATATTGTAAATCCTTGATAAAGAACCAAAAAAAAAATAGATATACAACAAACAATAAAAATAAAAATAGAAAAATAAAAAAATAATACATGGTGTGAGCTAACTAGAAAAAGAACTAACAACCCAAGTAGTTTACAATAATTATGAGAAATAACATCATGAAGCATAAGTAGGTATAACATAAGAAGAAGTGTCACTGGATTCAGAACCAATTCAATGATGCAAGGTGTAGATCTGAGCAATGTGTTTTGAGGAATACCTCTTCATCAGGGCACACCAAACTTAAAAATTAGAAAAACATATAATGAAACACTACATAAGTAAATAATACCATGTGACAAGTAACCACCAACAACCCATTCAAAAAATCTATGATATAGGAACAGGAATCATCAATCATCCATCAATCAACTGACCCAAAAATGAAAGCTGTATGAACGATAAAGATAATCATAAATTAATTATCATAAATAAATAAACACTACAAAAAAATTTAGAAAAACATTGTTAGAAAAAACTACATACCAAAAACAAAGCTCACCTCACAAATATATTAAAAAGTAAATATCAAGGAAAATGAACTGAGGGGCTTGTAACTAGCTGAAAGAAAAAAACAACAAGAGTACAAAAATCAAGAGAATAGAACTGGAAAGACAACATGAAAACTTGTGTACGTGACACACTCCAGATAACACCGATGTCTGTATCTGTCTGACCGGAAATGAAAGCAAGAGGATGTAGACACTCGGGTATATCACAAAAAAAATGCCCAGTAAAGTTCATAAAATGAATCAACAATAAAAAAGTTTGACTCTGCATCTACTTCTTAATGCTACTCAATGTAACACACTAATGCAGGATTACATTTGTGATTTGGTATTATCTTAGTTCTGTTGTTTCAGTGGTTCTGATTTGAATTTTTTGGGCCTTTTCAAAAGCTCCAAAGAGGAAAAATACACAGCATGACCAAAATTATGTGGATATCTCTCCAAATTATGGAATCCTGGCATTCCAGTCACAACCATTGTTCACAGGTGTATAAAATCAACCACGTAGTCTTGCAATCTCCATTGCAAAACACTGGCAGCAGAATGAGTCATATGTGACCATGTCATAGGATGCTGCCTTTGCCACCTGTCAAGTATGTGAAATTTCTGCTGTTCTATATTTGCCCCAGTAAACTGTAAGTTCTATTATTATGAAGTGGAAACATCTAGGAGCAACAACAGCTCAGCTACAAAGTTGTAGACCATACAGAACTCACAGAGTGGGGCTGCAGAGTGCTGATGTGCATAGCACATAAAAATCACCTATCCTCTTTTGAATTACTCACAACACAGTTCCAGACTTCCTCTTGAAGCACAAGAACTATGTGTGAGGAGCTTCATGAAATGGATTTCCTTGGCCGAGTAGCTGCACACAAGCCTAAGATCACTATGCACAATGCCAAGTGTAAGCTGATGTGGTGTAAAGCACACTACCATTGGACTCTGGAGCAGTGGAGATGTGTACTCTAGAGTGATGAATCATGCTTAAATATCTGGTAGTCTGATGGACAACTCTGTGTTTGGCGGATGCAAGGAGAATGCTGCCTTCCAGACTGCATAGTGCATACTGTAAAGTTTGGTGGTGGAGAGATAATAGTCTGGGGCTGTTTGTTCCAGTGAAGGGTACTGTTAATGCTGTAGCATAGAAAGACATTTTGAACAATCATGTGTTTGCTGTCTTAGAACACTTTTAGCCATAAACACACTCCTCTGGGTTCACGGGGATCTTTTCTGTCTGCTGCTATCAGGCAATTCAGTGCTTTCTAAATGATTCTCTTTAAGTTTGCCATTTCTGTGTGTTATGCATTCATTTATTAATCTGTTATTTATTTGTTTATATATGTAGCTATTGATTTATTGTGTTATTCGTCTGAGGTCATATCTTTGTTCTTTTATGTTTCTTCTGCTGTATGCATCTACATTTCCTCTTGGGATTAATAAAATGTATCTGTTTTAATCTAATCTAATATAAACATCTGTAGCTCCATCCATAGCTAATAAATGAGTAGCAAGCAATAAGTAATTATTCTTAAATAGTTAATTTAATGTTATCTGTTCAATATAATTTATCTTTTAAATCATTTCATTGACTAAAGCTGCCCATAAAATTAGACCTACTAATTAACTAATTAACAAAAATACCAGACAGCCAAATCTTTACTAACCTTTTATGTCGAAGACATTGTGATTTCTTTAACTACAACTGAGATTGTTTTGCAGTGAATCTTTCAAATAACTGTGTCCATGTGTTCCCACCCCTCACCTCCGACATTTTCCCTCCTTTGTTTCTTCTTTTCAATCTATTTTTGCCCATGCTGTTGGCTCTCCTCTTTCTCATGAGAGAGGATTAAATTCTGTTTTGTCAGGTTTGTCTCTTTTTGATCCTGCTTACCCTTTTTAACTTTCTGATGTTTCTTTTCTTTTCATTTTTATTTCTAGTTCGACTATGAAATAAATCATTTGTATAAGTTTGTCTTGATTGTATACAATGAACCAATGAGTATGAAGAAGGTGCTCGCTTTTCTGGCTGTATGCCTCCCTGTTTACAGGTTAATGAAGACAAGAGCTTTTATATTATTTCAAGAGGTATGCCTCACTCTGCACAAATGGCCATAAAGTCCTCCAGAAACTTACGCCTTACATCTAATGATATTGTTGTTCCCTCCGTTTTACTTAAATTCTCATTCTTGAGGTGAATTTTGGCTTTGACATGGCCATTGCAAGTGTCTTTTTTCTGTCCACTCAATGGTATATTGACAAACCTTGACTCAATTTATCAATATCACTGGCGTAATGTTGTGACTTGATTTTGATATCAAAATGATCTTTTTTAGATTATTGGAAATTGCTGGGGTATTTTATGCTAGTTGCTTTGACATTTGTGACTAGCTATCCACAGGTCAAATACTATTGTTTCTAATAAAATACAAAACCATTTGACCCTGTAAATGAAAGAGCTGCCTCTAATTAAATAATAACAATTACAAACCTTAAGTATTTAAACATATTTTGGATTTTATGTACATCTTTTTTACAGTAAACTTTATGTTTTTAAATTAATCCATCCATCCATCCATTTTCCAACCCGCTGAATCCGAACACAGGGTCACGGGGGTCTGCTGGAGCCAATCCCAGCCAACACAGGGCACAAGGCAGGAACCAATCCTGGGCAGGGTGCCAACCCACCACAGGACTTTTTAAATTAATATATATCATTAATGTAATGCAGTGAAAAGATAGTGATGGGACAGAATCACCAAGCTTCTGGCTTCTAGTATCTATCTATCTATCTATCTATCTATCTATCTATCTATCTATCTATCTATCTATCTATCTATCTATCTATCTATCTATCTATCTATCTATCTATCTAGTCCATTCCTCAGCATCTGCATAACAATTAGGTCATAATTCACTGCATTATAGTTTTTCAAACAGGAAAGAAGAAAAATAACTCAGAAAAGAAAGACCTTTTCATATTAAAAAAGCACTCAAAGAGCAAAATATTTTCTATTATTTTTTTGTTAAGCTTTGGTCTTTCAATCTTTTATATCCCTGAATGACTCATCTAATAAAGGTAGTAAGCTTAGCAATGGAGGATGAGTCAGACAGTAGGGGGTTGGATCACATTTGAGCCTCTTGGTAGATTTAGGTTGGAGAGGCACATAACAGCACAGAAAAAGGTGGTTAATAACGAGGACAATAATGGATAAGACAGAGAGGATTGCTTTTCAGCAGTAACCCTTACACCTGTGCTCTATAGATCTTAAAGAAATTAAGTACCAGTAAATCACATGCACTTGTCGTTCAATTAAACAGTAAATCTCACAGAAACAAGCTAATAATACAAAAAGAATCATTAACACTGCTTACAAAGATTGAAAAAACAAATGTTATTAAAATAAATCAGCCAAATGTGCATTCTGATAGTATTTGTATTTTAGTGTAATCTTTTATTCATGGTTTTAAAATAATTAAGACAAAAAAGTAATAAGTGTGTAAGTTTCTTTGTACTTCTTTAAAATAAAACTTACCTGAGACTTTTTAATCTGAGGATGCTGTGCAGGTCTGGTCCAACTTGTTCATGAAATTCTGAAAAAATCTTCATTAATCATATATATAAAATCCAGTGTCTGCCTGTCAGCTTTTCACGAGAGAACTACTTAGTGGATTTAGATCGGTTTTTTTTTTTCTATAATTTGCTTGAACATTCCGGTTTATTTTCCAACTTCTCTCATTACGCTAATTATCATAGTTCGTTTATGGTACCGATTTATTTGTGCAAATCTGAGAGTGAGGCTTTGGGCTGTAGGAAGGGTGGTGGGGCCCTCAACACTCACGCTCCAGCCTCCATTCAAGTCGGTCTACCTCTTGCCATGTGTTGCAGCATACCTTGCCTCCGCTTAGCTAGCGATACCTGTTTGTTCAACAGACATTATCATCTTCAGATTGTTAAGGAGTAACGTTTGATGTTTTTGTGAGAGAGATCAGAGCTACGTGTGTTTTAGAGGGTAGCTGCTGATTGCCAGAGATCTCACGGCCATGTGCTTTTCTCCCCACGCAGTGTTTGACGTTGCAGCATATATACCTTCCGCTTGGCCAGAATTCCATTTTTTTTTTATTGATTTTTAAAGTTTGTCCTGTTTCACTACTATTTGGGTGGTGCTGCGAGGACAGCTAGTATATTATTATAACAAAGTATACGTTTTTATGTACTCATGTACTCATGTTAAAATTCTCTTTTTTTATTTAACTGATACTGTGCTCATACATATTTTTAAATATATAAAAAATAAAGTGCTATAAAGTGGCTTGCATTGACTTCTTAAAAATATGGAATTTAGAAAACATTGACTTAGTAAAATTTAATGTAACAAAATTTAAAATAAAATTAAATATTCAGTTGGCAATGGAGAATTCAAACCCCTGGACCCTTCAGTTTCTTGTCATCAGAGCAAATGGCTGCTCAATCCATCCTGTGCATCCTACATTATGTGGCACAAGATAGCTGTCATGGTTTTTTTTTAGTGCCTTGTACTTTTTTCCTGCATTTTGCAGGACTCCTTTTTATTTTTACATAATTTTTTTCCTCCTTTGTTCATTTTTGTTGTGGTTCTAATGTCATTAACATGCATGCCCTGATGGTTAATAATAATAGTAATTCTTTACATTTATATAGCGCTTTTCTTACTACTCAAAGCGCTCTCCACGCAGGAAGGACCCAGGAAGCGAACCCGGGTCTCCTAACTGCGAGGCAGCAGCACTACCACTGCACCACCATGCCGATGGTGTATGTCATAGGTGCCATATAGCATAAAGGAACATGTTGAACATTACCTTCATTGCTTGATTTCAGTAGTGACGCCAGGAGGTCATGCTCATCTACTGTGTGGTTTATTTTTTAATAAATCAAAAAAAAAAAAAAAAGGAGACTAAATAACCTAACAAAGGGAAAAAACTGATCATTTGTTAGATCTTGATTGACAAAAATGGAGATCTGTGCTTTAGGTAAAGAAATAAATGGACCTTATTTATGTTATGTAAAATAAATAAAATTATATTTGTGTTTACATGTTTTGTAAATAAAATATATGAAATTCTACAATGCTAGGTCAAATTTTTCCTAATATCTGCAGTAAATTGTTAGTCTTCTTTGGTGTCATTTATCAAAAACTGAAATTCATTAAAACAAATACATGCCTATACTTCACATAAAATGAATACAGTACATGTATGTGAACGTATACATCAATTCATAATTGATTTAAACCAACAAATTGCAAAGAAAATGTTATGGGTAATACTATTTCAAAGGATAAAATGGCAATAATCTTACATTCTATGACATACAACTTTCATACAGGGTCTTGTGTTTGGTTGGGTCAGGGTGGCCATTTGCAAATTCACTTAGGGCGGCAAAAAATGCAAGAGTCGGCCCTGGAAGCAGATGCATATAGCAGCCGTAATTAGAAGTGACAATTAGTGCTACACTGCTTTTAATCATTTTGTGCTTTTCTGTGATTGTATTACTGAACGTAACCAGCAGTATGCCGAGCAATGACCTTTCTGTCATGCATGACTCTCGATTGTTCATCTGAATGATAGAAACACCTGCTTGTAATTCCCATTGTCCCACATAAACATTGCAGCCATGTCGATTTAGGGACAAAGTACTAATTATTTCCTTGCAAGATTTTCCAGACTTCTGCGGTGGGTTGGCACCCTGCCCAGGATTGGTTCCCTGCCTTGTGCCCTGTGTTGGCTGGGATTGGCTCCAGCAGACCCCCGTGACCCTGTGTTCGGATTCAGCGGGTTGGAAAATGGATGGATGGATGGATTTTCCAGACTTCCCTAAATTATTTGAATGGAGTAGCAAATCCTGAAAAACTTGTGAATGCATTCACTTCATCAAGCACAATGTTTAGATATCCTGTGGCAAATGTTGGTGGTTTTGCATCAAAGAATATAAAATGTACTATGTAAATTCCCACTCCTTTATAATAAAACAACCGTTCCCCTCTGTGGTCACCAAGCAGAAGGGATTCATGGACTAACTTCTAAATCATGGTCCTCCCACTGACATGAATCCACAGTGTAAAGTTTGGCATTGGTGACTCTTTTTATTATTAAATTTCCGTAGAAGCTTTTTAGTTTTTTAAAAGATTTGGAGTGGAGCCTTTTATGGGTGACTTCACCATTCAGAGTATGCTCATGTCACACCGTCTTGTTGTATGAGGATGCCCAATTTGGATAACATCTGAAAGTAAAGTCTGTTGAACCTATTGTGGAAAGTGGGTTTCCAAACTAGAGGTTAAGATAGCTGGAAAAATAGCTGACCGCCCAAGATTGCAGAGTTGTTTGTGAGGTAAACACAGGAAAGGTTGATTTTATGTGGCTGAGGCAACATTTGCTTTCTATAAAAGAAGATCTGGTGTTATGGTTATGGTGTGGTTTATATTTGTTTTGTTTTCTCATTGTGATGGTTTTGTACGGCTCAAATCTTTGTTTAAATAAGCCAGTGCTTATACTGACTGTGCAGGGTCATGCAAGTGAAGCAAGGCCCTTGGAGACTCAATTTAGGACAGTCTTTAGTTTCTAGCTTCACTTAAATGTGTCACATCTTTTTGTCTCCCTTGTCACAATGTGCTTTAAAATATTATTTTTATGTGACTTTGGATTTTAACAATCAGCATATGTGCTTTTCTCACTGAATGAAAAATTTACTGTGCATGAAAAGTGGAGTCATACTAAATAAAGTGACCACTCACTATAATTGTTAAGTGCATTCAGCTCTAAATGTGATTTCTTCAATAAATGTTTGACAATGGCCACTTTAAAAGCATCACAAAGCATGAACATTTTCACATTAAAAAATGATTTCTATACAACAAAAAGCTTTTGACATTTCGATGTTTCTTCTCATAAATGGGTGGTTAATTACATCTTTTAATAGTCCTTTGTATTCTCACGCTTAAATCTCTTTTGCAGTATTTGTTTGATGTGTAAATTTCAGTCTATAGTTATGAGCCTTAATTATAGAGAAACACTATATATTCTTGTATTCCTTTTGTTTTATAATATCATTTTTGATATTCTTGACCTCTAATGAAGCACTTTGTGACATTATTTGTTTAATTTTTTTTTTAACCTGATGCATAGTGTTGAAGCTGAAAATGAATCAAGCAATGCTAAAAGCAAGACAGGAAACAACTCTAGACAATTATTGTGGAGTATACAGACATGCACCATTGTTAATAAACAGCAATTTTAGACTCATCAATAAACCTAACCAAGTTCCTTTTTGGGATGTGGAACCCCTGCAGATTTTGTTTTTTTTTCTCTGGCCCATCTGCAGTTTATTTTTTCTGTCCTCCTGGACATCTGACCTTACTTTATTCTTTGTTACTTAGTATTGCCTAATCTTATTTTTGTTTCATATAAACTTTTCTTTCCTTGTAAAACACTTTGAGCTACACCATTTGTATTAAAATGGGCTATATACTGTAAATAAATGTTGTTGTTATCTGCAGGAGACCCATGCAGACACAAAGAGAATGAGCAGACTCACAGACAGGGATGTCAATCTGGTATGTTGTTGCTGTGAAACAATAGTTCTGATTATGCCAACACTGTGTTGCCTGAACTCCTTGTAAATATCCTCTCACTAAATTTAAAATTGCTTAATTCAGTTTAGGATTATGTAGGTTTAAGGGGAATTTTCTCTATTGTTTTTTTAACCAAACATTCAAGTGCCAGTAAATTTACAAAGGAGATGATGAAACTATATCACTTTTTCATTAACTGTATTGTTTAAAGTTTCTATTTAATGATAATAAGTTTTCTAAAGACTTTTAATCTATTGAGTATGATGCATGCCCATCCGTGAACCAATTTCCTGGCTCTTGTAAGGTAAGCAATGCTATACTAGGATGAGAGTGGGCACTGATGTTAGCAATATCTTCTCCTTCCTCCTCAGCATCCAAGAAAAAAACCCCAAGAAGTACAACTTGACACCTCCTCACCACCCAGAGAAAACTCTGCCCTATCCGGTCTCAATGCAATAAAGCCAGCCTATTCCTGGAAGGTGATGTCAGACACCGAACTGTCACTAGTGAAGGATAGAGCTCCTGAATGCTTACTTGAGTGATACAAAGCCTTACATTGATTTTCTTATTGAAACATTTGTTGGCTGTCTCTTTTGTTAATATTAAAAGGGGTCACCAGGGTGATACCCTAAACTTTCTTTAGCTCCTCATGTTGTCTACTTACCCGGCCACCCTTACACCAGATATTTTGTACATTCCTGTCTATTGATAACATAGAGTTTATAATATTGTATATAATTCTGCTTGTGCTGATTCTTATAAAGTGTGAGTTTTACAGTTATATTATGAAAATTACTAGTTTTCATCAGCTAAAGTTCTCCCATATTTCTTGCCATAAGGAACTGAGGTGGTTGTGGTGAGGATCGAGTCCCTAACAGGAGGTCAGTCCCCATCCTTGTAGTTTTGAACACAGGGCAAAAAAAAAAGGTCTATTACGTCTCTGTAAGCATACCATAAAATATAAATAATAATTTGTCTGAGGTATCTGATAGCTTAACTCAATGATTGCAAAAGAAAATAGAATAGAACTTTAAAAAGTTCACCTGTCCGGCTGCTGCTCTATGAGGTGTTTCTTTTTAACATGAGCAGGGGGAATTTCTCTAGAGTACGGAGAAATGAAGATGACTTCATTCAGACTTTAACAGTCTTCTGCATGTTGTCTTGACGCTGGCATTGTAGTACAGTCTGCTGGATGTGTCACAATTATGTTTTTGAATCATAAACAGTAGTACACAGGTGTCTTCCAAGACCAGACAGTTAAAAGTATAGTAGACTGAAGTGCTTGTTTTGTTAGTTTTTAGCTTCAATTTTGACTGATCAATTATAGTTATGCACTTTCCTGTGAGAAAAGTGCTATATAAATGTAAAGAATTATTATTATTACTAGCTGTGAAAGCCCATGCTATAAAAAGCCCAGGGTCCTAGAAACTATTGAAATCGTCAGAAAAAAATTGAAATGTAGAGATATTAGGTAATTGAAAGGAACAACTCTGGGCATCTCTCTACTAGGAGGATTCCTTTTACCATCATGCTCGCGACTTAGTCTTTCTTCTGAGGTTTCATTTTGCTGACATGCTGGTCTCGCTTGTGTTATTAGTAGCTAAGCGAGTTTTCTGTTACCTCGGAGGCGGAGCCCTTACCAAGACTTCACCTCTCACTTCTGAGCCAGACAGACACACACACTTCCACACATGTCTATATATAAAGATTATGTGCTAATATGTACATGTTAGTTTTAGGGCTTATTCACATGTGAGCATTGTACTGTAAATTTCCACCACTTGTTTAGTATTTTTCAATGTTTTAATGGCTCTTTACAAGCATTTTTCAAGCTTTTGTGAGTGTTTCTCTGGTGCTTTTAAGGTGTATTTGACTGTTTTTCAAGCATTTTTCCATTGTTTTCAAAGAAGCATTTTTTTCACGGAAAATATGATTGACATAATTTCCATTTTGTAGGTTCTAAGGTTGGTTTGTTGTGTTGTCAAGTGATTTTTGTGTTTTCAGAATATCTTCTAGGACTGGCCCTCTTAGTCTTGAAAAGCAGGGTTGTCAGCATTGTGAATGCACATATTGGGTTCACTTTTTTTTTGGACAAAGAGAGTTGAGGGGACAATTCTGGACCTTATGTGAACCGGGCAGCATGCTGAAAAATTCCAGGATTACACATGTGTTTTCATAAGTACACGTGGGAAAAATCTTTTACTATGTTATTTCAGAAAACAGTTACTGCTGTTGGTGCAACATTGTGCAAACAAACAATCTGGTTGTCTAGTAACATTTAGTGAGGAAGAGTTATAATAATAATAATAATAATATTAATAATAATAATTAAAATAATAATAATACACTTTATTTATATTGTGCCTTTCCCATGCTCAAGGAGCTTCATGGGGTCTCCGAAAGATCAGCAAGTTATGTGTAACATTAGATACAAATAGTTTCTACATAGAACACTAAAACAGAAATGATATACAAAACATTGAATAGAATAATAAAACAATAAACCAGAGTCAAATACTAAATTCAACACGAAAAGAAAAGTCTGAACAAATAACATACACACAAATTATCCTGAGCATCTGGACAGAGATAAATAGGAAAAAAGGGACAGAATGTTAAGTTAAAAGCCATCCTGAACAGGTGAGTTTTAAGTTGTTTTTTAAAAGACTGAATGGACTCAGCTGTTGTTATTAATTTAGGGAGGTCATTCCTAAAGTCTAGATGCCATATAGGTGAAGGCCGTGTCATCCATGGAGTGCAGGTTAGTGTGGGGCACAACAAAATTGCCAGAATTAGAGGACCTTGGTAGGCAAACAGGAGCAAATCCATGCAGAAGATCACTGATGTTGTCCAGTTCAAGGCCATTTAAAGCTTTGTAGGTTATTAACAGAATTTTATATTCAGTCCTGTAAGATACAGGAAGCCAGTGAAAGTGTAGCAGGATGGGTGTTATGTGCTCGCTGTTGCTGGTTCATGTGAGGACTCAGTTTGGAATCAACTGGAGCTGGTATATAAGGTTAGAGTGGCGCCTTCCAGTAGGGAGTTACGATAATCGATGCAGGATGTGATAAAAGCATAGAAAAGTTTCTCAGCATTAGAAAAGGAGAGGAGTGAGTGAACACGGGATATGTTACAGATGTGGAAGTAAGACAGTTTCTTAATGTGGTTTATGTGGGTGATGTAAGAATAAGAGGAATCAAAAATGACACTAAGATTTCTTGCATTAGAAGAAGGTCTGATGAGGTCACCATCAAGTGTAACTGAGAAGGAGCTCATTTTCTTAAGTTATAATAATAATAATAATTCATTAAGTTGTACTTTACTGCCAATTTACAGAGTTCAGTTTTGTTGCAATTTAATTTTAAAGAGTTCTGCTCCATTCAGATGTTAATTTCACTGAAGCAAGTTGTGAGCTAAGAATGCACTGATGAAGTTTCACTTTTAACACTGAAATAGAGTTGTGTATCATCTGAATAAAAATAATAACCCATTCCAAAGCTACGAATAATATGGCCAAGGGGAAGCATATAGATACAGAAGAGAAAAGGGCCAAGGACATAGCCCTGAGTAACTCCTTGTGTGACTGGCACTGAGCTGGACCTGCTGTTGCCAAGACAAACAAACTCTTGCCTACCAGTCAGACAGGACTTAAACCACCGGAAAGCAGTGCCAGAATTACATAAAATGTTCTCAATTTTGAACAGTAGAAGGTCATGTTTGACAGTGTCAAATGCTGCACTGAGGTCTAACAGAATTAATATGCTGGTTTGTCCTGCTGCTATGAGTCTGCTGCCATAAGCAAATCATTAGTTGCCCAAAGCAGATCTGTTTCACAGCTGTGCTGTGCTCTGAAACCAAACTAAAAGGGTTCCATCAGTTTCTTAGAAGATAAGTAATTGGTGAGTTGGCTACAACATGCTTAAGAACTTTTGACAGAAAAGGTTAAGTGAGAAATAGGCAAAAAAACTGTTAAGACTGTCAGCATCAAGACCAGACTTTTCTAACATTGGGGTTACAGAAGCAATTTTAAAGTGGCTGGCACAAAGCCAGTGTCAAGGGATGTACTTATTATTGTCAAAACAGTTATGGCATGATGTAAGGCTTTAGGAAGTGTTGTGGGGATGGGGTCCAGAACAAAAGCAGTCAGCCTCATCTTACAAAGCAGGTCATTGGCAAATGCAGATGTTAATGGTGAAAATTTAGACAAGGAGCTGGATGGAGTAATGGGAAGACAGGGAAAATTATAATGGATGATAGATTTATGATAGCTGAATTATTTAGATATTTAATTTTTTTATGGAAAAAGTGCACAGTGATAATCAATTAAAAAGAACAGAACATATGTTGTAGTCATACACATGCAATATTGCATGTGCTGAAGGGTAAATTTAATCTGCCCAGTTTAAGGTCACAGGGACCTAGAGAATATCGCAGCAGCACTGGATGTAAGGCAAGGTTTCCAAATGTGCTGGACGGTGCAGTGATTCTTTTCAAGGCTCAATTGCATACATGCTACATGCAATCCAGCAACAGAAACCTATTACTTCAGTAACTGTTTAGTTTCAATTCTTTTATTTGCTAAAGATATTTTGAAAAAATATGATCTGTTGGCACAGTAGCCAATGTTCAACCAGAGGCACAGACTAGTGATAGAAAAAGGAGATGGATGTTTTTTACTTTTTGAAGGATTAAACGTATTTTCTTAAATGAAAAGTACTACTGACAAATTTTCAATATTCCATATTAAAACGGGCAAACATACTCAGTTAAACACATTTATTAGTACCGATCAATCCAGAAATACATGAGTAGATCAGGTAAACCCTATACAGGTGACACGTTGAGTCAGGAATAACAGCTCTGCGCTACCACTCTGGCTGTACTGTATGTTAAAATATCTGTACTAGAGTTTAACTTGATTAAAATAAATATATACTTATAACTTTTGTTCAGTTCTTGTCTCTTAATAGCAACATATGTATGCACTTGACCCTTCCCTTAATAGCTAAAGCTGAAGCATGCATGTGCACCATGACACCAGCTTTTTTTTATTTAAGCTTCAATGAGCTACTTCATCCAGGAAGAGGAAGTGATTTCCTGTAAAAATGCTTCCAAAACACTCCTTGTTTTTGTTTTACCAGTGTTTTATGAGAGTTACCATTGATTTCAATGGAGCAAATGTTTGGCTGGAGGAGTTTTCTAAACCACCAGCTGCTAAAGCAGTTAGATATGAAAATTGTCATTGAAATAATGGGAAATAACTTTTGAATCAGTTTAGGAGCATTCTGGTCTGGCGCTAATATACTAGAAAAGCGATTAGGTTTGAATGGGCCCTAAATGGTGACTGTCAAGTATCAGGGTGTAAATAATTCTGCGAGTCTGTGTGATTATACCCTGAAATGGATTAGCATCCTGTCACATGTTGTATTCTACTTTGGAGCAGAAGTTGCTCCAATTTATTTCAAACCTGAAAAAATGGTTTCAGAAGATACATAAGTGACTTGGCTATTGTAGGTAAGTGCATTTTGTTTATGGATGGCACAATGACACCGTTTCAGCAGTCTATGTTTAATTTCAGATCTGCAAATAGCTGTGTGACATTTGAAAATCCCCTTATGTTGGCATAGGATTTGTCTAGGTCAGGTAGTACACGAGGGAAAACACCAAAGATTGAGCCATTAATTGTCAGGACTCCTGACTAATAAATGAGGAGGAAGAGAACCTTCTATTTATGTGATCCTTGTGTAATTTTCCATTGTGCATGAGAAGATTTTGCAGAAATGGTCTATTTAACAACATTTTACCAAAAAAACTCATTTGGAATGTCGTGAGCTTATGACTAGATTATGCAGTATGAGTAGTTTCAGATTTTCTCATGGATATTTTCATATTGTTTTGTGTCTTGCTGCTGCATGGAGGACTGTGGGTGTGAGAACAGGGTTGAGTGGAGCTCAGTGGATGGCATGTGGGGGCACACAACACCTCACTGTGGATAGCTGAGTAACTGGGATGAGAGATAAATACTAGTCCATTGGCACCAAAATGATTGCATGGTTTATACCAAAAGAAAGTGCTGTGTGTTAAAAAGATGGCAAGGAGAAAAGTAAAAGAGTAAAGAAGGAGATAGACAAGTCAAAGGTGGATTTGTTTTATTATTCTGTGGGTATCTCCATGACCCAGGCAATGGGGCAGCAGTAGGGTACCATTTATATTATTAATAAACACCAGTCTTTACTTGCTAAGTCACCCAGAAGAGCAGCTCCTGTGAGGCTTATTCAGACACATCATCACAGTATTGTTTGTTGGTTTTCAAATGTGTTCCCCTTCAGCTGGATAATATTTGCAAATTAAAAGTATGGGCATTTGGGCTTTCTAATTTGTGTTCCATTTTAAACTACAGTGATCCCTCGCTATATCGCGCTTCGCCTTTTGCGGCTTCACTCTATCGCGGATTTTATATGTAAGCATATTTAAATATATATCACGGATTTTTTGCTGGTTTGCAGATTTCTGAGGACAATGGGTCTTTTAATTTCTGGTACATGCTTCCTCTGTTGGTTTGCCCAGTTGATTTCATACAAGGGACGCTATTGGCAGATGGCTGAGAAGCTACCCAACTTACTTTTCTTTCTCTCTCTCTTGCGCTGACTATCTGTGATCCTGACGTAGGGGGTGTGAGCAGGGAGGCTGTTCGCACACCTAGACGATACGGACGCTCGTCTAAAAATGCTGAAAGATTATCTTCACGTTGCTACCTTCTGTGTGCAGCTTTTAAGTATGCTGCACGGTGCTTCGCATACTTAAAAGCTCAAAGGGCACGTATTGATTTTTGACTTTGTTTCTCTCTCTCTCTATCTGCTCCTGACGGAGGGGGTGTGAGCTGCCACCTTCAACAGCTTTGTACTGGCGGTGCTTCGCATACTTAAGCCAAACAGCCCTATTGATTTGTTTGCTTTCCTCTCTGTTTCCTTTGAAGAGGAAGATATGTTTGCATTCTTTTAATTGTGAGACAGAACTGTCATCTCTGTCTTGTCATGGAGCACAGTTTAAACTTTTGAAAAAGAGACAAATGTTTGTTTGCAGTGTTTGAATAACGTTCCTGTCTCTCTACAACCTCCTGTGTTTCTGCGCAAATCTGTGACCCAAGCATGACAATATAAAAATAACCATATAAACATATGGTTTCTACTTCGCGGATTTTCTTATTTCGCGGGTGGCTCTGGAACGCAACCCCCGCGATGGAGGAGGGATTACTGTATACCATAGTTAATACAATAAAGTAATAATTAACCTAAAAAGCAGTAGGTGTACATAAAATACCAAAATATGTTTTTGTGGGGTGGGGCTTAGTTTTGCTAGTAAGGGTCCAGTACTTTGTAATTTAAAAATTATAAATATTGGTGAAATTCTGAATTCCCTACTTCAATATTCACATTATAAGCATGTGTTTTTATGTTGAATAAACTGCTTGTTCCTGCCCTGTGCCTAATGCTTGTCAAGCTCCCTCATACTTTGTAAAAATTTTCAAACATAGAAAATGAATTAAAGGACGAATGCATTTTTATTTTGTGTTCATTGTGTGTAATTGTTACATGGATCACAACCTATCACATTTTCTTAGATTTTACCTGCCATAATGTTGTAGTTTCGATATTGATTAAACATTTGATTATTAAATTGCTTTCCAACACAAAATTATATAGCAAAAATATATGATAAAAAGTGTTACTGCAATAAAGCTAATTATTTTCTTTATCAAGCTGCAATAGAAATATATTCAAGTTGTACTGCTGTAAAGGAATACAATAAAACACTTACAGTTGGGGGCAAAAAGAAAAAAAAACACCCAAGTATCGATTAACTCTTCAAATTTGACTCTTCAGTACAGAAAATGGCTAAGTTCAAGATTCAAATTGAAAGTGAAGTGCATCTGATTGACTTTCGACGTGTACCTGTTCTTGCTGATGCCACCTCTGAATTGTTGCCACAAGAATACTATTTTGTGACCAAGCAGACTGACGAAAGAATTTGCCACCTACCTCTGCTTAAATTTTTTGCAGCTTTCAGGTTTAGTTTATTGCTTTCATACTCCTGAGTGTCATCTACATTCATCAGCATGCTGGTCATATACATCAATTTCAATTAGCAGTTGACTTGCATTTGCTGCTGTCATTTTCTTTAGCTACAGCAATTCATGTTACCTGTGCTATTGACATGGCACTGGAGAACAATAATGTCAGGTGCTAAAAGGCAGGAATGATCTGTATGTCCTACCTCTATAGAAAGCCATTAGAAAATGTGAGTCTTCGGTCATTTTGCAGATGCATATTGACATATTCCTGATGGTGTGTGCTTCCTCATTTTATGAATGGTCCCACTAAGGCTTCTTTTTGTACTTTGTTGCAAGAAGTATCTCTTGATCAGGCTACATTTAAGCATGCATATAGTTATCTTGACACGTGCTATGTAAGATACATAGGCCATAGTTGTACCTGGAAAACATTTATTTTTTTCTTTGTTTACTGACTAAATTAAAAAAAAAGATTAGCTGTGAAAATGTAACATTAAAATATGGGGCTGTGGTATAAGAATAATATAACATTATATCTTCAAGAAAATAGATAAACATGAAGTGCTAAACAAGTAATTTCAATTATGGGTCTGAGACTGAGCTAGGTATATGAAGTGAGACACAAAAATAACCAGATTGGTAAATAAAAATATATATTTATCGATGAATTACAGCATTCCAAACATTGTCACCTTCTATATACTCCACATCGAGATTTCTACACCGCTCCATACGTACAGTATCTTCCATTGATTGAAACTGTGCTGGAAGTCTTCTTGCTTGAGGCTCTTCAACAGGCTTGCTGTTTCTGTCTTCAGTTCATCCATTGAAAAAACAAAGATTTACCTCACAGGGAGGTAAACTGGGCAAATAGGGAGGATGATCGAGGACAGGAATATCCATCCATCCATCCATTTCCCAACCCGCTGAATCCGAACACAGGGTCACCGGGGTCTGCTGGAGCCAATCCCAGCCAACACAAGGCACAAGGCAGGAACCAATCCCAGGCAGGGTGCCAATCCACTGCAGGGACAGGAATATGCTTTATGGAAAAAGCACTGTTCGCGGGAGCATTGTCTTGGTGAAGCACCCCATACACACCCTCACCCCCGCACGTGGTCATTGAATGTCTTCCACATATTCTTGTCCTTCCTTCTGTGTGAGACAAACTGTTTTTATCATTTCATAAATTTCTGTGGGCGTTTTGTTCTATTTGAAAAATTTGATGTTGATTTGCTGTTCGATTTTTTTCAACCAACATTATAGCGGCAACTCGTGTAGCAATTGTTGTGCAAATACTGACTGGGCTATTCACAGGATATACCTAGCCGGTCGGAGTTTTGAGAGGGCATGTACGAGGGGATATAATTCTATGATTCATGTCCAGCCGACCTCCAGGTGGTTTTCCAGGAAAGCCCCAAGACCCGGTTATTTTTGTGTCTCACCTAGTATGTTTGTCTTAAGTTAAATTCCAATTTCAAGGTAATAGTGAGTTTGATCCTATTCTGGTGGCACTGAACACAGCTCTGGTATAGACACCAGTCCACTATAGGATAGTGCAACCTTCCATGAGAAATGAGTACTTCTGGTAGTTAGTTCAGGGCCAATTGATAGGGCAAATTTTCTAATGTTGGGCAACACCATAAGTGGTAATCAAAAAGCAAGACATGAATACCAGAAGTTCTAAAAAACTATTTCAACTACAGTATTTCAATGTAAAATACAGACAAGAGGTTACAAAAGTTCATCACTCTTAAATAGCATGGTTTCAACATGCTATCATTTGATGAGTGCACAATAGAAAAAGTGTCTATAGTCAAGTCAGTAAAGTGTTAGGTACTGTTATTAATAACTAGCATTATGTTGTAAAGTGAACAGCTTTTGGGAGGCTCATCTTTAAACAAATCTAAGCCACCTTTTGTTTTCTTTTGTCATAATTAGGAGGGTCAAGCTATGCAACAGTTTAGTGTTTTGTTGCGGCAAAAATGTTCTGCAATTTTAAATGTTAAATAATAATAATAATTTGCTATAATAATATGTCTGTTTATTTATTGGTATAGATAGTCTAATTTTCTGAATGGCAACTTTCCATTACAAGATTGTGGATAGCCTGAATTTAACCTACAGGTAGTGGGTACAAGGCAGGACTAATCCTGAAAATGTCTGCAGTTTAGAAATACAAATTTAACATAACATGCATATATATTTGGGCTGTTGGAATAAATGAAAGCCACTTTGAAAAGGGGAGAAGATACCCTTGTTATGTGTGGATGTGAAAGTGTGTATATACAGTAAATAGTAACTTAAAATTCTGACATTTTAAATCTGGGGTCTTATGCACTGTAAATTATTTACAAGGTGTCACAGTTCCCTCTAGTGGTTTCATTGAGTTACAGAAAAAATTGTAATATTTTCATTTTGTAAATTCTGTTTGAAAACTATCAATATGAGTGAGAAAGTCTTATTGCAATGTGGTTGTCTCATTGTGTGCTGTTTTCTGCCTCACATCATGAATTATGCATAAATATGTGTTTCAAGGTATTCTTTTTTTTTTCAAAAGGAAATACAAGACCCTGCTTCAATGAGCTGCAGCTGTGGTAGCATCTATAATTTCACTCCAGGGAAAGATTGATACAATTAAAAGTATAATTGATCTTAAAATTAATTATCTTCTGAGTGCCCTGCTAGAAGTCAAAGTAGATACAGATCACTAAACAAAACAACGGCAATAAACAATATCAACTAACATTGGAAAAGTATCAAATTAGAAATATATATAAATACATGATATATGTATATATTACATATAAATACATAAGTAATTGAACTAAGTAATGGTTAATAATAACACTGGGGCAGACAGTTTGCTGCTGTGTTGTGTGAGGTTAATGATGACAGAAAATGCTTTCATGAGAAATCCTTTGCCATAAATGCCCTATTTGGATTGCCAAGATACATTTGATTTGGCAGATTGTGATTTTGCATGGAAGCTAAGAACAACATATTCAACATCCCATCATATTTTCTGGCCAGACTGTAATGACCTTAGCCACAGATCTTCACCCGATCTACGTCAAATGCTTCTGATACAGCCTCTTTCCAAGAAGGAGTTCCTACCAGGTTCAGGAGTTTGCTTTTGTAAATGTTGTACAGAAAACTTCACCTTATTTTTTTTATTTGACAACGTTCCTTACCTAATGTATCCTCCAAAGTGTCCTAGATTAGTTGACATGGCAGGCACCAATTGACTGAATTTTTACATTCTTAAAAATTTAGTGTGTTCTTTTGGAGTTGACAGTCAGTTCAAATAGAGGATTTCTGAGGACAACTTCACTTCTCATTTGATTTGTCTGGATTAATGAGAATTGAGCTCAGACTAAAGAGGTGTTACAATGAAAACTTTGCAACTAATGTGGGATGACTGGATCTGTTTAATCTCCGAACTAATTCAGTCAAATCACCACCCAGGGAGGATGACTTTACAGCTCAGCACCACACTTTGCCTGACTACCCAGACCATATAGCCTCAGATTTGTTATCTCGGTTTAGAAATTAATCATTGACCATCTGCCCATGGTATTTAATATTAATTGCACTTTTCGGTCACTTCATTTTCCATCATGAACTTTGAAAGGAAAATCTAAGACAAAAACAAAAATGTAACAAGTGTACCACTTGAATTTAATTTGGTTACTCACTTCCCTCCCATTCTTGACTTTAGCATTTTTATTTTTTGGGATTACTGACTCAGTGGGTTCACTTTGACAATCCACACTTATTATCTCAAAGAGCATTGGATACTCAAAACAGTAGTATAGGCTCATGCGCATAAACAATAGTCTTGAGTTAGACAGAAGAAGCCTAAAAGTTCCATTAAAGTGAAAAATAGCCAAATGCTTTTATGTTTTCCCACACCTATCTGAGGCTTTCTGTATCAGGTAGTAACAGACCCTGTCATTCAAGAAGTATGGCACCAAAACCAATGTACTTCACTGAAGCGATTTGGCTATCTCCAAAATATTACTGTTTTATATGACTTAAGAGTCAGTTTCCATTGCCTTGGATTGGTCTGTCCAGATTGATTGAAACTGGGAAGCTTATAACGTTTATTCTCTCTCTACCTCCCCTTGTCCATGACTTGAAGGTTCTAAGGCTCCACGTAGTCTGACAAATTAAAATGAGTTATGAAGACAATTTAAACATAGAGTGTAAATTTGAAGATGGAGTGGCAGTAATCCAGTTTGGACCACTAAACATTTTTTCTGAGTTTCTTACTATAGCAAAATTGACTACTTGGTGAATTTATGTCTAAGCAAATAAGAAAACACCCATTAAAGCAAAACTTTCTCCTAATTAATAAACAAAAACCTGCCATTGTGAAAAACAATTTTACAATCCTTGTTCTAACATATCTGATAGGGGCACTGACTCAAAGTTCTGGAAGAACTTACTTAGAGTGTTATGTTATATACATGCCAGTCAGAGAGATAATTTACTAAAATGTGCCAGCTTATTACAATACAGTGGAGAAAAATCCTTTAGTGGCATCAGAATCTTAGAATTATTTTTTAAAATATGTATATGCAGAAAAAAAAACAGTATGGATTCTCCTGCATACTCCTTACATACATCATCCAGTGTACTCAGACACATTATCAGTGATGTAGCCCAGGGTCATTGGGTTTTTCAACATCATACAACCTTGCATGGGTTGATCAGACTACCACCCGTGTCTAAATAGTGTTGGTCCATAGTTCACTTCTTCTCAACCACAGCCATCTTAAGGCCCTCTCCGTTGCCTCTGTGATTTCCTAATAGTCTACTTTTTTTGTGTCCCTCTAATGCCAAGGTGATGGAATGCCTTGCAGAGGGACTAGCCAGCAAACCCTTTAAAGCCCACCACTATGGGCAAACACCACATGCTCTACCCTTGTCTGTGGCATTCCCCCACCAAGTCTGCATACCTAGCTCACTTCCTCTCTGTGGCCTCCTCCATCCTGTCTTCCCAGGGAACTGTGAGCTACAATATGACCACCTGTCTTGATGACTCTGACAGGAGCTCTATGTAAGGCCCAATAGTGGTCGCAGTGGTGAACTCTGGAAATTGGTGCTGCTTCTCCAGGTCGACCTTCAACTTAACCATGACCTTGGTCATGCCTGGGTCTTTTCTTCCGCTTTAAAAGAGTCATTCGCTGTACTGGCTGGTGGTGTGCGTGCTGAATGATGGCCGAACTAATGGTATATTCTACCTACCAACTTCAGCATTTCTTGATGGCATCATCGATAGTGTCCATCTCCCACTATGGAACACTACTGTACATATCTGCATCCTGGTAAAAATATCAAATTTAAATGTCATCTAAACTGAAATGGCTACTGAGGGACTAGCATTCTGGCTGTTTTTCTTAATTACATGAAATGTTCGCTCTGATTCCATCACATGTTCTGTGTTATTTTTGTTTTCTTTTGGTATTTAATGTCATTTGTGTCATGGGTAGACTCCCAATTTACGCTTGATTCTGTCACATCCCTGAGAATCTAGAGTGAATTAAACAAGTACTATAGTAGATGCATTGTAAAGTATGATAAAACTGTTTATGAAACAATCTGTAATGTGTTACCAGTACCCAGCTTTGCACTTACAATATGTGGTAATGCTTCTCCGCTTTCGCCTCCTTATGCCAAGACTTGCAATTCACTGTAATTAAAACACATACAGTATATTTGTTCAGCATATTATCTAAAATAAAAATTATCTACATTTTTAACATTGTGAAAACTGACCTAACACAAAAAAACACATGTTAGAAACAGATTAATTGGGTGTCAGAACCATTTAATGCATGTGAAACTTTTGTTAAAAGCCCAAGAAAACCCAGAAAAAAATAAATAAAGCAGCTGATCATAACTTCAGGACCATACTCCCACTAATGGAACAAAATAATATACACTGGACCCCTTATGATGGGAGTGCAACACCTGCTGAACCTTCATTTCTTCTCTGCAAATTTACCCTGAGACTAGAGTACACTGATTTGAGGTGGGAAACATGACAGGTCGGGTGCATTTTAAAATGAGTCAGAAAAGCCAGGCTATAAGACACAGAACATACTTTATTACATATGGAATAGGAACTGATGTAAAGTGGAGTCAATTTATTGGATGAAACTCTTAGGCAGAAATCTCAGATGACACCCCATGCTTTCTTTCTGACTAACCTTAAGCTGAAAGACTGCAGGAGCACTGAATAATCCA
The DNA here is from genome assembly GCF_900747795.2 of Erpetoichthys calabaricus. Taxonomy (NCBI): domain Eukaryota; kingdom Metazoa; phylum Chordata; class Cladistia; order Polypteriformes; family Polypteridae; genus Erpetoichthys; species Erpetoichthys calabaricus. The sequence continues at coordinate 153,727,485 of NC_041402.2, read as the reverse complement.
TAAGGCCTGACTCTGTATGTATAGTTACCACTAGCGGTTTAATACAAATATTACTGTAAGCACTCTGTAAATTCAAAGGGTTAATTATGCTGTGCTGTAAACCACAATCTTTTTCTCCAAATAGAGGGAGTCCGTTCCTATCGGGCTACTTGAATGGTTTGAATAAGTTGTTTTGTTAATTTTATTAAAATTTGTTGCTGTGTTTTGATCCTGGGCTTTGCCTGTGCGTATATTTTTTTGCTTTTAGGGAGGTAACAATTCAAAAGCACGACCATACTTTCGATGAGGAGGTGTTACTATAGATTTATTTTTGCTAAACACATTTTCATGGTTGTGATATTGATTGGATTATGTAGGAAATGGAAAGTACCACTTAATTACAACAATTATGGCAAGAGGCCCTCCAACTAATAATATCTTAGCTAGTCCAACTAATGACGGGGTTATGATATTGAAACCAAGGAAAAACAAACAATTAGTGTCACCTCATGTAATACTCCTATTTTGATAGATATTAGAGGAATAATACATTCTAATACCCTTACCCCCTCCCGGCCCTGCACCTTACTGCTTGAAACCCTTTATAATCCTCAGGAGGGTTCAAATGGGAACATATTAACAGTGAGTTAAGATGAGGCTCAACAGAAGATAGAAACTAGTTTCTGGATAAGAGATTAGTTGTAATGAAAATGCTTCATCTCTGCAGGTCTCTATTACAAGGACTGGACAATCTCTAGCTAGGCTTTCACCAGCAAATTAGTTCTGGCTTTACTGAAAAATCATAATAAGAGTATGATTGTTAAAGATTTTAATTTTATTGAAATATTACGAGTAGGATTAAAAACAATAAATAAGAACACCAAGCATATAATCTAGCACATATGCTTTCCTAGAAATGAAAAGAGCTCTTCTTCTGCTTACAACTAATGAGAAAGTCCATTCAGCAGTAACTGGGTAGCTGCAAATTAACTCCCCATCTGTTGGACCTCTTTAAGTTTAAAAATATTAAGTCCTTAAAAATGTAATACCTTTGTAAATGGAAATACAAGGGTTTCATCCATGTGCATTGTAAAAGATGAGGCACCAGCCTGGATACCCTATGTAAGTTAAGGTATGTAAAATAACAAAATGTTACACAACGATAGCAGACACATCTTCTTCTGACACAAGTTTCAAAGTGAACTGGACAAAGATGGTGCTTTTCCCATTTATCAGTCTTTCCGGCAGGAAGAGGTGTCGATCTTCTGATCTGCAGAGGGAGGAAGAGAAAATGCATTATTACACAGCGCCAACCCCTGGAACAGCAGGAAATAACCATTACCAGAGCCCTTAAGCTGTCCTCTACGCACACACTTGTGACAGCAAACATGATTATCAGCTTTTATGAAGGTACAGTACTGTGTATGTTTGATCATCATTTACATCCTTAAGTTTCAGAAAGCAGAAATGTGTTCTGTCTGTGACAACACCATTGTTTTGCAAAAAGAGTATTGTTATATATTTTATTTTATTATTACATTTTAGAAATGCTATATGTGATATTTTCATGTTTATCATTCGGAATTCGCTCACCAGTAACTTAGAAGTTTGCATGGGTATTGCTGCCAGTCCCTGTCAGTGTGATTTCAAATGACACAGACAAAAGTTTTTGGAAACAAATTGTGAGGTTAATGAGGATATTTCCTCCATCTGCTGTTAAGTAACTTGCCATATTTGTTTGCTTGAAAGAGACTAAGCACCATCATTCATATAATATGGTTAATTTTTCAAATTGAACTGTTCTCAAACCAATATAATAAAATAAAAAAGTTGGGGCAAATGCTAAGATTTTTTCTGTCACAAATATCTGCCATTGCTAACATGCAACACCAGATACATGGGTTTAGTTCCTAGGCTAGTTAATAATAATAATAATTCATTACATTTATATAGCGCTTTTCTCAGTACTCAAAGTTACATGGTGTTTCCACAATCTCCCAGTGTTACCAGCAGTTCTCTCCTAATACTCTGGTATCCTGTAATCTAAAGACTTGCATGTTAAGATGACATGCCTAATTACCTAAGTTTTATGTGTCTTATTGTGCCTGCAAGGGACTCATATTTCATCTAGAGTTGGCTCCTTCCTTGTTTGGTGCTGCTTAGATCAACCATTAGTAATAAAGTGACCAGCAGCAAAGACATTAAACAAAGAATTACACTGGGCAAGACAGCTAAGAAAAGCTTAGACATAGTTTTTAAGAGCAGAGATGTGTCCTTGCACACAGTAATTCAGTTGATTCAATTGTGGTGAAGAACATTACACATTACATGGACTACCAAAGAATGTATAAATCAGTTTTAGAGGAGACTTCAGCTCTAATACTTTGGACATATGACACAAAGATCATTAGAGAAAAACATCACACTTGGGAATGTTGAAGGTCAGTGGAAAAGATAAAGACCAGCACTGAGATGGATTGATACAATAACAGCAGATCAGGGAAATTCACTATCCATGGCCAGCCATTTGATGGAAGACCAAACATTATTCAGTAAAGCTATCCATGAGGTCATTATGAGTCAGCAGCTACTCAATGGCACAACTCAGAAGGCTGGTGAACTCCAGAAAGACCACCTGAAGATGCTAAAACATTAAGAAAGACAAACAGCCATAGGAAATTGCATCTTTATCTTATGCAAATATTTTTTGTAATTAGTCTAATAAAAAATGTAGTTATTCCATTTGCCTCACCTGTGCCCACAGGAACATTTTGTGCCAGCCTGGTTAAAAATTGTTTACTTCAATTACAATTTTAGGTTAAAGGATTTTAGGTTCAGGTTAAAAAGCATGCTTAACGTAATTCTCATATGACGTTCGACTTTAAGCAATCAATCTAAATAATTTTACTGTATATGTTATGTAAACTATAACCTCACATGTAACCTATGTGAAAATATATAAATATAGAGAAAAAAAACTAAGCAAGCAGTACATATCTACAAAGCATAAATCACAATGCCATACTGATTATTTATGACTGCACATTACAACCTGTTGTTACTTTGTGAAATCTTGATGCTGGTTGGTGTTTCAGATGACTTGTGGTGGGTGATGTTTAATAATTGAATATAAGATAATATATAATTGGTCATATGACTTTACAAGAAACATATATTCATTAAAAAACTTTTCAGAATTCTATGTGAATTTAGAAAGAATTTATTAATGTAATTGTGAACAAAGCGTGGTGGGAGTGCACTGAACCTTTTTATTTAGCTTGTTGTTTTATTCTATATTACGAACCACTCTAGATGGCACTCTCTTTTACATATAATGCCTTGAAATAGAAACAGGCTGAATGCTGAGATTTATGGACTGTCTTTGGAATATATTATCATATTTCCTTATTTTATTTGATTATTTTATTAATATATTTTGTTATTTAAATAAAATAACATAAAAATAAACTTTTAGACTTTCATATAGTTTAAGTAAAATGTTTCAGAATGCTAAACATCCAGTGCGATAAATGACAATATGCTTTTCGTGACAGGTACAGAGAAGACACTGATGATTTTGAAATGTTTAAAAATATAGCAAATATGGTGGTGGTGGTGGGGGGGGGGGGGGGGGTGTATGGATTAGGGCGAATAAATTCCTACAAAATATCAGAGAAACTGAATTTGGCAGCATAGTGGGAAGTTTTGTTTGTTTGATTGAAGAATCTACTACTGTATTGAAAATGAGGATGAACTTCCAACTGATTTCCAGATATGCGTTTTTACAGAAACAAATGTTATTGTGGAGCACCAACCAGAAGAAGAAAAAACATTTCAAATGTGAAAGTTAACCATAAATAAAAACAGGATTAATAATCTGAAATTGACTTAAAGCTTCTGTGTAGCTGCTTGCTATTTCGCCTATTTACGCCTCTCAAAAAGTTGTTTTTTCAACTTTATTTATTTTTTATTTGGCAATAATTATTGCATTATGTTTACAATGATTATTGCATTCTTTTGTAAAAATATTGCATTAGTTAACAAAAGTATTCCACTATTATACAAAAGAAATTGTGTGGTGTAGTCTGTACCATTATGAACACGCCTGCTCTGGAGTTCCTGTGATTGCCAGCAAGGGACTGATTCAGGATATGAAAAATTGTGTAAACAAGTGACAAGAACTGAACAAATCCTGCCCGTGCTGAGGGAGATATTTATTCAGCACAGTTTAGTGTCACAGGGTCCCAGTGATTATCACAGCAGCACAGAGTGTGAGGGAAAAAGCAACCTGCTGCTGCTGGTAGTATCAGACATGTGCATGGAGAGAGAGGTTAAGAAAGTACATAGCTTGCAATCAAGTGACAATAACTGAGAGGAAGTTATAGGCATACATTTAATTTTGATCAGATTTAAGTTTAGGTACTGTAATTTATTGTAGCTTTTTAACATAGGCAGGTGGTAGCGCCGATCTAGCATACTTGACCCAGAGTGCCAGGTCAGCATATGGTTTGCACGTTCTCCCTGTGAATGTAAGTTCATAGCTTACTCTCTCTCCAGTCACATGTCTGATGTTACTGGCAGCAACATGCACATAAGATCTTTGAATACTGGAATTTAGTCAAGAATATTTCTCAGTTAACAGAAATATTTAGTGCTTTGTGTACTGTGAAGTAAATAACATCCATCCCCTTTTTCCATCCCCAACCTCAGCCCCTGGACATTCAAGGTACGAACACTAGCCACCACCAGATCACACTGTTTCAAAGTATCTATAATAAACAATTGGCTTAAAACTAAGCAGATGCTTCATTTGTAGATGGATTTCTGTTAGTGGATTGCACAGAGCAGTTGTGCAGTTGTGCCTTGCAAAGGACTGGCATGTCATCCACCACATTTGCTCCTTGCCTTACACCCAGTGCTGCTATAATGATCACTGGCTTTCTGTGGTCCTAAACCACTGTGAAGGCATGGGAGGTGTCAGACAGAGCCACATAAGGTACAAAATATTAAAGAGGCAAGTGCAGCAGTGTAGTGGGACCCCAATAAGAAAAACTGCATCCTTATTTGTCACATTTGACATTTTCTATAATATTCAGCATAAAATGCCACAATAGCCAATCATGTTAAATAAAAATTATTTTTTCAGATTTAATCCAGATCAATTTTTTGTATAATAATTACGTGGCTCACCTGTTATACTCCCACAGCCCAGCAATTGTCCACAGTTCTATTCTAGAACTTTCTTTCCCTAGAGGAGAGACCATACGATATGCAGTAAACAAAAAATGACATGTAACAAAGGTTTTCACAAAGAATTTTGTCAATCAATATAATTCTTCACATATGTATTATTATATACACCTTGTGGACCTCCATATGTCTGGTTTGAACCCAAAGAACCCAGTTGCTGTTACCTTGGCAAGCTAACATAATGTGACAAACTAAAAAGCTATGGAAATGTGCATTATATGGCAAGGACTGGAATGTTAGTTAATTTAGATTCTAGACCAGATGCTCTGTCAACAGATGGTAAATTGATGGCTGAAACCTTTATGTTATAAAAATGTCAAATGATAAATGGATGAAAATCTGTTCTCTGAATGTTTGGCTACTGATTTATCAGAAAATCAAGGCAACTGAAATGGAGTGATCAAATAGCATAGTCACCATTACTTTAATCGACTGCTTTGCAGATAATATGATCAAGTGTAATGTTTTTCAAACTAGCATATAATTTGGCAGAAAGGCTATTAAGTGGGGAAAGACATTTTCTGTCATTAATTTAATCTTCTTTTGAACTCATTCAATAATAGTTTGGGTATGCTCTTCCTTCACACCTTATAGATAATAGACCTGAATTTCTGTAGTTCTTTTGCAGCCATGCACAGAACGTGCATCATCAAAATTATTCTTAATTTATTTTCATCACCAAAACAGTGCCAGCCAACATTAATAAATTCCTGTTAAAAATTACATTTGTAGTTTTATTCTTTGCGAATATTAGGCCTATATCTTGTAGAAATTCAATTTCTTTATGTATTTACTGTATACATTTAGTTGGAATTACAACATGACATTATCCAACATTTGACATACTGTAAGTAGGTTTTGACTCCAGAATTCCATCCATCCATCCATTTTCCAACCCGCTGAATCTGAACACAGGGTCACGGGGGTCTGCTGGAGCCAATCCCAGACAACACGGGGTACAAGGCAGGAACCAATCCTGGGCAGGGTGCCAACCCACCGCAGGACTCCAGAATTTTTAAATATAATTAGGGTTAAGTTGTGTAATAATCTTTCTAGTCATAGAGGCCATAGATTGTTCAGTTCTGCCTGTGTACAGCACCTCTATAGTAAGATTAAACTAGTTAAGCCCACAGAATGTGTGCTGATTAGGGTTAGCCGTATATTGCAGAGACATTGGCTAATTCCAAAGAATTGCTGTATCAAGAAAGGGATGTGCGCCTCTCTCTGCATGCTGCCCCATGGGCCAACTGTTTTGAAGGATCTAGATGTAAATTTATCTAAGCCACTTTAGCTTCAGGGTTAACCAAATACTTTCCAGTAAACTACAATCTGGGTTTTTACTAATTTCTCTTGCAATGGTGTCTAAATGAATGAAAATTGAAAATGATCACATTTAAATAAAATAATTCTGGTGTACAAAGCAAGCAACTGAAAGCGCCTTACCATATGGAAATTAGAGTAGAAAATGACATGGAATTGCAAATGATTAATCAATCATTCACATGGAAATGTCAATCTGTGAAGTGGAGGTGTTTTATTTGAAAAACTATCACTGCTTCCAGAATTTATTGTTATGGTGTGATTACTGTATACAGTGCATCCAGAAAGTATTCACAGTGCATCACTCTTTCCACATTTTGTTATGTTACAGCCTTATTCCAAAATGGATTAAATTCATTTTTTTCCTCAGAATTCTACACACAAACCCCATAATGACAACGTGAAAAAAGTTTACTTGAGGTTTTTGCAAATTTATTAAAAATAAAGAAACTGAGAAATCCCATGTACATAAGTATTCACAGCCTTTGCTCAATACTTTGCCGATGCACCTTTGGCAGCAATTACAGCCTCAAGTCTTTTTGAATATGATGCCACAAGCTTGGCACACCTATCCTTGGCTAGTTTCGCCCGTTCCTCTTTGCAGCACCTCTCAAGCTCCATTTTAAGATCTCTCCAGAGATGTTCAATCGGATTCAAGTCTGGGCTCTGGCTGGGCCACTCAAGGACATTCACAGAGTTATCCTGAAGCCACTCCTTTGATATCTTGGCTGTGTGCTTAGGGTCGTTGTCCTGCTGAAAGATGAACCGTCGCCCCAGTCTGAGGTCAAGAGCGCTCTGGAGCAGGTTTTCATCTAGGATGTCTCTGTACATTGCTGCAGTCATCTTTCCCTTTATCCTGACTAGTCTCCCAGTTCCTGCCACTGAAAAACATCCCCACAGCATGATGCTGCCACCACCATGCTTCACTGTAGGGATGGTGCCAGGTTTCAACCAAATGTGACGTCTGGCATTCGCACCAAAGAGTTCAATGTTTGTCTCATCAGACCAGAGAATTTTCTTTCTCATGGTCTGAGAGTCCTTCAGGTGCCTTTTGGCAAACTCCAGGCAGGCTACCATGTGCCTTTTACTAAGGAGTGGCTTCCGTCTGGCCACTCTACCATACAGGCCTGATTGGTGGATTGTCCTTCTGGAAGGTTCTCCCCTCTCCACAGAGGACCTCTGGAGCTCTGACAGAGTGACCATAGGGTTCTTCGTCACCTCCCTGACTAAGGCCCTTCTCCCCCGATCGCTCAGTTTAGATGGCCGGCCAGCTCTAGGAAGAGTCCTAGTGGTTTCGAACTTCTTCCACTTACGGATGATGGAGGCCACTGTGTTCATTGGGACCTTCAAAGCAGCAGAAATTTTTCTGTAACCTTACCCAGATCTGTGCCTCGAGACAATCCTGTCTCGGAGGTCTACAGACTATTCCTTTGACTTCATGCTTGGTTTGTGCTCTGACATGAACTGTCAACTGTGTGACCTTATATAGACAGGTGTGTGCCTTTCCAAATCATGTCCAATCAACTGAATTTACCACAGGTGGACTCCAATTAAGCTGCAGAAACATCTCAAGGATGATCAGGGGAAACAGGATGCACCTGAGCTCAATTTTGAACTTCATGGCAAAGGCTCTGAATTCTTATGTACATGTGATTTCTCAATTTTTTTATTTCTAATAAATTTGCAAAAATCTCAAGTAAGCTTTTTTCACATTGTCATTATGTGGTGTTGTGTGTAGAATTCTGAGGAAAAAAATGAATTTAATCCATTTTGGAATAAGGCTGTAACATAACAAAATGTGGAAAAAGTGATGCGCTGTGAATACTTTCCGGATGCACTGTATTTTTGAATCTCATCCGCACCCGAATCTAATCTGCATTTAGTTTTTGGTGATTTCTTAGATGAAAAAAAGTTTGCGATTCTAATCATTTGACATACGAGTACAGTAATCTCTGGTTTTGACACTTGGTGATGGCATTTCATCAACTCTGTTTTCCACTGATGATTTAAACACAGGTGCCATCTTAAATATAGTTTGGCAAAGGTTTGCTGAGCCAGTTACTTGCTTTGAGCAACACTTTGTTATTTTCTTTTCCTTATCATATGCAATGAAATAAATTCACTCCAAGAAATGTCACAAAGAGTTGGGGAATTGCCTTGTATAATGTCCTTCAGACTAGACGAAAAAATGATTGAAAATTGATCGAAAAACCAAAGCATTTTACATCATACAGTGGTTACATGAGGATTTCATATACAAAATGGTGGCAGGAAATGATTTAATACATGAAATGACATCAATGCAGACAGCCAGAAGTGATGTCATCATGCCAGAGCCAGAAGTGTTAGGAACCGGAAGTGACGTCATCTATGGTATTCGGTAAGGGTATGAGATTATTGTGTTTCTTTCTTTTCTGTCTGAAGAAAGGATACCTAATCTGTTTTGAATAATATGTAGTGTTGTATGCTTTAATGACATGTAATGTACTTATTGCAGTACAGCTCTACAAATCAGTAAAATTGTTAAATAAGAAACAAAATTACAAAGTAACCTAACAGACACATCTTTTAGGATGTGGGAGGAAATCCCAGAAGGAAATATGCAAGCTCAGTGTGTAGGATTCAAACCCTGGACACTGGATCCAAGGGGTAGCATTTGACCATTAAGACAATGTGCCTCGTAGCGTGGAAATAGATGTTTATATATAGCACAGACACTATACATATTTGCAGTAAAAAATCATTATACCTACCATTTAGTCACTTTAAAAATATCAATATTAAAACCCATGTTTTAAAAAATAATATTCAGAGACCTGCTAAATTCCATGTTATAGGTTGGTCAAAATTATCCATAAGTAATTCTGGGATCCGTAGCAGGATTTTCATTCATTAAGCCTGCAAAGGGCTCATTTAAAGTAATGATGGTTAGATCAATGCCTTAATTAGTTTATTTAACTACTTTAAGTAATTTAGAAATACTTCACACAAGAAGCCAAGGTTCTTAATGACCAGCGTATCCCAAATTGAGCAAATTATATGCCTAATGAAGGAAAAACTTACGAGTGTTGCCATACTTTAGGAATGTTTAATTTTGGCTAAGGGGAATTGCTTTCTAGTCAACGTTTATGGTATTTTTAACTGGATGTATACTGTTACAACGGCTTCCACAATGAAATACACTATATATAATGACTAAAGTACAACAGAAATAAACACATACTGTATATGGTTGGTATACCTATAATTTAGTCTTAAGAGTTAACATAAAAGACTATTTTGTAGAGGTATCCCATTTCAGCAACTATTTCAGTCTAATTCATTTAATGCTTCGTTGGTATTAGAAATTAAATTGTTAATGAGAGGTTATTTTTTGTAGTTCATGGCTTTCTTATTATTATAAACCTTGGTAAAATACAGTACAGTACCTGAATTTGGGCATCTGAATGCTAACTAAAACCAAACAGTATAGTCTTCAATTGGAAGATACGCACACCAAGTTTCTGTTCATTTTATTTTATTAAAATAAATTGCATTTTTGAAAAAAATGAATTTTCACTATAGAGTGCAGACAGTGAGTGATTGCCAGTGACTGCAATATTTTTATTTTTATTAATGTTTTTATTTGCAAATTTCATAAGGCTAAGATTGTTTCATTTAAATGTTTATGTGAAAATAGAAAATATGAATTGCAGCTTTATTTTTACTTTTTTTTAAATAATACAATCTTCTATTAATGCATATATTAAAGTCTTTTCCAGCCAGAATCCAATCTGCATATTGACCTAAAAATGCAGTAGCTCATATGATGTTTAAAAAACAGCTTACACTCAATGTAATATTATTCTGGACATTTTATTGTTCAAATCATAATACAAACAGACAAGTATTTACCTGTTGCTAGGCAAGATCTTTTGTGTAATAAGCCTCAGGTTATGCAAAATGTCACATCTACTGTTACATTAGAGGCACTTTTATAAAGAACATTAAATTGTACAGGCCATATCTCAACTCTTTCATTCCAATATATAATCTGTAAATGTAAAATTTTAATAATAATGTGATAAGAATATATTTGCAGGTGACTATCTTAATATGCTTCACATAAAAAAGACAAGACATGTACTGATATTGGGTCTGAGATTTCAAAATGAAGATCTTTTCAGCCTTTTATCTATTTTTTGAATGCGCTTTTTCTGTTACTGGATTGTGTGACACTGTAGCCTATCCTGGCAGAATCGGGTGCAACATATAACCAAACTAAGAAGGACACACCAGTCCATTTGTCACCCAGTACACCATGAATGCCTTTAAAAATTAAACTGCAGTACCCAGAGAAAACTCTGAAGTACACTAGAATAATATGCATTCAACTCCATTAAGCTGGTGACCACATTGGAATTTGAACCGGGTCCTTCAAGTTGTTTGAAAGTAGTGTTAACCATTGTGCCACTATACTTTTCTCTTTGCATACTGTATGTATGATGGTGCAGATAGACTCCATGCTCCTGCTCTTCTTTGGGAGCCTCTTGAATCTGCCACGTCAAAACCATAACCAAGATGAGGCGGGCACATGAGGGCACACACATAGCAAGGGGTAGGTGTAAAAGTGAGAAGTGCTTTATTTAAAAAACAACAGTGAAAACACAAACAGTGTTCAAATAAATAGTGCAGTGCAAGAGTTTAAGAAATAAATAATTCAATAAAAATAAAGTGTTCTGTGGAGGTTAAAACAAGTCCAATAAATAGTTCATAAAAATTAAATTAAAATTCCCAGGTAGAAAATCCTTTAAAATCACATCCTCACCTTCCTGTCTCTCATGCAACTCTGTGACCCAAGCTTGACAATAGATAGATAGATAGATAGATAGATAGATAGATAGATAGATAGATAGATAGATAGATAGATACTTTATTAATCATATATGCATCTGCCTCTTAAAATAAGAAGTATGTGGTTTAAATTTTATTTTAACGGACTAGCTACATTTTCAAGAGCATTTTAAAGATGTATGCACACACATTAAACATACAGTGGGATTCAGCCAATTATACATACATTTTAGAAGGCGCTGACCACACAGAAAAAAATAACGATTGAAATAAAACATGAATATCAGCCCCATAAAAATGCTTAAAGTTACCTTATTTTTTTTTTGTTCTTTATTTCACCTTATACAATTTCTTGTACAGGAATTTGTTAGTTTTCGCATACCCCTTGGGGTCAGAGCACAGGGTCAGCCATTGCACAGTGCCCCTGGAGCATTTACAGGTTAAGGGTCTTGCTCAAGGGCCCAGCAGAGTAGGATCTCTTTTGGCAGTGACGGGGATTCGAACCGGCAACCTTCTGGATTCTATTGCAATATTATAAATTAATATTTTTTTAATATAGTGTATGTGTGGTTATACATTATGTATACACTGTACATAGTGCATATTGTTTTCTTATTTACTGTTAATATGTTGTGTTTGAATATCTGCACACAGAGACTGCCTTCTAAGAGCCTTTCTATTTGTTATCATACTGTAAGAATTACTAGTTCATTCCAGGTCCATGTTTTGTTGTTTAACTATTGTAAAATAACCTGACGTAGACATGCGGAATCTCCATTGGGACTACCTCTTTAATTTCTAAGGCAATAGATAAAACTAAACAAAAAAAAGTTTGAAGCTCAAAATAGATTTGTTGTTGCTTGGAGATTTGTTGGGCAACTGACAATCCACTTCCTGAATCACCATTATTTTATATGAACTGACCCATAGGGGTGGGGTTGGGTACAACCTGGAAGTAATTTCACAAGTTTTTTGACTTTGACTGAACTTGTTTCTTTCCTCAAAATGTCTTCAGATCCATCCCTGTAAGAGACTCATCATGCTCAAGTAGTTCCTCTCTGCTGTGCTCTTGTGCACTCTCATATCCATATACAGTGATCCCTCACTATATCACGCTTCGACTTTCACGGCTTCACTCTATCGTGATTTTTTCTCATACACGCTTACGTCACTACGCATGCGCTTTCTGAGAACTTTTATCTAAGCCCCATGATGGCTCCTAAACGTGCTGCTTTTTCTAAGCCTTCTGACAATGAAACTAAGCGCCGGAGGAAGATACTTACCATCCAGGAGAAGGTGAAACTCTTGGATATGATCAAAGATGGCAATACCCTACAAAAGCCTCCTCACGCATATGAAAAGACAGCGCCAGCAACTGCCTATCAAGGTGTTCTTCAGCCGCGCACCCAGACACCCACTGCCTACTCCTAGTACTCCTTCAGCGGAAGAAGACAATGACACACCTGCTGAAGATACTGCACCACCTGAAGACTCTCCTACTGAGCTCGTGCCTTCATAGGTTAGTGGTTGTGTGTAAGAACTGTGTGTGTGTGTGTAATTAAATGTACAGTATAATAATAATATGATATTTGTAACGTCTAATATGTCTTATTTTCTCTTATTTTGTCTAATATATTGGGTAATACGAGTGTAATGGTGACTAAAGGGTGTTATTTCTTTTCTAGAGGGCTCTAATAATATTAAAAAACTTATTTAGAAGGTCGTAAACAGGTTTTCTATACTCTAACTGCGAAAATATTCGATTTATAAATAAAGAATACTACTTCGCGAAAATTCATTTATCGCGGTAGAGTCTGGAACGGATTAACCGTGATAAATGAGGGTTCACTGTAGTACCTTATATTAGTTTAGCTGCAACTCTAAAAACCATCCATTGTAAAAGGGCATGGTCCAAAAAAGCATTAGCAAAGTAAACTCCTGCCCCAAGAAGTATTGTCTAAATTGTGTGATAGCCCATTTTATGTTTAGGGCTTTTCTCTGTCTCTACAAGAGTTCATGTATTTCCTCTTGATCCAGAAGTTTCAGGCTTAGTGGTAGGAAGGGGTTATCCACCCCCTCTGCCACTTGACATAGCAAGGCACCATGCAGCTGTCTGGAGGAATAAATGATGAATGAAAGCAGTGACCAAAACTGGTAGCATCATGAGGACATTTTTAAGGACATGAAACACATGCTCCATTTTTAGAGCTCACTTCATGGTATTTGAGGACATTTTAGAGAAGCATTGTACAAACTTCTAGTAGTTCCCAGTCAATTGTAGAGAAGCTTGAACTTCCCTTATTTTGGACACCTGCAGTTCGACCTGACCCACCACATACTCTAGGTACTTAATATCATGCAACCAAATGACACTTTTTAGGGTTGATGTGTAGGTCATCCTCTTTGAGGATTTGGAAGACACATGCCAAATTATGTAAGTGTTCTTCGCAGGTGCTAAAATAAAAAATAATGCTATCGAGATAAGCAACAGGAAAGACTTTGTGAGGCTGTTTCAGTGTTTCCACCAGATGTTGAGATATCACTGGAAAAATCCACAGGGGAAGGACATTGTCTGCTGGTGATCCTAAACATGGTTTTTGCCTTTGTGGTGGGCATCAAACAGAATTTCCAATACCCTTTTGTCACATCTATAGTCATTAGAAAGCGTGCAAAGCTTTCAATGAGATCATCCACTCTTAGCAGGCAAAAGGTACCAAAAAGAACCTTGGTTGATTCATCTGAAGTATTGTAAAAATTCCAAGACCCATTGGCTTTGGGCATGAGCACAATGGGGATGAATCAGTCTTCAGAAACACAGAGCTCAAACATTTTTTTTGCTTCTATTTGTACTTCTGAACATTTCACATAGGGGAATCAAGAAGGACATTCACAAACCTGGTGCTCAGTGATAATATTACATGCGATCAAGTGGGTCAAACCTGGTTAGTGTTCATGATATTAGTCACATGTTCAAATGTTTGTAGCAACTAGTGTTTTTGAGTTTTGGAGAGTTCTTCTGCAAAACTGAGACCATTTGAATGGGAAAAATACAGCAAGGGATGAAATTTCAGTTTCTGGATCTGTGTCTCTCCCTTTCCAGCGTCTGGGAGGTTTTTAGTATGAAATGGGAATGAGAATCATGACTCATTCACAGAGTGTACTTCCACTAATGATTGTTTATACTTGCAAGTATCCTCTGAGATTTACCTACATGTTCTCACACTAGGATGTACATCTCCTTAAAATAGTTGTGGAGTTGGGTGACATTTTCTAATACAGTCATGGGCCAATTTATGGCTCTATTTTGAACCAGTGATTTGGCTGAATGTCACTCTGGATTTATGTCAATCACAAAGTGTTCAGGTCATTGCAGCTGAGGCTCTCTGGGTCTGGTGTGGGTCACTGGTATGCATACTTTAACTGCCGATCTTCATGTCTTGGCAGCTGCATGTCAAGTCCCTGTAAGGTAGTGGTTCTCATCCACTAGATCGTGTCACCAGTGGGTTGCAAGTTGGCATTGTTTTTTCATAAGTGGGTCACTGATGCCAGTGTTTCTCAACCACTGGGTCGTAAACCACGTTGTCATTATTGGTTTGTAAGTGGGTCACAGTTGGCCACCTAAGTGATTGGCAGCAATGCATAATATGTTTTCCCATTTCTAAGTGAGCTTGTTTTACCAATGATGGCTAAAACTTAAAAATTACAACATTAGAACATTGGAAAAATCTAGACAAGAATAGACTATTCAGCCCAACAAAGCTCTTCAGTCCACTTAATTCTTCCAAAAAAACATTAAATTGAGTTTTGAAGGTCTCTAAAGACATACCGACTACCACACTACTTGGTAGCTTATTCAAAGTGTCTGTGGTTCTCTGTGCAAAGAAAAATTCCTAATATCTGTGCTAAATTTACCCTTAACAAGTTTGCAGCTGTGTCCCCATGTTCTTGATTAACTCATTTTAAAGTAAAAGCCTCAATGCACTAGACTAATTCCCTTCATAATTATAAACACTTCAGTCATGTCTCCTCTTAATGTTCTTTTGCTTAATCTGAAAAGGCTCAGTTCTTTATATCTTTCTTCATAATTCATCTCCTATAGCCTGGAAAGAGCCTAGTCGCTCTTGTCTGGATCTTTTCTAGCTCTGCTATTTAATTTTTGTCGTCTGTAGACCAAAACTGTACACAGTACTCTAGATGAGGCCTCACCAGTGCATTATAAAGCTTGAGCATAACCTCCTTGGACTTGTAGTCTACACACCATGCTACATAATGTAACATTCTGTTAGCCTTCTTAATGTCTTCTGAACCCTGTCTTGAAGTTGATAGCATAGAGTCCACTATGTGTATTCAAACCTAACATTTTTACTTCCTATGTGTAATGGTTTACATTTACTGACATTAAACTTCATCTGCCATGAATCTAATAGATTCCAGATTATCTGCTAATCCACCTATCTTGGTATCATCTGCAAACTTCACCAATTTATTAGTTATATAATATACTTAAATATAACATGGATCAGCGTAGATCAAAAAAAAAACCTTAAAGGGGCCTCCAAGAGTTCGAAAACATTTGAGACCCTGTGAAATAATAATAATAATAATAATGAAAGATTTATTACTGCAGCTTGTTTTGGCAATTTCAAAAACATTGTTACACAATTGTTTTCATATAGTCTTTGGTCGTTAAGTACAAATCGCCTCAAATCAGCTGTAAATTGGCACATGACTGAATGTTAAAATGTGGCTAAATCCAAATGCTACTCTGTGCTTAATTTAACACGGCACATATTATGTTACAAAAAATGTGTAGTGCGGGCCTATGACCAAATCAATGTGTAATTCTATAAATACCAAACATGAGATAATGAAAGGAAGAGACCACAGAAATACTAGAAAACAGAGGAAACGTTACAAATAGACGTCCAAAACACATGCAAACATTCTGATAGTAATTTTATCTTCAATGATATAATGAATGATAACAATGTTTGTGTGCATTAATAGCAGGTAACACTTTAGAAAACTTTAAACGATGTATTTGTGTAAAACTGATAACCTGTACTTTCAGCAGGGATTGACAAATACATGGAGCTCAATCAGAGACAAAAAGAAGGTACCTTTTTTACCAAAATTATCATTTAATAACAGTAAAAAAAGAACAATTGAAAGTGAAACTTTTAGTATTGTAATTTACATAAACAAGATTATTCATTTATCTATTCCAGTTACAGTGCTTCGCCATATGCTCATCATAATAACCAAACCTCATCATGTTGACACACAAGAGGATTATAACTGACTGGTTCATTTATAAGTAACTTTATGTAACAAAAATCAAACAGTAATATTCATCAACCATATGTAATCAAACTCATACAGTCAGTCTATTGAACAATGTGTTTTATTTCTGCCTTATAGAGGTGATAAAAATAGGGATAAGGCTACAGATGAAGTGAGAATAAGGGAAAAAATAAAGAAATATATAGTGGGTATCAAAAGACTACACACTTCTATTGAAATGTCAGAATTCTTTAAGTAAATGCTGAAATGAAGACAAAGCATTTCAAAATATTTTTGTGTTAAAATATTTTTACTCAAAATATTTAAATAAAATTCAAAAGGATTGTTTTTAAAGAAAAAAATAATTATGTTTTGGATGCTAAGTGTGCTTACAGTTTCTAAAAGGGAATATAGCTGTGTTCATACTGAATTGATCACATTCAAAATCACTTCAAGAGCACTGTGCTTAGAAATTATTGCAGAATGGGTACACATAATAAGGAATCTTGTATTTAAATTACCCATTGAACACAGGGGATAAAAAGGTGTCAGAGTGGAATTAACTCTACATTGACTGCTAGAAATCAACTACATCATTGGAAATATTGAAGTTGCATGTTGTGGTGTTAGTGATGCTTTAAATGTAATTGCATTTTTGAAATCAGTAGAAGTTATTTATTCTTTCTTTTGGTTAAGCATGGAGTGCTTTAAAAGTTGTAAATTCCATTTCCATTTACTTAAAGTAGTAAATGCTATTCCAAATTAACTTAACCAGGAGATGATATATAATGAAACAGTATAATGAAAAGTTGGAAAGATGGAATCATACAACTAATTAAATGAAAAATGTATATCTACAATTATGTTAGAAGTAGCAGCACATTCAAAGAAGTACAGCATTATTATGGATTGTGTACTAAAACACAATCTGTAAAAATCATCAGTCATAATAAAAAAGAGTCATAATGGGAATAATGTCTTACAAACTACAAGTGACTATCCCTAGAGGCTCAAACAAAAGACTGGTTAGAGGGGACTTGTTTGTAAAGAAGACTGCTGATAGGGTGGAGTATTTTCTTAATCATTTTTAAGTAACTGGAACAATTGTGAATGTGGAACAGTTTCAGTTTTATTTCACATAATAAAAATACCTTCACAGTATCCAGAGACTGAAGATCAGAGTGAAAGATAAAGATCAAAGTAGCATTAGTTATGTGCAGAATCTTATGCACATTGTCTAAGGTCAGTGAAGAAGCTGTGGACTTGGTCTGATCAGACAGATTCATTTATGAATGATCTTTTTCTGTTTTTCAGTTAAACAGAATGTCTGCAAACAACTTTACTTCATTTTGTCAAAATTATTTTCCTTAAAAACTTCAAAGAGTTTTTGTTTTGCTGTGATAATCAGGGCATTCAGGTTCAGGTTCTGACTTTTGACAGAAAATAGACACATAGCACTAAAAATACATTAGTATTCCAATGAATCCCTAAGCTCTGTTGTTTTTCACATTGGAAAAAGTTACTTTAATTATACTCAAGGTGAAAACCTAAGCAATGTCATAGTCCTAAATGATGAAGGACATCAACAGTATCTGCAGATGTGGCCTTTTGTCTTACAAAATCAGATTTCTTTTTTATTTACATTTTGTGCTCATGTGTTACTTAGCATGGTTATCTTAGCCATGTTTATAAAAACCGATTGATTCTGTTAGAGTTGTTGTGACAACAACTATCCAAGTGTAGTCCGACACAAGTTTATGAATATCAGAATGCACATTTCTATTCTTAGTACAATGACATGATATCTCTGTCCTTACTACAATGATTTGTGCCTGGGAGTCTGTTATGATTTTTTTAAGTTGTGACTTTCTTGAGGCATTTTCTGGCTCTGTATGCATGACGTTTGAGCTTTTTCAACCAAAGGATTTCGAATTTGGCGATAGTATGTTTCCAGAAGTTGCCTTTAAAAAGTTGAAATACTTTACCATTTATTCCAAGATGCCATTTTGTTTGACTATGGGCACCACCATTTTAGAATGATCATAGCTACAATTACCACGGTGATCTTACCCAGAATTACTTGGGAATGTATGGAGTGTGACATCACCGAAGAAACTGTTCAAAGATATGTGCATAAATTTCTTGATTAAGGATATAGAGAAAAGCCAAGCAAAATGACACCTTTTATTGGCTAACTAAAAAGATTACAATATGCAAGCTTTCGAGGCAACTCAGGCCCCTTCTTCAGGCAAGATGTAATCAATGGACCTAGCATTGTAGAATTGTAGAATGATTACATCTTGCCTGAAGAAGGGGCCTGAGTTGCCTCGAAAGCTTGCATATTGTAATCTTTTTAGTTAGCCAATAAAAGGTGTCATTTTGCTTGGCTTTTCTCTACATTCATAATGGCTAGATAGATAGATAGATACTTTATTAATCCCAATGGCTAACACGGTACAACACCCTAGTACTATTGATTAAGGATAAAAACGTCAGCACATACTACCTAGACAGTATTTAATCATTGGCATTATATATGAAAAACTGACTACTGGTCTTAGTCAGATTTATTTAGGGTTCTATAACCTTATGTAATTGTAAATAACAGTAAGTCACAATATTATAGTAATTTAAAACCAATTAATCAAATAAAGAAAAAATTTTTTAGATGAAAAGCAATTATTTGGAGTCCAGTTAAAGGTTCATGTTCTTATTGTGGCATTGTTTAGAAGACATGAGGCTGTAGTGAAGCTGGTTAGACTGAGAAACTTCATATCTGTCTAAACACATAACCAGGTAAAATGCCTACAAAGGTTTGCAATACACAAACTGGGATTAGTTATTGTACCTTAAAAAACTGACTAGGATATCATTCTTCTTGAACCTTGTGTAGTTAATGAACGTTTCATTAGTAAGGTTAGTTCTGATCATCTGTCCATTCATTCCTGGTAATTTGAATACAGGACTGAAGTTAATTGAAGCCTATCTTTGCAGCACAGCACTCAAGATGGAATATTTCTGAATGGAAAGACAGTCCACTACAGATTAGACTTACTAACATCCATACTCTGTCATACCTGGCCAAATTAAAATTACCATTTAACCTAACATGTTAATGGGCTGTACAAATGTACAAATGTAGAGAAATGTAGAAAATCTGCAGAAATGTAGAGTTTCTTAAAGCTCATAATGAAAAGTGAAAATGTATTTAATCAATTAGTATTTTACTTGATTCCTTGAGGGATCATTCAGTAAAAATCACTTCCAAAACACAAATTCATTTATTGAGTGAGCAACCAAATTTTAAAGGCCTTATATTGTGGGCATTCAAGAACAACATCTGTCATTTGTTTTAACATAGATACATGACAACTTTTTACATCCTAACTCAGGCTAGGAGCTTATCCACATGTCCAGGGAATTCACTGTTCTGTGCTCAGGATACCAAACTGAACTAGTCTCTCTTTCAGTGTTATAATCAGCCAGTGTTCTAATTAATTAGTTAATTTTTTGAGGTGGTGTCCTGAGACTCCTAAATACTCTCCATTACACCTGAGAGCTATATAAGGTGCTTGAAACAACAGCTGCTCTTTTCCAGTAGAAGATAGTGACATTCCTCTTTAAGTTTAACTGGGCTGGAGTTTTCCTCATGTTTCTCATGTTATTTAGGGAGATGATGTGTAACTGACATATGGGGGAATCTTTCCAATTCCATATTTCAGTCCAAGTCAACTTTATCCACCTAATTTAATTCAGCAAATTTAGATAGAGACAGTACTCAGGATTTAGAAGAGAATTTACAAAGTACAATAATAGAAAGCCTTTTTTGCTTCTGGACATGAGGCTCACATGCTTTATTGATATAGTACTTAAAAATAACTTATAAATTGTACAGTACATCATAATTAAGTAAATATAAACTGTATAGGAAAAACTTTGTTTCATAAAAGGCAAAGATTTTTCACTCCATATCTACCAAAAGGATATTCTTGCAGTTTGCTCCCGTTTGCTACTGTGTGCCTGCTTCCTACACATATGCTGACTCACAGTATACTGCTCTGCAGGGTGCTTGGCATGGCTACAGCAGAAGGTTATGTAAAATAAAGTATACTTGTGTCAGTTTGAATAGAGCTTTGACATCTAACAAAACTAACTGAACTTAAGGGTTAAATGTATTACAGATTCAAAACTGTTTTGAAAAGAACTAGCTGTGTAAGCCAACTTAAATGCATTCCTTTTTCATAAAAACATATTTGCTACATAGTAACAGAAACCAACTTTATATATATATATATATATATATATATATATATATATATATATATATATATATATATATATACTAGCTGTGTAAGCCTGGGATTCTAGAAACTAGTGAAATCGTCAAAAAAAAAACTAAATATAGATATGTCAGGTAATTGAAAGGAGCTACTCTGGGCATCTCTATCCTAGGAGGATCCGTTTTGCTGACGTACTCGCATTGCTTGTGCATTAGCAGTGGGAGGAAAAGTAAAAGGGATACCGTTTTGCCGATATTAGCAGCTAAGCGACTTTGTCTTTCTTCTGAGATTTCATTTTGCTGATATGCTGGCCTTGCTCGTGTTATTAGCGGCTAAGCGAGTTTTCTTTTTCCTCGGAGGCAGAGCCTTACCTCAACTCCAAGTTTACTTAACTTATACTTAAATATCAAAGCTCATCTTTTGAGAAAAATGGGTGACCACATAATGATCAAAAGAGCTAACACCAGATTTACTTGCTGTCAAGACATACAAAGAGTAAGGAAACGGTTTGACACTTTGAATGTCATGAAACGCAAAACTCTTACAACTGCAAAAGTATGCCTGGGCTTTGCTGCAGTAATATGCACACTAGAGAAGGACTTTCAGAGAATATTATGACAGAAATACATCATTCTGAAAGTGACCCCAAAAGATTCACCATATTATTACCATTCATTTAAGACATATAACAGTACTACGCATGTCCCAGAAATTCCTAAATGAATCCAAATGATATTTGAAGACATAAAACTGGGTGACTGTTGAGTGGGAAGAGTAGTGTTTGGTCAGATCAAAGCAGCTCTCCCTTTCCATGTGTTACGTTATAGAAACATTTGAAAATGTTTTGACGAGAACAACCCATTCAGCCCAACAAAGCTCACCTATCCTCTCCATGTAATATCTCCAAAAAACATCAAGTGGAGTTTTGAATATCTTTAGAGTTCTACTGTACATCCATAGTTCTCTGTGTGAAGAAAAACCTCCTAATACAGTAGAACCTCTGGTTATGAACGTTTCCGAACACGTACAAATCGGGTTACAATCAAAAAGTTTGCCAAAATTTTGCATCTGTTCACGACCACACACTCTGGTGGCAAACAAAAACACTGCCGACCAGTTTCCCTACACGCATTCCTACACGCCAATGATTTCCCATTCTCCGTTTCCCATTGTCTTTTGTTTGCGTATACAGGGCCTAAAAAAGCAGCTGATGTTGCAAAAGGAGTTACAATGTTAACCAAGCAGAGGCCTCAAGTGCTGGAAGAGGTGGAAAAACTGTTGTAAGTGTGGTTGAATGAGAAGCAACTTGCAGGGGATAGCGTAAGCGAGGCAATCATATGCGAGAAAGCCAGGAAGATTCATGGCAATTTGCTGAAAAAAAATCCAAATTCGAGTGGCGAAGGTGAGGAATTTAAAGCCAGTAGAGGATGGTTTGAAAAGTTTTGCAAGAGAAGTGGCATTTAATTTTTTACCCTTAAAAAGTTTCCAACTGTGCCTCCATGTTCTTGTTGGACTCATTTTAAAGTGACAGTCTCAATGCGCTGTACTCGTTCTTTCATAATTTTAAACACTTCAGCCATTTCAGCTCTTAATCTCCATTTGCTTAAACTGAAGCCAAATTTGTTTTCTTGATTCTGTATGTTTCGCTTTTAGTTGTTATTGTTTAGTTTTGAATTATTGGTTTTCATATTTTTTTTCTTTTATGTCATTTCTATTAAATTGTTTATTTATAATTTGGTATTTATGTGTTGTGCAGGTAAGCTTTCTTATACTACTTATACTTTGTTGGTGGAACTCCATGGGACAGTCTAGACTGACATCACTGCTAAGGGACTGCCCTCAGACTTTATATCAGGCTGGGGAAGTAGATCCCCAGATGTTTGTTGTTTGTTGGGGTATTAGCAGTATTTTTGGCAAGTACTGTTTCAATTTTCTGGTTTGGGGCCTGAGTTGCCTCGAAAGCTTGCATATTGTAATCTTTCTAGTTAGCCAATAAAAGGTGTCATTTTGCTTGGCTTTTCTCTACATTCATAATGGCTAACACGGTACAACACCCTAGTACTACTGGTTTTGTGGAATTTTTGCTCTGTTCTTTGGATTTAATTTTGGGATTTTGATTTGAACTTGATAGCCTTTGGTTTCCCTTTTAGGCAACCCCTTTTTGCCTCATTTTTGTACTTTTTACCATTTTGTTTTATTTTTATGCTTAATTTCATTTAAGTAAATTGTTCATTTTATAAAGATTCTTCATTGAATTAGTACCTCCTGCCAAAGGTTTGACAGTTTATCATCTACATAGAAGGGCATTTTGTGTATTTGGAACACTTAAAACCAATTTCTGAGCTTGATAAGCCAGTTTGGCATTTTGGGTCATTGCAGACCAAAGCCTGCCTGTGGTGTTTGGGTTCAGATTGATTGGGATGAGACAAACAAGTGAAGGTTCTGGTCTGGTTAGTGTGTCATTTTCCACCCTTTTTCACTATGATTTTTTTCTTATTTATTTTTCATGATTTTAGCAATCCCTTCTTCAACCCCTTTACCTGAAATAGTTTCATTGAATGCAGAGTGTTTTGTGTTATGTTGCTTGTCCATTTTATAATTAGGACTGGACAATCTATGGTAGAATTACCCCATGTTAAATTACTGCATGTACTTTGCATACAAGTGTACCATTAAGATAGTAATAGTAAGTAATGTAGGCTTATTTTAAGGCTGTCAAAATACAGTATATTGATAGTTAATTGTGTGGTTATGGCACTTGTAATTACACAATTTTATGTATCATATGAAACCACAGTGCACAGTTTGAAAGCAAGAAAAAAGTATCTCATTTCTGTGGCTAAAACCATCACTCACTCTTATTTTTTCTTTCTGGCTTATTTAAATTAGCAACTGCTATAACAAATGGAAAAACAACATTGATTAAATAAGGTGTTTATCAATTGTTGGTGCAGGTCACTGAATTTTAACATGGTATTATAATGAAAATTTGATGTATGTTTCAATTTCAAACGAGAAAATGTGACTTATAAAACCAAGGTAGGTAAATGGGAGGAAAAAAGAAAACGTCTTCAATGCATCTTCTATGATCTGATTTAATTTCTATGCTAATGCTACACAATAGGAAGGATTGAATCTGTCATGGAAATTATCTTGCAGCAATGCAAAAGATCAGTTTTAAGGTTTCTCCTTCAAAGCTGTGTGGCCGTGATTAAATAATTAATCATTTTTAATAACAATACACTAAAAATATCCTCACATTTCTCACCTCCTATTGTTTTGTTAGAGCGCAAGCAACAGTAGAAATGAAAAGAGGAAACTATATGGTTTATCTGAAAGTGAGTTACTCTTTTTCAAATAAGTTTTATAATTCATCTCCAGCGATCATCTATTTATGGTCATGTAAATTTATACCCATTAGTATACTGAGTTCATTCCAACAATGATATATGGACTTGGCAGGTTATTTAGAGAAAAACAATTTTAATAGATGCGAAAATTCTTACAAAATGAAAGAAAATATCAGGTAATTTCCCCCATTTTCTATTTACACAGCTACAGCTACTTTAATAGTACTAAAAACAAGCAAATGATATTTAGAGTTTAAAAAATAATGCAGCAAAAACACAAAGTTAACACAAATTATAACCCTAAGAAGCCTTGGGACAGAAGTTTAAACAAGTGTTAGATCTTTATTTGTAGATAGTGGTTTTCTAAGGCTTTAGAGGGAGAGATACAAGAGAGGGGTTCAGCTGTTAACATTGCTATTTAAATTTCTTTGGAAAAGGAAGCCATTTTAAAGGATGAAACTTGACCTTGAGTCTTCTGATAATATCAATTGAAAACACATTTTCATGTGCTGTGAGGAACTGCAAAAGTTAAGGTCAATGTACTCTGCTATGGTGTTTGTTGGGATAGAGAAGGGCAGAGATGATACTGGAGGAGCCCCCTTAATTCCCCCCTTTCAGCCACTGGTTTAAAATGAGTTCTCAGTCTCTCTCTTACTATCTTTCTTTGCTTGAGAACACATAAACCTGCAAAAAAAAAGAAGATGCCCTGGAGTGGAACAGTTATCAGCAGCTTATTACTTGGACTCTGCTTGGACTGAATAAAAACTTAAAGCACCCAGGTTCTATGATTTTGTGTATCATCCTATATACACAATTTTTGTTTTTTATCCAAATTATATACACATATATACTGTATATATGTATTGTTAATGTTTTTCTGAATTCCCTAGGAGAATGTACCAAGAATAAAATTTACCCCAAGGGATGGGACTTGGTATTGGACAATGGAGGAATGAGGGGATGCATGTTCTCCCTTTACTCTGCCTATGTAGCGGCCAACCCAATAACCAAGCAGTAGCTTGCAGTCACTCTCTGTTAAGTGTTCCCTGTCTCCACAGCTAGGTGATGGCCCTCTTATCATCACCTTATCTATGCTGCCAGTCTAGTGGTTAGTTTGTAAAACCTAGTTCTTTTCAGATTGTTGCACAATAAACAATACTGAATTCTCAATTCTGACCCTAATATATTCCCAGTTTAAGATTCTGTTTTAGGATACTCTGAGCACTTCTGTGGATTCCTGGTTTTTATCCCTACTTGCTAATGATAATAAGTTCTGGTACTCATTCTGTAAGGAATATTTTTAAAAGTGAAACACAGTTACTAATTACAACACCCTAAATTGTTTCAGACCACAGTTGTCTAAATTGCTCAGATGCTTTTCCTCTACCAATCAAATATCATATAATCAGTGCAACAGACCAAAACAAAAATTGTAATTTATACTGCAAATATGAACTTGCAACAAAAATAAAAGAGAGAACATTACCAATATCAAAAAACAAAAGTGAACATTAATGGAAGTATGAACAAAAGTGCTGTTACTGTTACTATTGTTCTTATAGTGTGAGTAATTCTGAAAGTGTTCTGTAGTGGTACAAATTGACATAGGCCACAAATAACTCTATTATAGATAGAAAGATAGTACCTTGTATTCTTCTTAAGTCATAATAAACCAACTGTAAAGTGATATTATTAAATACTAATAATGCCATTTTTTATCATGTACTGAAAGATAGCAGTTCACACTTGTACATTTTAGTCAATGGTACGTGTGCACTATCAAATTCTTGATGGTAATATTTAAGGTCATTGTAATAATTGATAATAATAAACCAAGTGGTCTATTCAGTAATGATTAATGACAAAAGGGGTAATAACAGAATATTCCTCTTCTTCTAAGAAAAGAGCTATATAAGAATGAATTGAATTGAATATACTATATGTGTCATAAATCGACAGATCATTTCTAATAATAATAATAGTTCATTACATTTATATAGTGCTTTTCTCAGTACTCAAATTTCTAGATGTCTCTAATCTGAAAGAAGTTGGTGTCTCATCTCCAGTTGGCTTCCAATGACTGCTTGACACTGATTAAATGAACATTATCACATACGTGTGCATGGGAGGCAGCTAAATGGCCTGAATGAGGGTAATTCCATGGCAGACCAGGGGGTGGCAGAGTATACTGACCCTTTCTCTCTTTCCAATGCAGACTGATTTTGGGAAATTCTGCCTGGTCCTCATGACGTCACTTCCGTTTCTGGCTCTGATGACACCACTTCCGGTTCCGGCCCTGATGATGTCACTTCCTCGCCTCTCCCTTACAACCGCCATCTTTGCCCATCAAGACAGTTCTGTTTTGGACTCAAACCTGTACTCAATTGTACACAATTTAACCATTTTGCAACCAGGAAAAATTATATGAGTGGCTGCCCCAAGTCTTTTTGCGGCTCCTTGTCTCATCTTTGACAACATCTAATATTTTTAATAAAAATAATACAGTTAATTTGATTGAGTCTTTCAATACACTCATGGACATTTAAGGTCATAATAAAAGATACAAGAGTGGCATGATGGCACAGTAGTAGTGCTGCACCCTTTCAGTAAGGGGATCAGGGATCAAGTCCTGGGTGTTCCCTGAGTGGACTTTTTTGTTCCTCCCATGTCCTCATGGGCTTCATCTGGGTGCTCTGGTTTTCTCTCACAGTCCAAAGACATGGTGGACTTTAGGTGAACTGGTGTTGTATGTATGTGTGTTTGGACTGGTGACCTGTCCTGGCATTGTTCATGCCTTGTGCCCTGTGATTGTTGGGATAGGCTCCAGCCACCCAGCAGCTCTTATCTGGATAAGCAGGTTAGGAAGACTGGTGGATGAATGGGTTACAAGGTAAAACCATTAATACATTGCATGTTAACAAAAAGTAGAAATAAACAATTAAGCATAAATAAATACATAAAATAAAATGTATAAAAGAGAACCTATGGCATTGAGAAAGTAAGTTTTAAATTATTGGTTTCCAGAGCAATAATATGAAAAGAAAAAAAATCAAATACTGGGCCTTTCTTTATTCAGTCCATGAAACTGATGCAATACTAAGAATCAACAATTATCTTTCAAAAGATCTTGCAGATAGGCAGATTGCAGATTATCGAGTCCTTCACCTGCAGATAGGAGAAACTCCTAGTAGATCTGCTATTGAAATGGATGTTTACATAGGAAAATGTGATGTGGTCACCAGCCCAAGTTTAACTGGTACACATTCATCCATTCTGGACCAATTTTACTTCTAAGTTTATTGGGAGGCGAGAAAACCAAGCATTACAATAGTCTAACCTTGTTGTGACAAGTGTATGAATTAGTGTCTGAACAGCAGAGCAGGACAGTGAGGAATGAAGTCTGTTACCGAGGTAATAAGCGTTAACATGGAATATAGGATTAATACAGTATTCAAAAAAATGAGAGCTGTCAAAAATAACATTTGGGCTTTTAACCTGAGAGAATATGGGAATAAAAGTTCCATTAATACAGATGCTGAGGTTGCTAAATTGAAAAGGCATCTTTTGAGCCTATCAAGGAATATCACAGATTTACTGCCTTTAACCTTAAAGAGATGATGTGTCATTCTACTGTTATCATTGTAAGGGAAGGGGGAAGGATAGTTTCAGAAGCTTTGGTACAGATATAAAGCTTTGTTTCTACAGCACTGAGAAAAAAATAATACCACAATAATACATAACTGAACCAAGAAGCAGAGGGTAAGTGATAAAGAATAAGGGGCCCAGAACTGATCTACTACGCACACTACGTATGTAAAAAGGGATTGGGGAGAACTGCAGTTTTAGAGTGAGGTGAATAATGAATATGCAGTTCTAGGAATGCCTAAAGAAGAGAGACATTCTGTCAGAGGGGGACACTTTTACATTTTTTTTTGTGCACTGGGTGGTTCCATTAGGCACCCACTGTTGGGACTGGGGGGTGATAAGTTAAAAGGCTATCTGTACTTATTAATGGTATTTGCTGTCCTGCTTTGAAGTTTGGCCTTAGAAGAATGTCTGTATTTACCTGGCTTGGAAATATTGGTTCCTAATCAGCATATCTGTACTTATTAATGTTTGGTAACCATACATTTTGTTAACTTGTGTTTTTATTAATTGTTAAACCCAGGCAATTTAGATGTGCCATTGATTAAACTGTTTGTCCAGGACTGACAACAGCAGGGGCTGAAGTAAATATAAACTGCTGGCCAGCAGAAGGAAGCAGGGAGAGTCCACAGGAAACGCTGCCAAGACACTCGGACAGGGCACAGGGGCTCGCAGGCAGACAAGGGTACCTGGCTGGCACAACGTGAGGCACAAGGACGGCAACACTTCCAGGGAGGAAGAGACAGCTCCACAAAGAGACGCCGGATGTGGGTTCAGCGAGAGAGGGAATCTGCATGAAAGGACCCAGTAAAGCTGACAGACGAGAAATGAGGCGTGCCTAGGTCCCAGCAACACAAGGAGCCCAGAGTGGAAGAAAAAGGGACAACGAAGAGACGCTGACAGGGAGTCAACAATTTGACACAACTTCTGCCGGGGAACAGAGTGCATCCATGAACAATTAAGTGTTGGGGTAACACAGTGCCCAAACTGGACTCTGCACCACTAATGTTGTATCCTCCAATTCTTGTTGTTACGGACTTTTAGAGTGTGGACTGTGTATTTTCCTTTTACAAAAAAGGAAATTAATTCATGATATGTTTAGGTTCGGTTATGTTCGTTTATCTTTTTAATGTACCTTATATTGTCTTGTACAATAGAACTTACTGTTGCCTTTTTCTGAAATTACTGTTGTGTCTTTCATTGTGTGTTTACTCACCGCCCAATTTAAAGAAACCTGTGTGCTATTATTGGTAAATTTCAGGAGTTCCCAGTCTCTTAATAAAACTGGGTCGCGTAGTCGGATATTTTAATGGTGTCTAAGTGAGATTACCTATAAGTGTGACCTGACACCTGTGACAATTCTAGTAGTACTGTGAGAAAAATTGTGTCAAATGCTACATTACTGTAATATTCAGAAAAATAACAATTCAAATAGAAAATCAATTGCCCAAAATAGATCATCAAATTACTTTTATTAAAATTGTGTTAGTGCTAAGTTTAGAATGGAAACCAGACTAATACACTCAGAATAATTATTAATGTTAAAAACAGGTCCCAAAGTTGGCAAACAACAATGGACACTTCGACAGAAAAGGGATGATCAGAGATAGGGTAGTATTTGATGTAATGATTGTAGATACTTCAGTATATGCATTTTTTAAAAACTGAAGTAACAGAAACCATTGTAATGCAATCTGGAATTACACCAGTGGAGGATATGGAGTTTTTAATAATAGGGAAAAAAGGAAGAAAAGAAGATAAACAGGCTTTGACTAAAACAATAGGAATGAGGTCAATTTGACAAGTGGATGAATTATATTTACAGTTCAGTTCAGATGGATGCATCATTACATACAAAGGTATTGTTTTCAGACCTCTTTTACCCACATAAAATTGGCAACATTTGCCCACATATTTATGTGTGTATGTATATATTGCAAGGTGTCTATCAGTGCTTCAACATTATGTTTTATGTATATGTTGATCTACATTTCATGCAATATTTGTAAAATTGCAAGTGGAAGTGCAATTATTACCAATAAATTAATTTCAATTGAATATTAC
The DNA here is from genome assembly GCF_900747795.2 of Erpetoichthys calabaricus. Classification (NCBI taxonomy): domain Eukaryota; kingdom Metazoa; phylum Chordata; class Cladistia; order Polypteriformes; family Polypteridae; genus Erpetoichthys; species Erpetoichthys calabaricus. Next base: position 153,697,481 of record NC_041402.2, on the reverse strand, counting down.
AATATCACTGGCACGATACAAAAAAAAAAAAAGAAAACTGCAGGTGTGACATGAGGTTTACTGTTTATCCAGGATGAGAGTAAAGGAGGTGATGAAAAGTTTAGGAGTTGGTCAATTTTTAATATTTTAAAATATAAAAAAAAAACTTAACATAGCAAAAAGCAATTATCCTGAAACCAAAGTCTATTGAATGTGAATAAAAAAGTTTTGAGATTTCTCTAGTCAGCACTAATGATGGCACAGTAAGTGTATCTAGCACTCAAAAATTCTTCTTTATATTAAATATAACAAACAAAACAGCTCATGGGCGGCACGGTGGCGCAGTGGGTAGCGCTGCTGCCTCGCAGTTGGGAGATCTGGGGACCTGGGTTCGCTTCCCGGGTCCTCCCTGCGTGGAGTTTGCATGTTCTCCCCGTGTGTGCGTGGGTTTCCTCCGGGCGCTCCGGTTTCCTCCCACAGTCCAAAGACATGCAGGTTAGGTGGATTGGCGATTCTAAATTGGCCCTAGTGTGTGCTTGGTGTGTGGGTGTGTTTGTGTGTGTCCTGCGGTGGGTTGGCACCCTGCCCAGGATTGGTTCCCTGCCTCGTGCCCTGTGTTGGCTGGGATTGGCTCCAGCAGACCCCCGTGACCCTGTGTTCGGATTCAGCGGGTTGGAAAATGGATGGATGGATGGAAAACAGCTCATATCATTTAAAAATGCATGTTCAGACACAGTCATCTCCTTTTATAAAACAAATCCTCTCTGTGAAATGGGGAATTCTGTAATTAAATTAAATAATCAAGAATGTCCAGACAATAAGGTAAATTTTTATTATGATAGGAAACTGGATTGATAGTGGAGGAATTAAGGTCTGAAAAAGAATTCACACTAATAAGGATAATAAGATTGACTATTTGAAGATTTTACAGATGCAAAAGAAAATTAGACAATTATGTCTGATCATAGTTAATTGCACCAATACATTAAAACTATTAGTTGTGTGATTAGAGGTGGAGTAAATCAATATCAATAAAAGTGAACAGAGAAGAACCAGAATGACAAGCTGAGTAACACCAATGCACTGCAAGAATGCCAAATCAGAAGCAAGAAGTCAATCTGGATATTCAACTCAAACATTGAAGTCACTATCTATCAAATATTAGGAAAAAGAGCAGACAATGAAGTACAAGTACACTAACATTAAACTTGTAGTGGAGAGTAACAGTATGTTCAAAATTCTACAGAAAAGGAAAATGGCAAAACAATAGCCTTTACTTTAAAAATCAGTTCTATGAATTAAGCAACACTATGGAAGCATCCTTAAATGGAAGCGATGAAGAAAAAAGAGTGATAAATTTAATTAAATCCATACTTATTTAATTAAAGAAACCAAAATTCAAGATACAAAAATAAACCAATAATATAAATTAATATTAAAAAAGATAAATTAATAAATATGTACACAATGAAATTAATGAAAAAAACTACTCAAAACAAAAACTAAAAAAAAATCAAGGTGTATCATAAAAATAAAACACAAAAAAGAAACACACAGAAATAATAAAAAAAAAATTAGTTAAATAACAAAATCTTAACGAAAATCCAAATCTATAAATTCCCAAGCCAAGAATACAAAACAGATGAAGCCTTGTCACCAAGCACCTGCACTGCTAGGCCATATGCTTTAGGAATGACCCACAATGTTTTAGGACAAGAAGAGATAGAACTTTATGTGTTTTCCCAGGGAGAATGCCCTACATCCAACATTGATGGATTAAAAGCCAGAAGTCTGCATGACCATCATCATCAAGTCCTTCCGTGAGAACCCTAAATACAAAGAGGACAGTTTCATTTATGTGAGGTAGAATGCCCAGAGGGGACTGGGCGGTCTCGTGGTCTTGAACCCTTGCAGATTTTATTTTTTTCTCCAGCTATCTGGAGTTTTTTTTTTTTTTGTTTTTTCTGTCCTCCCTGGCCATCGGACCTTACTCTTATTCTATGTTAACTAATGTTGTCTTATTTTAATTCTTACTTTGTCTTTTATTTTTCTTTTCTTCATTATGTAAAGCACTTTGAGCTACATTTTTTGTATGAAAATGTGCTATATAAATAAATGTTGTTGTTGTTGTTGTTGTTGTACACTTAAATCATTTTGGTCAAAACTTTCTGCTTAACTCATGGATAGCCTTGGATTTTAAATCACTACTAATGGATGAATGGCAGAATATATTTTATCCCACTCTACTAGCACATAGCCTTATTCTGTTCTACTTGAAGAATTCCAATCCATCTTCTATAATTCAGACAAAATTATGTAATATTTTATCTTATATTAAAGAAAATAATAATTCTCTTTAACATGATATTTTCAAGACCTCATTAGTATAATCCTGAAATGAGCATGTTTGAACACTTGCTTAGCTTTCTTACTGTACTTGCTGTTTTATCATACAGTATATAAAAAAATATTTTAAATGGGGTGGTCTACTTGCATTGTTGTCTTCTTTCTTTTTAGGTTGTGGCTGAATGTTGATGTTATATTTAGGCTTACATCCTGGCTTAAGTTTATTTATTTATTGTTATTTTGTAAATATAACTTTGTATACTGTATTATAAAATCTGTTTTTGGTTTAAGATAACTGCAGCCCTAATGACAGCATCATATTATAGTAGTAATTCAATCAAAAGAATAGTCCCTGCAATCAAAGTAAAAAATAAAAGGTAAGAAACCAGCAAAATAACAAATGTGAAATAAAATGTAAGCTGAACAAAGTTAAGAAAGTGGGAAGAACATTAAATATAATTTAAAAAAATGTAAACAGGGGCAAAGCTCTAATACAAACTTACCAAAAGAGATGGTTTATTCAAAAAAGTACTTCTAGTTTTCAATTTGTTTTCAATGTTATGGTTGATTATATTGACCAGCTTATGATTTTAATTTTTCCAACAGTTCTTTGCCCTCTAAAAAGATTTTGCCTATGTTTTTCAGGATGTCTAAAGCTAAATTAGTATAAAGGCCAACCCTGACACAGACAGGCATAGGACACAGTTATAACGGCACACATGATTTATTTTTCTTTTTCCTTGTGGGAAACGCCTTCTCTGCTCTCCACAAGTCTAACACACAGTCTCAAAGCACAATACACTTCTTTTCCTTCTCCTTTTTCTTCTGTTTCTCCTTCACTCTCCCCCTGGCAAGCATCGTCCTCCTCCTCCCGATTTTGGCTCTCGGAGTAGTGACTGCTGGCTCCTTTTATAGCCCACCTGGAAATGCTCCAGGTGGTTGATGACCTATTTCCAGCAGCACTTCCAGGTGTGGTGGAAGAACTGCTCTGTAGGGCTGAGCAGCTGCTACAGCATCCCCAGGTGGCACCCATTGATCCCAACATGGCTGCACCAAACTCCAACTCCCATGAAGCCCTGCTGGAGTCCTAGGCACCACTGCAACCCAGGGGGGCTACCATCTAGCGCTCTGGGGGAGGTAACGCTGTGGATAGGCTGGCTCCCCCGGTCCTCTCAGCATGGAGGCATCCCGGCTGGGCAAGGGCCATGGCCGTCTGCCACACTGGGGATATTATTTTTCTGTTTTCAGCATTGTCCTATTTTCCTTATGGACAGCACCTTGTTGGACAATTACTGCTAAGATGTGATACCTTGTTGCTGAGATGAGGATTACAGAAATTGCACATTATAATGTCATTAGCACAACTTTTTAAAAACTGTCGCCACACATTTTAAGTACAATTGGACCCATAGACGAAAGTAAAACATTGGTGTCATTTCTGTCCTGATTACAATTTATGTACAATTTAGGTCTTATGTTGTGTTTACAATTTATGGCTTATGCGTTCTTTTTGGGTTACAACATACCGCTCCATTCTTTGACTCTAATTCTGGCAACACATCCTGAGCTTTGTTTATTTAATTATAGTTTTCCCAGTTATAAACACTGCATGAAACCTGACATCCTCTGATTCCATTCTATCTCACATCTGCTGTCACATTTCACAGTAAACATATTGTGAGAATTCAAATCAGAAACTGACCATATGCAATTAATTTTACTGACAGTAATGCAATAAATTATCAATTGTTATTGAAAGCAACAGTATTACGAGAGCAATGAAGAATACTCAGCTTCTAGACCAAAACAGATTAAACTATATTGTAATTAATGGGTTATTTCCTCACCATTTTACAATCAGGATGAACAACTGCCCCAAGAACAAGTTGTAATGAAGGAAGTTGAAGTACACGACCTGATCAGATTTTTACCAAAGCTACAAGATTTTCAGTGTGGCAATTGGACAGCACATTTGAGACTTGCAAGGATCCACACAATCTGAAACAAGTAAAATCAATCAAATTTCATACTGTTAAACAGCACAATATAATTTAAAACTTGATCTCTTTCAAAGCACAAGGTTTATCACTCAAAAAAGCCAAGATGACAGTTTTCAGTACAAAACTAGCAGCAGAATTGAAAAATGTAAGAAATCCTGCAAGCAGAGATTTGGAGCCTGGAAGCTGATGTGCTCATACATGTGAAAAAAATAAAATTATACCTGTTTTTGGAGAAAACTTGTGATCAGAAGATCAGGATGCAAAACAGACAGGTGTCCAGTGCTATGTCATCCCTTGGTATGTAGTCATTTCAGCCCTCAATGGCTGAATTCTTCTATTCTGATTTGCCTTTATGAATGTAAGACTGCACTATTAGTGCCTGCTAGCAAGGTGAGATTTCATAAATTATACAAAAAGTTTGACAAAAAGAATTTTTTTATTGATGACTGGCTTTTAGCTTTTAGGCTGCTGCTGATAGGTAACCAAATATTGGCATGTATTGACAAATTATATGGAGTATAATTAATTGTGTAATTTAGCTGGAAATGGCCTACTGTATTTTGATACTTGCAAATCTACATACACTTATTTTTTGACACTTGTAAAATGATGTTAAAAAATATGCATCATGAATCCTTTTTTAATTACTGTTGTCATTCTTATAGGCATTTAACTTACCTAGTGAAAAATCTACGGCATATACATATTGTTATGTTTTAGCCAGGCTCACATCATGGTTGCTGTTTAAATGTGTTTAGATAGATAGATAGATAGATAGATAGATAGATAGATAGATAGATAGATAGATAGATAGATAGATAGATAGATAGATAGATAGATAGATAGATAGATAGATAGATACTTGATTAATCCCAATGGGAAATTCACATTAATTAATTCACATTAATAAATTCACATTAATCCCTTGGGGATTAATAAAGTATCTATCTATCTATCTATCTATCTATCTATCTATCTATCTATCTATCTATCTATCTATCTATCTATCTATCTATCTATCTATCAAAGGGGAAATTGACATACTCCAGCAGCAGCATACTGATAAAAACAATATTAATTAAAGAGTGGTATAAACTCAGTGCAGGTTAAAAAGTGCAAGGTGGAGAGTGCAAGGCAGGTATAACAGTCAATAATATTGTATAATGTTATCGTTTACCCCCAACCATGGAATTGAAGAGTTGCATAGTGTGGGGGAGGAACGATATCCTCAGTCTGTCAGTGGAGCAGGACAGTGACAGCAGTCTGTTGCTGAAGCTGCTTCTCTGTCTGGAGATGATACTGTTCAGTGGATGCAGTGGATTCTCCATGATTGACAGGAGCCTGCTGAGCGCCCGTTGCTCCGCCACAGATGTCAAACTGTCCAGCGCCGTGCCTACAATAGAGCCTGCCTTCCTCACCAGTTTGTCCAGGCGTGAGGCATCCCTCTTCTTTATGCTGCCTCCCCAGCACACCATTGCGTAGAATATTGTGCTCGCCACAACCGTTTGATAGAACATCTGCAGCATCTTATTGCAGATGCTGAACAGGAAGTATAGTCGGCTCTGTCCTCTCTTGTTTATGTGAATAGTATATTTTCTGTCTTTTTAAAATATTGTCTTGATTATTAATTATTTATTATTGCCATTGCATCTTAAACTGCATGACATTTGTTGCAATCCTGGAGCATAACAAACTTTCCTTCACATGTTTTGGGAACACCCTGTCAAAGCTATGTTTTAGTCTAATGTTACTTCTTTCCTGTCTTCCACATTTGTTATCAATATTACCCTCTTGCCTCTTCATTTCCTTCTACTTGATCTTTTCAATCTGGAATATAACCATATTGGAGCTATTAGCAGCAAGGATTAATGGGGAAGCCTGGACTAACATTACCAAGTGGCAGCACTGGTTCAAATCATTGAGAACTGGGTTTTTGATCATTCTCACTGCTAATCAATAAAAGTACATCTATTAGTTCAGAGGGCTGGAAAATGAAAGGGGGAGTGGTGGTGGTGGTTATTTTATTGTGTAAATTATTATTGTGTTTAGTTATGTGCATGTACCCTCAAGTTAGAGTTTCAGGAGTTGTGGCCACTGTGATATTCAGCAAGAGGTCTGTCAATATTTTTTCCACGTAGAGGTTTTGGACCTCCAGATCAGCACAGAGTGTTTGGTGAATTTAGTTTATTTTGTGAGAAAATTTTTGTTATTCCAGTTGTTCAGCTGTGCTTGCTCAGTTTTTTGTGTATTCATGATTATTGGAGAATGGACTGAATTTTGTTTGTTCTGGGTTATTTTTTTATTCATACTCTTTTTGCTTAGGGTTAAGCATTTTGTAATGATACATTTTTCCTTTGAAATAAATCATAATTTTTAAAGAGCATGAGTTTTCATGGTTTCTCTCTATTAATTCATTTAGTACTGAAGATTATAAGGATTGTTTCATTGGTGGGCTTTCTCCCTGTTTGTGTCTGTGCAAGTCAGAGCCTAAAACTTTGGGGGTAAAACCCTTTTTAAACACTAGGACTCAGCAAGCTTGAATCTAGATTTTACGAGGCTAGGCTTTATTTTGGTGTATTGTGGCATAGTAACCATAACATATATACATTAATCGTATTCTTTTCTGAATCAAATACACATGCATGCCATTGAAACCCATTACAATGTTAACTGAGACAACTTAAGACCAGGGTCCACATCTGAGACTTGCCAGTGACCAAGCCTCAGGCCTGATAGGCTTTAGTAACCAATAGACTTGTCCAGAGTGCTCTCGAAGTGTTGTAAAAGTTGCAGAAGTGCTTTTATGCTGGCTTCTCCAGGTAGTTTCACAGCCTCAGACAGTTCCCAGAAACCTGAGGGACATGTTTCTGTCAGGTCCAGACTCAGGCACACTACACTAATAATAACAGTATTATTCAGTTGGCTTGTTGCCATTGTGTGATATGTATGTAGTGTGCAGTGCACGGTTGGAATTGCCGCTTGCTGTACCTTTTATTTGACTTTCAGGCATTCTCCATTTTTTATGTTTGTTTGAAATTTTATTACCATTTTTAGATCCCCACTTTCTCTGAGGTAAACTGTTGTTTCCATACACTAGGCCTGCTTTGATTTGGATTTTGCTTTTGATCTAAACCCTCTAAAACTGTACGAGATTAGAGAGCAAAATGTTACAATGATCTGATTGAAGCTGACATTTTTACAGGATATGCTACCGGGTGATATTATATTCACAACCAAATTTCAATTTGATAGCAACCATACCACACGTAGTTTAAAAGTGGTAATCCACCTAAAGATGACCATGTTCAGGCCTGGCCAGTACTTGGATGGGAGACCATCTAGTAAAAACTTGTGTTGCTGCTGGAAGAGGTGTTGGTGAGGCCCACAGAGGGTGCTTACCCTATGGTCTGAGTGTGGATCTCAGTGCACTGGTGTAGTGACGGGGATACTGTGCTGCAAAATGTCACTGTCCTTCAGATTAGACATAAAACTGAGGTCTTAACTGTCTGTAGTCATTAAATATCTCTGGGTATCTTTCATAAAGAGTAGGGTGTTTCTTGTTGTCCTGGCTTGTGGAAGAATAATTTTAGGGTAACAGCATTCATCTTAAAGTAGCAAAAATGTCAGAAACCTGTTCAGGAATATCAGGAAAACAGATAAAGGTCAAGTTAACAACAGAGACTAAAATTTAATATACAAAATGTACCGAAAGATAACTAAGAGATCTGATGACCTGTATTCAACAAGGCTGGACAGTTGTCACATACACAGAAATTTCAAGGGTGGTGACTCAACCCAAATGGTAAAATAATAATAAAAAAAATAATAAAATAGACTTTTATTTTATATAGATCATTTGGGTGTAAACCAATGAACCAACCAGAGAAAATGTGTTCATTGATTGACACTGCATGTAAATTCAATACAGTGGAACCTCGGTTCACGAACATCACGGTACATGTACAAATCGGTTTACGACCAAACTTTTGCCTCGGTTCATGACCACACACTCGGTATACGAACAAGCCAGTTTCCCTTTCGGTTTGTACATGTTCAGTCTCTCCCTGTGCATTTCCTGTGCAGCAAGCAAGAGAGAGAGCGAGAGAGCACGCGACACACACACACACACAGGCAGCCAAGACACACACAGAGGCAGCCGAGAGAGACAGACGCACACACACAGGCAGCACGAGAGAGAGAGCCACGCACACACACAGGCAGCACGAGAGAGAGACAGATGCACACACACAGGCAGCGCGAGAGAGAGAGACGCGCACACACACAGGCAGTGCGAGAGAGAGCTGGATGCATAAGGGAGGAAGGCAGTTAAAGAATGCACTGGGCTTGATTTTGTTTTCACTTCTGTTTACAGCGATTGGTTTGTAGCGTGCATTGTTGTAATGTTAATTTTCTTGGTGGTTTATTAAATTACGGATTTTTTCAAATGTTCATTTTTTCCCTGTGCTTAAAACTCTTAGCCAGCGGTTTGTAGCGCTATAGCTCGAACTATTGCAGTGTTAGTTTTCTCTGTTGTTCAAGGTTTTCTCAGTGTTATTCAATGTTTTTACATTTAGTTTACTATTACACTGTGCATTCAATGGTTTAATTAACTATATTTGTGCTTAAAAACTTAAAAAATATATATATTTACATACAGTTCGTATGGTCTGGAACAGATTAATTGTATTTACATACAATCCTATGGGGGAAATTGTTTCGGTTCATGACCAAACCGGTTTACGACCAGAGTTTTGGAACAAATTATGGTCGTGAACCGAGGTTCCACTGTAGTTTATAAAATGAACCTGTATCCTTTATTTCTCTAACCATTCTGTTCATGCTCCCTGTTCAAGCATTAGCTGAAGAATAATGAATGATGCAGATGGACAAGCTTTTCTCCTGCCGCATTAGTGACTAAAGGTTATCAGACTTGTCTTGTTAGATACATTTCTTTCTTTAATTAATATGTTTGATTTCGACCACAGGCTAAACTGTCCATCACAGCCTGGTCATTCTGGCCTCCTAATCATCCCCCATCTCTAAATTCTCTCTAACCCCTTCATCATCTAATAACAAATGTGTGGTAGCTCTTTGTATCATTCAGGTGGATGCTTCACATTGGATGCTGAATTGGCTCCCCCACCCCTGTGTAAAGTGCTTCATGTGTTTTGTTGTATAAATGTAATGTCTTCTTCTTCTTCCTATTGATTACCTTTTTAAATTCTAAAGAACACAGTTTCCTGTGAATTTGTGTTTTGGAATGACTTAAGGCCAAGGTCGGTCAGTAGGAAAAACAGGAATTGATCTACAGCAGGGATGTTTTACTCATGAGCAATTGTATGTACCATTTCAAGAGTAAGGAGCTCCAGTGACCTAATAATATTAGCCGAAGGACAAAAAAAAAACTACAAATATCGTATACAGAAAAGTACTTAGTTATATAGTAATTCTGATACATCTGATTAGTTGATTAGTTTTGTCTTAGAAAAGTTAAACACAGTTAATATATTTATACAATCACTATGTTTAAATTCTAGCAATCACAATCAACAATGCCTGAACAAACTTACCAAGAAAACCTGCTCCATCACAGGCCGAATCCTGGACACACTGGAAGCTGTTGAGGAAAACACAATAAAGGCATAAATTGGGTGCCATCATGAAAAATCCCCTCCAACCCCTCCACAAGGTGCTGTCTTAGAGCAATTTTAGCCACAAGCTCATTCCACCATGGTGTGCTATCAGACGATTCAAGGAGTACATCGGTTGGAAGCATTAAGTTTATTTATTTATTTATTATTTATTAATCCCATGAGGAAATTCAACTTCATACAGCAGGAGAAACAAAAACAAAATACAGATTCATAGGATAGATAGTACATTCAATCAATCGATTGATAGATAAATAAATTTATCAAATCTAATGTAATCTAATCTAATCTAATATAAGAAGAGGCAAGAGTTGTAACTTTATTGAGAGAGTTGTAATTACAATCAGTTGTAATTTTCCAACATCCATTTTAATAAACTGACAAATATCTGTGTGTGTGTATCTGTATGTCTATCCGAGTGCTAGGTGCCTGTTATAATCCATTTAGCATGAGATCTGTAAAAGCAGTGGTAATGTTTCTGATGTACCATGTTTTGAAATGAAAAATGCAATGTATTTTATTACTAAATTATAAGATACATTCCAACAGATGATATACTGCAAATGTTAACACTGAATACCCTGAGGTTTCTATGTTACTTAGATTAAACCTGTCTTAGATGGGTAACATAGCTAGTTTAAACATAAGGAGAAAGAAAAGAAAGGCAGTATTACCACCTTTCTGACCAAAGAAGATAATGTCTTTTTACTCAAAAAAGCCCATGTCCGGCAAAATCCCAGAGAAAGCCAATAATTTGACTGATTAATAAAATACAGTAACTTTAATTGTTTAAAATTATAATTCATTCACCTATTGTTGATATAGATCTTTTAATTATTATGAAGCAAACATTCCATTAGTTCATTACATTAAGCCCTAATGTTGTCCCCCAGGATATACCATAGCCTTGTTTATTCACAAGATGGTCTTTCAATCATCAAAGTTTAGATTTTCTTGAGAAATATAAAGCATGAAAGCTGGTAGAGTACAAATTTAACATTGCTTAAAAAGATTAATGATATGCTTTGCTTTAGGATAGTTCCAGTAATTATTATAAAAATTGATTTTCCATTCTTCATTGTCATGTTTCCCTTACGTATTTTTAAACACCTGCTTTTTAATGCTATGCACCGTAATCAATTCACATATAAATTCCATTAAATTTGCTTTCTACTTGTATGCTTAAACTCTCTGCATAAAAAGTTTATGCTTAAAATATAGTTGTTTTTTCTGCAAATTAAAATTCTTCATTATTAAAGAATTTGCAAAACAAATGTATGCCTATGTGTGTTGTGTTTTTCTAGAATTAATTATCCTGTCTGGATTTTTCTTAGGTTAATAATATCAATTAATTTAATAATAACTTAGTGCATTGCTATGTCATTATTAAATGTTATCAATTTATTAACATTTACTCTGGAGAGAACATGATTTAATAGGATTAGAGATGCAATATACTGACATAGAGGAAAATGAAACAGCAAATTTAAATTAGCATATATTTTTAATTATTTTACATTTTTATTTTGCAAAATATATTATATCATGATTAATTCATTTGTTATATGGCATGTAATTGATTTTGTTTTTGCTACAAACTGTAGAAATAATTTGCGTTTTTATTAATGTGAACTGAATCATAAAGCTGTAAATATGTCTTTTGAGACTTCCTTGTTTTTATTCTTCTTTGAAAATGCATGCAAATGAAGCACAATAAAACATTATTTCCAACAATGTAGCTTAACCCACAAAATTCACCTGCGCCCACCTTCTCTACTTTGAATGCTCTTGGGAGTAAAATTGACTTTATATTTTATACTTGGTAGCACTAAACACAATGGAACACATTCCTGTCCAACATTTCATATTACATTATTACAAACTATTTCTCAAATACCTTGAAATATTAAAGCAGCTTAAAAAATAACAATTAACCATGTTTGTCATACATAAACTAATTCAGCATTTTTGAGCCATCAATAAAAGAGTGATGAATTAAAATTAGTAATTGGTGTAGAGAGTAATTTTGATATATGTAAGCCTCCAATGACTGCTGTTAAATATGAAAAAAACAAATAGTGTATTTCACTTCAACCTGACTTATTACAGTTCTATAAAATTAACTCTAATATTGGTTTTACATGCAATTTCACAGTTAAAAATGCAAACTCTACATTTTTTTAAATTTTCCGAGCGGGGGAAACAAGAAATATTGTTTGGCAAGAGTTAATCTGCAGCCAAAATTGTTGTCCCTTTCCTCAGCCGCCCTCCACAACCAACCCCTTTTGCTTCTCCCATTCAGCTCCATGCACTCTCTTCAGATTCATGCAGTGCTTTCCTGCACACTCTGCCTCACGCCGCTTATTTAGATGTCAAAGGTAACAACATCTAAATTAATTTATCCCAATTCTATAAGTCAGTCCAAGCCAACATCCTCCTGGAGGGTTGCTACTGGCCACATACCCGTTCCAAATGGTTTTAGCAGCACATACATGCACCCTAAGCTTTGGAAGGTAAGTGCTCTCTAGTGTCAAAAAAAAATTCTGACTTAATGTTTCACAATGGATCTGTTATTATAACCTTTATTCTTTCATATGGATGCCTTATCTTTAAACAGAATACCTGAAACAATCCATACAGTGCTGTGGAGAAGTAATTAGTGTGTGCATCACTTACACTTTTCTTTGTCTTCTAACTAGAAAAAACTGGGTCTGTTCTTACATACTGGCAAGTAAACAAAGTTGTATGTGGTTTCTTATATGATGATAAATATTAGTTGCTTGGTTATTATTCGAACACACAAGAGGAAAAGGTGCCATTACAGGGTGTGTCAACAGCTTAACAGGTGTTTAACTAGTAGTAGGAGTTTTAGTATGGAACTTTCTTAAACTATATAAAAGTATTTCATAACAAAGTTCATGATAAAAATCCAAATACCCAGACTTAGACAAGGCTACAGAGTTAATTAAATGAGAATATACCTTTCCATTTACAAACACCAGATAAGGAAAGGCACCATATGACATATGTATAATAGAAGGTGCTGTGCATATATAGAGATGAAAAATTTCCCTTACATTAGCTATGCCTATATCCCCTTAATACAGCAAAAGTGCGACGTGAATTCTTTCTCCGATGTAGAACCCTCATCATCATCTGCGTTCACCTCTGTGATAGCACGTCTTTATGTGAAAACAGCAGTGTCACATCGGGGAGAGCGTGAACATGACTGAGAGAATAAAACTGAATAAAAAAAAAAACAAAACAACGCTAACCTTTACAAGTACCACACATTTAGAGCAGCTGTTACAGACTCAAATCAAATGTATGTTTTTATTCTAAAATAGTAAGAATAAGAGCAGCTCCAGTCAGCAGTTCTTAATGTTACGCACCCAGAGCAGCTGTATTAAACACGTGTCAATGTCGCACCCTAACGCGGGTTCTTTTTCTGCAGTTATATTCTTGAATTACAGTGCATTTGTTTTATTATGCTTGTATACTTTTGTGAAAGTGTTTATTTGATATTTGGACTTCAGTCTTCACACATTATACACTTCATGTCTATATTTTGTCAATTATTACTAAAACATGAAAAATGCTTCTGTTTTAATGACAACTCTAAGCAACTGGCATGCAGGTAAACAAACTTGAGCTTAGAAAACTTTGTGCGGCAGTGGGGGGATGTGATAGCAGGCTGCTTGCTGCTTATTGACACATTTACAAGACAAAAGGCGCTGACAGAAAGGTGCGAAGGGATTTAAAGTGGGATGGATTACGAGTTTTTTCATTGCCTCTGGTAATTCTAGTGTTAACAGTGGTCAAAGAAAGTAAGTCTCAGTTTCTACTGTGAAAAGGAGACTTTGTGCTGCAGGATTGACAGGGTGAGTGGCAGTAAGAAAGCCGTTCCTTAAAAGGCAAAATGGGTCTTTGAAATACTGACTGTGGACTACTGTAGACAGGGAGAAATTCTTATGGATTGATGAATCAAAATTTGAACTCTTTGGTTCTTCATGCAGGGTGTTTGTAAGCCTTTCGAATTGGTGAAAGGATGGATCCTCAGTGTATGACACTAACTGTCAAATATGGAGGAAATGTGATGGTCTGGGGTTCTTTTGCTGGAGGGAGAGTTGGTGATTTGCACAGAGTGACAGGCATTCTGAATCAGAAGGATTACCGCCGTTTGGCTGTTATATTAGCAAAAGGTGGCTACTTTGATGAATCAAAAATCCGAATAAAATTTTATACACTTAATGACATTGTTTATTCGGTCTATGCCTTGATTTCATGAAACATTAAGACATTAAACTGTGTGCCTTTCCATTAAAAACTGTAAAAAACATAGGTGTTCAAAACGTTTTACTGGTAACTATATATAACAAGACAACTGCCACCCATTAGCTGGACAGTTGACTGATAGCAAAAACAAGTGCACGAATGCCGTAATACAGTCTGGACAACAAAAAACAGAAAAGAAGCCTCAATATACAGTAGAGTGAGAATCGTTGTCTGCACGGGCAAGGAAGATACAAAGAAACTACTGCTTGACAGTGATCAGGTTGATAAAAAAAAGCAGTAGTGTTATCTCCTGTACCACCATTCTACCCTTTCCTTAAGCTAACATTACAAATAATATAATATGGCTTTTGTCAAAGTTCACTGGATTGTACTTTAATACCATGGAGATTGCTGCTGCTCCTAAGCATTTTGTAAATTATACTGCTCATTGAATCTGTTCAGAAGAAAACAGGAGGTAAATAATCTCACTCAGGAGATTGTTTGCTTAGTGATGAGATTAAAATTCAGTTGGCATGTCAACAGAAACTTTAACTAGCATGATTAGACCTGTTTAAATATCTTTCACAGACCTGCCAAAATATGAAAATGCTTTTTGCTACAAAACCCTTTCATAAAGAGAAGCACTCATACCGTCATTTTTATTCTGCTAAAACATTTTTGAGTTAATAGCAGGAAACAGTGTTTTAAACTGTGAATACAGGCACTGTTTAATTCCTAGTAGTAATGTCCATCTGATTATTCTTACTGCTAGTTGTCATTATGGAGTACTAGAGGCCATCTGTCTTAATAATGAGAATGAAGCAAAATGTTGTGTTGTACAAACTGCATTTTTATTTCAGCAATTACAGGTTAATATGTAGCCACCCAATCCCTTTCCATTACAGGGTTGCCTGAATTCTTAGCCAATATAAATTCTGTTTCATTGGTCATAAGGCAGACACCAAACCCGGAGCTTGCTAGCCCATCAGAAACCATAATCATACAAACATTCACACACTTGCGTTGAGCTAGTTTGGGGAGAAACACTGTAGTTCTGTAATTTATCTTGTATGTATGGGATATAAGTACACCACAACCTGTAATAATTAGAATATGTTGTGACAGTGTGAGTCCCTGTCTTGCACCCCAAAACACGAGGCTAAGTCTCAGTACTTTAGCAAAACCAACTTTATTCAGCTTGAAACAGGAACAGCACAGTTATTTATTGGATCTACCAATCGCCTATAAACAGACACAGTAATCAGGCAGGGTTGTGGCCAGGTTAGTGGCCAAGTAATCCTGTTCCCTGCATTTATAATGTTTCTTGCATCACCCATTGATGATGGCACTTATAGCACGACTACGATCAACTCAGATTTGCTTTCGTGGCGAACCGCTGCAGCTCTGGGAGCCTGCAGTTGCCCTGGCAATAGATAAACTGCCTTCCATAGATGAAGTGAACGTGCTTTGGGACGCACTTTGGCGTTTTGTTCCATTGGGGGGTCTCCCAAAAGAGTTTAGAAACCTTACAGTGTACAGAGTGACAGGACTAGAAACTGAACTAAGATTCATGGAGCACAAAGATAAATAAAATGTGTACCAACTTGCTGCTGTCATAAAGTTAAAGCAAAGCAAAAAAAAACAGTGCCCGATTAAAAAAAGTAAGCAGCCATTAGTATTTGTTATAATCCTCTTTAATAGTTAAGTTTTCACCCACTTAGCAAATCATTTCACAGAAAGCAATTTATAATATAATAAAAAATGCCTCCAGCATTTCTGGTTCAGAATTGAGTTTCTATCATCATGGACTAAAAATCAAAGATTTAAGTATCTGGGTGAGATTTCAGAATATCTTAGCTACTTGCATTCGCTAAACAAACAACCTTGATGAACTGAAAGGCGTCCTCTCATTTTTCAGTTTTTGTATGTACTTATCACGATTTTTTTACTTCCTGCAATCAGATAATTTGTATGTGTTTATTCATGTAAAGGCTTTGGGGCAACCTCTCCTTCGAACAAAAACCACATTTCAGATGTACAATTGTTTTTCTGTAGGCTGACAGTTATATGTCACAACTCTGATGCTATGTTTGTTTACATGTTCTTACACTTATCAATTAGAATATATATAGTGTACAGTTGCAGTGCATGTACACCCAGGACTACTATGCACTACCCTTCTGTAAAGTTCTTATTTCAGATTTCACCAAGGATTTGCAGGTATTGTGGCTTCTAGCTGGGAAAGAAACTCAGTTCCCAGCTCTAAGCAATAGAATTGAGCAAATGTGCAGGCAGGAATGTTTTAATCTATAAACATTATAGCTATATTCAAATAGTTAATTCCATAAGGGAAAGCAAACAGAGTGTGGCAATTCACACTATACAACCTGGATCATCCTGTAGTTCTGTATGTCACACAAGGATTAGAAACTAGATATGTTTGTTGGTGTTCAGACGCTGATTATTGTGTAGTTGCTTGAAGACTTGGGAGCCAGTCAAGGTATACTTGGTTTGAATTCCCTTTCTGATCATCTTTTTTGTTTGGCCTTGAATAGTTTTAAGTGTGATCCTGTATCATTTTGTTCTAATCTAAGTTCTGCTCCAAGGTAACATTTGCCTTTTATTCCAGGGTTTATTCAGGTAACCATTTGTCTCCCTGCCCTGAGGTAGTGCACTCACCTTTATGAAATGGTGACACAAACATGGTCAAAAGGATTTAAAGCCTCCATAAAGACCCAAAAACTGCACTAGGGCCTTCACTAGGTCCTTCACTAGCCTGCCTACAGGAAAGTCTCATCCCTGGCAGCCTGTGCCTAGATTCAACAGGCAGGCTGTGGCCTGTTCAGGGTGAAAATGTGGTTTTAAAGCTCAAAAATACACTTTAAAGGTTCCAAATACACAAAAATGCCCATCAAAAGAGAGGAACACTGTAAACCTCTGGATTGCTATACAGTACACCCCCGAAATTCGCAGGAGTTACGTTCCTAGAGCACCCGTGAATTCTGAAAAACCGTGAATTATGGATGTGGTTAAAAAAAATGCCTATTTTTATAGATTAAACCCTAAATGTGCCCCCAAAACACTTTAACTTAATTTCAACCTCAGCTTAATATATTACCTAAAAAAAAGAATGTAAAGGTAAACCTGTATACTGTACAGTACTGTACTGCTATGTCTCCCGCAGTGCTAAACTAGTTACCGCTATATGTACTGTAATTCATGCAAGCGCGTTTTCATTGCCAGAAGCCTTAGAAGGTGCAGGGCGTTTCGACGGCATCTTGGGGCTTTAACATACTTGGGGGTTAATGCATCCCTGGATGCCAAATACTTTTTGCTGCAGTTTTTAAGTAAACTTCACAATTCACAAAGAAAAAGTGAAATTTTAATGGGACACATTTTTTTTTCATGCAAAGAGCATCACAATTACTGCAACACTGGTCATTTTACACACTGCTAATTAACTGTAAATATTTTAAAAACTACAATATGTACAAGGTGCAGCTGATGGCATTGATGAAATTCAATAAATCACCGAGCCAACTGCGCTTGAACTGGCTGCACGCAAGGAAAATGCTGATGCTTGCAGGCTAGTCTAGTGCAGTGGCTGAATCCCAGAGACAGTGAGGCTGCAGTGCTGCAGGGGTCGGCAGTGGTCATGAGCTGGCTGCTCAATGAATGTATGGCACTGACTGATCAGCTCTGGTGTGCTGGTAAATTGCACAGGGAACCGACAATAGCTGGCTGCGGCGTTTAATGAAAAAACAAAGCAAACTGGTAATCAAACAGCAAATAAAGAATGTAATGAAAACAAATGAAAACAACGATACCACCCCTGTTACGGTGATTATACATTAAATACAACAAAGCACCAACAAAACACACACAGTAAAGTCCATGAAAAACGGCAACGGATTAAATGTAATGATGAAAATAAATAGTCCAGAGATCCGCACATTGAATGGGAATGTAAAGATGGTCCTACTGGTAGTTCCTGAAATGGTGAAGATGGGAGGACGGGTTCAGCAGCGCTCCTTTCTTCGCAGGATGGCAATGAATCCACTTACAGTCCTCATGTACACAGTCACATGGCACACAAACCAGACCCCAACCAAGAAACGATCCAGGACAAAACGAATAATTACAGGTAACCCAATAGAAGGCAGGCAGAGAGACAGGAACTTGAAACACAAATTACAAAAACTTTTTTTTTCTTTTGGTCACTGACCCCCTTTGTAAAAGCCACGCTGACATCCTTTGACCCCCAACAGCCCAAGCACCCTCAGCAGAAGACCAATCGGAGCCACTGCAGGGAGTTGCAGTTTCAAATTCTAGTAGAGTACAACGCTCTCGGATTGGCTACTTTCACCATCCCTAGCCACGTTTTCCTCTACGGTTGCTTCCTGTTTTCTCTACAGTGTAGTTTTGCCACGAAAAAAGCCGTACAAAATTGTGTAGGATATTTGTGGTTTCTGCTAACAATTATGAATCATATTCCAGCAACAATAAGCAAAGTATCTAAAATCCAAGAATTAAAAATATATATATTTTTTAAATGTGTTCTTGGTTTTGGATTATACTTTAAAAATACAGGCAGTGTAATAGCATTAGCAGCAAATATGATTTGTTAATAAATATAACTTCAAAAGCAAACAATTTTATCAATACTGCAGCAAAGGTACACAAGGTTAAACCTCTTGCCAATCTCGCCCACACATATTATTTTTGTTCATTGTTTGAAAACAGAGGTTAAAACCACATCTTTAGAAAAATTAGAAAATTAATATCCATGTTTTACACACAATTTCAGAATGGAGAGATTTTGAATAGTAGGCTGGAATATAATTTTTCAGTTGTTGGTTTCTGTTTATCACATCTGTTTTGATGAAATGTGACGGTCCCTTTGATACAATACAGAAATAAATTGAAAACAAATGCAGTTTTACTTTGTTACGCTTAATTATATTCTCATAGTGTTTTCCAACCAGTTTTGAAAGCTTGGGGTTTGAACGCTTAAAGAGCTGAGTTGAACAAGAGCACTGCTTTTGTATATCACAGTGAAGTATATGTGTATTAGTAACATGGATAAAGGTCAGATTTTAAAAGATGAACACATCCCTTAACTAGCATGTTTCAAATGGTGGACACATACTGTAAATTAATCTTCTTCTGCAGTTTATTTATGTTTTGATCATTGGCAAAACATACAGTATGAAGGTAAAGTGTAATTTTAAATTCAGTCACATTCTTTCATTGGTATCCCTTTTCTTAGCCCTTGAAGCTGCCCAGAGAACTGAATGTCTTGAACAAATTTCACAAAAAATACATGGTAAAAGGTGTTCTGGTATGGACTGCAATTGCAGTGATACTCTTAGTGTGCAGGACAGGAATCATGTTGTAAGATGCCCAGGTAACATGTATACTGGCAATGACAATAGGTCACCGTTGATAATGGGCAATAACAAATGACTTCTCTGACTAATGTAGATCTTGAACATTAGGAACAATGCAGGATGTCCCTTGTGCCATTAGGTAGCAGCAAGGATAACTTGTATCTAAAATATGTCTCCCAGTTTCACAGAATGATGGTGCTTTCTAGATGGTGCACACTATAAAGGCTAGACTCAATAAAGTGTCCTTTCACTGGAATGCTGGGGTCTAGGAATTTAGGGATAGTTGGGACCGCTATAAGAGAGCTGTTGCAGGACAGCCTCTGGAATTCCCTAGCTCTTTGCTGAATCAGGTAACTGGAGTTTCGTCAAAGCTTCATGAAAGACCCTCATAAAACATGCACATGTTGAAATAAATATTGGGAGAAGAGTGAACAGCAGTTCAGCAGGCAGAATGAAGAAAATCCAAAGAAGAAAGAAAGGTGGAAGGAGTACACAGAGGGTGATGTGAAAGCTTTTCTTTATTTTTGTTTTGTTCTCCTTGGTGTTCTTTTGGTTGATGTCTACAAGAGTGTCACCTTCTGGCCAAAGTATTTAATTTCAGTTGTGTGTAGTGGAATAAATTTGTTTTACATGCAGCCAATAGTGTTAGTAAGGGTCTTGTGCCTCAGCTTGAAGTGGTGTTATGTCTCTTTCCTCTGGGCAGTAATCTTGCCCATGATGCAATCTTGGATTTTAAAAATGGATTATGGCCACATGAGTTATGAACACCGCCTACTCTTTTAGGTTTTGCTGAACAGTTCATTCCGTCTGTCCTTCTCCAACTGAAAATTTTGCAGATGTGTTTTATTGGAGTTTTCATCTTTTCAACAGTGTAGCATTTAATGGAAAACCAATGCAGATCTTAAAACAAACTTAAAACAAATATATTGCTGTGTGTACACAGTACAATGGAACATGTATACCACAGACAAGTGACTGTAGTACATTACCAACAACAGACGATTATTACAAATACAGCATGTGATGATAAGCTGTCAGCTTCAGTGGCTATTCAGTACCCTAAATTAACAAATTTAAAAATACTGAATAAACTTTTCATCAAGACTTTACAATACCTTCCCCATTATACATATCGAAAAATATTATTTAAATTATTTCATACAATTGGTTTAATTAAAAATAATGATATTTGCATGGGTAAAAAATGCATTATAATAAAAAAAGACAGTAACAACTATATTAAACTTAAAAAGAAACTTGGATCAAAAATGTTTTAAAAACTTTCAGCCAACTCTGGGATGTGTTTATGTTTCATTTATCATTTGTCAAACTAGTCCAGCTTGATTATTTAAAAATGAAAAGTTAGACTTTTGGCAACCAACTATAAAAGTTAATTGAAGTTCCTTGTATTTATATTAAACTTTTTCCTTTCTAGTTACCCATTTGGAAAAATGTTGGCTTTACCATGCTATTTCAAGTGGTATAATGTTCAAAAACATTACAATCTGCTTTGAAGATCAGCTGTCAGCTAATTAAGTCTTTATTAAAAAGACCCTAGTAAGATCTTATAATATGCAGAATTAGGAATGACATATTTCATCCGTATGGATAAATGATCCTTTTTTTAACATTTGCTTTTGATCTTTTATTAAGTAATAAAAAAAAGAAACCACATGAACCACATGCAGGACATTCTCTCAGAAATGTCACACTTAAAACTGTGAAGATTTTCATGCAATATTTATGACATACTGTGAAAGCATCAGATAATGATCTCCAGTCTTGGTAGTTTGAAAACAGTAATTAATTGTATGACTTGACACATATACTATATAGCAATTTAATCTTCTTTCTAATTTGTTTCAAAGCTACTCTAAGGAAGGTAAATCAAAAAAATTGTCATAGTATAATATGTATTCTATGAGAAGGCACTAAACCTTATAAGCCATATAATAATAATAATTTGTGATTTTATTTGTAGTATACTTCATCAACTAAAATTTACCTATAGTGTTTAGTGCGTGGCTAGGTGCCTCATACACACAATAATTTATCCATTCAGCATTCCTTATTTGAATCTGCTTTTTTCACTTTAGGGTAACAATTATCCAATGCAACCAAAATAGGCTTCAATAATCAGAAACAATTAAAAATGTTATACCTATTACAGTTACTGTCTAATTTTTAAAATAGTTTAAAAAAAAATAGGACAGATTTTCATGTCAAGTGTATACCTTGGCTCAAAATATTTGAAATGTGTGGAATACTGATAATGTAGCATATAGTATTTTAAGTCAAATATCTCAATTTTATAATGTTAATTCAGTGTTTTTTATTTGTAAGAGAACTCAGCCCCTAAGTTATAACTCCTTCACTTTACTCACTTTAGAAAATGATTTATTCAGAAGATATCAGTGGTACGTTTTTTCTTCCTGAAGGATACTGGTAATTGATATCAGTGACTGAGTTTTTTATAAGAAGCGCTACTGAATTCTATTAAATCTGATATCATTTATCTCTATCCCGTCAATTATAGTAAACCTTAACATCTAATACTATGCAACATCTTAAGAAACAAAGCATCTGTCATTGATGGTCTACGTCCTTGTGAACAAAAACTAAAACTAAGATAAATCAAACCAATATACAAAAGCTATGTTTCACAGCAGTATAATATTTTGACAGGTATAGAACATGGATTTATATTTTTATTGCAGTTTTTAGCAAATGCTGTCAAGTGCTTTTCAAATTCCCCATTATGCAGCTGGGACAAAATATAGCAATACATATATTCTATGTATATAGGTTACACGTCTTGTCAACTCCACAAAATAGACAGCTCCTTGTAATTTTAACCGCTGTGTGCTCATTTATCTCGTGCCACTCTTTTGTGCTCTTGCATTTAACAATTTTCAGTGGAGTCTCTATGACACATAACACACCCTGAGGTCTTATTTTTCTATTCCATAAAAGGAAGCTTTTCATTGTCTGTCACAATGATCTGACTGCTGCTTTCTAAGGCATAAAAATACTAGGTAGATGGGACACCATTAGAAATCTTATCTTAAGTGCTCACACAAAAAAATGAAACCTCTGAACTATATTATTTAAGATACAGTGATTTGAAACAGCAGCTGGAGTAATAAAACATAATGGTATTAGCAATGGAAACATGTTTATGAAAACGTTTACTTCACCAGAGATGTTAGTAAAACACATTTTGAACATCTATCTGACTGAAAGAGCACACTATAAAGGCTAGACTCAATAAAGCATTTTTAAATTGCATGATTAATAGCACAATGAACTCAAGGTCAAGTACAAACTGCCAAGTTTCTGGGTACCACAGATATTAGTGAGAACCTGAAAATAGATAACCTACTACTGAAAAGCAAAAATGGGTGCCAGTAGAGAAAAGAACTACAAATATTATGCACCATATTTCAGGTGCTTAAACGCTATTATAAAAATTCTAGCACATCATAAGGATGCACATCACCTAACCAAGCGTGAATTATCAGCAAATGCTTAATATACTCAATTTTCTCTCATATTAAAATGAAATCAGTTTACTTCAGGTTATAATTCTTAATATAAATTAATGTACTGGGTCTGCTACATTGTCTGCATTTGGTATGATCACTGGCTTGGAAGCAATAACATTGCCTGCTACATCTAGTTTTATTATTCATATCATTCATTTCTCTTAATCCTATATCAGTAAACATCCAGCAGTGCCAACGTTTGAATTCTACAATAAATATCATTGCCTTACATCACCCACTCACCCACAGGTTTGATATGTTAAAACTGTGTGATCTTTTCTGGGACAAGATTTAACTCTTCACATAAGCAGGATGCTTGTTAGCCCAAGGGATATGTGTCATTGCATTTTTAATATATTGTACAGTTTTGTGATTATTAGAATACGTTGGCTAGTTTTAAAAATGGACCCTTTCTGTCAAGTGGACATAAGTGGATGATGTGCAGATTAAAAGAGAATATATTAAATTCTCAAGTCAAGAATCCATTTACATTTTACATTTACAATTATTCACTTATTCACTTAGAAGACTCCTTTATCCAAAGCGATTTACAAAAGAGGTCAAACATAATCAGGTAACATTAGTCTGAGAACTGATTTGAAAAGGGTTGCCAAATTGATCATTGCAAGGGAAATGATTAAAACTACTGTAGTTATTAATTTCTTAGCTATACAGTAATCCCTCCTCCATCGCGGGGGTTGCGTTCCAGAGCCACCCGCGAAATAGGAAAATCCGCGAAGTAGAAACCATATGTTTATATGGTTATTTTTATATTGTCATGCTTGGGTCACAGATTTGCGCAGAAACACAGGAGGTTGTAGAGAGACAGGAACGTTATTCAAACACTGCAAACAAACATTTGTCTCTTTTTCAAAAGTTTAAACTGTGCTCCATGACAAGACAGAGATGACAGTTCAGTCTCACAATTAAAAGAATGCAAACACATCTTCCTTTTCAAAGGAGTGCAAAGCAAGCAGTCAAAAAAAAAAATCAATAGGGCTTTTTGGCTTTTAGTATGCGAAGCACCGCTGGTACAAAGCTGTTGAAGGCGGCAGCTCACACCCCCTCCGTCAGGAGCAGGAAGAGAGAGAGAGAGAGCCACAGAAAAACAAAGTCAAAAATCAATACGTGCCCTTTGAGCTTTTAAGTATGCGAAGCACCGTGCAGCATGTCCTTCAGGAAGCAGCTGCACACAGCCCCCCTGCTCACACCCCCCTACGTCAGCGCAAGAGAGAGAGAGAGAAAGTAAGTTGGGTAGCTTCTCAGCCATCTGCCAATAGCGTCCCTTGTATGAAATCAATTGGGCAAACCAACTGAGGAAGCATGTACCAGAAATTAAAAGACCCATTGTCCGCAGAAACCCGCGAAGCAGCGAAAAATCCGCGATATATATTTAAATATGCTTACATATAAAATCCGCGATGGAGTGAAGCCGCGAAAGGCGAAGCGCGATATAGCGAGGGATCACTGTATATCCAGGACACTCGCAAGCCCAGACACTCAGACTCCATGCTCTTATCTCTTAAAAACCCAGATCAGAGCCTCCATCGACTCAGCAAAGATCACTGCATCATCAGCAAAGTCAAGATCAGTGAATCTTCCTTCACCAACAGATCCCCTACAGCCGCTGGACCCCACAACCTTGCCCAACACCTAGTCCATGGAAGCACTGAACAGAGTAGGAGTGAGAACACACCCCTGACAAACCCCAAAATCAACTGGGAAAAACACAGAGGATTCTGCCTCCACTCTGCACAGCACTCACAGTACCAGTGTACAGGCCAGCCGTGATATCCAGCACCTTTGAGGTGATCCCATGAAGTCTCTTCTATGTCCCACAGGGCAGCTCAATCGACTGAGTTGAACGTTTTACAAAAATCGACAAAGGCTGCAAAGAATCTCTGCTGATATTTGCCCTCCATGAAAACCCTCATGACCAGGATGTGGTCAATGGTAGACTTCTTAAATGTAAAACCAGACTGCTCCTGTTGCTGGTAGGTGAGCAAGTGATTACGGATCCTATTGAGGATGACCCTAGCATGGACCCTACCCAGCACGGAGAACAATGTTGTCCTCCTGTAGTTGCTACAATCCATGTGGTCACCTTTCCCTTTCCAGATAGGGACAACAAGTCCTGTTTTCCAGTCACTTGGGATGACACCAGTTTCCCAAATGGAAGCAAAGATTGCCGCACCCCAGATACCATAGATCTCTGCAGCATTTGCTACCTTCAGCTGGGTATGATGTTATGTCCTTGGTATGATGTTAAACTGCAAGCTGTCCTCCAATTTGCAGGGAAATCATGAAGGTTGGTGGCAGGATTGATTCACGCAGCTCTAAGATGAGAGAAAGGAACCCTTTTTGCTCTCTGCTGGAGTAGGTCTGCTGTAGCTGCCCATAGGAAGGCTGCTCACATTATGAAGGGGATAGGGGAAAGCCGTTGGGAGCATCATCCCCCAAAGAGTCAAAACCGTTGGAAAGCCAATGGGGTCAGGCCTGTTGGGGATCTGAACTTGTGTGGTGCTGAGGAGTTGCCCACTGCATGGCAGCACTCCAGTCCTAATTTGAGGTGGCCAATTCGGGTAGGCATGTGGAATGTCTTGTCTCTCCAGCATGATGATCATCTCTCAACACCTCTGCTGTTGGAGGAGCTTTGTAAACTCCACATTTCAGTGGTGGTCCTGAGACTGGCCAGGTCTCTGTAGGTGGGTACAACTTTTATTGGTCTGGTCTCTCTGATAGCTGTCATACTCAGGAGGTAGCTGTTGCTGTGGTGGATCGCCTCCCTCTGATGGTGTTCGATATCACTCCTTTCAAGGAGCATCTTTATGAGACTCAGATTAAGGCACTCTCTGGATGCCATGTCTGTTGTCTCAGTGTATGCTCTGACCATGATGAATTATGTCTCGGTGAGGGAGAAATTTTATTTGCAGCTTTGCTCTGTGGTTGATGAGTGCCTGAGAGGTAACACTCCTGTGGTCATGGGTGACTTCAGAGCGACCACTGGCTCTGACAGGGCTGGCTATGAGCATTGTGTCGGTCCCCATGGGTCTGGTGGTTGTAGTGAAAGTGACTCCATGTTCCTTGACTTTGCAAAAGGTCAAGGGCTGTGGATCGCTGGATCCTGAGTCCAGTGCCCTGAGCTGCATCGTTGGACTCCAGTACTGGTGGTGCAGTGAAGTAGATCGATCACATCCTCGTGGGCAGATGCTGGAGGCTCTTACAAAACTCCAGGTTCTACAGGTGTGCCCAGTTTGTGAATTCTGACCACAGACTTGTTGTTGCTACTCTGAAGGTCCAGCTTAGATCCAGCAGAACCACCAAATAGGAAAATGAGGCTGGACCTGGCCAGACTCCAAGGTCATGCTGTTTCTAACAGGTTTGCACGCAGTTTGTGTGAGGAATTTACAGACTTGGGTGCGACTGCTGACCCTAATGTGATGTGGGAGACCTTCTGTGACAAGACCCTGAAGGTTGCTGAAGGGTTGTGTTGGTGTTCCCAGAAGGAGGTGTTTCATCTCATAGGGCACCCTGGATATCATTGAGAGAAGTCACAGCACACAGCTTGATGGCAGCTCTGGTCTGTACTGAGAACTGAGAAGCAAGGCTGTGAAGGCAGATAACGAGGCGTTTGTTAGAGGAATCTGTGAGCAAGTGACACAACATCTATGATCTAGTGACCCACGTCCTACAAAGGAATCGAGGCATTACGACCATCCAAATCTGTTCCTTGGAGAGTCGCAATCAAGGTGGCTGATGGGATGTTCCTTACAGATGACACTGCAGTTGTGACCTGCCTGGCTGGCTACTTTGAGCAGCTGTTTAAAGCTGATCCTCCAGCTAGGATGTTGGATATCTCTGGGTCCACGGTTCTTGAGGCTGATCCTTCAGTTAGCTGTGAACCACCCAGTCTCCCTGAGATTGTACAGGTGGTGAAACAAATGAGGATAGGGTTCATCTAAGAATGTTATTTAAGACACAACTCTCAAAGACTTTGTATGCGGTTTGAACCTGACTTAATGTTTATACAAGCATATTTTTGTAAGTTTCTTGTGCAGCCAACATTGTCACTGCTATTATAAATGAATTAATTCTTCTGATACTCATGTAGACATCTTCACCATGTGTGGATTACCTCTCACTGGCTCACCTACAGTGCATGACTCACTGAAGTCAAGTTGCAGTTTTCTTAAAGACACAGCATTTGTGTATTGTGTTCTTCATGTTATCTATCAAATTTTTTACAGTAGACATTTGCATATACAATACAAACATTGTTATCTTGTAGGAGGAGCAGTGTCCTTGTCTGGCATTAAATATTCTGATAAGTGAAGCACTCATTTACTGCAACAGCAAATATTATAGGGAAACACTACTTAATTATATGAATGAGGATAAGGAGGACTAATTTACAGTTTCAAAAAGGGAGGTTTACACAGGAGACTTATGGCATTTGTGTATTAATGGTGTCTATACACAGATTATTGTGTATTTCACGCCTTTGCCTTTTATCATGTAAATTGTGACATTTATCAGTTTAAACTCCACTGCCAGCTCTAGATAATGGGAGAACCGCTTTCATGTCATGCAGTTTATTCTGCAAAGGATTAAATCAGAAAACATGAAAAACATGGAAACATTTCCAAACATAAAATTATTTTTATATTCCATAACATTAATTTCCATAACTTTCTAAAACAACCTTCTAAAAGTAGCAATAGACTTGTAGCATGACTTGAATACAACATGATTCACCCAATTACTTTCATTCTTGCTTATCCAATTCAGTGTCAAAGCAATCAAAAGTTTATTGCCCCATCAATAATAATGAGACAAAAGATGACCCTGGAATGAGCACCCATAATTTGAAGAGGACATAAAAGCACAGCAACACGCAAACACACATACATAACACTGGCAAGTTCAGATGCACCATAGGACAGTGCAAGAAAACTTATGCAAACTGTACCCAGTAAAAGGACCCTGTAAACTACATCCCCACGCACAATGTACAGTATCTGAAACCCATTTAAATTTTAATATATTGTTTTCCCCTTGTATTACCAGGTATCCTGGGTGCAGCCATTCTGAGGTCCTTACAAGAGCAGAATTTGGGGTAACAGGGACAGAAGGCTTCCTGGCTATGAAAATATTCCCCTGTCTAGTGTGACATCATCACTTAACCCCTTTTTACACTCTTTCTGGGCATGCTTGTTTAAAATAATGAGACCTGTAATCCTGGATAATACAGTTAATGGTTAACAGAGCAACATCTTGGTGCTTGGCGAAGATTTAGCTTACTTGTATTTCTGACAAATTTTTATACACCATTTTTGACAATATATGGAATGACCTCCAACTATTTTTTCCTTATTCCATTAACTATTTTCTCTTTTTACTGATTTGTTTAGTTACATAGATGGAAGCCTATTTGTATTGTTCAGTAACACTGTAAGCTATGAAAATTAAATCCTTTGATAAACTGCACTGTGAAATATGTATATCTCAAATCATTTCTTGTTTGAGGGAGAGGTTTAATTGTTTACTTATTACAAACAAAACATTTTGTCTATCGCATCCAGTAAATGAGCCCTAAATACACAATACTAATTTTTAGCAATTTGAACAGAAACAGAATCACATTAGTTTACAATAAGACTTCCATTGTTCTTTACCTGTTTATTAAAATAAAGCAATACATACTCATAAAATAATTAATTATCTGATATTTCAAAAATAGAAATAAAACCTCAAATAAACACACCAACAGTGCTGAAACTGATAGTAAAAAAGGCCAACAGAATAAAAAGAAAAGTGCTAAAACACACTGGAGTACATGGGTTGATGACTAGTCCTGTGCTGAAACAGTGAAGCAGTGCTTAATCCTGCTGCCTCTGAAGTCCAGAGCCTGTAAACATTAAACCATCTATCCATGCCTGACTCAGTTTTCTATGAGCTCTCCAATATTCTCCAAAAATACAAAACCTGTGTATTCGACTAATGGGAAAGTTTAAATTAAGCATGGATCTGTGTATTTGTTCCCTTTGGGTTCATGGGCAGATAAACGTCATCCCTTTTTGTAATCCTTTTGCTCCACTTGAATTTATTGCTAAGACTTCATGACACAAGTCATCGAAGTAGTCCTTAGCATTCATGACTTGCAACACAGCAATTCTTTATCTCAATACTGAGAAAAAACAAAACAAAACTTGTGGCTCAATTAACAATTAAATAAAAGAATTAAAATCTTCCTCAGGCAAGGACATAGAAAGAACACAAATATATGAAAATAAAGCTCCAAAATTCACCTTTGAAAATATTAAATCCTAATAAACTAACATAACATAACTGTAAGAGCCAATCTTAGAAAGTTAAAGTTTTGAGTTAAACTCATATTAATGTTTGCTTGATTTGAATAGAATATAATTTCTTCCATAGTCATAGACAATGGTCTTTTCCCCCTATAAGTTAGTAAGAGATAGAACCTTCTTGCTATAACTGAGAAACAGTGTGATATTAGAGTCTGTTGTGTTTAGAACAGGTCCCAGTAAACAGGGACTTGAAAGACCCATTTTCAAGTTAGAAATGGGATAAGCATACAGTTTTCTGACCGTTTTGAAATGGTTCAGAAACATCTTGAAATGGTTCAGAAATGTTAAGTAAATATTAACGATTTAAGATGTAACAAGATTAAGCTTAGAACTGAACTTTTCTTATTATACATTTTTCCATTTTTTGCTATATTAATTTTCTTTTTTGTGTGAACTGTTTTACTTTGAAACTTAACTAAACTCTTAAAAACAAAGATATTTTGTCTGTGGAATCATTTCTGCCCGTCAGGCTTTTGTTGAATCCCATTTTTTAAGTTGGAGCTGCTGAACTTTGGTAACCCTGGGAAAACGCAGCTACAATAACTAAAGGAAAAAATAGATAAATAAAAGCAAATGCAAATCACAACAGGATGGATCTATGGAATTAGAACATTTCTATCAAAAATAAAATCTCAATCTGGGATGTGAAAAGTCTTCATGGCAAATGATTTTTTTAAATATAAAATGAAAGGGCTTATTTTCGTCCATCTATTATCCAACTTCCCCAAAGATGTGAGTATTAGGAATCCAATCTCCAAAATGACCATATATGAGTGTTAGTGTGTAAGAGTGGGATTTGTGATGGACTGGAACCTCATCCATGTTTGGTTCCTACTTTTAACCAATTGCTGATGGGACTGGCTGTGACTCTAAAATGAATTAAGCAGGTTTGAGAATATTATGTTTTGGTTCACAAATGTAGTCCTCACTTCCTACAAGGCGTCAGCATGACACCAAGTTTATTCTGATGGAGTGATAATCAGGTGACCTCTGGTGCAGTCTGGTCTTCACTACTTTTGGAGAAGATACAGTATCTGTTATAAGGCTGTTAAATGAAGAGACTTCAGAAGTACATTTCATGGTATATGAATGGTTGTGTGGCCAAAAACCACAATGTCCCTATGGGACTGACCTATTATTACATTTTAAGTGTAAACTCTCTCCTATGTGGCT
Organism: Erpetoichthys calabaricus; assembly: GCF_900747795.2. Classification (NCBI taxonomy): domain Eukaryota; kingdom Metazoa; phylum Chordata; class Cladistia; order Polypteriformes; family Polypteridae; genus Erpetoichthys; species Erpetoichthys calabaricus. The sequence continues at coordinate 153,666,751 of NC_041402.2, read as the reverse complement.
AACGTTTCTACGATTTCCCAGCCTATCTCAGGCCTACCTCAGAGATGGGCAATATTGCTCATTCAGTAGGGCTCCATGATATACCTTCTAATGAGGTAGTATTCTCTTAACTAGAATTCCCTGTCCTGATTCATACTGAAGGAAGAGAAAAACATATTAGGTCAGTGAGAAACACGGCTCTTTCCTAAAAGGTTTCAATAAAAATAAGGTGATGTTCCACTTGCTTTTTTCAGATCATGTATGGTCAGTACTTTGGGACTTTTGGGATTAACACAACAATTCCTATATACTGTAAATATTTAGCTTCTCTAAATTAAAAAATACAGTTTAAGAGGAATGAGTTGGTGAACAGCATCTATGAAGGTTTGGAGGAAAATCTCAAATATATACAGCAGTGGTACAGACAAGGCTGAAAACATTGGTACCATTTCACTTTAAAAAAAAGAAATTCTATGAACTAAGCTAAAACTGACTAAAGTATTTGACATCCACAATTCTTTATATAATATTTAATAGAACAGAAACTTTGCCCTAGATTTACCACCAATCATTTTAAATAATTAAACAAATTAAAGTGACATGGACAAGAATATTGGTAACATTAACCTAATATTTTGTAGCACATCCCTTGCAGACAATAACTGCTAACAAGTTTTTTTCTGTAGTGAGATTTCAACACTTGTCAATGCACAGTTTGCCCACTCTTTTTTAGTTTGGTTCAGGTTTTATGGGCACCTTCTTCCATCTCCAACTTTCAGCTCTTGTCACAGTTCTTCAGTGGGATTCAGATTACCACACGTAGCATTTCAGAACAGCCCAAAGTTTTCTTCTCCTCCATTCTTGGGTTCTTTTCAGTATGTTGTAGTTTGTTACCCAGCTGGGGGCTTCATGACCTGCAACTGAGACACAACATTCTGACACAGATTCAAAGAGGCAGCAAAGTAATCTCAAAATATCACTGAGACTCCATAATGTTTCATGGTAGGAATGATGTTCTTTTCTTTGAAAGCTTCATATTTTTACTGTGAAGAAGGAAATTGTGTGATTTACCAAAAAGCTCTCATTTTGTTTCATCTTTCCAAAGGATGTTCTCTCAGAAAGAATGTGGTTTATTTGTGTTGCACTGAGCCTGTTTTCATCTAGACAGCAACAGATGGTGTAAGTTGAAACTGCTGCACCTTCAGCTTGAAAGGCACCTTAGACCTGTTTTGAAGTTTTACTTGATTTTTTTTCCACCAGTCAAACCAGTTTTTCTCCTCAGTCTTGGGTCAATTTTTCTTGCATGGCCACATCCAAAGATGTTGGCTACAGTAGCATGGGCCTTAAGCTTTATGATAATATTAGCAACATTGGTCACAGGAACATCAAGCTCTTTGGCAATGGTGTTGTTGTCTTTACGTTGACCCTGCTTGGTTGTTACTGTCTATCTTGCCTCTGTAGACAACTCTCTTCTTTTCCTTCTCTTTGTCATATTTAGTGTGATACAAAACAGGTGAGTGAGCTGTTTTCTCCATCTATACAAGTAATAATCATTAAAATGCATTAATGTGCTTGTAGCTGCCTCTTTTCCAGGATCTCAGAAGCAAACTGCTACTGAGTTGGTAAGGCAGGATCAGTCGATTCAAACATGTACAAAAGAAATTTCCAATAAAGTTCATTTTAAAAGGTTTAGTGAAAATTCAAAGCAAAACAGTTCACAAAAAAAGAGAAAAAATTTGTTACACATGAGAATGAAAGGCAAAAAGAAAAAATGTTTCTTGTTAACCTTCAGTTGCTTTCTATATTTAAGGGTTGTGTTGTTTCTCTATGTCAAACTTATATATGCTTTACTTAATACATTCAGTACATTATATATGTACGGTACATTCAATATGGTCAAAATGATACGTTATGGGATATGTTACGTTCAATTGGGCATGGTTTGAAACTGTGTGCCCTCCATGCCTTATCTACTGCAAGGCAGAACATAAACTGGGACTAATCAGCAGTCAGAGAGACAAGAAATTATTAAAATATTCCATTTCAACTCAGCTTGTGGGAGTTATAATAGAACCTCCCATAGACTATGCATTATTATATTGGCAAATATTTAAAAATAACTAAGAAATTACTTCTATCAATTTAATATAACCTAAATAACTAACAAATGGCTCTTACAGTGCTTGAAGGATCATTACAAGATAATTTCATAATACGATCATTTCTTATAACCTAAAGGGTTCTAATAATTTTGGCCTATCCATTTTGGAAAATAATGAGACTCTTCATGGCCTTTTTGTTTTGTTAAGCTGCAAACCAAGGAAATGCATCTACAGTATAGATGACAAAAGATCTTTTAATTTCAATACTTTTCCAAAAGAATGGTGAATTATTTGAAAAAAAAATGCAAGAGTACCAATATTTTTGATTATGTCTTTACTGTCAAGTGTACTTCCTAAGTGGGCAAGAAAATGTCTGTGTTGTCAAAATTGATTGGACTATTGCAATTAATCCATTCAAAGTCTGAAATATTGTTCTGTCTGTCCCAACAGGGATAACAGACCCACTGGATATTTTACGGATCTACGCAGACTAGACAGCGTAGTTCCATATAGGGGTAAAATATCTTTTTATAATTTATGGCCATGGTAAGACTTTTCAAGTGGCCATACAGTGTTATGTTAAATATGTTTGTTTTTCTTGTGAATATACATTTTGAGTAATAATAATAATAATTCTTTGCATTTATATAGCGCTTTTCTCACTACTCAAAGCGCTCAGCAATTGCAGGTTAAGGGCCTTGCTCAAGGGCCCAACAGACCAGAGTCCCTATTGAACCATTTGCCTGAGTGTTGGGTGTCTCTGTAGGAGAGGCGCATGTCAAATCAGGCTGGGTGGTGACCTGGCTTCCCAATTTACAATAAATAAAATTATATTTTTAATAGTGTGGATCTGTGGCCTGAGGGCCAGTACAAGGCCATCTCTCTGAGTTAGTGAGTAGGCATCCCGGTGATGCTAAAACAGCCCAGGAGATGTGTGTCTATTTGAGAAACTGTTAGCAGAATCAATAAAATACAATTCTGACATACTGTTGTCTAAAACCAGGAAACAAAACTGTAAACAAAGTTTTAGCTGCTGGTAAGTAAGGCAGGATCAAGCATAGGTCAAATGTGTACCAAAGAATCTCTCACTCCAAAAAAGGGTTTGTTTTAAAAACGTTTAGTGAAAATTAAAAGCAAACAGTCCACACAAGAATAGAGAAAAGTTGTTACACACGTAGAAAAAAATGCAAAACAGAAGGAAAAATGTTTCTTCTTGTTAATACGTTGTTTCTATACTTAAGGATGAGTCATTTCTCTATGCTTTACTTCACATTTAGTACATTCTAAACGTACGGCTCTGCACATACAACTCAGCACGTTAAGGCACAGTTTGTAACCATGTGCCAGGCAAGGCAGATCACTAATTGAGACTAATCTGCAATCAGAGGGACAAGAAATTGAATATACCAATTCAATTCACCTTGTGATGGTTGTAAAACCTCCCATATGCTATACACTAATTTATAGGCAAATATTTAATAGAAGAATCATTACATTTATATAGCGCTTTTCTCAGTACTCAAAGCGCTATCCACACAGGGAGGAACTAGGAAGCGAACCCACAATCTTCCACAGTCTCCTTACTGCAAAGCAGCAGCACTACCACTGCGCCACCTGTGAGGACAATATAACTTAAATAACTAGCAAATGGCTCTTATACAAGTCTAAACAAGAATTGTCAAAAGCCTTTAACCAAAGGGTGAGCTGCAAAAACTAAACTAAAATAGTAAACCGAGTCAAGAAATACAATGCTATGAGTCATTAACTAGAAAGCTTTTAACACTATGAGCACAAGACAGAGACTGTTAGCAGTTTTAATGTGTATTCCCAGACACTGTACTAAGTGCTTTATAGGGTTATAAATTAATGAATTGTGGTATGGTGCATACTGTCTTTTTGACAATGCCCCTAGCAGCAGTGTTGTGCATCCTAAAAACCCAATAACAAAATGATGAAGCAATAAAAAGGTCAATGTGATGCACTTAAAATTAAACAGTAACAATATTTAACCTAAATTATTATACTAAACACACACATGGAAACATCCCTTTGGGTTGGAAGAAATGTACTGTATTTCACACAAAAAAATTCTAACAAGGTCACCCAACATACAGTGTTCAGGGCTAGCTTGAAACAGTAATTGTTATGTTTACAGTAAATAATGCCACTTGACATTGAGGGTAAGAATAGCAATGCAACATTACCTCCTCGTAGACGGCAGGTGCAGTTATGCCAACAGTGTCAACTCTTTACAGGAGGAGCACAATATGAGTAGCTGTTTTCTTTCTTGACTTGAGTTTTCAGTTACCTGATATACAGTAATATTCTTGGTATTGGTATATTGTGCCCCTTTCAGACACAGGTACTATTCATTTTGACAGTTTTGACAGTTACAAAAGCTACTTCATATAAGCAGGTTTGAAAGTCATTAACCTAAGCTTTCCAATATAAAAAGAGGAATTATGGGAAAATGAAAAGATGAAAAAATGAACAGATTTGGAAAAAGGAATTAAACTCTGTTCACCAAAAATATGTCCTCCCATTTATTTAATGTGAACCCTTATGTCTCAGTGTATGCATGTCATATGATGCTTTTATATTTACTAATATTACAGAAAGAAAGCAGTCAGATTGTATAAATTATACTGTCACACCAGACTGAACTTTTGAGCTTTGTCTACCAACATCCTAAATTTAACAATAATATTAATAAAAATAGGTGGAGTAAAAGCTGACATCCAACTAGGAGAAGAAATCAATAGCACAAAGTTGATTGTCAATCAGGTGGTGAAAGCTTGAACATGAGCTAAACCTGGTACGCACAGAAGTGAATCCCTGATGCACTATAAGTGTTAGTTATTGGACCATTACTTTAAAAGCCAGAGCTAGACCCATATTTGCTTAATAATTATAGATCCATTTCAGATTTCACCATTCTCTCCAAAAAACTTGAAAAAGTAGTTGCCACTCAGCTTAAGTCTCACTTTACAAATTACAATTTATTCAAGCAATTCCAGTGTGGCTTCCGCACCATTCATTGTACAGAAACAGCAGTAACCTGCCTTGTAAATAGCATTCAGATATCATCTGATGAAGGAAATTCCACAGTATTGTTAAGTGCAGTATTTAATTCCAATGACCATTCTGTTTTTTACCTAGACTCTAACATTACATTGTGGTGATAGGCACAGCCCTTGCCTGGCTTTTATTCTTATTTATCAAATAGACTCCTGTTCAGAAATAAGCTGGCATTACTCAATTATTATACCTAGAAGTTAAATATGGTGTCCTGCAGGGTTCAATACTGACACCTTTACTGTTTTTACTTTATGTACTTCCATTAAACTATTATTAGAAAACATAACATTAATTTTCACTCATATGCAGATGACACCCGATTATACATTTCTTTAAGACCAAATGATGTTATCTAAATATGCATTATGGCATTTATTTCTAGTGGGATTGATTATTACAATGCATTATTCACAGGCATTTTAAGCAGCTTTTAGTCCATTCAAAATGCTGCAGCAAGAATTAGTACACAAACACTTAACTCCAGTCATTTTAATATATAAAACATTAAATGGTCAAAGCCCTATTTTCTTATCTGAACTTATCACTACTTAAAAATTACAGCACACATAGAGACCTTAAGATGCCAACCTACTTAACATTCCAAAAATTAATAAAATAACAGTGTGAGGTTGTGCTTTTATTTACAGGGACCCTAAGCTGTGGAATAGTCTGCCTTCAAATATAAGAGATGCCCCTTTGGTCTCAAATTTTAAATCCAGGCTGAAAACTTACTACTTTAGTCTAGTATACCTTGACTAGAGCTGCTGATTAGCTGTGCATACAGCATCTCTGATTGTTAGTAATTTGTACAAAAATATATGTAATACAATATGTATAAACCATTACAAATCCTCCTTTGTTCTTTTTTTTGTCTTGCTATCTTGACATGGCACTAGGTTCCTCTGCTCTACTGAGAAACTGCTCTCCTGCATATGGAAGAATCATCTCAGATAAAGGAGCTCTGGATTCATCTAATAGAAAGCTTCTCTCATCAATCTAGAGGACCAGCACAGACTCCACTATAGAATGCCCAGGAGTGGGTAGGCAGCTAACTTGCCAGGGTCACCAGGACTGTGACTGTGTCTCACTTTATTTTTGGTTTTCTCTTTAACAGTTTGAATCTGCTCTGTTGTCAACTGGCCATAGTTCGTTCATCAGTTAATTCATGGACAGATGCTGTTCGTTTCCATTTATGTTTATTAGTTTCTACTTTTTTTTTATGTTTTAACAAATCTGTACATTTACAGTATATGTACTAATTTTGTATTTAGCAATTAGTGTAATCTATTCTTGTATTCTACCTTAGAATTTGTTCAGAGCATTTTGTGTCTGCACTCAGTGAAGAGTGTTATACAAAAGTAAGTTGTATAGTATTGTGTATGGTATTGTATCTGCCAGGAAGAATGGGATAAACACACCCAAGAAGACTTAAAGCTAATAACTGCTATCAAAGGGGCTTTAAAAGTCACTGAAATAAGGGTATGTATACTTATATGAATTAGAGATTTCAGCTTTTGATGTTTATTAAAATTGTAAATCTTCATGAAAACTTGTTTTTACTTTGTCATTAGGAGATACTAAATGGAGACTGATGGGCAAAAATGGCAAATTTGTCCATAGAGAAAGGAATGTGTCTAAGTACACTATAGATTAGATCACAGCTGGAGGCTCACATTGTCCTGCACATGCTTATTTGAAGACAGGTCATTAGACACAGCTGGACAAGGAGGAGTACTGTCATTATATAGAAATTTCTAGAAATCAATCATATGTGGTCTGGTATTATTCTGTTGAAAAACAGCCCCAGAAAGGCATCTTTACAATGTATCAGTCTGTAGTAACCCTGGTCCTAAATGGCAGCAGAGACAGGCAGCTGGCACCCCACACAATGACACACCATGACATTTGCTTTTCTGGCAGTGTGATATTTCATAATGTTGCTTATATTGCCTCACTGCTTGTCATCTCTAATACTCATTGCTGACAGCCCATCTCCATGATGTTTTGGCTATTTGAACCCAGCACCAGGCAATGCTGTGAACGAAGTCCTACTCCTATAGGATATCATCCCATAGTCTCAGGTGTAAATTGATGTTTGGAGAGAGCAATATTCTATGGCAGCAGTAATTTAGTATAAATAACATAAAATTAAAACATATATATATAATTTCAAAATCTTACATTCATATTGATTTAGCCACTGCCTCTCAATTCAGCTCTTAAACAGAAGAGACACACAACCTTTCCACATGGATACAAAGAGTTAAAGCCAGATGTGTTCAAAATCTTATAAATGTTTCACTCTTTCTGATAAATGGATGTATATTGCATTTGCAAATCACATTTAATTTAGGAGAAGCAATTGGAAGGCTATCTTTATTTATGTCATTAGAAGCATTTGAAACTAATGCTTTCACAAAATTAGACCAATTTAAAGTTCAACAGGTGACATTTTACTATCACCATGAAACTGTACTTATTTAGGGAATATAACAGGAAGAGCAGATTTATTTTTAAGCATGAAAAAAGTACTCAAGTTTGAGGTTCACAGGTCATTTGCCTTGCATTCATGCTCAAACACCATCAACCTATTTGCAAAAAGTATTATCTTTTATATTACAGCCAACTTAATTAATTGCTTAAGGTTTCTGGTCTCTCACACCTCTCAGCATAGCCATAGTAAGGTAACACAAATTAGAAATTTAGCCTCATGTCCATGCACCGTGTGTAACAATACATATATATTATGAATAATAAAACTCTCTTTAAACATGCAGATTCACACTTTTGCTTTCTTTCTGTTCACATTCTTTGCACAATTTTAAAATATCACAAAGTTCCCAAGGTCAAAAAACAGCTAGCCATGTCATTTTTAGTCAGCTTGTCTTTTGTTTGATGAGTTATCTTGAGCAAAAGCCATCAGCTACTGATGATCATAGAAATTTATATGGCAACTTGATGGCTTCAATATTGTACTGTGCTCAGCACATTTGAATCCACTGCCACACCTGTCCATTTGTCTGGTAACCTGAAGGAATTCATTCCCATGACCAGAAACCAATTAGCCCTTACTAGAGTTCTGTGACACTGCCGCAGTATTTATCTATACTATGCCTTTCATGTTATATCAAAATAAAGTCTCTTTGGCTTTTTAAATAATATCTACAAATGATTTAGTATAAGAAGAGCTCCTTAAAGTGTACTTTTGAATTCAGCAATGAAAGGAGGGGGACAAAGAAGCAATATAGATGGCAGGGGGAACTACACACTGCTGAACTAATGGATAATAACAGAAGGTTAAAGACATGTTACAAATAGCAAAGTGTGGAGATCTGAGACTGGCTGGGCAGGATGTTTGGGCAGGTATGGGCAGCCAAAGGTACATCTCCAGAGGTTTCTGTCCTGAGCCATTCTTTCTAGTTGACTCCAGGTGTAGCCCATCCTTGTGATGTCTGCCTCGAGGTCGCCTCGCCAGGTGTTTCTTGGACAGCCTCTCTTCTGCTTTCCTTGGGGGTTCCATCTGAGAGCCTGTCTGGTGATGCTGGTGTGCGGTTTGTGTAGGGTGTGCCCTATCCATCCCCATCTTCTCTTCCAGATTTCTGCTTCTACTGAATGTTGGCAGGTCCTTTCCCATAGATTAGTGTTACTGATGGTGTCTGGCCAGCGAATGTGGAGGATCTTTCTGAGACAGGTGTTGATGAAAGTCTGGATTCTTCGGGTGGTGTTTTTGGTTGTCCTCCAGGTTTCGGCCCCGTACAACAGTACTGACTTCACATTTGTGTTGAATAGACGGATCTTGGTGGTCAAGGTCAGTTCTCTGGAAGCCCAGATGTTCTTGAGCTGGATAAAGGCGGATCTTGCTTTGCCAATCCTTGCATTGGCGTCTGTATCTGTTCCACCCGGCTGGTCGATGATGCTGCCCAGGTAGGTGAAGGACTGTATCTCCTCCAAGGAACTTCCATTTAAGGTGACTGGGTTGTTGCTGCTGGAGTTGATCTTAATAATTTTTGTCTTCTCCGTGTGTATGTTGAGACCAACCTGTGATGATGTGGTGCCAACACATTTGTCTTTTCTTGTATCTGCTGCTGACTGTGGGAAAGAAGTGCAAGATCGTCGGCAAACTCTAAGTCTTCCAATTGGCTCCACAAGGTCCACTGGATTCCATTCCTGTGTTCACTAGTGGATGTCTTCATGATCCAGTCGATAGCGATGAGGAAGAGGAACGGGGATAACAAGCATCCCTGTCAGACTCCCGTCTTCACTTGGAAGCTGTTGGTGAGCTGCCCTCCATGGATCACTCTGCAGGTTATTCCCTCGTATGAGCTCTTGATCAGATTGACCACCTTAGCCGGGATGCCGTAGTGCCGGAGGAGCTTCCACAGGGTCCCTCGATCCACACTGTCAAACGCCTTCTCATAGTCGACAAAGTTGATGTACAACGGTGTATTCCACTCCCAGGACTGCTCGACTATGATACGGAGCGTTGCAATCTGGTCTGTGCATGATCGATTCTGCCTGAAACCTGCTTGCTCATCTCGTAATTGTGGATCGACGACGTCCTTCATCCGTTCTAGGAGGATCCGGTTGAAGACCTTGCTTGGCACTGACAGGAGTGTGATGCTTCTGTAGTTGTTACAATTACTTAGGTCCCCTTTTTTTGGAAGCTTGACTAGGTAACCCACCTTCCATTCAGTCGGTATCTCTTCCTCCTCCCAGATCTTCTCGAAAAGGGGGTACAGCATCTCCACCGATGCTTCCAGGTCTGCTTTTAGGGCTTCTGCTGGTAGGTCATCAGGTCCAGCTGCCTTCCCGTTTTTCATCAGGGTGATAGCCTTCCTGATCTCTTCTCTGGTCGGCTTACCACAGTTAATGGGGAAAGCTTCGTTGGCTGGGTTGATGTCTGGAGGGTTTGGTGGTACTGGTCTTTTCAGAAGTTCCTCAAAATGTTCAGACCATCTATTCATCTGCTGTTCTAGTCCTGTGATGGCCTTTCCCTCCTTGTCTTTGACGGGTCGCTCTGGCCTGTTGTATTTCCCAGATAGTTTCTTAGTTGTGTCATACAACTGTTTCATGTTACTGTTGTACACTGCCTGTTCTGCTTCAGCTGCCAGTCCGTCTATGTAGTCTTTCGTGTCCTTCCTAAAGCTCTTCGTCACTGTTCTATGGGCTTTTGTGTATTCCTCTTGGGCCTTGGCTTTTGATGCCCTAGTCCTGCTGTTATTGACTGCTGCTTTCTTCTGTTTCCTCTCTTCTATCCTTCCCAAGGTCACAGCTGTGATCCACTCTTTGTGATGTTGTTTCTTCTGCCTGCCAGCTGATCTGCACCCTACTTCCTTCCTCTTCCTGGTGCCGTTCTTGTAGCACCTCAAACTTGTTCTTCAACTGAAGTCGAAACTCTTCCCTGACGCTGATTTTTAGACAGCTGACATCGTACTTCACTCTACACTGTGTTGTTTCCTTCCAGTTCTTCTTCAACTTCATCTGCATGCTGGCTACTACTAGGTGGTGGTCGGAAGCCACATCTGCTCCTCTTCTAACTCTAACGTCCTGAAGGGATCTTCTAAACTTCTTGCTAATGCAGATGTGGTCAATCTGGTTCTCTGTCAAGCTATCTGGTGATACCCAGGTGTTTTTGTGGATCCACCTACAGTGCAGGCACACAAAGCAATCAGCTATCCAACACACACTCCTACCCCACTTCAGTCCTCATGACTATAAATGATTCCAAACAGGCCCGAATAAAATGTTTTTAAAAGAAAAAGATGATTCTTGGCTGGTTGATATAGTTGAGGTATGATCAGAGAGGTGTCTCATAGGTCACATTTGTGAGATCATTTGATGAGTTATTCTAAACAAGAGCCCCAGTGGTGCAGTGAAAACAACAACAATGTATTTCTTGTAGAGACCAAAACCACACAAGGAATTCCTCAATGGGCTCTGTTTGTTGACAGCCTCCCCGGCCTTGACTCTTAAGACGACAAGAAAAAAACTCCCAAAAAAACCTTATAGGGAAAAAAATTAAAGAAATCCAAGAAAGGGCAATACAGAGAGGGAGACCTCTTCCAAGTAGGTTGGGCATGCCAAGGGTGTCAAAAAATGAGTAAATACAACACACAAAACAGAATACAAGTAATTGTCTTCACAGAGTTAGATGGCCCATCTATCATTGCCACCTCAGAAATGCAACACAATAGTAGAAACTATTTTGTTCTTGTACAGCACTCCTCACCAGACGAATCTCACAGCAAAAGGCAACAATAGATCATACCACTCACTAAATACAGAACTATTACATACAAGGATGCAGATTTGTTCAAATTTATCAAAGCAAACTAGAAACTAATAAACATAAACAAAAAGCAACAATATCTGTCCATCAGTTAATTGTAGAACCACAGCCAGATTGTAGAAAAAGGGTCAGAGAAAAGCCAGATGCAGCCAGAGTCTTGGAGACCTTGGCCAACTAACTAGAAATTGTGGAAAAGACAGCAAAGCAAAGCATGCTGTATTGCTGCAAACTATACCTGACATTGGCAGCTTTTCCAAAAAAATTAAACCAAAATAATGATTTGAACAAGGCATAAATAAGGCAGTTGAGACAAATGCAGCTGAACTCACAGATTTACCAGCAACATACAGTACGATTAACCTCGTGATAGATATGAACAACAATGTGGAAGACAACAAGGCCACTGAAGCGAGATACAATGCACCACACAACACTAAACATGATCAAAGGATTCACTACACAGTTTTTCACACTGGATTCAGAAAGTATTCAGCCTCCTTCACTTTTCATATCATGTTATGTTGCAGCCTTTTGCTCTAATCTTTTAAATTAATTTTCCCCACATCAAGCAACACTCAATACTCAAGAATGACAAAGAGAAATACAATCAAATATTTTATAAATAAAATTTGTAATTTTGGTGTTGCACTCATTAGTTTTTTGCAGTCATTCTAATACACTATTGAACAAAAAGGAAGGTGAATTTGACCCAAAAGAAAATTTTCTTTTTTTTTATTTCAGTCCTTCTACCTGATTTACCATTGACATATCTGATGTACATAATGTTTGAGTATATGCATGTGTCTAGTGGGAGTAGTGGGGTGGTGGTGGTGATGGGTTCTTTTACGCTTAAGACACCCTGGTGCCTGTAGTGGTGTTAATCAGGCCTTGACTATGAAATAGCAATGCTGCAACATTTATGACAGCATTTATGCTTTTTCTTGTTTAAAATGGTACTGACTAAAGTGACCATTTTAAAAAATCATTTTCCAGGATAATCTCAATATTTTTCTTGTACTTTTATGCAATTCCTCTGTAACCAGATTGGCAGTGTTTATGTGCAATATTTTGTAAGTTGAATTAGTGCTGTGGCTTTTTGGATCCAGCGGAGAATGTACAGGAAGAGCCTGGAATGTTCAAGTGCAACACCTGTTGTAATGAAGTGCTCACTTCACATTGACAAGGGATGCAGCTGCACATAGGAGTAATATGCATAATAATTCATTTTTAGCACTCTTCACAGAGATCAGATTCATTTTAATGGGCATAATGAGCTGACACACTGATAGATAAACTTCACATCTCTGAATCAAGCAGATTTGGGAATAGAAAAGGATCTTTTAGAAATGTACAGTCTCTTTAAAAATAAGAGTGAGATATTGTCATGCAAGGCAGGTTGTGTAAAATTAACATATTCCTAAATTCATTGAGATTTCACTATTTAGTTCAATAGTATAATGGTCACAGTGCCAGTACCATTTTAAAGTTCATTCTGTTCTATAGGTAATCCTCAGTGGTCACAACTAGAAGAAGAGCATACTGACTGCCATAAACACTTGTGGACAACAAAGAAAAGATATAAGCCAGAAAGAATGTTTATTGAAATGAAAATGAGATGATGTAATTACTTTTTAGTAATTGCAAAACACAACCTTAGATGACTGCGGTGGGTTGGTACCCGGCCCGGGATTGGCTCCTGCCTTGTGCGCTGTGTTGGCTGGGATTGGCTCCAGCAGACCCCCGTGACCCTGTGTTCGGATTCAGCGGGTTGGAAAATGGATGGATGAACCTTAGATGATGCTGATGGTGCATGTTATAGCAAGCATTTGTTTCCTCCATTGACTCTTGACACAACCTTTAGGGAAGTGCAATCAGCAGCCATTACAAGCTCTGGACAAGGGCATACTGGATATGTAGATCAAAATTTGGTTAAAGGCAACTATGAAAAAAAGCCAACAGAGTTAGTTGTTCATTCACTTAAATATTAAGTTAAGGTTTGGTTTCCAGTAACATACTGATCGAGGCAGTTGTGTGTCTCGTAGTTCTGTCCTATAAAAGGAGTCACAAGTTAGCGCAAGCAATAGGTCATTACCCAACAGTACATTTTCTGGGATTTGTCAACCCCCTGAACACTACACATCATGCGTTTCCAATCATAACTGTACATAACATAACAATTTCAAACCTGTTGAATCCTACTCAGGGCCTGAGGTTTTCTTGCTGGAATCAAGTATAAGGCAGAGAACAACCCTGAATAAGGTGACAGTTTTTTACTCACACACACATAATGTGAATTAACAGTTGCCAGTTAAATTAAACTATGGGAAGAATGTCCAAAAAGATAATGACAGGGCATGGACTTGAACCTGGGAGCTGGACAGTTTGACATCTGTGGCAGAGTGATGGGCGCTCATCAGGCTCCTATCAATTATGGAGAATCCACTGCATCCACTAAACAGTGTCATCTCCAGACAGAAGAGCAGCTTCAGCGACAGACTGCTGTCACTGTCCTGCTCCACTGACAGACTGAGAAGATCGTTCCTCCCCCAAACTATGCAACTCTTCAATTCCACCCAGGGCGGTAAACGGTAACATTATACAAAGTTATTGTCTGTTTTTTACCTGCATTATTATCAATCTTTAATTTAATATTGTTTTTTTGTATCAGTATGCTGCTGCTGAAGTATGTGAATTTCCCCTTGGGATTAATAAAGTATCTATCTATCTATCTATCTATCTATCTATCTATCTATCTATCTATCTATCTATCTATCTATCTATCTATCTATCTAACACATGAGGAAGCATCACTACATAATACATAAAAAAATGGAATGTGGTCAGCACATAACTTTCCCCATATTTACAGCATGACTACAGAACACTGTTTGAACTTGTCAAAATATTTGCATGATGCAATACCGTTACAAAGTTAAAAGTTGGAGTGGAAATTAAATTTACAGAAGTTTACCTTTCATGTCCTAAATGTGTATTTTGTAAACTAAATTTTGTAAACAGCTGGGTTGACATAGTTGGTAACAGCTTTAAGAAGCTTGAATTGTCACACTGTGATGGTAAGGGTCGGCTTCTTGCATACAGGGATCCTCTTGAACCCGGTGCATCTATAGTCATGAAGCCGAGATGAGCCAGGCAAATAAGGACACAAACGTAGCAAGGGGGTAGGTGCAAAAGTGAATAGTGCTTTTATTTAAAACAAAGTCAAAAACAAAACAGTCTTCAATAAGATCAGTGTTCCAAAATATCAATGAATATATGATCCATAAAAACAGTGCAGTCTGTGGAAATTAAAATCCACCAAGTAAATTTTCAATTAAAATGATCTTAAAATCTCAAAGGCATCAAGTCCCTGATGCATCCCTTTAAAATCAACCTTTCTTCTACTTACTACGTATGGGGACTCACAGTAGAGAAGTCACCCTGCTGACAGGCACAGCCATCCTTCCTGTACAGGCCTGGGTCCTCGCAGTTCATGGCGCCCTGCCGGGCTCCTAATCTGAGCTTCACCTCGCACAGTTATTCTCCTGTTGCTGGAGTGACCCTCGGCTCTCTGCTGTTCCTGCCTTCCTTCTTCTACCTTTAACCTCCATCTTTCTGTTTCTGTCGATCTTTCATCTGTCTCCCCTCTCTGCCATGCAGGCTCCTTTTACAGCCAACTGTTCTAATGGGGCACAGGTGTGAATGCACCACTCCCTCCGAGGCAATGATGAGGCACCTGATTGACGCTTGCATTTGCATGTGCTTTCAGCCAGACACCCCCATCTGTCCTTGAAGCAAAGTGCTTCTGCTCACCCACCCACACCCAATTGCAGCCTGCACTTTTGTGGGGCACGATTATTTGTTTAAAACCAGCATAGTGCCACAGACCATCTATCACAGACCTTTTTCTACAAGGCCACCAGTTGCATGGGAGAGCTCCATCCTTATCTCAACCCGGTGCAACTAGTGGCCTAGGTCTGTGGAGTGGCCTCAACACTGCACTAAAATGAATAAATCAATAAAATCAATAGTTATTAACAGCAATAAAAAAACATTCCTTAAAACAAAACCCAAGCCCCTTTGTAAAATACAGACAAAACAAGAGCTTTAAAAATGACAATAAAAGCAACAATAAATAGAGTCCATTAAAAAGCTCAAAAGTAAGTGGACCATGTGGAAGAATATATGCTCAAATTGTGCAAGTCTATTCATGTTTTGTGTTCTGCTCTGCTAACTTATCTATCACTAGTAAAATACAGTTAGGTCTATAAATATTTGGACAGAGACAACTTTTTTCTAATTTTGGTTCTGTACATTACCACAATGAATTTTAAATGAAACAACTCAGATGCAGTTGAAGTGCAGACATTCAGCTCAGTGGGGTGAACAAAATGATTATATATAAATGTGAGGCAACTAAAGCATTTTTTTAACACAATCCCTTCATTTCAGGGGTTCAAAAGTAATTGGACAAATTAAATAACTGGAAATAAAATGTTCATTTCTAATACTTGGTTGAAAACCCTTTGCTGGCAATGACAGCCTGAAGTCTTGAACTCATGGACATCACCAGATGCTGGGTTTCCTCCTTTTTAATGCTCTGCCAGGCCTTTACTTTCATTTGTTGTTTGTTTGTGGGCCTTTCTGTCTGAAGTTTAGTCTTCAACAAGTGAAATGCATGCTCAATTGGGTTAAGATCAGGTGACTGACTTGGCCATTCAAGAATTTTCCACTTCTTTGCTTTAATAAACTCCTGGGTTGCTTTGGCTGTTTGGCTCTCTCACTCAGGCGGAAGCACGAGCGTAGCAGCGAGCGGAAGCACAGAGCAGCGGCGTCTCCCACAGGCACGTAGCCCTTCGCAAACACCCGAGCAAGTTCATCTGAAGTAAAGCCGGCAGCTGACCAGTAGAAATAACCGGCAGTGAGAAACTAAAGTCGATCGCTCAGCGAGTGGTGGAAACTTAAAGCCAATGGTCTCTGAAGCAGAAAGCACTTAAGTAACTACAGAAAATGGAGAAGATGACATCAATACTAAACGTAAGTTCTATCTGCTCTCTGCCCATTGAGGGCACGTTTATATGTTGCATGTCCTGCAGCATGTATAGTTCAGGTTTTCCGGCCGACATTGTAGACAGCTTCACCTGCCAAAAGTGTTTAGTTAATTTAGAGTTGGTCAGAAAATACGCGAATTGGAGGACCACGTTATGAATCTGATAGCAATTAGGCAAACCGAAAATTGGATCGACTCGGTTTGTTTAGACAATTCGGCTACTTCTGATTCAGCTTCAGTCTCTCCTGGTCCCACTGTAGTCAGTGCGCGGCCGAAGTCAGCAGCACCAGTTCAGCCACAGGGCAAGTGGGTAACAGTAAGATGGGGGTCTAAGAATCCAAATGTAGTCCCCCGGCACCCAGGTCACCAATTCAGACCCAGAACAGATTCTCAGCACTCCGCAGCGCGCCTGTGGAAACTGAGAATAAGAAAGTGCTCATAATTGGCGATTCCATAGTGCGGAATGTTAGAATTCCAAACTGTGTTAAACCAGCAGTTAATGTTAAGTGCCTCGCAGGGGCCAAGATTTCTGGCATAGAGGCCGCATTGGACCGTGTCGCCGACGATGAAGTATCTACCTTATTGCTGCATGTCGGCACTAATGATATTTATTCACAGCAATCTGAGGTATTAAAGAGGAACTTCATCTCTCTATGCATCAAAGCCAAAAGAAAATGTCGGAATTTAGTTGTATCTGGCCCCTTACCAAGATTACATAGAGGGGATGTGATTTATAGCAGATTGCATTCCCTTCACTGCTGGCTAGAAACCTGGTGTGCAAACAAAAGCATAGCGTTTGTGAACAATTGGGATGATTTTTGGGAAACGCCTGAATTTTTCAGAAGAGATGGTCTTCATCCTAACTGGAGGGGATCTTATGTATATCCCAAACTATGGCAGCAAAACTGCCTGGTTGACTGATTAGAGCACCACCCAGGCTGTAGTCATGTGATCTTAAATCACAGGCTGTTGTTTATCCCACCTGTTACTTTCCTGAAGCTGTTACCCATAATCCTTGTCATGGGGCATCCAGTAAATTTAGTCTTGATACAAACCTTAAATTAATTGATAACCAAAAAATAAGGTGTAAAATTAGACCAAGGGATAAAACCAGACCCTCCACCAGAGGCATCTGTAATAGAAATTTACTTCAAATTAAAACAAAAAATATATCAGCAGTTCAGAAAGAACCATTCAGTTTTAAATGCTGCTTATTGAACATTCACTCTCTTGGCACTAAAGCTGTTTTGGTAAATGATATTATATTAAGTACTAAAATCTGATCTGTGTCTTCTCACTGAAACCTGGCTTAGTAAATGTGACACTGTCCCCCTAGCTGAGGTGTCACCAGATGGCTACTCGTTCCTTCATAAGTCTAGAGATTTTGGTTGAGGAGGAGGCCTTGGAATAATTCATTGTAACAAAATGCAAATCACTTCTAAAAAGTTAGGCAACTTTACATCCTTTGAGGCATTCATTTTAAATATTAAAACAGATTCCAACACAATTATAGTGCTAGTCTACAGACCACCAGGGCAGTATTCATTGTTCATGACTGAATTTAGCAACCTTCTATCTGATTTGGCTATAAATTATGATCATGTAGTACTGATGGAGGATTTTAATGTACACATTGATGTGAAAACTGACACTTTTAGCAAATGTTTTACTTGTTAAATACAGTAGGATTTTCTCAGATTGTCAAAGGTCCAACTCATAATCATAACCACACATTAGATTTAATTATTACTTACAAAGTTGAAATTCAAAATTTAAATATCACTCCATTAAATTATTTCCGATCCCTATTTAATTACATTTGATTTAGTCCTGCCCTTGTCAACACACTCCCAGATGAAAACAAAGACAGTGCGACATCTAGATTGTAATTCTGCTTCAAAATTTATAGATACTTTGAGTAAGTTGAGTGTAACTGCGGAAAACCATTCACATCAGTTAACATCAAATGTAAATGTGGAAAACAATTTAGATCAGCTAACATCACATTATAATGTGACCTTGAGAGATGCTCTGGACACAGTGGCTCCCCTTAAAACAAAAGTGATCAAAGCACATAGAAGCTCTCCCTGGTTTAATGAAAACACTCGAGCTCTTAAATTAGAATGTTGAAAACTGGAGCGCAGATGGAGAACAACAAAGCTACACGTCTTTCAAATTGCATGGACAGAGAGTGTTAATAAATATAAAAAAGCCCTCTTTAAAGCTTGCTCAGAATACTATTCTACATTAATAGATAACAATAATAAAAATCCTCGGGTACTGTTTAGAACAGTGGCTAAATTAACAAATGGAAATTCAGATCAACAGTGCAAAATACCAACAGATAGTAGCAGTACAGACTTTATGAACTTCTTCAATGAGAAAATTAAAAATATAAGATCCCAGATCTCAGTATCACAGAACAAACCAAATACTAGCTTAGCAGACCCTGTCTCACATTGCATTCAGCACTTTAGTAATTTTAATCCTGTAACTGAGCAGGAAGTCTTAACTTTAATTTCTAAAATGAAGCCCACTACTTGTTCCCTAGATCCAGTGCCAACAAAACTAGTAAAAAGTGCAATGAATGTTCTTGCTGCGCCTATTCTAAACATTATCAGTAGTTAATTATTGCATGGCACAGTACCTGATACACTAAAAGTGTCAGTCATTAAATCATTACTTAAAAAGTCAGACGTAGACCCACACATACTAAATAATTATAGGCCTATGTCAAATCTACCATTTCTCTCTAAAATACTAGAAAAAGTAGTCGCCAATCAGCTTCAGTCACACCTTACGCATTACAATTTATTTGAGAAATTCCAGTCTGGTTTTCGCACTGGTCATAGTATAGAAACGGCACTAACGCGGGTTGTAAACAACATTCTGATATCCTCCGATGAAGGAAACTCCACTGTAATTATGTTGTTGGACTTAAGTGCAGCATTTGACACCATCGACCATTCTATTTTACTACACAGGCTAGAAAATGATGTTGGGCTTACAGGCACCGTGCTCGCTTGGTTTAGTTCTTATTTATCAAATCAATTCCAATATGTACAGAAATGTGCTGACAGTACTCCATCATTATACACAGAAGTTCAATATGGTGTCCCGCAGGGCTCAGTACTGGGACCTTTACTGTTTTCACTTTACATGCTTCCACTGGGATCTATCATTAGGAAACATAATGTTAATTTTCACTCGTATGCAGATGACACCCAGTTATACCTTTCATTTAAATCAGATGAAGTTTCTCCGATGTTGTCTTTAATTAGTTGTGTTAGCGAAGTAAAGGAGTTGATGAATGAGAACTACTTGTCTTTAAATACAGATAAAACAGAGATGTTAATTGTTGGAGGGAATGACGCTGATCATAACAATATTTTGTCATCATTTAACTCAGTTGGAATCCCAATTAATTTTACTGAATCAGCCCGCAATCTAGGAGTTATCTTTGACTCTAGCATGTCATTTAAAGCGCATATTACAAAGTTGTCCAAAACATGTTTCATCCATCTTAAAAATGTTAGGAAATTAAGACGCTTTCTAAATAAACAGGATTCTGAGAAATTAATTCATGCATTTATCTCTAGTAGGATTGACTACTGCAATGCAGTGTTCACTGGATTTTCAAACTGTTCTTTATACAGCCTCCAGTTAATACAAAATGCGGCTGCAAAAATTATTACAAGAACAAGAAAATATGAACACATAACTCCAGTTCTTAAATCCTTACACTGGCTCCCAGTTAAGTTTAGGGCAGATTTCAAAATCCTCCTTTTAACATATAAAGCATTAAATGGCCAAGGTCCGGCTTACTTGTCTGAACTTATCATTACTTACAAACCAGAGCACACATTAAGATCTCAAGATGCTGGTCTGCTTATGGTTCCAAGGATTAATAAAATAACAATGGGAAGTTGAGCTTTTAGTTACAGGGCCCCTAAACTGTGGAATGGTCTGCCTGCTACTTGCCATGGCCCACCTGCCAAGTTGTTTTGCCTGCCTAAGGTAAAATCATCCCTGATGGAGGATCGCAGGAATCGTGAGAAAGAGGGGTCCTTTCATCGGATTGGCTGGCCCAACACTGTTTCAGCCGTGGAATGGTCAAATGGGGGAGGCAGCTTGATGGATGAGGTCTCCAGGAGTCTAAAATTATCCAAATCTTATTATGTGATATCATCTATTGTTAAATTCTGCTCCGTACTGCTAAAAAATCTTTAATTTTTTATTGAGGATTTGTTCTGTTCTGTGTATTGTATTGTATTGACCCCCTTCTTTTGACACCCACTGCATGCCCAACCTACCTGGAAAGGGGTCTCTCTTTGAACTGCCTTTCCCAAGGTTTCTTCCATTTTTCCCAACTAGGTTTTTTTTGGGAGTTTTTCCTTGTCTTCTTAGAGAGTCAAGGCTGGGGGGGCTTTCAAGAGGCAGGGCCTGTTAAAGCCCATTGCGGCACTTCCTGTGTGATTTTGGGCTATACAAAAATAAACTGTATTGTATTGTATTGTATGTTTTGGGTCATTTGTCCATCTGTATCATGAAATGCTGCCCAATCAATTTGACTGCATTTAGCTGGATTTGAGCAGACAGTATGTCTCTGAACACCTCAGAATTTATTCGGCTGCTTCTGTCCTTTGTCACATCATCAATAAACACTAGTGTCCCAGTGCCACTGGCAGCCATGCACGCCCAAGCCATCACACTGCCTCCACCATGTTTCACAGATGATGTGGTATGCTTTGGATAATGAGATGTTCCACGCCTTCTCCATACTTTTTTCTTGCCATCATTCTTGTAGAGGTTGATTTTGGTTTCATCTGTCCAAAGAATGTTTTTCCAGAACTGTGCTGGCTTTTTTAGATGTTCTTTAGCAAAGTCCAATCTAACCTTTCTATTCTTGAGGCTTATGAGTGGCTTGCACCTTGCAGTGTACCCTCTGTATTTACTTTCATGCAGTCTTCTCTTTATGGTAGACTTGGATATCGATACGCCTACCCCCTGGAGAGTGTCGTTCACTTGGTTGGCTGTTGTGAAGGGGTTTCTCTTCACTATGGAAATGATTCTGCGATCATCCACCACTGTTGTCTTCAATGGACGTCCAGGTCTTTTTGCGTTGCTGAGTTCACCAGTGCTTGCTTTCTTTCTCAGGATGCACCAAACTGTAGATTTTGCCACTCGTAATATTGTAGCAATTTCTCTGATGGGTTTTTTCTGTTTTCGCAGCTTAAGGATGGCTTCTTTCACCTGCATGGAGAGCTCCTTTGACCGCATTTTGTCTGTTCACAGCAAAATCTTCCACATGCATGCACCACACCTCAAATCAACTCCAGGCCTTTTATCTGCTTAATTGATAATGAGATAACGACGGACTTGCCAATTATCCAATTACTTTTGAGCCCCTGAAATGAAGGGATTGTGTTAAAAAAATGCTTTAGTTGCCTCACATTTTTATGCAATCGTTTTGTTCACTTCAACTGCATCTGAGTTGTTTCATTTAAAATTCATTGTGGTAATGTACATAACCAAAATTAGAAAAAAGTTGTCTCTGTCTAAATATTTATGGACCTAACTGTATATGTTGTTGTTTAACAATAAGTAATGAACTGGGTTTTATGTACAGTATATTAAATAGTGTTTCATACTAGTTATTTTCTTTAAGTTGCAACCATATCTGTATTTTTATAGGAATGGAGTATTTTGGTGTTTCAAGGGTCAGGCAGTTACTGATAAGAAAATTAATGATCTCTGTAAGCAAAAAAAACTGATAAATGTATGCTAAATAAGGGTCACCAGACATGACCTAACTCTTGTTTGTATGAAGTAAGAAGGTTGACATTGATTGATGGAATGGCAAGAGTGGATTTCCAAGCTATAAAAAACTGGAGACTTATTTAACTGATATATAGGAACTTTACTTTTAAAGTCCTGGATCAGCATTAATGCTATTAAAGACCTCCTTTTGTTAAATAAAAATATTGTGGCTTCTTTTCTTCCAGAACACCATTCCAAATAACTGAGTTAGCAGGTGCATAAGATGAAGCACACAGCCATGCAATCTTTATTAAAAAATACAGGCATTAGAATGGGTCGTGCTGAAGAGCTCAGTGACTTTAAACATGGCGCTGTCATAGGATGCCACCTTTGCCACAAGTCAGTATATGAAATTTCTGTTCAGTTTTGATCAACTGTAAGTGCTATTATTGTAAGGTGGAAGCTGCTAGGTGCAACAACAGTGCAGCCAAGAACTTGTACACCCTACAAAACTCACAGAGTGGGCCCCACCAATTGCTGAAGCACACAGTATGTAAAAATCACCTGCTCTATTGCATCACTCACAAGAGAGCTCCATACTGTCTCTAGAAGCAGTTTCATGAAATGGGATTCCACAGCCAAGCAGCCATGCACAAGCTTAGGACCACGATTCTCAATGCCCTGTGTCAACTGGAGTGGTGTAAAGCACTCTGCCATTGGACTCTGTGAAGTGGAAAAGTGTTCTCTGCAGTAATGAATCACACTTCACTATCTGCGGTCTGATGGATGAATCGGAGTTTGGTGAATGGCAAGAGAATGCTACCTTCCAGACTGC